>NC_079462.1:31256117-31881205 GCF_026250575.1 Diorhabda carinulata
CATTAAAAATACAATTAATGAAAAAAAACATAAAAAAACTACAAATAACACAAAATATTTCTATTCATGTATACTAGGAGAAAAAGTTAATAAAAAAAATAGCATGTTTTATACAAATAGTTTTTGCCGATGGAAACAATGATTTTTTTTTAATTACTGATATTAAAAGTTGTAGAAATTTTTTTGAAAAAAAAAACAAATTTAACTTAAGTTCTACTATGTACATAAGAAGTGGTTAATACCAATAAATTTTAATATTTCAAGTGCTTATATAATGAGACGCCATGCAGAATATATAACATTACAAAAATTTCAATTCAACAAACTCAATTCTTAATAATATATAGAAAGTATCAACAAATAAAACAATTTTAGCATTTTGAAAACCTAAAAAATGAAGTAATCAATTTTTTTTCAAATATAATTTCTTATAACTCATTGATGATGAAAAAATATTTGGATAAAAAATTTTATTATTTAATTCACTGTTTAAATTGATTGTTTATCTTCCTTAAGATTTGAGTTATTTTGTAATGAAATGATCAAATAAAGGAATCGAAACGTTGGAATTTTAAAAAACACTTGGACAGTTTTATTTCAAGTCCTCAACCCACAACACGATTAGTAATTTCGTACTAAGAAGGAAAATAATATAAAAAATGATTAAAAAAAAACTATTCCCTCAAAAGATGTTTGAGCGAATCCAAGAGTATGAGTTCTAATATGAATTTTTAAATTAAAATAATTTGGAAACTGTCCTCCACTTAGCTTTACCCTAAAACCAGATAGAAATACATATGATTTACATACTGAACACACTATTTACATTATCACTACATTCACAATTGATTGAATGTGAGGGGGTTACTACATTGGATATATGACATATTGCGCCTTGTTGGGTGTATGACACGTTGCGCCTTTTTCCAGTATCTATGTTCTATTATAGTAATCCTCCAATTGATGTAACCGTCGATAAAAAATATTGTAGTATGTAAGGTGCTTGAAATTTGGAACTTTCGTTGAAAAGAAGTTAGTTTAATTAAAAAGTACAAAAATGTGACTTTATGATGGCAACGTCAGATCTGACATATTCACATGTTGCCATATGTCAAAACTTAAATAGCAACCTTCATAGACTGTTTGTCTTCAGTCTCTGAAGAGGATAACTTGGTTATAGAAACGCGCGTCATTCGGGGTACTTGTGGGTAATGGTGTAGTGGTAGTGTAAATAGTGTGTTCAGTATGAATGTCACAGAAGATTCAAGAAATTTCAAATTATAGTTTAAATGATCAACCCTTTGATTATTTATAACAGTAGAGAAAGTACAACAATTATTATTATTATTTCAATGTTTTTATAATTCTGCATTTGGTTTCTCACTATAGGACAATTATTATTCACAGGGTATATCAAAAATACTTTCAGTTCAGTCAGTCAGTTCATATCACAGCTATCAAATCCTTATAAATACTTGGAAAACCTATTCAGCATGCAGTCCATTGCCTATTTTAGTCCCCCAAAGAGGAGTACTTGTTGGTACTTACTAAAAGATGAAAATTAGCCCCTTCGGGCTACGTCCTAGTTATGATGCGTAGGTTCAAAAAGAACAATTTTTACTTTGGTAACAAAAAAATTGCATACATGCAAAAATATATGAACAAAATCGATAAATATGATAAATAATACTGATTTTTTTAATGAGTATCTAAGAAATACAGGGTGTTTAATCATTGATATTTATTGTTAAAAAATATTTATGTATCATGTACAAGATGTTGATTGATCAAATATTTTGTAGTGAAGGTTTCTTGTACAAATATTCACTTACCTTTTAACTGAAAACACCTCGTATTTTATTAGCAATCTATATAATTTATTCAACAATGAATAAGGATGAAGATGAATCAAAACAATGCGATAAAATTTGAAACGAAAAATAATAAGCAATCTAAAATTTTACAAATAAAATTTTAGCAAATATGATCAACAGACATATTATTTTACTCACAGATGTTACTCATACCAACTAACCTCCTTTTTCCTGATCTTCTTTCGTTTTCTATCATCATCAGTACTCGATTCATCATCGGAATCATCTTCTGAATTAGTTTCTTCTGACGAATCGCCTTTCTTCGATTTTTTCTTTTTCTTTTTGTCTTTCGACTTCACGGATCTAACAAAAAATAAAATTCAATTTGTTGTTTAGCAGATAAATCCTATTTCAACAGATATATATTTTTTTCAAATATAGGAACATACATTTCTGACATACCTTTATACATATTTTTGATAATTAGTATCGCGGTTTCCCTGATTTTTTGGCTCTAAAAATCGAGAATTAATCAGATTTTTATTGAAAAATCTTTGTTTTTAGGGTGGATTTATGAAAAAAATAAAAATATGAGAAATATCTCACTTGAAAATTTTCTTATGGTTTCATCATTTTAAACGTTGGAATACACTCACTTTTTTGCAAAGCATCAAAGTTCATACATTTTTTTGTTAATGTATAAAAAAGATAAAACATTTAAAAAAAGTATTTATTAATTTTTTAACAATGAAATTTCATCAATGCCAACAAGTTTTTTCTATAATAATTTTTTTAAATCTAATCGAATCCCCCTTCCTCCAGCCCACCCTTAATTCTCTCTAATATTAAACGTTCTGTTGATTGAGAGTCCTCCAAACATTGGGAACTTAATAAAATTATATCTTCAAAATCACTAGTATATTTTAAACACATATACTAACAATTAACAGTTTAGCATATCGATACTGATATTCGACAACCTGGTCGCTTGACTATGATGAATGAGGTATTTATACAAAATATTAATGTTATGAGATCTACAAAAACCGAGTTCTAGAGTGATGTTACCCCTTAATTTACACCATACTGTACAGGTTAGACGGCGCGGGTAAAAAGACCATCAACAGAGGTCTATTCCCAATGACCAGACGTTCTAATCTACTTGTACATACGCAGTTAAACCGTAACGTGTATGACAACCTTGAGTTACTTATTGTTCAATTAATATTGTAATTGGATGCAACAATTTGAATATGAGAAATATTGAAAAATGACATCTACAAGTAAATGTATGTTCCTGATTTAAAACTATTCCAAATAATAAAAAAAAATTAATGAAAAAAACCACAGTGTTCATTAAAAAATACTATGAAATACAATTTATTTTTAGTGAGATTCTAATGCTTGAACGCACCTTCCAAATTTCCAAATTTCGTGTAGGAGGATCTGCTAAACATATGCAAGTAGAAACAAGTAAAAAAAGGTTTTTCGTGAGAGAAATGGAAAATTATTATTGGAAAACCATACCATTACCTGATCATATTTACAGCCATCTTTTTAACGTACGGCAAAAAAATATATTACCAATATATTAGTATTAGAATCAGAAGTTTCTATTTATTATAAACAAAAGAAAGTTGATGCAAAAAATCATCATTCATTTTTTTACACCACAAAAAATTTGTATCCTTCCACTTTTACATTTCTTGAAATAATTTGAATCAGTGTTTAATTTTGTGTGGTGTATTTATTCAAAAATGTCTCCCACTAATTTCATTTACCTTTCTTTCTTTTTGCTTTTTCTCTTCTTTTTCTTTTTACCATCTTCCACAGTTGGACTAGAACAATTTATATTTAAGTAGATTTCATTAAAGTTGGAACAAATTGCACACATAATAAATGTAAACAATCTTTTTTGCTAATTTTTATCATTATATTAAAGAGAACGCAAATAAAATAATTAAACTATTAAATCATATGTTACTTTTTACACAAATCTAAACAAAAATTAGAACTTTTTAAAAATGTGTCAAAGTTTGTCTTTTTACATTTACAAACTTCAAAATACTTTCTATAACCCTTGATACAATAACATCAAAACACAAACAAGTATTAAACTTTAATCCAATTAAACTGAGACCTTTACACACAGATAGACGAACCGGAGAGGACGAAACCTCTATCCACATTTTTTTGATGTATAGAGAATACAGAACATCAAAGCATTACACCTGGGAATGTATGAAGTAGAAGACAAAGATCTCTGGAACCTAGAGCCATCTCACATTCTGAACTTTCTAAGAGGAGTGGGAATGGATCAATTGTAAACATTGAGGATCAGCAGTACCAAAGCAAGAAAAGGGAACACAATAGAACCTTTGGGTCACTATGAATTTGCAACCTGAACTATATACATACATGCAAGGAGTTCGAATAGTCCCAAAGCACTGATGAATGAGTCGATTATCTATGTACATATATAAAATATGTTTTCCAGTGTTTCATCTACCTCTCCAGAAAAGTTGAGGTCGCAGTTTTTCATGCTCAAGAGGTGTTTGTTCGAGTGGCGGTGACCCATAGGGAACCTTTTTATAGTTTATACAGCCTAACCTAACCATATAAATATTATTTGACTGAGGTTGGTTGAGTTAATTTGATTAGTGGACTGTAAAGGTTTCTTGCTTTGATTGATATGATTGATTGATTTAGTTATGAGTAAAATTGAACGAATGAGTTAACTTAACCTTTTATTTTATTTCTGTACATTTCTAGACTCCCCTTTCGCAACTACTCCTTTTTTAAATCGGAAATATTATCAAAAAATACAAAAAGATTCCATAGAGGGGTACACAGTGGGTGGCTTGAAATTATATATCATAGATGATCAAATAAAAATTATATAAAATAAACTTAATAGGGGTTTTCTGTTTTCAACTGTTGGGAAACACCACGGTGGTCTTGTGAAAGTGTCGAAGCCCCCTTGTTGCCAACTGTTGACGTGGGTTTACAAACTATGTTTTGACCAATGTATCAAAATTGCCCATAATTTACAAATAAATTTCATCGAAATTCAATTATAAATGTTCGTTAAAATTTTGTTGTATAATGATAAAATAGAACGATAAGTAAATATCTTAGAAGTACCTAAAGAAGACGGGAAAATAAATGTAGAAATAGCCAAAAGGGCGAAATTATGGATCAAAATAATATTGGAACGCAAGGGCATGGAAATATCAATTAGAAAATTGAACCATAAAGAGGAGAAATGACACTAGAAGAAGGCAATAAAGAAAATAAAATAAGAGACCTGAGAAGAACAGCGAAAAAATGAGGACACTATAAAAACAAGAATCAATAATAGAAAACATAACAAAAATATCTGAATTGGTATAAAAACGTCGTACTGAGAAAAATAATAACCACTGAAAACACAATTAAAACCGAAGGAAATTGATACACTAAATAAAGTTCTGTAGACAAAAATAAAAGACACCTAGGCCTGAAATAATAAAAAGTACAAAATTATAACTTTCTTGAGTTATTTTGTTGTTTAATAAGTTGAAAATTAAATGTTCGTCTATCACTTTGTCGAAAGTAATTTGAGTGTTTAGATTGTGAAGTTTGTTCCAATTATTTTAAACAACGGAAAATCAAGGTGATCTAAACGGAAATAAAAAAAAAAACAAAAAGAAAAATACAGCTTACATCAAATAAATAAGAATATTTAAATAAAAAAGGTAAACTTTTGATACAATCAAATAGGTAACTTGAAATGAAACAAGTCACATGTTTATATAAATAAATCCGAAGCACGTTTCGATATATGAATTTATCATCTTCAGAGACTTAATTTAACTTCGGGCTCTGAGGATGGTAACTTGGTTATAAAAATGCACCTCAGTGAGACAGAGTAATTTTGAGCATTAGAGTAATGGCGTTAATTGACATATTATGTGTATAATAGGAGAATTTATCATAAAATAATACGAACATATATATATCGTTTACCTTTTCTATTAAAATGGATAATTCTTAGTTGTACCAACCTATCTCTCGTTTTCTTCTTCTTTTTCTTTACACTTTTGTCTTTATCCTCGTTCTCGTCCATTTCCTCTTCATCTGGTTCTGGACTAGGCGTATGGACCAATTCATATCTTTGAGCTTGAGATTTTTCCAGTTCTCTTTGTTTTTCTCTATCAAGTGCTTTCTGCCTCTCCTTTTCTTGCAAGGCGACGCTTTTCGCGAGTTTTTCTTTAGCTTGTCTATCGGGATCGAAGCTGCTACCGTCTACGAAGTACTCTGAAATACCGAACGCTTCACGTAAACGAGCATTTTTTTCCTGTTGTGCCTCGGCAACTTGGTGGGTCTCAGTCACGCTAAAACAATCAAAATATTTTTAAAAAATCACTCGAACTCTAAATCTCTTAGAAAGAGACGACAAATTATTTTCACTCGCTCTTTGTACGTTTGCAGCGTGGTAGTCAATGAGCGACCTTCACAAATCGTCCAAATATATACGAAATAATGAAAAAATAATTTTCAACGAAAACTATCGTTGATCGTAATAACAATGATATGAAAATAATCTTATTTTAAAGAAGACTGTGGTGAATAGTATTAACAGAAAATTAACCTATTACTCACTCATTCGTGCCATTAACGCAAACCATTTTTGATATAAACAAACAGTGTTGTTCTCAAAATTTATGATTTAAAAAAAATCTCGTCGTATATTTTTTTCATCAAACAATTCACCACCTCTTTTTATACTGAAATGCATTCCCCTTGGTGAAAAACAAGGGACACGTGACAAATCGATATCAGGCAATGTAACCCCTGTTTAAAACGATGACTCAGTTCATTTGTACACTGAGAAAACAACAAAATTCGTGTTGGGTTTGAATTTTTGGAAATTCTATCTTTTAAGGTATGACCTTGACCTTGGGATATGCGGTAGGGCGTAAAATGTCAAATATACGAAAATGGAGGCGGAAAAGATAAATGAAAAACAAAGAGCACATATTATTGTATATTTATCATGTGTTTAATTACGTATGTACAATAGAATTCATTTAGGTGTAATATGCCGTCGATGGCTAATTGATACTCGGTAAATATGGCAGTAAATAGAATGAAATACGTGTATTTCAAGGTAAAGAAGAGTTGTACTTCAAAAGATGGAATTCTACCTTAGGTTAGGTTAGTTTTGTACTCACTAGACCGATGGGAGCAGCTTACTGAGCTTATACCGAACTACACACCGATGCAAGTATACATGGTTATGGAGCATGCCTTTTGCAGCGATCTGGTGACTATTCGAAGCTGCACCCGATATACTACATGAGTAGAAAGACGATCCCTGCAGAGATGAAGTACTCGGAGCTCGAAGTACTTACCATTATTAAAAGTGTGAAGAAATTCAGAATCTACTTATTGGGAACGAAATTTAAAATAGTTACAGACTGTAATGCATTCACAAAAACCATGGAGAAAAGGGACTTTACAACACGAGTTGCACGATGGGCCCTGATGCAAGAAGAATTCCAGTATGAAATTGAGCATAGACGAGGTACATAGATGGCTCACGTCGATGCTCTTAGCAGGAATCCATTAGTACTGACAATTGCTACAGAATGCGGAATCATTCGAAGAATTAGACAAGTACAAGAGAAAGACGAACACGTTAAGGCGATAAAAAGGATTTTGACTACAGAAGAATATGAAGATTTTTATTTAGAGCATGATATATTGTATAAATACGAGAATGGATTAAAATTACTTGTAGTTCCAAAGAACATGCACAATGAAGTAATAACAAAAGCCAACGAGCTAGGACATTTTTCAAAAGACAGAAGAAGTAGAGTAAACAAGGAATTTTACATACCAAGACTAAAGAATAGAAGCGATTAAAAATGACTGTATACCTTGTAAATTAGGGAATGAAAATAAGAAAGGATACAATTTAAGGAGAAAGAATGCGAATGTATATAGGAAGAATGATTTGGTTGCCATAAAAAGAACCCAGTTTATATCTGATCCAAAATTAAAGGGAAAATTTTTAGGTCCGTACGAAATTGTTAAGGTTAAAGAAAATGATAGATATGACGTTGTTAAAATCGGAAATCACGAGGGACCCAACCGAATGACAACATGCGCTGGCCGCTGAATATATAAAACCGTCGGTCAGCTATGAAAGCGACGAATCCGAGGCGGATTCTGAACAGGATGGCCGAATGTACAATAGAGATTATTGCTGCTCGACTCCATCCTACAGCCACGTACGAAACACGAGTTCAGCAGCCTAAAGCCGCTGAAGATCACGCAACTAAGACGGCTTCCCGCGTGGTCTCCCGCTCATTTAGCGTATAAGCCACATACACGAATACTTTTATTATCAACCTTAGTTCTCTTATTTACATTGTACATAAGTAAAGTGTTTTCATTGTTTAAATTCTGTAATAAAAGTGTTTTCTTTCTAACAGGCGTTTTAAGAAGAAAAGAACCCTAGATTTCCTACAAGTTCCTAGAACAATTTCCTACATCACACTAGTGTCGCGTTTTATTGAGAAATCGGGTTGAGGCAGGTTGTGAAAGCGGGCGGCATTAAAATGAAAACTGACTGTAATGAAAAAATATATAAAAGGCAAGTGACCGGCGAAGAAAATGAATAATTTGGTGATTTTGTAAAAAAAAATGTAATGATAAACATAGTATAAAAGCAAAACGTAAAGAGAATTGAGTTGGTGAACTAAAAAGAAAAAAATGGAAGCGGAGACCTGGAAGGGAAGTCGATAGGACAAAATACTATTAATTAAAAAGAGAATTAAGTTTAGCATATTTATATAAAACAAATTTTCAATGAGCAGTCCTTCTGAACCACCTACATTGACTATTAATTAGAATGTGAATTGAAACATAGCGATAACAGAAATTCTGATGTGTTCAAATGTCACCTACCTAACAACGGAGCGCATGGTTTTTCCACTACCCCCTATACGTAACTGAGGACCATTATTAGCGTGCCTCGCGCCACCGGCAACATCGCACTTGCAATGACAGCAACATCCCTCCTTTTGGAGGTTACCGTTGAAAGGTGCTCGCTCTTGAAATGACTGAAGAATCGCTCCCTTCCACAACCTCTCAAATATTGTCTTTTCATCCAATGAGAAATGATTTCGATTTGCATTTTGTTTTTTACGCGCGTATAAATCGTAATAAAAGAACTTGTTGGTACCAAAACGGTTTTTTTTCCATTTTTTCTTAGCCTGTCGTTTATTATTAGGATTGTGAGGATTTTTAGAACTTTGTCCAACTATGCTACCATAATAAGTCATTTCTTGTTGAGACATCTCGGTTGTAGATAAGTATTTTTATAACATTCTATTTGTTACATAAATATTTGGAAGACGATTTTTATATCACTAAAGAATATCAATTCACTATCACAATATAAATTATTTTGTAAAATTCAAAATAAATAAAATAATTTCAATTTAAATAACTATTTTTATGGAAGACTTCGTTTCGAATTTGGTTTATATACACTTTAATTTAACGTGGAAGACATTTCAGATTTTGAATATTTGCGCGACGGATTATCTCTCACATATCGATGAGAGATTTTCTGGATTTTCCGATTTTCCAGATAATCTCGACGCCTGGATAGATCCTTTGAGGACCCATTGCTGTGTGGAACTGAGGGGTATGATGAAGTAAAGAGAGATGAGACGAAAAATGATTATAGCGAGACTGAAGACAGAGACGGAGTTTACAAATTTCTATAACATTAAAAAAATAAATCAAGACTTCGATCACATGATATTATACATGATATAAAGTTTCAAATAGATTGATTTGGGAAAATGTTGTGATGTAAATTACTTTCTTCGGTAATGTATATGAAATATCAACTATTTTTTTCAGAACAGAGCAAAGAGGAAATCCAAGATAAGCTAACCAGAGCCATGCGGATTTTAAGAAAACAACTCGATGACCATGGACTATTACTAGCGGTGGATGAAATCGATTTGATGCAAATTTTAATAATACTGAAATGTCGAAAATCGAAGAGCTCTTCGTCGAGTCGAAACAATCAATAAAAACTTTAGGATTTACATTACACTCGAAAATGCGTTGTAGAAAATACAAGATCAAGAGTACAACTGCCACTTTTGTACGGTGCAGAAATATGCAGATACAAATCCACCGCGAAAGATAACCAGGGTGCAAAGCAGAGCAGCTCTTAGAGTATACCGCTCGATATCAGAACCAGCAGAATTAGCCATTGTGGGAACCATTCCAGTAGATCTGCTAGCAATCGAAAGCAGGAGAATACCTAACGAGGGAAAGGCACGAATCGCGCAGGAATAAAGAATCGTGACCATGGACCAGTGACAGAATATGTTTGGTACGGATCAACGAGGTAGGTGAAGTGCGCGCCTCTTAGCATACTACATACTTATACTGGATGAAGAGAAGTCAAGGGTAGGTGAACTACTGTTTGGACACGGATATTCTCTACCCTACCTGTTTAAACGCTCGTTTGAGGATTCGCGGACAAGCCACGGACAATGCAGAACGCACATTCTGGAAGTTGCAGCTCAAGATAGTGCAAAAAACGAAAATATCGTAGATGAATAATCACGAAAGAAACAACTGGTACGCCGTCTCTGAGTAGGTAGAAACAAGTTTATGCATGAATAAACGGGACAGTTTGGTCGGGTTTAGGATGTGAACCTAAAGAGGTTTAGCTTAAAGAGGAAGGGTTCTAGTGGGTCGTACAAGTGTAGTACAACCCCACACTGCGGTCAGTCTCGTATGATCAATGATTTCCCTCCTCTTCAGATAAAAAAATGTTTTTAATGAAAATATATTTGAACACACATCTTGTGAGTAATTGTTTTTATTACGATTCAAACTGTTGGTAGAAAATTAAATATTATATCGTATTCAGTATAGAATTTGAACTAAAATTATACTGAATTTCCAGCTTTGAATATCAATTTCAATTCGAGAAGTCCAGTTGGCTAATTTACTAAAAAAGGTAAATCTGAAATGATTGTTTAAATCGCAAGATTTCAAGTTTGATATTTTTTTTTAGGTTATGATTAATTTACATATTGGGAATTTTCGGGACTACTCTCGTGAAAATGTATGGGACAGTGAGAAGAACCAAAGACAACGAAAGAAAAGCAGCGAAAAAAGTCTGTTGAAAAGATAAAGAAAGTTTAACACTAACACAAAAAGAAAGAAAACTCATTAGATAGTAATATAAATAATAACAATATGAAAATAAAAGCTTATCAGTGATTTTCGTTGGTTTATGTGTTCCAAACCTTCCCTAAAACTAATCCAAACCAAACCACATCACAGTAGGGATGATTGGGATAGCCCCACCCTTATTTTTATATGTGTTTTAAAAATAAATAAGAAAAACTAAATTTCTCATTATGCTTCGAATAGTATAAATAAAAAATTAATTTATTTGGACCGCTAGCTCTGATGGAGAGCGTTGTGGAAATGGAATTTTAAGGTGGTTAAGTTTATGCATCGAAAAGTTACGTTTACAATTGAAAAATCTAAAAATAGTATTCAAACTATTAGGTTTCCTTGGAAAAAGGTAGTCAACTACCCCATGTTGATTCAGTTTTTTACTTTGATCAACTTTTTTTTTTGAAAAAAAAAAACGGTAAATCTTTTTCTATAATACCATAAAGAGTATATTTCTAAAACTAGTATTTCGTAGCTTATTCCGTTCCTGAATTGAATCGGAATGGGGGAAGAGGACGGGAGAAATAGAGGGGGGAAGCAGGCGCAGCTTCCGGAATTTCAGCGGACGTGAGGAAATCGATATTATTAAAAGCAATAACTTGTTGTCGTTTCAACTTGATGATAATTAAAAGCTTTTTTTAGAGAAATAACGTGAGATTTTTTAAACAGAAAACGTTAATTTTCTTGTGTTTTAAAACGGGAGAAAAAATAAAACTACTTTTTAAACACAACATCAACAGAAATTTCACACTGTAAATACGGAATCACGACAAATATTTCAACCAACAATGTATCATGTTATTGAATTTTTGAGAACTTTTGACCATTGAAAATAGAAATTAAACTATAGAATTTTTAACCCTTGAAATTGAAAAGCAAGAGCTACCACTTTCTTACCAAAGACAATATCCGTTATCTGTTTTACAAAGAAACTTTTAACCAACTCAACTACTACTTCTTTCTATAACAGAGTCAATACATATCTATCCAGTATGAATATACAATTTCCAAATATCTATGATATATCATCAATAGATGCTATCCCCCTATGGACAATAGCCCTCCGTACTACAGACTTAGAACTTGCCCACCTCAATAAATCAGAAACACTAACAAAAATATACTAAGATAACTTTAGGTGTATACACAGATGTTTGAAAGAACCAAGATGAAACTCGAGCCGCCTTCTACCCAGAAAACCAGTCGAAATCCTTTGTACTCCCTCCTATAACATCTATCCACTCTGCTGGATTGTTTGACATTCTAGAAGCACTTAACGAATTTTAGAAAATTGGATCCAAGAGTATCCTTAAAATAACAAATTTCCCAACCATCATATTTCAACCATTTCTAACCATCATATTGTCATTCATATTAAGAAGAAGTTATGAACTTGAAGATGAATGTTAATTTCATGTGGGCTCCATCCCACACCAGAATAGAGGAAAATGAAAGAGTAGATAGATTAGCAAAAAATGCATACAACAATAAGCAATCAGTAAAGAGTAACTATATAGTACATACCGATTTCAAAGCATGGTAAGAAACAGCAAATCAAAACCAACACGAACTTTCCGAAACTTAAAAATTCCAACAATATGAGTAGAAATAAACAAATGATCTCCTCCCGTCTAAGAATCGAACATACTTGTATCACACATGACTACCTATTAGTAAGGAATCACAAACCAATGTGGGGGATGTGCAATAGTGAGTTAACTTTGAAACGCCTCTTAACTGACTGTTTGAAATATGACAAGGAACGAAAAATGAATCAATTACCACAATCACTGGAAAAGATCCTTCAAGAAGACCCAAAGAAACTTATGAACTACCTGAAAGACTACAAACTTAGTAAAAAGTGTACCAATCCACAATTATTCCCTAATAACCCCGGGTAAAAAAAACTTTTCCTACTGACGTCATTACTCTGTATCATAGATTATTCTGTAACAATTGTTTGAAAAAAGATCGACATATTTTCATTCTTTTCATTTTACTGTTTATTTTGTTATGTTACTTTATGATAATACTGTATAATGTTTTTCTGATTTGAACCATTTTATTCTAAAAGAACTTAACTGTAGCCTTATCAATTATTTTGTCTACAAAGGATACAGAATTATACAATCTATAACTGATAATAAACATTTTATTTTGTTTATAATATCATGAAAATATTTTAAAATCCTAAAAAGATTTCTTTCCTTTGACTTTGAAATATTGAAATAGTCAGGAGTGTTGAAATTTTATTCAAATACAGTTTAGATAGTTTTTTCTTATTCTTTCACCTATAGAATTTTTTTTGATTACTGAAAAGAAAAATTGATTATAGGTCGTTTGTACCTTTCACAATTACCTTCATTAATTTGGAAATTGAGCTTTTCTAATGCCAGAAGTCATAGTTATTTATGATTTCAATTATTAAATCACACTGTATGATTTAATAAGGAAATAATACAGTAGATTAGGAAAAAGTGAAAAATTATGCTCATAAGTTTAATTACTAGAAAATGAATCAAGGGAAAAATATAAAATAAAATTACTTTTAAATTTAAAGATCTGATAGATACTTGATATTTGAAAAAATAGAAATTTGAAAATGAGATAGCAGAAAAATAAAGCAAACAAGAAGTAAGAAAATAAACTAAAATAAAAAAATAATTAAAAGAAACAATATTGAAACATAAATTTGCAGCTCCTACAAAAAATAGAGGAAAAGTGTACTAAAATAATGAAATATACAATAAAGGCTAATTATCTAAATATTAAACCTGGTGAACCGGTTCACCAGTCAAATAATAATGCTGCTGCTAATATACCTACCCGCTTTATGAAAAACAAACAAAAACAACAAAATCACAAAATATATCCTCAAACTGAAAGGAACAGTTTTTATTTAGATTGGAGCTCTCTTTTTGTTTTCTTTGGGTCACTTGGTCGTCTAGACTACACAAAACAATTCACCACTACCTAGCTCTGTAAAGGAGCAAATCCAATATCGGGCCGCGATGAAGTGATGAATATTGTGTTTTAAAATTCCTTATAATATAAATTCATATATATAATGTAGATTGCATAAACCCAGATATAGATTTCATCTAAAGGTGTATAAGATTAATAAGAAAGAATAGCCAACAAATAATCGTCAGTAATGTTACAGTTTTTATTGGACTGGTAGGGTTAATGGATTTGGCAGCTTGAAAAAGTAATAGAGTTAAATTTAGTCTTTACATTTTTGAGTTTTTTATTACATAAAAAGTTAATTATGTATTTTTATTACAGCTTTTCCATAAAAATGAATGTTGACTGTTCTGTTACAATATATTTTTTTGAGATTAATTCATAACAGCTTTATGTTAGCAGTATTATTCTTTAAGATAATTCAGCAATATTATTAATAATGTCTTCTTCATCACCTGTATGAGAGGATTCATCATTTCAATTTGTTTTCAAGTTTTTATAGTAATCTTATTTAACAGGAGAAATTAATTTTAGCAGGTCCAATCATGTCTCTCCATTTTTCCCTTGTCACAGTTCGACCTTTAGGATATAATACAAGGCCGATCTACATTAAAACTTTGCTGTCTAATCACTACAGATTTTCTCATATTAATGGCTTTAAATTCTGTATCATCATTATAGTCAAATTTGACTTGTATGAGATGGGGTTCGGATCTTTCTAATTTTGTCCAGCGCATTTTAAGCCAATTCACTGGAAGCCCTGTGACAGTTACTTTTCTGTTAATGATTGATTGTAATAAAGGTTTTGTTGCTTTTGTAAATTTTGTATTCATTTATCAGGATAACGACTACTTTTCCTCCCAATCAATGTGTTTGTTGGGTTTGTACTATTGCAATCACATGAATCCAAGGAAAACAATAAACGTCTTCTTGGACCAGACTTTCTATTGAAAAATCGTATTGAAGGCTCATCATAACAGTATAATATTTATTTTTTTTTTTTCAAACAATCTGGGAGTAATATTGAAAAGACCAAGAAAATACGTAGTCTGTGTAATAATGGTAAAGTATATAGTAACATTCAGCTTGCATGATTACTGCTTTACTAACTATAATTTGCATTCCTCTTCATTTTATCTGTTCACAAATGCGATTTTATTACAAATATTATTGAGAGGAAGAAAGCAAGAGAGAAAAAAGTTATTATAAATATAAAAAGTTATGACTAAACCAAGTGCTTTGACACTTAAATTTTAGATTTATCACAAAATTCATCGGTGTGGGCACAAAGCGGCAAATATACACATAAACCACCTCTTAAGATAGTTAGCTTACTCTTGATGTTTACACCATTACACCAGCACAACCTCAACACTCACAATTATAACCTTCAATCCCTGAAGATGATAACTTGGTTATTGAAACATGGGCCGGGCAGTGTAATTGTGAGTGTTGGTGTAGTATAAACAGTATAAATATCAACATTAGTTCCAGATATTCCAATTTAGTCATCATCATTGAAATAAAATAATAGACTAACACAGTTAAGACAAAAAGCTCATAGAAGTTACAAATCCATTTTCATTATTTGTGATTAAGCTTATGCTTGAAAAAATTATTTAATTGAACTAATAATTTACCTTGGTCTCCCCCATTCATCAAGAGGTGTTTGTAACTTGGCCCCTTGTCCCATTAACATATTTCTGTAGTTGTTCACTTTGTTGGTAATTGCTTCTTCAGTAAATCTAAAATCAAGTAAGTCATTAAAAATCTGATAAACTTATTTTTCAATTTCTGAAAACTGGTCTTTAAAAGTTTTAAAACTACTAAAATACAACAACTGAACTTTTTTGATAATAATTGCTGTTGAATGTTAAATGAATACAATAGCATCTATATTATCAACCATCAAATAAAAATAACTAACCCTTGTTCTTCTAGAATATCTGCAAACTCAGCACATTTCAATTCAATATTTCTTTTTCTTTCATGATCCAAAATTTCCTTATTTGGTTGTTTATTTGAAGCTGCATCTAGAGTGGCCAGTTCTTGTTCTGTTTTATACATTTTGTCTTTTTCCTTAGTTCTAACCAAAGCCCAGTTGCGTTGAACATGGCCATTTGTTCCAGAACCTCTAGGTGTTGGTAAGCCGATTCCATTATACATATTCTGAAAATTAAATTAATATAACAAAACAATAATGAATTTTGTTCCTAGTCAGGAATCATATAAATCCAAAACCATGCTTGTGAATGGTTCCTTTCGAATTATTTAATTAGATTTAATTTCAAACAATTGAAATACTACAAAACATTGAACAAATTAGCAGAATAACTAGAAAATATGATAAAGTCAAAAAACTGATGTAATAGTCATACAAAAGAAGTGAATAATATTACAATTCCCTATCTTCTATATAATAGAAATTATAAAAATATTTATTTTAATACTTATCTGTGGGCAAAAAATGTCTAATTACTTTATTGATTTTACAGATTAGTTATAGGGAAATAGATTGAATGAAATACTTACGTAATGTTATTTTTTTACCAATTGAACATTAGAAATTATTCATTTATCAATGTAAAGTTTTGTTGAAATAGAATATTCTTTACCCTTAAAAAAATGTTACTATTAACAATTTTTAGACGTATTTATAACACAGAACTAAAAATATATTTATGACAATCGACAACTATACAGAAAAAAGCCTGTTACATTTGACAGATACTTATGGTTATAGTTCGAATTCCTCGAACTAGCTCTGTACCACAGAAGTGTGCAATAGATTTTCATAATTTTCATAAATTGTACCATGAAAGATTAAATAGTTATTTAGTTCAATAAAATCTGAACCATGATCCATGAAGCCATGAAGGAAGACAATCTTGATAAAATATTTAGACAATTCGATGGTTTGAGTATAATAAAAAAGTGTAAAAAGTACAACCTTACACAAAATTAATATTTTTATAAGTTCAATGTTTCAATTTATAACGTAATTAATTGTTGAATATAAAATGCAGCTTTTATAAAAGTGTTGATAATGAAACAAATTTGATATATGTAAGATATGTTGCCTATGCATCTTCCATCATAATCATATGTATATCTATTGCTGGGAAAATACATAATATAGAAACTCAATTTTTCACAATTTTTATTATATAGAAAGTAAATTATAGAAATGAAAACAAACGATCAAAAAAAAATTAAAACCTGATTCCATAAATTATAACAGATGATTTAATTTCTCAAGGGGTTAAAGTTCTCGTGCACGAAGAAGAAAATATTAATTGTCAGTGTCAATTCATTTGATGTTTAAAAGACGTAAAAAATTGTTAATGTAATAAAAAGTAAAAATATATATCAAAATGTCCTCTAAAGATAATTCTAATGAAGAAATGGAAAATTTTGATTGGATTACATTAAAAAATGATATGGATGCAATTGCCCCAGTTGAGACTCAACGGGAAAAATTTATAAGAAAATTCAAATCAAATCCTTTCGTACCTATCGGTAAAGGAAATATTAATTATTTCACCTTTGTGCTCAAGAATAAGAAGCTAATTTATTTTTTAGGTTGTCTAGCAACAACCTTAGCACTCACTTATGGTTTGTGGTGTTTTAGGACTGGCCAAAAAAAGATGTCACAGTATATGATGAGAACAAGAATAGCAGCACAAGGGCTTACAGTATTAGCACTAGTAACAGGTATTGGATTGAGCGCTCAAAAAGCTAATAAAAAGGACCAATAATAATGGTCATCAATCCTATTGTTGATAGTTATTTAAATATGTACATGAGGTTTTAATAGAATAGATTGTAAACACTTTATCTGTCTGTTAGAAATATTGTAAGATATATGAAAATTTACTGATATTAAGTTTCATTTTCCCAAACCTTATTGGTGGAATTTATAGTTTTTATTATTATGAAAAAATATTCTGAAAATTTTTTATTTTCATAATTTTACTTTGAAATAAAAACACTAGCTGATTATTATATAAGTTAATAAAAGGAATTTTTAGCTTCCAACTCCTTTTATTTATTAAAAAATTTGATAGGAAAACCTGATTCAGAATTGGGTGTGTGGAACAGAATTGTTTAAAACTCTCCATATTTATTTACATTATTATCTCAACACTAGACAACTGAGTACAATTTGGTTAAATTTAACTATACAGTAATCGCCCTCATAACACATTTATAATGATTTTCCATAATTAGGGTTGTTTTTTTCTTATTCTTTCACAGAGTTCAGTGAGATCGCGAAGATAATAATGTTAGTCAACATTTTTACCTTCAGCAACACGACTTATTCGATATTTTCATCAGTTTTTAACGTGAAAGAGCGACCCGAACGTGAATCATCTTCAAAACGCTTAAACCACTTGAAAACACGTGGACGCGACACTCATTGCCTTATACTTATCTGAATTTTTATAACTTTCCGTTGCAAAACATAAAACAACCCCTATGCAAACAAAGACTCCTACTAAACTGGTTTGTACACAGCCACGTAGACATAACATTCGAAAGAGTAAGCTTCAGGGTAAATCATATTTATGTAAACTCCTATATGGGCAGTTCATATGGGAAAAAAACTCTATATTATGGTGGCGACAGTATTAATTTTCTCTCCTTCGAAACACTTCATCTATACTACGCATGCGCGCAAAAGCGCAGAACTAACTGAAGCGCTCGGAGAAGAGAGGTAACGATACACTATTTGTTTCATTTAGTCAGAACTGTCAATATAGAAGTATTACATATATGGGATAAAAAGCTAACTTTTCGGCGCATGCGTACTTTATCTGTAGCAGCACTAGTCTTGTTACTTAATAGTCACACCTCGTATACCTATCAAAACTGTTATGTAATATTCTTACCCTTGATTTTATGTTATAGATACAAACCATTTATTTTACATAGAATTGCCATGAATGTATTTCATTTTACATAATGTCAATCGAAAATAGCTGAAAAAATCGAATTTGATAACAAATAAAAAAGTTCGCCCATAGAAATGCCATAAAAGTCAAATTTTATTATTATTTTTAAATAAATGGTTATTTCTTTATATTCTTTTCCTCTTTTCGTATAGATTTGACTTTAAATTTTCTTTGAATAAAGATATCTTTGGATACACGTGAAAAGTGTTGCATACTACCTAGATACAAAATTAGTGTGTTCAAAGCTGGTACGCGCAGTATAGATGGCTCTTGGAGTAGCAGTTGGCATTTTCAAATGAGCCATTCTCTATCCTCGAACCTCGAGTGGAAATCGTTAAGCTTCGTATTTGTTAGTTGTGGCAAATCTGAATTTAGTCAGTTTGTTGTTAGAGAGTGTGTAGTGCTGGAGGGGCATAGCAAGCTGTGTTCGATATATTTATCGGCTTGATTGTGTTCTCTGTTTTTCATGTTTTCTTTCGTGCTTTCCTGTCCCGTACATTATTAAAGAAAAGTATAATTTTGAATCGATAAATATGTAAAACTGTGTACCGTGTTTAGTTGGATATTTGTTAAACCATTCAAAATTTGAAAATACCCTACCAAACATAATATTTGACAGCTGTTGAAATTATAGTTGATCAGATAGAAAGTTCGTTAACGTTTGTTCGAAACTGTCGAAGTTGACGTTTTTAGTTTGTTTATAAGTGATTAATTTTTTTATAACAAATATGTTGGGATTTACTCCTTCTAAAGATGGACTATTACAAATCAAAGATGATCTACTCTCTTCTTTGGTCCAGAAGGAACCTATTACAGGAGTATACGATTTGGATAAAACACCACTTGGCAGGTAAAAAATATATTTTAGTAGTTCTAATAAATTTGGTAATCGTGTTATCGTTATCAGATTAAATATTTCGGAAAATTAATGGTTGATAAGATAATCGACACTACGTATTTATTAGGTTTTCTTACAGAGGTGACAATTATACCTCTATGAATGAAAAATTAATTATGTTATACGTTTCGATCTACTTTTTGATTCCACAAATTTGTTATAATCCTAAATTTTATAAAAAGCCTTAATTTCAACTGTCAAATACAATACCATGTGACAGAAATTCAACTGATAAATCAAATTTATCTATTCATTATTTTACTATCGGATTCGATAAGGAGTTTCTTGATTAATAAAAGTTTTGTGACATATTTTTTTAATCTAAATTCTTTTAAGTTTGTTTTGTACTTAACCTCAAAAACACTTATAATCTTACTACCTGTTGTGCATCCTGTACATTTTATACAAGTTGATATTATGATTTAGTATTTCGTAGAAGTGTACATAATTTTTTGTTTAAGTATGGGAAATGAATTGAACTAATGGTTATTCAGTTTCATTTTACTAAGTTTATAATGATATATGACACATTTTGTATATATATAATTTTGTAATTTGTTGAAATATAACTGGTAGAAATGAAAGTTATCGTTAAAAACACTTGAAAAAATACGATAAATTTAAAACTGTATCACCGATAATGAAAACGTGTATCACATTTAAAATTCGCATCCATATAGGGGGATAAGGACAATAAAGAAAAAATATATACATTTTCGTTAAGTACGTTCAAAATATGTAAAAATATTTCTTTATTCTTCTTGTAGTTTACTTAATATTTGTTGTTAAAAAAATGGGAACTTAAAACTTTGAAATCCTTCAGAAACAAAATTCTAGATGATGTAAAAAATAACAAGGAGCAACAGTTAGTTTAAATTTGTCAAAATTAATAACGAAGTACGATTAAATTCATTTGTATGAGTGAGGATAGTTCAGTAATTCAGTGATTAGTTATTAAAATAGAATGAAATAGTTTGTTTAAATAAATGTGTATATAGATAGACTTCAGATTATTTTTGCAATAAATTCATTTCAACGGTAAATTAATAAAAATAATTACCATTCCTCAACTTCAAAACATGTCTTACTTACTTCTTTAACGTCTACATTTAGAACTCACATTATACAAAACGTAATAAGTTGGCATCATTAAGACTTTTGTTCTACAAAAACTAGTTTCATTGATAATGTCTTTTTCCAATGTTCACTTTGTTTATTAAATAATCATACAAAAAAGCCTTTATATTCGATTTTATGGTTTTAATCCAACGTTCAGCAAGCTCTTTCAGATTCTTGTAAAACCATTTATTGGGATTAGATAAAAAAATTGTCGCACTACATTTTCAACATCTCTTTTGAATTCAAAGTTTTCCCAACGCATTAATTTCTCCGTGGTGCAAGATCCGGACTAAATGGTGGTGGTTTAGCGTCGTCCTGTTGTAAGATAACCTAAATCTGGATATTTTTCTCATAAAACCTCATACATTCTCATGAACTGTCAACTATATACCTCAATATTGACACCTTTGCTACGGGCTCTGTCTTTTGTCTAACCATTGATTTTCAATGTTCGGGTTGTTTAGATAAATCTATTTTTCATCACAGGTAACAATACGTCTAATGAACTGATCATTTGTCGGTAGAGCAAGTTTACACACCTCTACTTGACGTTTCGCGTGAATCTTGGTTAATTCAACAACTTTTATAGATCTTAACTAATGATTCTAAAGGCGATGTTTGGTATTTTGAGGGTATGTTAGTGTTAGTGTATGTTAGTAATAGGTTGGTTTTCTGCCGTTTTCCTTGTAACCTCAATATCCCACGAACTGATTTGGGTACGGACGATCTTCAAGAGTCAAATTTCCACTATTAAAACGATGAAACCAACGATTTGCCGTTGGCTTATTAACTGTATCGTCCCCTTCAATTTAACATTTTTTCCGTGCTGCCACGGCTACTTTAAACTTTTTTTTTTCTTCAATGTTTGAATACTCATAGAAATAAAGACGAGACAAATTACGATATCTTTAAATTGATGCTTAGGAATTTTCATAGATAAAAACTGACATCACGTATAAAACACCCTCTGTATATTGTCTAAATGTGTTGGTTCTTGTTCATTTATAGTAAACAGTACATTTTGCAAGTATTCTGACTAAATTTTTAACTACAATATCTAAGAACTTTGTAAATGATGTAAATTGTGGTAAAGGTTTTCGGACTGGGCAACCAAGGCAAAATAGGGGTTGTAAAACTTGTGAGACCATTGACGAATTAGTTAAAAGGAACCAGTTGTAAAATGCCTTTTGTAATCTCAATGATTTCTGAGAATTCTTTGTGAATGGAACAGCCGTGCGCAAGATCTTTGTAAAAAGCTATGGCCTCGAGCAGTATCTGTGCGAGAAAAAAACTTTACCAATAAACTTAGGGATGCTACAAAATATATTATTTCCTCCTTTACATAATCAATTAGAATTATGAAGAAATTCATTCAGGTATTAAATAAAAATTTCCAAGACTCAGTGAATCCAAAAAAGGCACATATACGAGAACTAATGAAGTTTGGGATGTTTGATTATAAATGTTTACAAAATCGCTTTCGAAAGTTAAAGGTCTCTTAAATTGCCCTGTTTGGATTCGTTTCTTTCCGAAAATTTAGAAGAAGTTGATGATAAACGTGAAAAATATTTCTGATATGGAAAAAATATCAGTTTGACTACTACTGGATCTGGATATAGGGTTACTGCAAAAGAAAAATATAGTCGGAAGACATCGACAGTAATATTTTAATGTACTATCCAAACAGAAACACTACTACACTCGCCAAGTTGACCGACGTTAACCGGATAAAATAGTGTGAAGATAAACTCTGCTTCGTGCAACCGAACCTAACCTAACCTCTACTCGCTTAACTTCAGATCGGTCTTGGTTATTCAGCCAAAGTCAAAGAAATCGAAGTGAGAAGAAGTCAGCACCTTTCAATTTGCCTAATTCTGTTTCTGTGCGGTGTAATCATTCACCAACTTATTTTTTTCACTACCTTTGTGTGACGAAAATGCAGGTAGTTAAAACAAGCGATGTTGCCAAGTGTGCGAACTCCTAACCTAACCTAACTTAGCTGAATCGTCTGCACGAGTAGTGTAGTGCACATTTTGAAGTACAAGAAAATAAAGAATTTTTGTACACCATAGTAATTATTGATACGTATAAATAAAATACAAATTCAAATTTTGTGGTTAGGTATTTTGGAATACATGACAATTTTCGGATCATTATTACGTTATAATGTAAATTCCAATTGAATATTTGAAAATATCCTCGCCGCAATTCCGCATTCTAAGTCAAGATATTCTTTATAATAACCACAAAGAAAATACGAATAGATTAAATTCATGGATATTCTAAATATTCATAACTGAATCTCTGCGAGACTTTATTTCACACGTTGAGAAGGTCTCGACACTCTTTATAATGTTCTACCTGGTCAAGCGAGAGAAAGTAGGCTACGCGCATTCGTTTCTTAGGTTATACAGCCACAATAATAACAAATAAAATTGGTTTTTCTGCTTGATTATGAGAGGAAAGATCCCATGAAAGTGGGCGTGAAATATTTATACAGCGTGCGACGAATGTGTGAAATGATCTAATTATCTCTTAAATCGATAGTTCAATTATTATATAGTTTAACGATAATAATTTTTTTCTAAAAATTTATCTATGTATTTATATATTACCAAACGATATTTCAATATGTGCAGTATTTTGTTTGTAGAGGGTGTCGCAAAATTAACGCAAGATTTGAATTAATTAGTAAACACAGTTTTTAGTATTTTTATTGTATTAGTTTTCATTGAATAATAAAGTACATACTAGTCCGGACCCGGACTTAGACAATCAATACTTATGTTGTCAAAGGTATACAAAAAGTATCGGGGCACGGTCAAAAAATCAGCCATCATTTCTACATTGTTCATAATACAATAGACTATGTAATTTCACAATACTTCCTTCCAAACAACATTGGCTGTGCGTCGACCCTTTGGTTTAATCTCTTCCTTGACATTTTTGAACGATTTCTCACGTGATAGCGCTACATACAACTCTGTAGCTATATTAGAACCTGAGATATAGATCTTTCCATGTAGAAAAATTGCCAAAAACCTACAAAAATCCATAACTCCACATTGAATGTCCGCGCCTAGCTCCTCTCCAACTCAACCGATTTAAGTGTTCAAAAACTCAAAAGAAAGAAGGTGTTTCAACGAGTGTTCTTAAACCAAAATGAACTCTGTACCTATATTAGAACCTGATATATAGATCTTTGAATGTAGAAAAATTGCCAAAAACCTACAAAAATCTATAACTCCACATTGAATGTCCGCGCCTAGTTCCTCTCCAACTCAACCGATTTAAGTGTTCGAAAACTCAAAAGAAAGAAAGTGTTTCAACGAGTGTTTTTAAACCAAAACGAAGTCTCTATCTTGAATAGAACCTGAGATATTGAGGATAGAACGTGTGTATGTGAAAAACTCCCATAAGTAATGTACAGGGGGAAATCGCATTTGAGTATAACTTGAGAATGGTGAAAATTAGATGAAATCCGATGGTTGATGGCTGATCTGTGCGTCAATACCTTTCATTGAAAAAAAAAATTAAGCAAATCGGTTGGGTAGAACGCCTGAACGGACTCTGAATGGAAATCATCAATTTTTTTAATAGACAAGATATGATAATATCAACACCAAATTTAACAAGACAAAACTTTTACAAGATAAAATTGATTGGAAACATTGCGAACACGTAAAATTTTATATCTCGAGCCGCCTCTGCACCTTTTGTTTATTTCCTGTTGGGTCACATGAAGTTCACACTGATAAACTAACAAAATTTGACACCTTAGAAGCCAATATTGATCGCGATGTAAGACCAGCAAAGCTTATAATAGTGATCAAAATTTTCGCGTCATAATTCCGCGTTGGCCTTTTTTTTCAAAATTTGAAGCTCTGTAAACTTTAACATAAATATATTATAAATAATCATAGAAAATTAGTAACGATTTCAACTTTAAACATTTCGCTATGTCTTCTAAAGTTGTTCGACCTTCACAGTAGAATTCAATTAGAATCGATTCAGAAACAGGTAAAAAGTTTCGACTATTTCACACTTGATTTAGTTATTCGGTGCGCTGTTTCTGGTGTCGTTTTGTTTACTTTTAATACTATACCAATATGTATATCAAAAAGAAAAAAAACTGGTTTCGTTCTTTAGTAATCGTTAATTCTACCCATGTGTTAATGTGATTTATTTTTAAAACAAGGGTTAAAAATATTTCGGTTAATTTCAGCTTTACTATCAGGGGAAAGGTTTATCCAAATTCCATGTTGAAAACAACAACGGTATTTTTAAAATGTGAAATACAAAGGATGTAAGGCTTCGGTAAAAAACTATGTGTAAAATTTCATGACATTTCGATTAGTCAGAAAAAATTGACAGCCATTTAAGTGAAGCCACTTTCATTATTTTCTAAACAATTTCGTGTGTTTACTTATCACTGCTTCTTGATGAAAAAAAACCATTTGTTATTGGTTTGCTGAATTTAAACGTGTTCGTCGTGAATGTCCTGGTCGTCCAATTGAGGTGGTTAGTCCAAAAAAATATCAAAAAAGTCCACAAATAGGTTATGGTTGATGAATTGAAATTGCGAAATAACTAAGACCGTAAAGATATCAGAAGGCAGTCTGTTCAGAATTATGCATGAACGTTTGACCATGAGAAAGCTTTTTTCAAAATGGATGCCAAGTTTACTCACAATCAATCAAAAGCACCAACGTTGATGATTCAAAGCAGTGTTTGGCCATGTTCACACGTAATAAATCAGATTTTTTAGGTCAATGGATGAAACATGGATCCATCACTTCACTCCGAAGTGAAAACGTTCATCTGAGTGGACTGCAGCTGGTGAACCACGTCCGAAACTTCCAAAGGCACAACAGTGTGCTGGGAAGGTTATTGCTTCAGTATTTTGGGTTACGCATGGAATATTGTTCATTGACTACCTCCAAAAGTGGGAAACAATCAATAGCGAATACTACATAGAGTTGTTAGATCGTTTGGGTGCAAAAATCGAGAAAAACGGCCTCATATATCACCACGACCATGCACCGATCACATATCGATGGCAACGATGGATAAATTGAACGAATTACACTTCGAATTGCTTCCTCATCCACCGTATAGTCCAGATTTGGCCCTCAATGATTACTGGCTCGCTTATCTTAAAAAAAATGCTCTCCGGTAAGAAATTCAGCTTAAATGAAGAAGAGATTGCTGAAATTGAAGCCTATTTTCAGGAAAAAGACAAATCCTTCTACAAGCACGGCATAGAAAAGTTACAGAAGCGTTGGACTGATTGTTTTGCTCTTGAAGGAGAGTACATTGATGAATAAAATGGATTTGCGGCTAAAAATTTCTTAGATAGTCACGTGATTTATTGAGTGATGATATTTCATTCGTAGATGATGCAAACTTTTGAAAGATGATATATTCGGTGCGATGATCACTTTTTCTAATCGGATATTACCTTTAAAGGGTACAGACAGTTGCGTATCACATTAGTTGTGTAGAAAAAAGAGGTACATCTACTTTTCTTATCACTTACAGATGCAAAAACAATTCGTCAATTTATGTGAACAAATCAGTTGCTATTATGAGGTTTCATAGTACTTCTCGTTCCTGAAAATGTTGAAGTTTCATATTCTGTCCATATCGTCATTTCTTTCATTATAGAAATTTCAATATTGATCAAAAAAGGAAGGAACAGACGACATTGCAGAACGACCTATGAAAATTATTAATCGTACATGTACCTGAAATTGTTAGGTACCTGTCGTCTGATCCATTCGTACATTTTTTTCAAATCTCTGACTCGGCGCCGAACTGGTCCAAGTCACTTGTACCCAAGTGTCCTATGGAATTAATACAACTTAAAGTTAAAAGTGACCGTCGCGCCGAAATGATCCATGCCCATCGAACTCGAATAAAAACGTCTAAACATATCAACGAGCTGCTTCTTTAGATCAGATTTAAAGATGTAATGGAATAAAAAGACAATCGAAACCTAGTGTTTACTCTGTCTCATACTGGCTAAATATACGAGGTTGGCAAAGCAGAGGAAATGTATGAATGTCATGGCAAAAGTTGAGTTATCAGTTCGAGAATCTACATGTATATAACTTTTGGCAACAAAACATAATCCATGCCGCGTTTATTGTGATTCATGAGTGGATTTTCATGAATGCATGCATCGAGCTCACGTGAGTCCGAGCGCTCGAAACCTAATACCAAAAATGCACTCATTCTTAGAAAAAATAATTTCTCCATCAATTATTATTCAATATTTTATACAATATTGAGCATTTACTCATTTTGGAAAATTTTATATGTTGCTGATGGTTTTTCGTTTTGTCTTAATGATAATAATTATTCAAAAGTTCGTATGTTTGCCCATTTCTAGGACTCACTTCGGTAAATTTTCTTGTGCCTTCGTTGAACGATCTTTGGGTTTCGACACATGTAGTGTTTTTAATAATAATAATAATAATTTTCGATATAAATGTCCGAAATACATCTGTCAAGAATTTTTTGGAATAATCAACCAGTTTTGAATTTTGGAAAACAGGTAAAAGTTAGAAGAAAAACAAATTGGTATATCTTTTAAATTTACAAAATAAAGGATGTCTGAGGTTTTCATAATGTGGCTATAGCTCAAGGGATGATCATTAGAACTTTAAAAAATCGTAGCTCGCTGGATAGCTGAGATTTTTCCAAAAAATTCCTTCGAAAAATTATAAATTTTTATTTCAGAATTTTTTTATTACATTGTTTATAAGAAGATTATAAAAAACTAATATTTTGTTTTCAATCACTTTATTTAATAGAATTTTTAATGCTCCTAAACATTTTATTGCATAATTCAGAAAATAGTAAGAATTTACCCATTGAGCAAAGCTGTTAAAAATGAAATTTTAATTCGTTATAATTTTTATATAAACAATTAAAAAAATTAAAATTCATAATTTCTTAAACATTTTTTGACATTTCTTCAACGAGTTGACATTTATATTGTCTGGGCCCACTTGATTTTCTATTAGGATTTATAAGTGACATATGTTAGACAGATTTTTAGGCACATCTCTTTTTATAGCGTGAAAAGTGACAAATATGTCATTCATGTATGGCTTATTTTATTAAAGAATTCATTTATGGTCAATAAAACACGATGATAGACAAGAGTCATCGTTTTTATAAACATATACGAGGGTTAGGTTGAAAATGTTTGATTACGTGGCAACATGAAACAATCTCGTAGTTTTCTGCGGTTTCTATGCAACCAGATCCCCAGCCGACGATAGGGAATAACGCAGCCACAGCTGTACCCGTACGCCCTCTTTTAAATTTAAAATAAACAAATTTTTTTCGAAAAATCAATAAAAACTCCCCGAACGGAGAAGAACCGTTTTTACTTTTCGTTTTTTTCTAGCCAAAAATCCTAAATCTTCGCTTTTTCTCCTCCAGAAAAGTTAGCAAACACAACACCGTGCAACCACCACAACTCCAGCCTTGCAGAGGAGCAATTCCTATATCAGGCCTCAACTCCAAAAACCCTCCTCCTATAAAAATTTTCCTTATCCAACCAAATTCTATACAACGAATCTCTCTGCCTCTCTGAAATAACTTTTTGATACTTTCAGTACCAGCTTAGTTAAGGCGGTGAAAATTAACCAAATTTGGAAAACTTTGTGCTTAAATGGAACTCGATCTATGAGATTTATAATGTTTTCAAAAAAGGCTAGTCAATATTTGGTAATATATTTTGACCAGTTCTCTTTTTTGCAAAAAATAGAAATGAGAGGAGAATGACATAACAATCCTTGGTGCAATGTTTTGGCCAGATCTCCTCTTTGCAAAAAAGTGTTCAAAGGACAATTCTAGAAATAGAACAATCATTGGTGAAATAGGGTGGAGAGTTTTTCCTTTTCCACAAAACAGTGTTCAAGCAGAGTTTGAGAACATGAGGACATTAGAGAAAGAACAAATTAGAAAAAATATCTAATTGAAATTATTCGAAATTTGTTCATTAGTTGTTAATAAAGTTAGGCACCTATCCTAAACATCGATTGGTTAAAAATAGGTAACCTTCAATAATCTTTATGTGACTGACGATGTTATCCCATCTTCGACCGCAGTGGTCGGTCGGACAGGTCGAGGTTCTTTTTTTAATGTTTTCTTTCTTCTTCTAAAATCTGCTTGAATGACGTTTCTCGCAAACTAGCCACAACATTTCACCGAAGATTGTTCTTTCTCAAACTCTGCTTAAACACTTTTTTTTGCAAAAAATATCTAGTTGAAAAAGCACATTATTCGAAATCAGTTGCTGGATTTCCTTTTTCATTTTTATGGACAAAAAATAAAATTTCTTAGCATCTTGTTCAATTTATCTTTTTATTCAGTGTTCACAAAAACAAAAAAATCAAGTCGAATTAACTGTCTTTAGACGCTCTTATACTCGTAAATTTAAGCAATTTGCTAAAGTCGTAAAACACCTTTTGTCTACTCAGAAGAGACAAGATTTTTAGTGGATTTTCTTGTAACGTGTCGTATCAGCTAGTTGTCCATTTAAGGCGGAACAAAAGAGATGCAGGTACTCTACCCGGCTTGGGGTATCGAAAAAAAAAAATCTTTATATCTCACAAACCAGCCGATGGTAAAGAAAACAAAGAATGAGTGTCAATTTTATCTTTATAGAGGCCGAGCCCAGATTTACTATGTTCCCTTATAAAATAAATTTGCCAGTAGTTATCAATTTTGAATGATACAGAATTTGATTGGAACAGGTAAATCTAGTCATTCAACTATAAGTTTTCAACAAATCTTTTTAGTTTTGAAATGAAGGAAGCGTTTTAGGGGCTTATAAACTTTTAATGTCATATATTCCTGTATTACGGATAATAGTTTAGTTTTCAGTAGATTTGAATCACTATGTCGTTTTGAAAATGATTATATTAGAATATTGATAATGATGAACATCAGATAGGTTTGTAGATGACATGATGACGGCAATAAAGAAGTGTCATCCTATTTGGATATTCTCATAAACGATTCGTCATTCGGTCAGTCCTTTCCAAATTTGATCTTATGTCATTGAAACATGCTTTGCTATAATTCATGGTGAAGGAAGACAGGCTCATCTACTACTCTGAGTCATATTTTTCCAAGGAATCATTCGGTAATTGAATCTTTCATAAAAAAGTCATAGATTTTAAAAATCGGGATGAACTTAAACGCTTAAATAGAAAAAACATGAGGAAATATGAGTTTTTATGAGGATTAGACCTCTTTTATATGGTTTTGTTGATAAATTATCTTGATTTTAGACTCCCTCAATAAAATTTTCGTTTAAAATCATGACTACTTGCAGACTTTTTATCACATATATATGAACAAAAGAACTAGGTTCACGGGTTGGAATTTTGAAAATTCTCGACGTTTCGGCTCCCATTTTGAAGCCATTATCTAGAGAGGAGTGGGCATAGGGTGGTTATTCTTTCATTGGTAAAAAGTGATCCGTGTGAAAAGTGGTAACAATCTTCCTACTACACGCAACGAATCACCCCTTTTTCTTGGTTGATTCCTAGAAAATCTGCCTACTCCTTGGAATTTCACCGAGTAAATGAAAAGCTAAAACAAAAAAATATAAAGTAATTAAAACAAAATTATATACCAAACAAAAGTAATAACGTGAACACCGTGGACAATATGCAAATTGTCAGTGTCAAATCATATTTTGAAAAGTCGAAACGTCAAATTTTAAATATCTTTTAAAAATTATTAAAAAAACTAATTTTGGAACAGAAGAAACCTAAAATAAAGACGATTTATAAACAGCGGAATTTATATTTTCGGCGACTACGCTAGATTTCTACCTGTTCAGTGGTTCGCAGCTGGAAATGAGAACGGTGCCAGTTAGCGTTCGCTGGGGAATAATTAACTATATGAACCAAATAGCGAAACACTTTGATGTTGACTTCAGTTCGGGTCTTAAGCTCGAACGTGAGTTGTTATACCACTCTGATGAGATGTAATAACGTCGAAACTAGTCAGTGGTTACAAACCTCTCCTTGCAATTGCGAGCCATTGGAGATGTTAATATCTAATAAAAAGTCGATTGACATTACGCTTGTTTATGCTGCTAAATGTTCTTGATTTTAGGTCTCTTTTGATTTAAAATTAGTTCCTTTTATTATTTGTTTAAAGAGAGATGAACATTTGAAATTTTCATTTCTTTTAGTCTCTATCCAGACCTTTTAATTTAGAAGCATAAACATATCAAGAAATTTATATATATTTATATGACTATGTAATATAGCCTCGACATATTTGATACCTTATCGTTCAAGAATGTGCCAACGATTGTTGAATTTTTCTGTTTATTTTTTCACCGTTACCCAAACAAGTTGAATGTTTTTTTTTTATATTCGAACATGAACGCCGATTGTGAGAAACGACAACAACATCTTTTGTATTTGTACATTTCTAAACACCGTTAGTTGTTTTCTTTTTGGTCTTTGTATGGACAGCAGCTAATTAGATAACAATTGGTGTTAATAACAAGTGAATATGGCGCTCTGACACGTCTTACTAGTTTCCATTTAAATAATACAGGGTGTATTGCTCAATTTTCACATAATTATGTATCCTAGAAGTGGATTAATCGTAATGAAGTTGAAATTAGTTAATAATATTATATCACGATTAAAATATTTGGGTTTTCTAAAATTTACGTAATATATACAAATCAATACTTCACCTTTTGATCTTTGTTTGCTTAAAAAATAAGTTTCTTCGAGTTGTTTAGTAGGAAGAATATTCAATTACGAAATTTAACATATTTGAAAGTCAATTTTTTTTATAAAACTGGTTTAATTACAATTTTTATAGATATATTTTACGGAAGTGTCTTGTGACCTATTCTACTTCGATGTTTTCAGATCTAACGTGGTTTTCTAAATCAAGATTACCTTACAACTCTTAAGATCAGATGACTAGAGTTTATTGCAAGTTTATTGGCCAAATTATATACTTTCCTCGACTTTTCCGGCAATAAATTTAATAAGGCAATTTCAGCAGCATATCTAATTTTTGGTGCTGTTAAAGAATAGTCATTTTCATTTTCTTTATCCCTTTTTAGTTGGTTTTTTAACACATAACCTCAAAATACTGAGAAATCTACGCACCAAAACAAGTCCAATTTAATTTATATATATTTATTTATTTATATATTTATAAAAATACAGATACACGACATGTACTATCTAAGTCGCTGATGGGTCAATGTACATGTATTATGCCTTTCTACTGCGGGTCCCGGGTTCGAATCTGGTGTAGGAAAATTCACTTTTTATGTGTACAGAATTGAATTGGAAATATTCAAAGTTTACTTGATGAAATTAACCAAAAAAAAATAGGTATTTTCTTAATTCTTCATCTGTACTTTGGCTGTGTACATCATTTATCAAGCCTTTACCTTGTTTAGAATTAGAAGTTGTGAGAAGTTCGGCTCTTATCAAATCCACGTTTCACTGGTTACTGGACTTTGAACTTTGACCATTTGAAGTGCATGCACTCTATCGACATAGGCTTTAGAAGAAGGGATACTCAGGATACAAATGTTTTTAGGGAGCCCAAATTCGTTTCTTTGGCAATAGCGAACTCCTGAACTGTAAAATTTTGCTAACTTCAGAAAAAACTAGTTTTACAGTGAGTGATTATCGAATAGATGATTTACAGAGATTTTTTTCTCAATCCCCAGTGCAGTGGTAGCTTCTAAAAGGCTTTCAAAAGAAGCATCCTCTGTCTTGAATTATATTTTTTTCATAGGGTTATCGTCGCTTAAGTCAATATTCTTATCTAAATAGTGGCAAATGTAGTCTTAAAAAATTTGGAAATAGAAAACTGCACTATAAAAAATATCTATTCTTAGGATGGGAATCATCTCCTAGCAATAATTTCTTCTTTTCAACGTTTAATAGTTGAAAAGAGTGCTGTAGCTCTGGTTTCAGCTTTCTGAAGAAGACTATTTGGTTTTTTTATGGTGGCGCATATATTAGCAAGAAAATAAAGTAATACAGTGGTTTCGAGTGATCAAATGTTTCTGGTTAATCTTGGTCCAAATCTAAGCACAGCATTTGTTTCAACGCATTTGAGCAAACTTCTCAAAAGCTGGGCCTAGTTGGTACATGTTTGACAACCATTTGCCATTGTATATGCTTCATCCTTGAACTCTTTCAAACTTGCCCTCCAAAGGTAGAATTGTTGAAAGTGATTTCGATTTAGTAGCAAAGCATCAATTCTCTTGTTACATTTTTAGTGCCCAAACCCGGGACAATCTGTGTCTCGAGAGCAGATAAGACGGGACACGGATAAGCGAATGGTAATCGGGATTGTCCCGGAAAATCCTGGCAACCGTGTATGTCACAGTAGATGAATCTTTACAATCACCACCAACAGCTTAATAACATAAAAAAACAATTCTCTAGTTGTTTCTATATTTGTCGTCTTTATTTCTGAGGGACAATTTGTGAAATGGAATAGCACTTTCTCGATATTTGTCATTTAATGGCAAATAAAAAGACTTTCAAATTTACTATTCCAAATTGGAACTTACGCTTGAAGTAAACAGTAATTTCTATTGATTGTGATTTTATAGTTGACAGTAAAAGCGCATTCTTACATACTAAATTTCGTTGATCGATTTAATTTCAACCACAAACAAAATTAAGTGGAAAGTTTCAGTTGGTGAATGAGACACTATATTTTAATTATTGGAAACATTTTTGTTATAATATTGTATCACTAGTGCTGCACACCTGGTACCACGACTGATATCGTGAGTCGAAGAACAAAGATGCCGACGCCTTGTTTTAGATCGTATATACTCGATAATTATAATCGAAGAGCAAAATCCTCCGTACCAGAAGTGATGCGATGCTGTTATGTGGATGTAGAATAGCATATTAATTATTATCCGCGCGCAACACGTTTTATTTAAAGTCGGTTACTGAAAATAAAAATGAGAAAAGATAACATTAAACATTCCCATTCGTTATTTTCGAGATGTTGTTGTTATAGTCTAGTTTTATGTATGAGAGGGTATTAAAATAATAAAGCATTCGTAAACCATAGACGTTATACTTCGATTATTTTCGTATGGAATAGCATTTGCGTGAATATAATGAATAATCGGGTGTATTTCTAAAGGTAAAAAATGCAATTTTTTCTAAAATGTTCAATTTTGTCACAACGTATGTTGAAACATTGTATCATACTGGTTGTATAGGTGTAAGGGTTTGAACTTTGACTTTATAACAACGGTATGTTCGTAAATATTTTGATATCAAAACTAATAGTCTATTATGATGATTCTTATTTTGAAAATATTTCAAAATAATAGATATTAGCAAGGATTGAGAAGTAAAAAGCGATTTCAATTAAAAAAAGTTGTGAAATTCAATCGTTTTTATCCTTGTTGTTGTTGTTCTTCATCTCCATCTTTAAATTGAGTGCATGTAAATTGCGTCAATAGCGATGTATCGCATGTCGCCTCGTTGGAATCGAACAGATTCTCCACTATTGGTGATTAAATAATAGAGCTTTGACAAGGTATAAATGCCAGAGAACAAAACAGTACGACTTTTTTGCAACCACATTTAACACCACATCCCTTTGTGCAGTTGCAAAAAATTGTGTTCAGCAGTTTTTCCGGCTCAGGTGGTAGTAAAGTTTGAACGGGTTCTAATGTAGTGTTGACCAAATTCCAACCCCAGTCTGTAGGGTCTAGCTGATAACCAAGCCACACTTGAACTTGGTAATATACCCAAAAAAAAATGTTTAGCTTGGAGAAAGACTAGCCAGTTGAACTTGTTTTTTACTTTTGTGTTTTTAACGAAACATACATATCGTTACTTCTCTAAGCAGTTTGTTTTTTAGGTGCTCCATATATAGAAAGAAAAAAGCGTTGGTAATAACTACTTGTCAAGTTGTATTATTCTTTTTAAAAACTTCAGCATATTGAACCAAATCTTGTTGCTTCTGCAAAATGCAGATGTTGTGTCACAGCCAGTTATTGCGTGTAAAAATGTACATGATTTTGACATTTTGCAAAAGTAGATGAACTTTTTGATGAATAGATTTCTGATTGATGTTGAGTTTTCCGTTGTTTTAAAAAGAAAATAGTTTTTTCAGTTGGAGTTCGAGAAATGAGTAGTCTACATCTTGACTAATAGTTGTTTTTGTAAGATTGAATTGGTATATTGCTGTTTCAAAAATGAATACATCGGCATCATTATTAGCTTGTTTTACCTTTAAACTTTTCTTTCAACATTGAAATGAACCGAGACTTGTTGTGAGTATTTGTAGGAAATTTCTGTTAACTGGTTGGATCTGTCATAAGTTCATCAACTAAAATATCAATTGACGAAGTTGTTGCTAAAGATTGACGACGTTGTTCTGCATCTTCGGTATTTCTCGTGCAATCATTATGGCCATCAAATACGACAATAACTCTTGAACCAAAATGTCGACGTACATACACAATTTAACAGGAGACAGATGCTGTCTCAAGGTTACAATGGCGTATAAATTAAGGAACTGTTTTTCATTTTACCTGATATTCTCATAGCTATAACTTATTTATATTTTATAGCTTATTTTTTATAGTTTAAGTTACAATGACCAATAGAAAAATATTTTAAAATTTATATATACGAGATTGGTTACGAAAAAGGGTTTTATTATAAAAATTATTTTACATTCGAATGCTTCCCATCAATATACTCGCCACACACCTTTCCATATGTTTTTTCCGTTGATCGAAGCAATGCTGGAAGTCTTCTTTGATGCCTTTAATAGTTCTGCCGTTTTTTGCTTAACCGCTTCCATCGACTCAAATCGGGTCAAAGCAGATCTTTTTCTAACCTATCAAGAAAATCTGAGCATACCCGTTGACGCAAGAGCTTTTGGTCAGGAGTCAGATTTTTTAGCACCAGCTTCGCACAGACTTTTGTCATGTGTAATTCCTCGTGTAAAATTTTTCTAATCGCTTTATCGGCGTTTACTGCCTCGGCAATCATCCGGATGCTCATTCGACGTTCTGCACGCACAATTTGGTTGATTTTGGTCACTGTTTTTGGAGTTGAAAGAGTCACAGGGCGACCTGGGCGATGGTCATCTTCAGTGTTTTCTCGGCCCTCACTAAAGCGCTTACATCATTCAAAAACACGCGCACGAGATAGAGAATTGTCCCCATAGGCCTCTTTATAGCACTCAGCCGAAGTTTTTTTTTTCAATTTAAATTTGAGATTGATACATTGCTTCTGTTTTTCGTCACACATGGTTTTCGCCACGAGAAAAAAACACGTTCGTTTCAAATCGCTACTGCACAAATACTATAATAGTGACGGAAAAGTGTTTAGGAACGTGCATAGACAAAATGTCTAGATACCTAATGCACTACTCGTCTTTTACCCCACCCGTCTAGGGCGCCCTCTAGGCGGGCAGTCTCGTTATTTAATAGCCAGACCTCGTATACGTGGTCGTGCATATTATGAAGATTACAACTTTTTGTATCGTTATATCTCAGAAACGGTGGCTCGTAGGAAAAATAGTATTCATACGTTTTTTGTAGATAATTTTATGATCTATAATTTTTGTCTAAGGTACTTTTATGATAAAACTTACCGTTTTGCTGAAAATAGCGAAAAACCAATTTTTTGACCTTTAACCTTAAATAATAAATTTTTTGCGTACACTCTTTGATCTAATTTGTCCGGACTATTCTGTTGAGGTATTGAGCAATTCTGAATTAGTCAACACATTCCTAGTCTCGATTTCGATTTTATCCCAAACCTACAGGTATATCATTTAAATTCAATTGAACTTTTCGCACAATACCCAGCAAGTGTTTTTATTTTGACCTTCGAATTGAACATACAAAACTCTAGGTCGTACGCGTGTAAGTACTACCTACGGAAAGTTTTTAATTAAATTTAGCTTATCGCTATAATTATTCATTTATTTTACTCCTGGGCGATATTGGTTTTAAAAGAAAACAAATGAGCCAGCATAACCCTTATAATACTAAATAAAAACAGAAATATTGGGTCGACAGAAAAGCGAATCTTTTGTTTTTTTTTTTAAATATTTTCAAAAGTAAATTTATCAAAATCACCTTTTATCAATGACATATGTTCGGTTCTGATTGATAATCTCTTCCTTTTTTCTGTTTTTGTTACTGCAGAATTTCTGAAGGCGAAAATAAAATTTTTTTCAAATGGTCACGTCGCGTCGTTGAGAAAATATGGATACTAGAAGGTGACTAAAATATTGGCGAGAAATGCAAGTAACGTTTACAATACACGTGTTTTCACTGACCAATCAAATTCCACTTGCAGAATGTTGTAGCACGGGATCGAGACGTTTCTGAAATTTGTTGGTAAACGCTATTCATAAAACTCTTGACTGACTGACTTCACTTGACTAAAATTGGCCCTTTGTAGCCTCCCATTGGGAAGGAATTGAAAAATGTTTGGTTTTCATTATCATTATTTAACAGTGATAAACTTTCTCAAATTCAGTCTTCTAGGATTTTCGTGAATCAATGTCACAATTATCACTTTTTTCTCTTTGTTTGAATGAAGAATATGGAATGCATGATAAACAAATAAACCTTTTATGAAGAAACTTTAAACAACAGTTTAATGAAAACAGGAGGCCCTTTTAAAGTACATTGCACCCCATTTTTTTTGTACTTAACTATTGTGTTTTATAATGACCGAATCTCTTCGGTGTCTACTTGTTAGTGGTAATAAATTTTTAAGGGCGTTGTTAATGATGCGTATAGAACTACCCACATTAACCAAATTGGAGCTTATAGAAAACATACTGTACACCCGAAGTCGTCACACGTATCCGATTAGACTACAGCTCGGCAATTGCGCCAAAACCATAAAGTTAAAATTAGGAAACAGGGAGACTACCATGGAAGTGAAATTGTTCTATTGAAAGATTGAGAAAGAGCATTTCTCTTTATTCGCTGTTAACATCCTGCCGTTCTCGCCACTCGAAAAACTTCGACATCATGACAATTTAATCAGAATAGAGTAGAGAGATATATAGAGTGCTATACTGAAGTTATACGAAGATGGCACCAAGTACCTGGCCTGACCTTAAAATGGCGGTAGTTGTTTGAAAAATACCACTGTATTAGAAAGTACACAATCTTTATTGCATAAGTTTCAAGTTTGAAGATGCCACGTTGTTCTTGTCTTTATGTGATACCATACTTTTATTTGAAAGGCCTCTTAACACAACCAATATACAAGCTGAACTAGATTCTACTATGGGTGGGACTGCTCCTTCGTTATTAACAGTAAAATATTGGGTAGCAGAGTTTACACGAGGCAGTACGAACTGCGATGACCAGCATCGCAGTGGTCGACCAAATGAGGTGACGACTCCAGAAATGTTAAAGAAAATCCATAAAGCAGTGCGCGAGCTAGAAGACATAGTAGGCATCTCAAAAGGTGCGATACATCGCATATTAACTGAAAGTTTGAACATGAGAAAGCTGAGCGCAAGATGGGTGCCGCGCTTGCTTACAATGGAACAAAAACAGTGTCGCGTAAATGCTTCCATCTAGTGTTTGGCAATATTTCAGAGACATAAAGCGGAAAGGTGAGTCCGTCAATTCACAGCTGAAACAAAAGAACAATTGAAACAACGGACTGAAAAGGGCGAACCGGCTCTAAAGAAAGCAAAGACCCTTCCAACTGCAGGCAAGATCATTCATCATCAATCATTTGGATGTAGAAATTAAGCATTTGGCTAATAAGAAAGTGTAGTTTCATCAAGACAATCAATCAGATCATTGCTATGGCCAAAATTATTGAACTAAAGTTTAGGATTAATTTATGTTACCAGGTTTGATAAAACGGCTCGGTGGTCACAGATTTTCCAACAGTGAAAAGTGTATATATCTAAAAGAAGATTACGTTGAAAAATAAATATATTTTTACCAAAATTTTCTTTTTTGGGCCAAGTACTTTTGCTTCTTCTCTTGGGCTAGCTAATTGTCGCTTCTCTTTGTTCGGTGGTTCTCCGTTTGTACCTACCAAATACTAGGAAATTGTAATAAATTGTAATATACTGATATGTTTCAAGAAACTTTCACAATTCAAATACGATTATTATAATGATTCGGTCGCCTAAATAAACAAGGTCATGTATTCATCAAGTATATTGATATCAAAACGCGTAATGTCATACACCTCTCAAATTAACTCAATTTATCAATCAAATATTCTTTTGTTCAGATTTATGTATGATAAACTAGAGCCACTTTATGTAGAATTTCTGATTGTTTCGATTTGTCGAGTCACCGTTGCGAAATGACGAGAAGGTGCTGGAAGACATGAAAATATTCGTATATCATTAACACTTGAGGAAATATATATATTGTCATCATTATAAAAATAAATATTACCGCATTGAATTTATCAAACGATAACTGTTGATAGATGGGTTTATATTTTGAATCGTTTATTTCATTACACAAATACTTGTATGAAAGAAGTAATTTATATTTGGCGGTATTTGTATTTGTTGAAGTTATCAATAATTATGTAAACTTATCAGCTACATTAATGATTAAAGTCTTTAAATTATCCTTGTAATAAATATCTTCAAACCAGTCTGTGATAAACTAGAATATTTTCCATTTTTATAACGGAAGTTGCAAATAAAAGTTTACTGGTTATAAGTTATAAAAATGAAGCAAATTTTCAGAGGTTTGAGTGTTTTATTAATAGAATACGAATTTAAAAATATAGAATATCAGCAAAAGGTTCGGACATGTTTTAACTGTATTGGAAAACGTGAAAGCAAAAACTTCACCAAGTATATTTAGAAAAAGAGTCATCAGGAATAAGCAGATATTCCCCCCGAAAGTGATGGCTATATTAGAAAGAAATAACGAAAAAATTATCATTCATTCATTTTTTCTAATTTTTTTGTATTTCCGTTGATGGACCAGGTACTTCTGGGATCATCATCGTATTTTGGAAATGCTTATTTACAATGAACGTAACTTATAACATTGAAACGCCATTTTTTAATAATTTTTCTTTCAAAATGTTACCGTTTAATGTAGAATAGTTCGGTCTCGATAGTTGCTTTTGAATTTAATACAAAGTTTTTGAAAAAAAAATACTCTAATAAGTTATTTTGTATTGACCTTGCTACCAGTATACTTTTCGAGATTTCAGATGGCCTGATTGATTTGAAAAAAAAATCATTTAACCTTTTCCATAAATCCAACATAAATCGAAATATTATGAAATGTTTCATAGTAGTTCAAATTTTATGCGATTAAATAAATTGGTACATTTGTTTAAGCGAATAGGTCAAAAGTTAATCAAAGTATCGGCATACTACAAAATGATGTTATTCTTTATTTTTTTCTTATCTTAAAAATATTTACTTCATTTAAAGCCCAGCTGTCTGACTTATGCAATTTGAATATCCAAATTTTGTTTGTTGTTAAAAATTCTTACATAACTGAATTTTATTTTTACTAATAGGTACTCTCCAAAGTAGACTGAATTAGTTTATAATCTTTTTGTAGATCTTTGCGTATTAAGTAAAATCGAAACTATCATATTTTGCAATTTTAAGCATCATACAATATGCGATGCAGATCCCTCCTTCATATCTGTCAAGTAAACAATAGGCTGTAATTCTTTCAACTGAGGAAGAGCAGAGTTTTGAAACATATCTAGGTACACGCAGCCAGTAACTTTGGTTTCTATGAAGAAGAAAGGACCAACGATTTTGTTGTGCATAAGCCCTCATCACACATTAACCTTTGGGCAGTCTCGTTGAAGCTCGACTACTGCATGGGGGGTTTCAGAACCCCAAATTCGTACGTTGTTGCAGTTTATTGTACCAGACACATGGAACGTGGCCTCATCACTGAAACACACCTTTTTCAAATCTTCATCATGCTCAATACATTGTAACATATCAACGGCAAATTCCGCACGTTTTGGTCGATCTGTTGGTAACAGTGCCCGCAGCAATTGTACCTTACAGGCATACAGACGCAACTGTTTATGAAGAATCCTGTGGATTGTGGTTGTAGGCATTTGGAGTTGCCATGAAGCCTGACGAATTGAAGTTTTCGGATTGTGCTGGGTCGCCCGGCTCCACTTTCATGCAATACTGATCCGGTGCTCATGAAGCTTGTGTGCCATGCACGGATGGAGGGTCCGGATGGTGGGTCTCTTTGGAATTTTGTCCTGAAGTTCCGTTGAAAAAAACTTTATTAGTTGCAGTAATACATGCAAAAGACAGAATATAAATATCTTGTTTATGTTCGAAGTTGTAAAGATAATTTTGGAACACTCTGTATTTTACTTTTGACGGGAGAGAAACGGCGAATAATATGAGATATTGTCAGAAAGGCGGGGAAATCAATTCAGAAGTGTTGGTACGATTAGCGATAACTTCTCGTGGTTGTTCTTCAGCATACATTTATCTTCTGGAAATACTGTAACCGTCAAAATATATGAAAAAGAGTGTGTGAGATCTAGATTAAAGCAGTTCATGAAGAAAAAGCATCCCGAAGGAAATTTTGGTGCGATATGGTGAGATCTTTCGTAGAGTTGACTATTAGGAAAGTCCCTAATGTACCAACCGAGAGCAATTGGACGTTTTTTGCAAAAGTTTTATAAAAAGTGTGTAATTATAATGTATTAACCCAGTGCAGATAATTAAATTAAAACAGTTTGTACAGATTTTTTGTCGCCATACCCTTACAACGTTTTGAAAAGTTCCATATAAACGCATGTTAATCGTGACTGATCCATCATTATAAGATCCTATTTTGGTATAAATAACATCGAGGCTCTCATATATTCATTAATCTTCTCTTCACATTGGTCCTCAATTACAACCAAACTCATTACGTACCCGCTTACTTCCGGTAGGTATACTTGTAATAAATTCTCATTAAAATTATTAGGCATTTTTATATTTGTTCTATAATAAACAAAGATCTTTATGTATCCATTCATACGAATTGCCTAGAACGCGATTTTTAATTAAAAGAACAACCTTGACTACCGCTTTTGCGACCAATTATAAAACGATAAAAATTGCACAGGGCAACATGTTACACATGAAGAAACAGATAATGATGATAAATAATTTGTTTTAATTGACCGAGCTTAGGAACGTGATCGTTCATTTTTTTAAGATATCGCACCACATGGGTGCAGTCAAAGAATAGTTATTTGTATAACAAATAATACCGGGTTAGTTCAGACAACTTCTATTAAGCTTGTACTACATTGTGGGTAACCGATTATGGGCCGTGGTTCATTCAGGTTCATAATTTTGGACGTTCTTCTTGGAAAAATAATTCAAAGAGACAAATGTATATAGTCTTTCATTCATGAAATGATGAAACACGTAAAGCAGTCTTTGAGTTCGCAGCTTCTTAAAGTCTTAACAAGCTTTACAAACAGTTTCAACTTCGATCCATTTTATTACAGTAGAGCTCGAACGACCACTCAGTCAAGTTGTTTTGAATATTCCTTTATTCAAATCTTGGGGAATAGTAGTCACTTTTGATTTATTTATTCTAACATTCAAGTTTTGAAGAAATTCATTTGTAATCGACCTCTCACTTCATTCGAGAAATTCAATAAAACCTCGGAATGTATTCTAAATCGTCCTCTATCTATCTACACTCAGGTATTCAAATCAAAGTAATTTTGAGTAAAGTTGTTTGTGGTTCTTTGTATTCGCTGGCAAGTTTTTGTAATTTCCTTTTGTTTTAAATAAATTTTGTATAATAGTTTCCGTGTAAATTCGTATTCTTGTTTGGTAATATTAAAAAAATATAAATTCACTTTTCTTATATGCTAAAGCATAAGCTCCTTTTTATTTAAATCTGTTCTACTTACTCGTTCCTTCTTAAGTGCTCCCTTTTCCTTTTTTAATTTAATTTCTTTCCGCAACTCTACAGCTGTCAGTTTAGGAGATCAACACAAAGGATTCAACCGGTGAAAATAAAAGTTGAAGAAGATGATGGAAGACATAGGTTGGATTAATTAGACCGTTAACTCTATTAGAAGAGCCTCGCGAGTGGTCTCAACTTTCACATCAATTTGTAATATCCAAAGTGCAGGCATGGGCCATAAAGCAACCAAGACCTTGCTAAGGAAAACGAAAGTATTTATGCAACGGAATTGAATCCCATCTAATGAATTTTTCGAGCAAGCTCAGGCAATTAATAATCCAGGATAATGTAAAAACGCCATAACTAAAATGGGAAACTCCAAAAGATAAAAATGAGTGGATCCCCAGATCCACAACACCGCGGCACAAGAACAGAATGGAGGTTCTAGTGTGCAGCACAGACCAATAAATAAGTGCTCTAAGGATCTCAAATATCACCAACAAAGTACGTGACGTGTAGGTTAGCCGCAGAAATAATAAACGATATTAAATGCGTCTATATGAAATTGCGATAACAATTTTTTTATCAAACGTCTCAATAAATGATTGATTTATTCTAAAAAAATTTTGTACGTCACTGATTATGTCGTATGATAAAATGGCAATCTAAAGATTATTTCAATAAAAATAAAACACACTTAGGGAGCATGAACTTTGGTAGTTCACAATATACAATGTAAATATCTGTGAGAGATAAGCCGAGAGACATTTACCTAGAAACTTTTCAGATCAAGTTTATGTTGTTTTAGAAAGATAGGAATTTGATAAAACGTCACGATTTTGTTGAATTTTTTCCATTAAATTCATCGGTTGAATTTTGTTAAATATATTAATCGTTTCAATTTAAAGTAAGAATTGGTTAATTTATTTAAGTTATTTACATAAAATCAACCACACGTGCAGGCCAGTCCAGAACTGTGATTCCCACTTGCTCCCAGTATTTGGTAACAAATCTAGCCCTTACGCGGACAAGCATTATCTTGCATTGGTCACCAATAAATAGAGCAAACGGTAACATAAGCTCTAGAAGCACATCCTCGATGTACATCCGAACAGTCACGGCCCCATTATTAATGCAACTTAGTTCAGCCCAGACTTAAGAATTCATTCTACCCCAAACTATAACTGACCTCGTTTCGAAAGGTTGCGATTCGCGAAGAGTACATTAAGCAAATTGCTCCTCCCGAATCGTCCCCACACTTTGTGTCGATCGTCTGATTGGTATAGACCAAATTGAGGCTCGTCCGTGAGGGCTCAACGGTGCATTGAGAAAGCTGCTCTGCAAATAATCGTCCTTCACCACGATGCCTTCCCAGGAGTTTGAGCTCTTGATACAATTCCATCCTCCCTCAGTTTGTGCCGCACTGTATCTGAACTCATACGTGTGTTTCGATCCAAGGCTGCCCCGAACATCAGGAGCTGTTAAATATACCGGTAAATATACCGAGATCGTGATAAATCTATCGTCTACTGCCGCTGTTACCTTTGGTCGTCCACTGACATCCCTCCGATCGTAGTTAACCGGAAACGATGGATTGCATCGTGAATGGTAGACTTCGCTACCCCAAGCGTTTCTGCAATGTACCTTTCAGTTTTTTTAGGTTTAAGAAGGTATAAAGTATTGCGTGAAACACTACGAAGTAATTTTAAGTAAAGAGGCGTGGAATGTTTACTGCAGTTGTTGCGCTTCTCTAAGACAATTCTAGTTTCTAGATTCTAGCTAGTCGCACTGTAGATGTTTTGACGGAATTCCTCTGGGAAATGTTGGATCATCCACCTTAAAATACTGATTTTGCTCCCACGTTCGATTGCACTTTAAGAAATTCCTATCCTCCAGTGAGCGTTTTAGCAACGACCAAGAGCTAAAGACGTCTGTTACCCACTGGTTCCATTCGCAGGCCGCGGAGGGATACAAAAGTCAATACCTCGATACGTGTTTTAATATTGGTAGTGTCTGCGCTGGAAACATTTCTTTATTTGTTGTCAATAGATATGTTGAGAAACGTTGCTACTTTTAGTGCTTGCCAAAATTATTACTGAAACTCTATCTGATATACTTTGATTGGAGTGATTTCCTTGTGGATAAACCTGTAGTGTTATGAAATACTAAAGTTTCGTGCCACAAGAATTTATTCCTTTAGACTTTATGCGAGGCTGCCTGGTTACGGAAAAGGGTTTTATTATAAAAATTTTTCTACATTCAAATGCTTCCCTTCAATATACTCCCCTCCCCTCGTCACACAAGTTTCCATACGTTTTTTCCATTGATTGAAGCAGTGCTGGAAGTCTTCTTTGTTGAGGGTCTTTAGAAGCTTTGCCGTTTTTTGCTTTACCGCCTCCATCGACTCAAATAGGGTCCCTTTCAAAGCAGATTTTATCTCCGGGAATAAAAAAAAGTCGCACGGTGCCAGATCTGGTGAGTACAGAGGGTGTTCGAGCACTGGAGTACTGGCCAAATACAACTCGGGGCGTTTTTTACGACTCGTACTCGCAGTGTTGCCAAAACTGACAAATAGTAAGTCAGACAGTCTGGTCCTCTGGAACCCATTCAGTCATCACGATACCGTTAATGTCGAAAAAAACGATTAATATGGCCTTGAATTTTGATATGCTCTCTCGGCCATCACTAAAGCGCTTACACCACTCAAAAAAACGCGCACGAGATAGAAAATTGTCCCCATAGGCCTCTTGCAACAATTTATAGCACTCAGTAGGAGTTTTTTTCAATTTAATGAGAAATTTGAGATTGATACGTTGCTAGTTGATTACTTATTTATATTAATCAAATCTTGTTCTTTTCAGGTAAGTTCCTGTTTTTAATGCCCATCAAATTAGTGAGTATAAATTTCATTATAAATGTTGTTAGTTCCTACAAAAAAATGACCTTTGCCATTTCGGGAAAGTTATTGGAATATAAAAAGATACAGTAATTTCGTTGAAATTAATAGAAAATAACAGCTCTGTTTACAACCGTTATAATTTTTCGTTAATGATTTTGGTAAATACGCCCACAGTTGAAGAAAAGTCGTTTATTAGTAAATTTTATTTATGATTAATATTAACGCGCTAGAGAGAAAAAATAAGAAATGTAGGTGTACGAAATAAAAAAACCGTTTTTTATCTAATTTGATTAACAGTTTTTTAAATAATTTGAAGTAATACACTTCCCACGAAAAAATATTACCATTAGACGAATGGAGAAATATACAAATTACAAAAAGAATGTCTTTTATTCACGTACCACCTTTCAATTCTAAATAGCTTAATATCCTCGCACCAATAAGGCTTTCACCATGATGTAAAATAACATTTTAAAAATCAGATCTATTACCTAAAATATTAAGATAGGTACCATCGAATCGTACACATACGCAGCTGGAGCTAAACTATATAATTGGAACTACATGGAAATGATAAAGTATCAGAAATGGGTCATCGATTCAAAATTATTCTGGGAATGCAAATACGATAAAATCTCTTTGGTTTCGGTTTATCGTTATTTGGGAATCAAAGGAAACGAATTGGCCGATGCGATGTACTTGAAAGTAAAGGAGCGCAGGGGACTTGGAATATTTCTGTCATGCGCTTACAAGCTGGAGTTTTCAGAGAAGGAAGAATTTATTATTATATTCTTTCAGAAGTTTATCGATCTAAGTGCCAATATCTAGTAAAAATATGTTACATATCATCATATAAGCTAGTAATGTGACTAGATCTTGAGATCTATAGGGAAGGAGAAGAAAGTGACCAATTGAACTCATTGAAGCCATACCAAGGACTGGAGTTGATTAGAACTCTGGAAATAGAAGCGATCTAACGACGAGAGTAGTTGTCAGGGGGTATAGGAAACACAATAAACCTATAGGACGTTACCCTCGATTTACAATCCAAACCTAAACATATTTCGTGTTTCTTAAACCAATTTGCTAGTCAAGTGGATGTAATAAGTGGAAGTGGAGTGTAATAGATAATAAAAATAATTACCATGTGGGTAAATTTGATCCGAACTGACCAAAAAACCAAAATTTTTACGTATTTTGTTACAAATATTTACCATTGCCTCATTTCTAGTGAATTCAAGCCTACCAATTCTCAATTCAATTCTTCATACACTTGTTGAAATTCTCGACGGGGTTTGCACTCAGTACCTTATGGAAATTACTATGGCGTCAATGGACTCATGGCCCGTTGCCCGAAGCGGATTTTAGAACGAATTTATGGTGAATTATACCACAGCAATCAGAAAAAGCTATAAGCTTCTTGATATGAATTGTGGGCCTTTGCTATCTCTCCAATGCCGACACGATGATTTAGTAAAACAATTTGGTTGTCTTTGATGCTACCGTCGTTTACAGAGGTGGAGTTTCCGACGCCTTCACCATCTCCTCTGATAGTCCAGTCGTTAGAGACCAAAAATCTCTCTGAGTGGTAATCGCGAGAAAAAAAAATCTGTATTGAGTTGTAGTACTTGGATGTTGATATCGCGGGGATGGAAACTAAGAAACTACTCCTAAGTGGTATAAATTTTTTTTCTACCTGCGGTAAAATGAAGATTCTGAGCTGTACCTTAAAATTTCTTATGTCAAATTCTCCGCTTTTTCATTTGGCATTATTATTTTTTCGTATCAAAACTACGTGTATGTGAAATTTCAATTTTCTTACTCGCAGTTTTAGAGAAAAATCTCTGCCGACCGGATTATTAACGCTTTGTGACACTTAAATACTTTTTTTTTGGCGATAACATTTCTGCTACTATTTGAACAATTCCGTAGACGTAAGTTCATTGGATTCATAAAATCGTTGCCCAACTTTTAGGAATTTAATCAAACCATGTATTTGAACATTAACATTGAATAGAAAATTATTATTAAGAAGAAATTGGACATTACTATTGTGAATTCAACGTATACTGTCAAGTTATTTATGAAAGTTCATTGATGTTCAACCAATTCAAATAATTGCTTATACAATTTCTTTTATTATCTCCTTTCTGGTGTTTTTATGACTGTTAATTGTTGTAGAGATGTTATTGAATATGAGAAACAAATTTATTGAGACAGCAAACGGTGACTGGAACAATGTTATAATAAGACGTAAAATTAAGTTCCATTGTAGTTAACTTCGTGACAGGTCAACAAATTATATGCAAAATACCCCCTGTATATTTTACGCGTCTATAACGAGGAACAATGCCTCGCCAGATTACAGCATTTGTTCGAACTCGGAACGGCTTTATGCTTCGAAGATTCGTAACAGTGTCGTACAGGGTCAATACAACTGGTTTCTTTCCTTGAATTTCTGCAACTGGAAATTGATCAATGCATGTATGGATTTTGGGTATCGTATAAATTGTGACTCAAAGGATCTGTTGTGTCCCCTTTCTTGGAGAATCCAGTGTTTACAGCTGATCCATCAATCCCATTCCTCTTAAAAAGTCTATAATGTGGGATGGCTGTAATTCATGCGCTCCCAGGTGCAGTGCTCTGGAGTTTCACACTTCGAGAGAATGTGGATAGAGGTTTCGTCCTCTATGCAACAAAATCTGCACGACGCATTATCTGGTCTGAAGTCTACCGTCTTAAGATGTTTGTTGAGGTGACAGTGCCCCCATACTACTCGTAGATTGTTCTTACTTAGGTTAATACATTTAGTAGGTTTTCTCTGGTTATAGTTTCCCAGAAGAGTCTTTGTCTGTCTCAGCTCTTGTCCCAATAATTGGTTTTGCTCCCATCTACCTTCTTTTCCAGTATTTTTTCCCCTGTTCTGTAGCTGATACGACAGAAGGGTTCGGGTCCCATGAAGGGCTTGTCTGCCTCTGCTTCCCTTCGCTCTGGTGTGTCCCGGAATCCATTTCAGGTTAACTGTATTTTTCTTGCCTAGCTCGTTTAATTTTTCTATGCAATCCCAAACAAGTTTAACTGTAAATTGATACTAGTAATTGTGTTTAAATTTGATATAAATTGAGATGTTGCATTTTTCAGACATATTTGATGGTACCTTTCAATTGCAAATAAACTCTTGAGACTAGTCTCAAGCTAATTTATATTTTTCAACATAACTCGTACACTATTGAAACAAATGTTACTACACGCGACTTCACTCCACTCTGTTCTCAATAACTTTTCTCTATCATCTTATTTCCTTTATCATCCGCCACCACATCATCCATTTTCCTCAACCTTGATCTTCCTCTTTTCCTAGTTGCGTAAACTTTCTCATTTAATATTTTTTAGGGACCATGTATTCTTTCAACTTCTGCACATGCCCAAACCATCTTAACCCTGAGGAATTTCACTATGTCTTCTTCATTGTTCTTTTTTTTTCAATACGTAAAAATAAAGTAGATTCGCTTCTTACATGTTAGAACATTTACTGATGATTCTGTATTAGAAAACGAAGGATAATTCCAGTCACAGTACACACAGAATTATTGTTCAAGGAATTAATCCCATGTCCAAGCTAAAATATCGAGTAATAAGTATGCACCTTTACGGAAAACTTCGGCATATTATGTATTGTTGTCTACTACAAACTTAATATCGACCCGAGAATTGTTCATTATGAAAAATTTTTTCTGAAATCCACATAAAATTGATAAAATAGAAAGTAAAACTGATAATAGGAATATGATATATATTAAGTGTCAAGTGTAGAAGGCATAATATCAAATGGGGTAAAACAATGAGGTCATTCGTCCAATTTTGTTTACCGGAGTTCTCCAATTTCTTCTGTTTCTGTAGCCTCTTACCATGTTAAGTTGCTCTTCATATTCGTACTCTCTGTCTTTTGCTTGTTGTATTGTATTTTAATGCTTGTTTGGTGACGCTATTTGTTTCCGATTTGATGACTTATCCATCTCCATCTTAGCTCCGTAATTATTACGTCTGTTATCTTCTTCAGTTTTGTTCCGAAGGTGTTCATTATATATTTGGGCAAACAAAACTTGTAGATATCTGTTGATGATCGTTTGGATTTTTTGGGTCTCATAGAACAGAACAGATTTCACGTTGATCTGAGATACTTGTCGAAGACCACATTCACAAACAGTGACTCAAAAGCGACAGATCTATTTTTCTGTCGATGTTATTTTCAACTTATGCTGCCTAATAGCTAAATTGCTCGACTTGCTCTATTTTTTGTTGTTAATGTTGAGGAAGTCCTATATGTTAGTTTTCTCTTTTATTGGATTTCTATTTGTTGTTAATACAAGGTCCTCCAAGTCCATTATTCATTCTAATACATTGTTAAATATGATTGGAGACTGAACATATCCCTGTGTCTTTCCCATTTCGATTTTGATTTACTGGAATAATTGTTCTTCGTTGCTGTACAATTGTCATTTTTATGGTGCAAAAAATATTCATTCAACACAATTTGTTAATACGACTTTAGTTTATTTGTTAATATAGAACCCACGTAATAATTTTTGCATTCTAATTTTATTTTAGAATTGTTGTTAGGGGTCATCCATAAATTACGTCACGCGAATTTCATGATTTTTTGCCCCTCTTTCCGTTCTTGTCACAGCTGGTAACATTTGCGACAATAATAGTTTAAAGTTGTTATTTTAACATTTATATTATAATAGATTTTGAAATTTTGGTTGGCGCCACGAAATTTAGGCCCACTCTCATCCCCTTGTCACACTTCGTCGACCCCCTTCCACCCTCTTAAAGTGTGATGTAATTTACGGATGGCATGGCCCCTTATTATTATTAATTGATCTCATAATTTTTCCAAGTAATACATTTCAAAAGCTTTGAATAATAAACAATAACAATTGAATAATTAACCTAATTTTTTCGAAGCAATAATGGTGGTGTTACGCCAATGCCTAGTTCTCAGATTATTTTCGCACGATGCCGTATATTCTCAAGAAATTATGCAGCAAAGTCATAACTTTTACTCTTGTGTGAACTTACAACTCCCATAGCTATGTCAACTACTTGGAGAAGAATGCGTCTAAAGATTTTTATGTCTGCCTACTTATTATTTAGTTGACCTACTATCTTATTTTGAAATTTATTTGCTTACACGTTATCTGTTGTGCTCCATTGTGTAATTCTATACTAATTGTACACCTTATGTTGTCGACCATTTTCACGATTGGTTTTCTTTCTTTTTTAATTTTATTGTGACTAATTTATATTGTCAGACGAGGTACAAAGTATTATCATCAATTAGCTATGCCACACAGAATAATGACACCGAGTCGAGTCTGAGAATATTTTAAACTCCGTTTTCCTTTATCTGTATGATTTATTATTTTTTGGTAAATATTTATAATCGTATAACCTTGGAAAATAATTTACAATATTTGTCATTTAAAACCGCATGAACTGAAAGAAAATTCGTCTCATCGTCGTATAAGCAACAAGCCACAGACACGCGCGACTTTTTTTAGTCATATATATTTATTCAGTCATTATATCACAATAATCGATTATTTTATGAGTAACGTTATAATAATAATCGATTATTCTTCATTGCTTCTTTTTCTTTCTTCAATAATAGATCTATCACCTGCTCTTTCTTCGATATCTTTTCTCATCCAGGTTCTAAATTGTCACTACACCCTTTTCGTCTTTATTATATGGATATGGACGGATTGAACGATTTTCGTTTACCACCGTAAAAATATTTGAGCCAGCTTCTCCTCATGATATAGTCCTTATTGTAGTAAACATCCAAGATCTAAAGAAAATTTTTGACATCTGGAACAATACATTAAAGCAGTTTGGTATGAGAGTGAATGTAGAAAAGACTACAGTTGTGGTAGCCAAACAAACAAACAATAAATATAGAAATTGGAAGACTTACTACATAAACAACTATCTAAGTGATAAAAAAGTCTAAAGAAATAGAAAACTAAATGTTTCTAAAGCAATTTATAAACCGATATTAACGTATATTAAGCTATTTTGGAGAGCGCTGTTACTTGATATTTATTAATGTTATCATTCCATCATAGAACGACGTAAATTTCGTTTATTACAACATCATCTGTACACAAACGTTCATCAGATTTTTTTCGTGAAAAAAATCGATTACCTGACACCAATTTTGACCCTATATACTATACAGGGTGTCCCATGAAAATTTCAACGTTTGGGCTTTCGCATACGATCTTTTTAACTGAAATATTTTCAAAAATGGCCGACCTCCGGTAGAATAATAGAATACTCTGTATATTAATACATTTTTGATATCTACGTAAAATTTTAGTATATTTTTGTTTGAAAACTTTTTTCGAAAAATGCATACTTTTTGAGTTATTAATTTTTTTATAAAAAATTTCACCATTGCAGACCTTTATAAATTATTTTTTTACGAGGATACCCTTAAAGATATGAAAATGGTTTCAATTCGGTTGCTTTTAGCAAGGTCAGACGTATTTGAATCTATGTAGAAAAATTTCTCGTTTCATACAGGGTGTGTATAAAAAGTGTTCAAAGTTTAACTTCATAAAAATCAAATTTCTTTATTTTTTTAAATAGAACCACCCGGTTTTCTCTATTTTAATGCATTCAGGGGTAAAAAATAAGGCATATTCATGTATACTTTCCTATACCTAAACTTATTAAATGTTTTCTGGAAATTTTTAGAGATGCAAATGCAGGTCAATAACCAGTTTAATTCAATTAACTTTTGCTTCAAATGAACCGTATAGCTTCAGATTCTATTAACATTATGCGAGTTTGGTCGTGGTCTATCTGGATATCTTTCAGCAAATAAACTACATGTTCTTGTAACAACTTTGTCACATTCACCATGTATTGAAAGCGAATTTGCATAATCTTCGTTATTAAATTGAGAACGAGTCATTTTAACGATCAAAATAAAATTTAGACCACACCTGCATCTCTAAAAATTTACAGAAAACATTTCATACCTGTATAACGGTAAGGTTTAGGTATATGAAAGTATCCATGAATTTGCCTTATTTTTTATCCCTGAATGCATTAAAATAGAAAAAACCGGGTGGTTCTATTTAAAAAAAAAGAAATTTGATATTTATGATGTTAAACTTTGACCACTTTTTATACACACTCTGTATAAAATGAGAAATTTTCCCACACAGATTCAAATACGTTTAACCTTGCTAAAATCAACCGAACAAAAACTATTTTCATATCTTTGAAATAAATAATAATAAAAATAAAAATAAAAAAATAATTTATAAGGGTTTGCAACGGTCAAATTTTTTACAAAAAAATTTATATATGGCATTTTTCGAAAAAAGTTTTTAGACAAAAGTATACTAAAATTTTACGGAGGTTTCAAAAATATAGTAATATACAGGGTGTTCTATTTAAAATAACAAAAATACAGTCAACTTCCGGTAGAACCGGAAGTCGGTAATCTTCAAAAATATTTTCGTTTTAAAACATTTTCAAGATTTTACTATAAGTATTTTGCTATATACAGATAATTTTAAATTGTCGTGGGATCCCCTGTATAGTTTTTGTGTAAATACTTTCAACATTTTAATCGTTTTGTTCATAAAAAATCTACTTAAGTAGCAATCATATTTTCCCAAAGTTAATAAAAATTACCGTTACTCTGTAATAATCGGCAGTAAACGATCGTGTTGGTCCGTAAATTTGTCGTTATGGTGGATGTTGTAAGAAAAAAAATATATATACATTCTCCATTAAAGCAAGGTCGAATTTTACATTTACGCGTACCATCGACTAATAATTGTCCCAACTTCGGTCTCATTTTGTTATGACATGAAACAAAAAGTTAATTTGATGTTTTTAATGGGTTTTCTACCTAACCTATAGCTCGAGGACGTTAAAAATTTACCATTTCTTACAACATCGCCAACTGTATCATCGTGGCAAGATGGCTTGGTGTCAAATCAGGATTATTAGCAGGATTGATTACCTCCAAAATAATTTGCATAACTTAAATTTATTTTCTACGTAATTCACATACTAATTAAATTGAATCGGTGAGTGGAAAAATATATAACTCCAAAAACCGTGATTTTGAGATAATAACAAAAAAATGTTTTATGCAAAAACCTTTCAAGCTACAAGAATTATGTACAGTAGAAGTTTTGTTCGTGAATAGTTTTTATAAACAAATGTAAAGTGAAATTTGATTTATTTTGTTTCAGTACCTGTCAAAATTACAAAAAAATATATTAAATGATTGATGTTAATTAATTAAAAAAAGTAATTAATTGAAAATAACAAAGAGTAAAGTTAAAATATAAAAACGCATGGTTTTTCCAAATTATTTAATCATCAGCTTCCTCATTAATGGTCCCCAATGATATTATAATAAAATCCATATTTCTACTGTCAGATACTGCCTTACTTTTTTGAGGATACCTTAGAGTAGACAGATGTAGTTGGTAAAGTAGGAGCTACTTTGGGTTTGAGTAACTTGAAAGTTCTGGAGATTATTCCACCAATATACACGCTAGTTGTGACATACCCCGATGTAGAAGCGTCGTATGTAAACTTTCCGTAATGTACTACACTTGAAGAAGCGGTTGATTCGTTCAAATCAGATGTACCTCAATCGAAATTGGAAAAAAAACCTTCGACAATTAGTTCAAATGCTTGCAAAAGTTTATTAATCTTATTGGGGAAAATTTTCAAAAACAATAAATCCATATCCAATTATATATATATAAATATTTGTTTTTATTTGTCTGTCTAAAAACTTAAATAGCCACTCTCGTAATGAAACTTTGAGTTTGACTGGTAGAATAGGTAGAACAGAGAGAGTTCAAAATATGTTTCGAAGTGTCTGTAATGCCATGTAAAATCAATGTTAGAATCATGCACATAGACAATCAATGTTCAATTTCTTTTTGATATAATTTAAAAAAATTCTACCCTTGTACTTTAACCCTCCTTTTTCAACATTCCCGTCCACTCTAACACATACAACTTACAATATCATTATTATTTCTCAAATTGTTTGATTTGGTCTTTTATTATTAAATTTTATCTGCAGTTTAGAGATCGGCACGTTTTTCAATCTTTTTAAGCAATAATTTTACTTTCGTGTGCTACTTTTTGTTAGCAAAAGGCGGAACAATTGTAATAAATAACCAGAAATTACTACAAGGACGAACCTATGCCCCATAGAACACTCGAATACATTTATTACAGTTACTCTATGACGAAATGAAAGGGAAAACTATTCAACATACTATTAAATCGTGCCTATAACTGCTTTAATAAATGCCGTGCTAACTATCGCAATCGGTCTGTTGCAAGTTCATTTAGTATAGGTGCAGTGCGGATCAAACTGATTAAAGACCAGAGAAAAAATAATTAATAACATAAATAGATCTATTTATCGAAGGAAAACCTTTGTGTTTAAGTAAAAATAGGTCGTAATAATATACAAACACGAAATTGACTTTTATATAATTCAAAAGGATCAATTGGGTTCGTAAAATATTGGTATCAAAATCAATGTGTAAAAAGTGTTGTCATATGAGTGCTATTTGCTATTTGGGTTATTTACAAATATTTTCGACGTGGATTAATCCAAAAGCAGTGTGCCGATCAACTCTCTTACACTTTGGATGATGAGGCACCATCTCGAGCTGGTTTTTCGAATTCAATCGTTGTGTGCACTTCGCTACCGGATTAATTTCGAAAAGGTCGTCCAAAATCGGTTCTTATACCGGAAAACGAGATATTGCAAGATCGTTATGTGACATACCGTGAGATTCAGGCATTAGTTCCACTCAAATACATTCAACATGGTTGTCAAAAAGATTTGTCGCTGAAAAAATTCAATCGCGGTGCTTCAAAGACGTCTAGAAGATCGTGACAGGCGACGAATCAAGGATCTATGCATATGAACCCGAAACTAAATAACAATCGACTGGTTCTTTCAAGATCGGCCAAATCCAACAGGAGTTATTAGCGCACGAAGCAATTCGAAGCCTGTTTTTTCGAAATAACTAGACATGTCGCCATTGTTCCATCAGAGAAAAGTAGGACGGTCAATTCTGAATGGTACACCACCATTTGTTTCCCAGAAGTGTTCGAAACCAATCGCAGAAGACGAAACATTCTCCACCACGAAAATGCGAGTTCTCACACATCAGTTCAAACAAAAACGTTTTTGAACAAGCAAAACATCAAATTGATGGATCATCCGCCGAACAGTCTTCGATGGGCACACAATTATTTCTTCTTACTCCCACAGATCAAAAATAAATTGCGAGGTCAACATTTTTCTACACTTAAAAAAGCGGTTGATGTGTACGTAATCGGAATGGAAGAAATGCTTCGACAATTGGTTCAAAAAAGTATAAAAAATAAAAACAGGAAGCCATATCCAATTATATATATATATATATATATATATATATATATATATATATATATATATATATTTGTCTCTCTCAAAACTGTCGTACAAAAATTAAAATTTCCAATTTTTGTTTGTATTAAAAAAAAATTCGTTCCGTATTTATCGAAATTGTTATACTAAATAGATCTTTTCCAAGATTTACTTTTAAACGGTTGACTAAGTTGCTATTTTTAATAAATTACACTGGAACTATTACTAATACTGTTGGTCACCTATGATTTCGAATAAAAACCATACGTGAGTTTCCGTACATGAAATCACAAGATATCGATTATAAATTTTGGTAAGAATACGACGTCTGGCTATTAAATAACGAGACTGGTTGATAAAAAGGGTTTTATTAGTGCCTTTAGGAGCTCTGCCGTTTTTTGCTTTACCGCCTCCATCGACTCAAATCAAGTAAATGTGAGCAGACCCGTTGACGCAAGAGCTTTTGGTCAGGAGTCAGATTTTTTTGTACCAACTTCGCACAGATTTTTGTCACGTAATTCCTCGTGTAAAATTTTTCTAAGCGTTTCTTTACCGGCACGGTCCGATCTGAGTACGGATCGGACTGTGGACAAACGCCTTTAATGCGCAATTACTATTAATTTGCAATGTGGATATGGTCACGCTTTGTGATTTCTCACTATAACTTTGTTTGTTCAGTATTTATGCCTTAGGTTTATTAAGCAGCGATTGTTTTTTTTTTAGATCGAACATATTAATCTCGTTCTTACTTTCGATTATTATTTAATCTCTTATAAAAATATTTTGCAACGCTCTATTTTGTTTATTACGTTTGACGACTTTATTAGATCAAATCATTATGTAACTTTATCCTCCGATATTTTTAAATCTGATATTTCAAACTGTTTCTTTGCTGAATGTGCAATATCTCGATCTAGATTAGAAAACGCATTAAAATGTTACCCAACAATATGTAGTAACTAATTACCTCTTCTGTAAGACAATCGGAAACGGTAAAATGTTATCTTAATTTTATTCAAATCCATGTAACTGTGAATTTTCCTGCGGCCTACACCGAGTCTCAATTTTTCATGTTATTTTATCGACTCCATTACGGTTTGATTTCTTAGTTGCCTGGCTTTTATGTGTAACACAATCCATTTCATATTATCAGTTATTATCGAACTTCAATTTATTAATAGTAAACATTAAATATTTCTAAGCTCTCTTCATTGTTTTTTCAATCTATGAGTATTGAAAAAAACTTTCGTTTAAGTCCAGTTATTTTTAGTTCTATAGGGGTTTCAAGATGGTTGGTTTTCTATTCGAAATGCCAGGTTCACTTCACTATCAGCAACACTCGTTGCCTAAAGATATGGCAAATATAATGTATAGAATATAAATGTATATCCACTAGAGATTTGTGGGAAAAAAGACCGATCTCTCCACAGCTCCAAAATGACCTATAAAGACAATTGACAAGTACCAACTCAGAATTCTTGTGTTTCGTTCCAGTTGTGAGGTTTTCGGTATTATTTAGACACAAATTGTCCACATGTCCCAATCTTCTGTTAAAATTTGATGTGTACAGTAAACCCCGATAATCCGGTTCGGCATTTTCAATAGTCCGGCATCCATTTTAACTCTCGTCAAGTGTCTGCCATTTCGTATTAGTTTAGCCTCAATCACTGTTAGTTAAGAAATTTAAAATAATAGATTCAATTTAAAAAATCACTTTGGCTTGGAAAATATCGAACCTATCACTCCTCAGAGCAAGACCAGAATGTAAAAAACGTGTGTGAGACCTATTCTCACATATGCCTCAGAAACCAGAGCCGGGACATCAACAACAAAAAGAATAATGAGAACCACAGAGATGAAAATACTGCGAAACCATCAAGGGAGTCATCATCAGGGAACTAATAAGGAATGATGACATAAGAAAAGAATTGGGCGTACAGGATGTGGTGGGATGGGTCAGGGCACAAAAAAGATTCTGGAAGAATCACGTAGAAAGAATGCTAGAAGACATATGGGCAAAGTGGGCTAAAACTCAGAGACCGAACACACGCAGACCACCAAAGAGATGGTGGAGTTCAGCTTCTCTGGAAGATCCAGGAAGAGGCCCAAACGTAAAGGATTGAACAAGTCCTATTGAAAGAGGAAGAAGAAGACGAAGATGCAATTTAAAAAATCACTTTGGCTTGGAAAATATCAAACCTGTTGACACTTGACGCAATCTATGGCCATTTGCCTACCAAAAAAAGCAGTAATTAACTTGGTGACTCTCAGTTTTCAAGAAGGAAGAGTCTATATTACAGTAGTGCATTTAAGTTAACTTAGGTTTTCTTGGCAATACATTTTCATTCCGTGTTCAAACTCAATGTTTTTTTGATGTTATTTATCTCTCGAATAATTTACACATAGATTTTTGCTACACACCAAAACGTTTAAGTCACTTATTAGACGAGCAGAGATGTTTTTTAGCGACTGAAACGGTTTTTTGCGTATGACACTTGGTAAACCAGATTTTTCATTATTCTAGCACACTTCAATTTCCGAATGTGCCGGATTAGCGGGGGTTTACTGTATTTGAATGGAACTATTCAGTCATCACTCTCATACAATCCACGTTTTCTTCAGTTTTTGATGTTGAAAGGGTGGTTAATCCACAACAAACTGATATTGATAGATCTATCATGTATAACGTTTAAGTTGTTTGCAGTTGAAAATGGGGAGGTCTAGAAAAGACTAATAGTTGTTATAATACTTTTCTCAAAACCTCGTATACTACCTCCGTTGTAGGGTCTTTGAACCAATATGGTCTACGACACAAATTTAAGACAATTTTACGTTTTCCTTTCATTGTGGTGGCATTTTTTACTTCTTCGTCATTTTCGCTAATGCCTTTCTTAACAACAATTCTTTTCACTCCCGTTCCTCGCACGATGCTAGAGATTTTACAACATTAGTGGCTAGGATTAGATATAAAAATGTCTTCTTATTCTCCAGCATTTACCATTACAACCTAATCTTACCCATCTTAACGTTGGTCATCCTCTACATCCACTCCATTATGCGTTTTGTCCATCTTTGTTTTGGTATTATTCGGATGTGATCATACCATTGCAGTGCTCTGTTTTCTAATTTTCTTTTTTATTGAGCAATCCACTTAAATTCGTTGTCCATAGTTCTTATTTTGTCGATTTTTGTAACCTTCTCATAAAATCCAACGTTGCCGTTCTTATTTTGCTTCTTTTTGTTTCACTCCTGCCCCATATAAAACGATATTTTTCATGTTCTTTTGAAGGAGTCTTTCTTTGTTTTCTTTAGAAGAGTGTTGTTACATAACTTGGCTTTGAAGTCGATCCGAAATACTTGAAAGTTAGTCTGTAAGTGCTGTTGTCCAATATATAGATATTAAGTTTAATTCATATTAATTTAAGCCCTCATATTTCGTATGTCTTTATTTTTCACTGTAAAAATAACTGTAAATAGTAGTACATACCTTTGTATCATTTTTTGTACCATCTCAGTAGATCCATATAAATTGAATCTCCTTTTTCTTATAGTCTTTTTGTTATAACTATTTTTGCTATTGTATCTTTATTTTTTAATCTTTTAGTTATATCAATACAACGTTCATTGTTTCCTTAGCTTTCCATAGCTGGCACAAGAAATTTTCTACGCCTCTGTATTAATTAATATCTTTTTTTTTATTGGTCATAGGAACCTTCTGGTATTCTCTGAATTTATATGTTTCCTTTTAGTAGTTGCAGGCGGCCGACCAGACATCCGGTTTTGAAGTGCCGGTCCGGTGCTTCCCTTAAACTTCATTTCGATCTTCGTTTATCTTTCTCCCTTCGCGTGTATTTAGTAACCACACAAGTAAACAATTACATTCTAATACGGGGTACGTTCGCAAGTATGGAAAATATGGTTTTAAGTGAATTTTGGTTATCGCGTACAGGTGGTAGGGTTTAAGCTCGACTTGTGCAGAGGCAATTGCAAATTGTTCGCTCTGGAAACTGTTTTAGCTTTTGTTAGTTCCAACAACGTCATTCAAACATTTTCAATTCGAATAGAAGAGTTTCCACTTGATCTTTAGTAATTTTTCAATTAAATAACGTGGGTCCTTCGAGCCTAATCAGTTCTTCTTACGTTAGTAGGGTAATTACTCGAATTCTTTTGTGAGATAATTCTCGTGTATATAAATAAGTTCGCATAGATTCTTTCAGGAATTTTGTTATTATCATTGATTATTTCGCCAATGCAATTGTTTGTTGTTTTGTGGACACAAAATGTAATGTTATGCTATAGGTTGTTATTTAAGAATAGTTAGTGTATAGTATATCTCTTGGGAATTTCTCAAAAGAAAGTTTGATGATTGTGGATTCTCACGAACTTGTAGCAAATAGTATTTGATACACACGCGATATATCCGTTTGGTTTTTTTCCAGAGCGACATCAATTACAAAATAAACGTTTTCCTACATGTTATTATTATTATTATTTTTGTAAAATTATAAAGAAAATATACTCCACAATGGTTTTTTTTTCAATATTTATATGCTAGTAATGTTGCAAATTATTCTTCATCAACTAATCGTAACGCACGCTCAGTCATTTATGTAGGTATAAGTTTTGAAGAATTTGAAGTTAAGAAGAGGAGAAAGTATCTAATAATTGAGAGGAATGGAGAAAATCTTATAAAAATGGATTAAAAATCCATGAAATGTGAAAGGAAAACCAAATTGGTCTTTAAGACTGTTGAACTAAGTTCCTTCCTCTGAAAAAATATTATTAGTTAAGTTAGATCGAGTTGAAATAGAATTAAGTGCCTTAAGGCATTTGGAAAATCGATTTTCGATACATCGCTTTATCATTGTAAACTCTTTTTCATATAAACCGACGAAATCTGTTCAGATCATAAAAATTTCCGGTGGGCTTGTAATCTTTTGTTTGCGTTTTCCAGTACGTGGTACCATTGGTTTAATATGAAATTTTTTACCTCTTATCACTTTTATTAATCCAATTTTTATAAATTATTAGTAATATCCTTCAAACAATGTTTTTATAATGGATAGTTCAGTATTTTATTTAGGATTAGTAATAATTTGAAGTATTTTAAATCATCTTTTTATATCCGGATCACTCTTATTTTTTATTATCTTATTTTAACTTATTTTCGAATATTTCCGTTTGTTATATAAAAATTTATATTCTCCATTAATTTATAATTTCTCCCTTATACTTTTAAAACCCTTCCCTTGGTGATTTCCCTATCTTCACTCCTCTGAACATCAAATGATGATAATAGTTGAAAAAAATGAAATTTATTCACTTCTCCACCTATAAACCTTCACGTAGAATTTCGTATGACCCCCGTGTTTGTTTTAATACCGGATATTCAACTTATGTATTTATTTATTCTATTAACGACCTTCTCAGCACGTCGATACATGTCAAAACAGTAATTCCAACAATTCAGTTTATCGCGCCGCCTTTCGTTATCCAACTTAACGCCGATACACCAACAACAATAAAAATAATTACGGTACATATTATATAGAAATATGACAATTGCCACACCTCGCTTGTATAATATTGTTCCTGTTCGATTAATAGATATCACAAACATTTTTCTAAGACACAGATAAGCAGAATGTTCGATGACATGAGTAGTCTATAAATTTTATTGTTTTATCTCTATGAATACCATATAATGTGATACTGGGCAGTTTCTATAAGTGGAAGGTGTTCCAACTAAGTGAAACAAATAGTGTATCGTTCTCTCTCTCCTCCGAGCGCTTCAGTTAGTTCCGCGCATCTTTAGAGCGCATGAAGCATGCGCATTAAAGATAAAGTGTTTCGAACGAGAGAGAAAATGAATATTGTCGGCATCGTAACGTTTTTTCTGTCCATCGTAACCATCCTTATAGGTGTATTATATTATATATGAATAATTCACGATGTTACAACATACAACATCAAATTAATTAATCCAAGTAATTCAGAGAGCAACCTCAAAATGGGAAAAAACATGTCAAATTTCATTATAAAGGAGAATAATTTCTATTAAAAAAATTCACACAGTCACCAACGATACAAATCAAGGCATTACATTGCATTTTATTCGACAACATCGATTTTTATTAAAATTTGGAAATAACCATAATTTTGGCTCGCCTTTTCTCGATGATTTTTTTCCGCAATTACCTTAGTAAGTTAGAGCATACTCTAACACTCCCAAAATATTGTAGCCATCACGTTTTTGGTTTTCTTCGTGACTTTTTTCGATGCAATAATTTCTTGTACTAATTTAATGATTCCTAGATTAGTCACGTAACAGGACCTTCCGTACGTGGGTCATCCCCTAATGTCTCTCGACGTCAGCGAAACAACTTGGTCCAAATTTCTATTCTTATCCGTGGGTGACTGGACTATAAGAATTTTCGAAAAAATTAATAGCGAAGTAATGCATGAATTCATGTTTCATAATCCACCAAATTATTGACGTTTGAAGTACCTTCTTCTATCTTCTTCATACTAATGTAAACCTTGAAACCAGATTTTTTTGTTAAGTATTAGCGTTGACGCGGAAGTATATCTGATGATAAATTCATGATGTACTTATAAAAATTAGAACTACTCTAACGGCAGTGTAACTTCCTTAATTTAATTTTTCGGTTGTTACAGCCGGATATTATGTATATAACGTACCGTAAATCACAGTCATTGTACCTAGTGACCAGAAGGATCGTTATTTACAATTTTGTGCGGTACTGTTTCATTTCGAGAGCGTTACAAGACGCATAACTGACTATGTTAATGGACGTTATTGTATTATTTATGAAGAGACCTCTTCGCACTGAACTTCGACGATTCTCACGACGCCCAGAACATTTTCAATAATGCGAGTAGCAACAGCGGCGTACTTAATCTTTAAATCGAAAATTCAGACCTCCAGACCTCTGGGCCTGGTCAATACAATACCTTCATTTTCAACGGTTTTTATTTTTCGAAGCCACCCTGAACGTTTTCAAAGCTCCTGGTGGATGCAACAACACTTACCAGCACGTTCTTGCATCTCAAAGGGTTAACTGGGACTAAACTATTGTTTTAAGTGAAATTTATTGGATGTAATGCTCTACCATAATGTTTTCGAAGGTAAAGCATTTCAGAATTATTATAAATTTTTAGACACTCCTGCTACCTGTAAATAAATGGAAGTTACACATCTATATGTATAGAAATATAAGATTCTTATTTCTCGCGGCTTGTGGTGACAAGCGACCGGTTTAAATAGTTAGGTCTCCTCAGTACAGTCTCACTTATTATTCTTAGAACTAGCTGTCTGCGTGAAAAATGGCTAAATTGAGGTGCTGTCCTCTAACCTACACTAATTGACACCAAATTGTTTGTAATTAACGACGTTTAGTTTGTAGTTATATACCACACCCTCAAATATTAAGAGTGGGACCATTTCCATCCCCGTAGGAGGACTGATTTTATATTACATTATTAAATAACGGGACTACGCGCCCTAGGCAGGTGGGTTTAAAACGAACGTGTTTTTTTCTCATGCCGAAAACCATGTGTGACGAAAAATAGGAGCAACGTATCAATCTCAAATTTAAATTGAAAAAAACCCCGACTGAGTGCTATAAATTGTTGCAAGAGGTCTATGGGGAAAATTCTCTATCTCGTGCGCGTGTTTTTGAGTGGTTAAGTGCTTTATTGAGTGCCGAGAGAACACTGAAGATGACCAGCGCCCAGGTCGTCCTGTGACAGTAACCAAAATTAACCAAATTGTGCGTGCAGATCGTCGAATGAGCATCCGGATGATTGCCGAGGCTGTAAACGCCGATATATAGCAAGTTTTCATCGCCTCTGAAATCTTTGGTAAAGAAATTTTTCTATCTGTACGTAATTTTTTATGAATAATCTGATAACATTTAAATACAATAAATAATACAAAAAAAAAATAACAATATATGTACAGAGGAAATGAGTATTTCAAAAACGGACGTCACTGAATATTGAGTAGTACCAGCTCCGGTACTAAATGATGGACGGTTGGAATCTCTAGTCCAACGACCGCGGCCTTCGGGCCTTTTATTTATTCGGTGGGATTTGTGCGTTTAACGGTCGCGGATGCCCGTAGCGTTAGTCAGTCGTCTTTTTATTTCGCATTCGCTTTTTGGGGCCTTCTATATTTTTCAGGGTTAGGCATATTTTTCCTATCTTACATTTCGTATTATGGAAATGAGTATTGCATACAAATATGCAAAAAAAAAGAGGATGAGTTCATCGATGGACTAGCGTGACTCACGCTAATATGCATGTTGAAGTGTGACACGTGATGATCCACCAAGTGAATGCGAACAGGTTATTAAAGATATTTTTTTAAGGAATAGTAAATTCTGTAATGTTGCAATAAGTTTTCCAACAATCAAAAAGTGTATAGACGATTATAACCTATAATAACAATAATTACATCAATCTAATTGATTTTCCGTACAGAGTTGATGCTGGTATATACGAGGCATGACCAATTTGAAAATAAAAGAAAAAAGTATCATTAAATTTCAAAGTACTGCCTTTGGCTGGCGATGCAGTTAGCGATGAATCCAGGGAACATATATCTGCAAGACTTCTTTCAATTCTGGTGGATATAGATAATGTAGATATGCATTTAGCCACTAAAATTATGTCAATCAATAGCGGCACCGATTCGGCGCATTATCAGATGAAGGAGAAAGTCGTTCCAGATCTTATTTTTATTGAGCTTATCATTAAGTTTTCTAATAGTCAATAGTATGGTTGAACGAACCGTTTTGTTTACTTTATTCGCAATCCTATCTATTTTTCAAGTCAAAGAACCATACTTCTTCATTTACTAACTCATTTTCAAGTTTAAATCGCTCATCCCACTTGTAAAGGAGGTACCACACGATGCGTCCAACGTTTGCCTCAACATTCGCGCTGCACGGCTGAACATTGGACGAAGGAACCTTACCAGAACTCACTTAAAGAAAAGAAAACGTGGTAAAAAGTGATGAATAGCATGCAACAGATTTAAATTCTTTTGAAATAAACTGGATGATGCTAGCAACTTTGAGTTTTCATACAAAACGAGTGACATGCTAACTACGACCACACGATGTGCCCAATTGACTCTGGTATGACTGGACGCATCGTGTGGTACCGGCTTAAAGATGTTGTTAACAAAAAATCTTGGGACTGCGTTATTAAAGATTAAATTTTTTCGGAACAACTTGCAAACACAATAGAAACTGATGTTGTTAACACCTACCACTTCATATCAAACTAGCTTTTACCCGCGGCTTCGCTCGCATCGAATCCATTAAATAAGTAATGTTCAGGGGGAAATCGCATTTGAGTATGGTGAAAATTAGATGAAATCCGATGGTTGATGGCTGATCTGTGCATCAATACCTTTCATTGAAAAAAAAAAAAATTAAGCAAATCGGTTGGGTAGAACGCCTGAACGGACTCGGAATGGAAATCATCAATTTTTTTTAATATATAAGATCGCTGCTGTATTCTTTCTAGTGCTTCTCAATTGAAAATGTTACAGCTTGTTAAATCAGATCTGTGATTATTTTGCTAACTGAAAAAAAAGTTTATCGAAGGGACATTAATCGGAAAATCTGCTACGGACAAAATACTAATGGTTCAATGATTATGAGATGGTTTAGACATTTCAATGGACTGATTTGATCAATTTTGCCATGAAGAACGATGTGGACGAACTTCTTTGATTACTTGGTTCACGCAATTTAAAGAGATGCTTAAGCAAAACCGTAAATGTACACTTGTGATATTGCTATATAATTTTCGCAACTCACGATCACTAATTCATGAATAAGTTACTGAAAAACTCATTTTTCGAAATCTTTGCGTTGGGTATCCAAAATTCTTACTGAACAACACAAAAAATAAGATATGAGCAGTGTACTCCAGTTTTCGACACGCTGAATAGAAGATGGTAGAGATCTTCAACAAAACTGAAGCCTTTACTCATGTGCACTGTTTGTTGGGACAGAACAAACAATTTTTTAGTTCATTACTTACCAAGAGTCCAAACCATTAAGAAATTGCGCTCATTACTTACCAAGAGCCCGAACTGCGACGACCATGACAAAAACTACAGTAATTTGGCTGGCACGTGTTTGATCATTTTCACACCTAAAATTTTTCCTTGGTGGTTGAAACTTTAACGATAATGACGAACTGAAATAACATGTTACCGTATGGGTATACCTCGTAAATAAACTAACTAAACTAGCTAAAGGCAAAAGTTATCCGTAGCGTTTTTTTGGTAAAGACGTACGTATTTTTAAAAAGAGGGATGATAGAAGAATATCTGATTGTTGTTTTACGATAATGCGGCTTATAATAAAGCACTCTTAAAACAAAAAAAAAACTTTATTTGTTTCTTTCTAACATTTCCCTAAAATATAAAATATATCTACAAAATCTTTGATACGAAGTATACGAGTTGAATTATAATTAAGAAAATGATGAAGTAACTGGCGGTGTACTTTCTTGAAAACAAAAGAAAAAATGGTGTGTGCTGTTGACGCATACTACATACATGTTTCGCAATCAGTCGAATGTTCTAGACTCGATTGAGTCATGAAGTCGGTTTAGTATTCTTCGCAGACGATATCCTCACCACTATGGTATCGAAATATTAAATACAAAGTGGACACAGATGTTTTAAAGTATATTGTTAATGCCTGTTATAGAATAGGTATTAGATGAACGGTCGATGAACCTTAAATAATTTTTTATTTATTATTTGTGGAGCAACGTACTTCGAAGGCATATCTGTCCATCAAATGAATATTTGATAAACACACTCGAAAAAACTGGGTAGCATCAATCATTTTTTTTTAAATGTTATCAATTGTTGTGAATGATTGAATGAACACTATTTGTTATGGTGAAATTTTAGTTTCGTGGAAGAATAAAATATTTGAATAAATAATAATTATACGAGAGCGATTTGACGGAATTGTGAATTTTCAGAGGTTGACATTTTCACCATGTGATTATATCAAGGCGGATCTAAGATCTTGACAAAAGGGGGGTCATTAGTATTAGGACGAGTCATCTCCCAAAGACATAGCATTTTAAACCTTTTACTCACAAAATAAAAGTTAATTACGTTGTTTTTGACAGCATAATGACGAATTTTACGCAATTTTTACTTTAAACCTCAATTCCTCATCGACTTTGAAACAAAAAACCAAGTTAATTAATCAGGGTTTTTGGACCCAACCTAACCATGACCCTTCCCCTGGATCCACGCTTGGATTATATTGCTAGTTTTCGCAAAATTTCACAAAAATCTGACGGATGGAATAGTTTTAATACTTAAAAAAAAACGAATTTCGAGTAATTACTACTTCGAAAAGCAAAAAAACTGGAGAAATGTTACGTGATTGTTGCCCTGGAAATGCTCTGTTCCATGAAATTTGTTTAAAATGGTTCTCTGCTTTTAAAACACAGATGATGCTCAAAGAATCAAACACTAAAGCTTATCCATTAGTTGATCTTCTAGCACAGAAATTCTAGTTGGAAGGAAAACATCCTATATTTGATTTGCCATCATCCATCTATACTTTTATTTTTATGTAAGAAATTAATGTAAGTACATTAATTCTGATGTGACTTCTTGATTTAGCAATTTCCTCGCTGTATATAATTTCATTGCCGATAATGGGATATTTGTAGTTCAATTCCCTGGAAGAAGAGGATGGCCTCAAAGAAATTCTTAGTTCAATTGTTTTGGATTTATACGATACAATACGAAATAATAATCCCTTCATATGGAGTATAAGATAATTTAGTTATGAACGTAATCAGTTTAATTACATTTAAACGTTTGTCTTGTCGTTGCACAAGATTTTGATTCAAATTATTATAGAACTCAACCTCCATGCCGTTGAAAGAGTTAGGGTCATTCTACACGAGCGATACTTGTTTCTACACGGGTTGGTAGGCATGCTTTGGAAGCGTCTGGCCGCAGTGCCTACTCGTTATGTATAGTCCACTACTTCAGTTCGTATCATAGTTGTGCCTTGTATGTTGAATGTAATGTTTGATATAGAAAATGTCATAATTGAAGTGATCTGCTCTTTATTGGATTGCCGAAGCTATATATGAGATGAAAAATCCCTAAGCACCAACTATGTGTACCCGCCAACACATAGTATTTTCTCGATAGTTTATAATAATAAGTATTAATTTGCCGTAAAAAAACGCTCGTGTAGGATGTTTGGGCGATCAAATAGTAGAATGGCCCTTAGTAAAATATAGTTTATTTCAACTTGTTTTCGAAACATAAAATCTAATGGTGCTAAGTCAAATCAATAAGCAAATTATGTGGAAAGAAATTAAGCAGTATTAAAAGGTTCATAACTATAAAACTCTCACTATTATAAAACAAGACGAACTTCCTCCAATAAATAACTGAACAAACTTGAATTGAACTGAAACTCTGCCTATCGCATACGTGAACATCTATTGGAAGGAGAAATGGATTAAAATATTGTAGCATCGTTGTGCTGAGCATATAGACTTAGCTTAGACTCATATTGAGCTGTGTAGCACGATCCGGGCAGCATTGGCAGAATTTCTGCATCGCACAGTTTACCTCGCATATTGGAAAGCTGTGTAGGTATGTGATGAACATGCAAAATATTTGGATTTGTATTACTCCACAGAACATTTAATAATGTATATTAGTCGACATAGTTTCACAAACATTCATCAACAATACGCGCAAATCAACAAGTCCCTTGACTATAATACGTAAATATCGAACTTTCATTGGCGTTTATTTAATTTCACATACGATTGACCAACTTCGAGTTTGTAAAATCTTTTTCATTCTTGAAAGACCGTGTGGGCTGAGACCCAAATTTTTAATTTATATTCAATCTTTCATTCAATGGTGGATTGACTTCGGGTATTTAGTGTAACGTAGGAAGTTGCGGTTTACTTGTAATATAGAGAAATTCTTAAGCGTTAAATTAATTTTTGATTTGTGCAATTTATGATGTATTTTCTTAGACTTTTCCAATTATATTGAAAAAAATTAATGGTCGGTTAGTTGTGGTATTATCTGCAAGTCTCACTTCTTCTATTTGTTCATCCAGATAAATAATGGGTGCTATACATCTGCTGTGTCACCTGCCATACAAACGTCACTTGTTGATTTTGAGGAATGTCTTTTGGTCAAACAAACTGTAATTTTATTCGCGGTCCCCTCGTTTTCTGGCTAGAAAATCGAAAAATCATCCGATTTTGATGAATGTTTTTCGTTTTTGTGGCAGATTTTCGAAAAAAATTGAAAATTTTATTGGTTTCAGGGCTTCAAAAGTTCATAAAAATGCACTCATTCACGTATAACTGTTGATAACTTTTTACCAAATAATCAAATGAGGTTTTTATATATTTTTTTTCATAATCTACACAAAAAAACGAATAAATTAAAAAAAATTATACAAAAATGTTGATTTATCACACTAAAATCACTTATTGCAATCAAGTGTACAATATTAAGAGTTAACTATAAAAAATTGGAAATTTTCACCAATAAAAAAATGGTATCTCACTAAGATTGACTGTTAAAGACAATTGGGAGTGGGATGAGGGACGGGGGGTGGTAGGGGCGTTTGAAAAGCAGACCAAATGTGAACATTTGTTCTGAATTTTTAGCACACAACTCCTCTCTTAACCTAACCAATTTAAATCCCATATATTTTTTCAAGAATCCGTCGTAAAAACGAAGATTTAAAAAAAATTAACACTGCGATCAACCCCAACAAAAGTTCTATAGTCGGTATAATTCTGTCCGGAAAGCGTTTATTAAACAACCTTCTGGCTTCTGACGAGTTACCAGAAGCCAAACCACACATCAAATGCATGTCGGCATATTTACTAAAGGTAAATTCGACCATATTGAAACTTTAAATACGATGTGATTATTATTGATTACAGGTTTTTAAAATATTGACAGAAATTATTGCAATTTTTAATTGAATATCATGTAGTAGCCAGCGTACTAAATGAACTAAATGAAAAATAGTTATTATTCTCTTTCAAGTTTTTCCTAACATGATATTCGATAGTATGTAGAATAAATGTCTATTTATTTATTTATTTATTTATTAGCTCTCCATAAAATGTTTTGTTGTGTTTTAATAGCTCTTGTAAGTATTTCCAATAAATAATAACCAACTAAGATAATTTTTTTCAGAATGTTTCTTTATTGCGAACGGTTTTCTTGGCATTTACAACGATCAAAAAATCTACATATATTCTAAACCATAAATTTTATCGAGTTAAACAGAGAGTACCTTTTTGTTAAAAATCGATTGAAAAATACATTTTTGTGTCTTTAGATTGTACAGGCTTTCTGAATTCAAACCTAACATTTTTAAAACTTTGTTAAACATAGAAAAATAGAAAAACTCTTTGTCTTAATAACTATCTTCTTCTTGTAGTAGGACAAGGTCCTGTCAGGTCTGTCATCTGCCCTCTTGTGACGCCGATGTCCAGCTATCGTACCAACGTTTTGGGGGCCTACCGATTGGGCGTCTTGTGTCTGGTTTCTGTGTTTTGGTCCATTTGGCAATCCGTTCTGGAGCCATTCGTTCTACATGGTCTCTCCATAATAACTATCTATGACTTAAAAACTAACCTTTATGTCTTTAGAAGCGAAAATAAATTAGAATTTGTCGTTGATAGAAAAAGGATTTGAAGAAAAGCCCGACCACATCATAGTAAATAGTAAAAAGTAAATCATAGTAAAAAATTGTGACGGGAATGAAAAGTTATGATTGCTATATTGATTTTATCGACTATTTTTCTGTTTATAAAAATAGAATCATCAATTAGTATTGGTCACACCTCAATAGGAAAATAAATTTGCAACGTTTTCATTTTTGTTATAGATTCGAGGATATTCTCCTTTTATTTGTATTTCTCGGTCAATGGGAACTCACGGCTGGCTAGATTCGCAGAAACTGCTATAGATAATTGCTAAAAAAGCGAATAATCAACATTCCTTATCTCGGTAACCACAAATACGAAGTGACAGAAGAAAATCGCCGTGACGATTTTGGATTGCGAGTTATGTGAATCGGACTTGTTTTGACGAGGTCGAGGAATTATTTAATAATACTCAAACTCGGTATATGTTTGTATAAAAGTACAGATATACTAAAATTAGAGTAACCACGTAAAAAAAACATTTACGAGATTCTTTCTCATATTCTCACTGTTAGATTATGAAACTATGAAACTTTCTTATTTCCTCATTTATTATTTTTACTTGATATTTTTATTGTTCTGAAAATATTTTGTTTTCGATAAATTGTATTGGGTTTAAAGTTTTTTCGATAGAAAAATAGGTATAAATTGAAATTGAATATTTCATAAATCAGCCCCCCTCTAATGAATTTTGTGCATAATTCAACTAGGAATTAAAATTTTTTCAATAATTCTTTATTTTTTATGACTTTCAGTGTTAACTTTGTCTTCAAATTAGTATTTTTAATGATTTAATGCGATTAAATAAAATTGTGAAAATTGCCTTGGCAGTCGACGTGTTAAATAATCATATAAAAAGATTCATGTACATCCCAACCTATGTTATAGTTTCAAACTCAGCAAGCTCTTTGAAACCTTGGTAAAACCATCCTCTGAAATGTGAATTTTTCCCTTGCAAAAATTTCGCCGTGGATCTAAATAAGTAGTAATCTGACGGTGCAATATCCGGACTAAATGCTGAATGTGGTCCGAGATCAAAACCAAGAAGTTCATCGATCTTATTCCACGTAAATTTCTTAGTATGTGGTTTAGCATTGTCTTGTTGTTCCGATAAAACTTATACAGTCCCATAAGCTGTCCACTATTTACACCGACATTGATAGATCGACCATCTGGAATGGTTTCAAAGTACAATAAACCTTCGTAATCCCACCAGACACACAACAAGACATTTCGACTCTACTCTAATATTCTTGTAGCATATATACATTTCACTCATACTCCAACAATTTAATCTTTGTTTTCTAACATTTATGTAACCAGGATAAAATTTTGTAATTTTTGAGAAACATGAATTGCCGGTGTAAACGCAGGGTTCGTGTTTCTCCATAGTTCATTTCTTATTGAAAGCGTGTGAACTGACCTTCATTTTTTATATTTAAAATCAGAAAACGGCATTGGTTACTAGAAACATGATAGATAATTACGATTTTCTTTATAAAGTTCGATCTTCAAGGTTCTATATTCAGGAAGTATGATTTCTCCTATTTGGAATTGTATAGGTGAAAAAATTCAAATTATAATCGATTATTTAGTTGAATTATTTGATTGCTTCCATTATAAAATTGAACATTTTTATTTAATGTCGAATAATAATGTATACTTTATGTTTTGCAGACGACCTGAATTTGTGACTGTATCTTCTTTCCTTTTATTAGACAATACTAGAGCAATAAATAGCCCGATACATAAGAAAACTTTTGGGCCAGATCTAGTTTAAGCTGTCAAATTATTAGACAAAGAAGGTATCAAGAGGATTAAAAAATTTACAACACTTAAATCTTCCCAACCAAATGGCTTACATCTCTTTTCATCCCCCTGTCAAAAAAGAACAGATTAATTAGCTTGATAAGTCTTCTTCTTCAACGTATACTAGGCTCAGGCCTGTAGTTTCCAACTTATCATCCTTGAGATGTTGTGTCCATGAATCCATCCATCTTTTTGGAGGTCATCGTGTCTCTGGTTTACCGTCTCGTGCGATCTTTGCTAATCTTTCTCTGGTCATCCTGTCGACGTGTCCGTTCCAAGCTCTTCTACGTTTACGTTCCCATCTGACTATGTCTTCCATCTCACATTCGTGTCTCAATGCTGAGGCTCATCGTTGGATCTGTGAGCAGATAAATTCTTTTTTACGTCCGGCAGGTTGCTGGCCGCACCCTCCTTTACCCGGCATTGTGACCGACAGTGGCAATCACCAGGCTACTCTATCCACCCAGCAACCAACCATAGGCGAAGTTGCTTGATAAGTCATATTCTAAAAATTATTCATACAGGTGCGAAGGTGCTTATTGGTTCGTCTCAATTCGGTTTTAGAAGAGGTGTAGGTACCAGAGAGGCATTAGTTGCAAGTACTGATTCAGAACTGCTACGTCTAGAGGAAAGATGTATTTATGTGTTTTATAGATTAAGAAGAAGCTTTTGAAAGAGTGCAACCCTAGGATCCGGAACCGTTAAAACCTGAGCCTTGATCTTCCGTCTCCTTTTCTTTCTCCGCACCATTGATGTTGCGGCGTTTGAGCAACCAACATTGATAAGAGTTTCGACATCGGTAGGAACCGATGCTGCATTATTTTGTATCCCAAATTTGTTCCTAGAGTTCCGAATTTTGCACACCAATTTCGAGCTCGGCTACAAAAAGTGGAAATACCGCTGGATATGTATTTTTCAATAAAATGAACGATGGTGCTTTCCGGATATATCTCGTATTCTTTATTTGCTTTCAACTTTTCTAATTTCAATATATTATATCTTGGAATTCCAATGTTCAAGCCATGTTTTACTTTTTGTTTTAGTTTGTTGCTTCTGTATTCTTTTCTTGAAATTTTTATTTGTTGTACGACTCGGTACTTGGTCTGAGCATTTGTATCATCCCTATCGAAGTACCTAAGAATGTGTATTACGAATAATGGTGCATTGGATAAGGCAATTATTCAAAGAAATAACAAAGGACGATTAAACACCCGACAAAGGCATATTATAGGACAAAAACATCTCGTAGAATATATAACAGCATAGTTATATATTGTGAAGTCTGGCCTTTCAAAGAAGAAATAATCAAATGCTCGATGCCATAAAAATGAACTATTAGAGACGTGCCGCAAAAAGATATGACAGAGTAAAAAATAAAAGAAATAATGGAGAATTTATGGAAAGACGATATGCGATTACCGATTAATTAGTTAATTTGAATGAAAGATAGAAGATAACCTTAACAAATTTTACATTGGAATCACAAATATACGAGATTGGGTTAGGAAGAAGATTTCGAATTAAAAAGAAGAAAGATATATGGGAAAACCGGGACAAATATAAATTAGAAATTGGAAGATACTTATTTTTGAATGTATTACATTTTTCACAGATCTATTTATTTAATGTACGACATATTTGTAATAATACTATAATACTAATCACAATTATTGCAAAGCTTACGATTAATATAACCGGAAAGATCGTTATAAACTTCATTGGATATTCGAATTATATGCTATTAGACACCGTTAACTTTCACTGATGATAATAAGAAAAAAATTATCGGTTATATCGTTATTAGAAAAGATTTACTTTGAAAACGCGAACGATATAATTTTCGAGTTGTTTAAAATGTAAATACATGAGAAATAACGTTTTTAAAACAAATCTTATGAATAAAACAATGCGTTTATCTAAATACTTAATACCAATAACACGGAAAATGTAAGACAAGGTGTCTATTCCTTTTCATTATATTTATAAATAATATGATAAATATCTTCTTAACCATCTCAAAGAAAATGTGAAAACATCAAAGACCTACAGAAAAACTTGGAAATCTGGAGCAATAGACTGAAAAATGGTTCAGTATGCGAATATATGTAGAAAATACCGCAGCCACGACAATCAAACCACAAACAATAAACATAGAAATAGAAGGACAGAGGATTAAATCGGTGAAATACTTTGGAATAGAAATAGAAAATATAGGCAGGATCATTTACGAAGTTTCAAGACCAATGAAGGGAGTATGGAGAGCAAAATTAGACAAACCAAAAAACAGAAATGTCTAAAGCGTCATGGCACAAAGTAATTGATACTATTCTTGAGAAAAAAATGAAGCATTTGATAAAAAGAATGCACAAAATTTGTATACAGTACCTAAATGAAAACCACACTCTACTATGTAGTTTATGCGGATCCGATTATATATAAAATTCAACGATATTGGTAAGAACATAACCTATTATAATTAATAAATAAATTGTAATAACCTAAACTAACATAACTTTCAATTGGACGGAATTCAGTTTGAAAAAACAATTGAGTAGCAACCAAAATCAAGTGGTTAAGTTGATGTTCAATTCTAGAGTTTTATGGACCCCTGAATGTATGTTTCCCAAAACGTGTGTGAGGATATAGGTCACTTTAGAACTGAGCTCATGGTAGGCCACTGTGTGTGTGTGTGTGTGTTGCACAAAATTTACTTTAAAATTGTATCTTTTGGGTATTTATTGTTACTTGACAGTTTGGTTGTTGGTCAATATCCATATCTATATTATCATAAAATTTCAGTTATGATTGTTTTTCATGAGTTTTTCAATTAATTGATGCAACGTGTTTTGTAGAAAAAGTATGATTTACTTCCATTTTGCATCAATGTTGTTTTGAGCTTGAGAATCAGCATTCTTGAATGAGTTATAGAAGTTTGGTAATCGGGGGCCAGAATCGTTTAAAGTGTTTCGTAATGTCACTAAACTTCACAAAATAAAAATTACCATAAAATTGATAAAATATTTTTCAAATAATTTTTAAAAAATTACATCACCGATGAGACTTTTGAATGGCATACGAGGATGGCTACTCGAGTTTTGAAATATGGTAACACTGATGTGAAAATGTCAAAACTGACATTGAATTAGAAAGTTTGTTATTTTAAATGGTGAACGTTCTAAGTTTTGCCGTACGAGTGCTGTTTGAGTTTTTAACAGATACCTGAAACATTTACGAGTATCTTGGTAAAAAAATGGAATGGAATCGCGTAAATTTTCGTGCGATCTTTTTCTTTGACTTTCGATGCAAATCGCTTCGACTTTTGGTGATGGTTTTTCCGAATTCAATCGTGGTCATAATTCGTAAAGGTCATCCAAAATCAGTCGTTGTGCCAGAAAAAATCGATGCTGTCCGTAAACTAATATTGCAAAATCGTCATGTAACATACCGTGGATAGGTGCATTAGTTCTATTCGCATACATTCAATATTGCTCGCGTTGGATACCGCATAATTTGGCAATTGTTCACAAAAAAAATCTTGTGTCTATAGGTACAAAGAAATCCTGAAAAAATCAATTGCGATGCTTTCTAAGAAAGTCTATGAGATCGTGATAGGCGACGAATTATGGATCGATACATATGAAATAAACAAAAATCGACTGTATGGGTCTTTTAAGACGAGCCAAACCCAACAAAAGTTGTTTGCGCACGAAGCACTTCAAACTCCAGAATAACTGGATATGTCGCCACTGTTTCATTAGAGCAACGTAGAATGGTCAATTCTGAATGGTACACCAGCATTTGTTGGCAAGAAGTTTCAAGGAAACGATCTCAGAAGACGAATCATTATCCACCACGACAATGCGAGTTCTCACACATAAGTTCAAACAAAAACGTTTTTGAACAGTCAAAACATCGAATTGATGGTCATCCGACGTACAGTTTGGTACCCAATGAATTCCTATTCCCGCAGATCAAAAATAAATTGCTAGGTCAAAATTTTTTGGCCCTGTGAGTATTTCAACTCCAGAAACAGTGACCAAAATCAACCCAATTGTGCGTGTAGATCGTCGAATGAGTATCCGAATGATTGCCGAGGCTGTAAACGACAATAAAGAAACGGTTAGAAAAATTTTACACGAGGAATTACACAAAATCTGTGCGAAGTTGGTACAAAAAAATCTGACTCCTGACCAAAAGCTCTAGCATCAACGGGTCTGCTCAGATTTACTTGATTTGAGTCGATGGAAGCGGAAAAAACGTATGGAAACCCTTTTTCCTTATTTAATAGCCAGACCTCGTAATCCCAATGTATGGAACGACATGAACGATGATCTAAAAGCAGTAGTTTGAAATCACACGCAGTATTAAACCAAATTTAGAATAGTGATTCCAAATTAGATTTTCGTTATTGCTTGATTATCTTTATTCCGTTTTCAGTATTAAGCTTATTATCAAACGTTTAAGAATCACTAAAATTAACCAATTACAATTATTTAATAGCATTTCCTTGTCCGCGTGTGTGAACATCTTTTGCGGTTCATTCAGAACGAGTGACGACTAGGATCTGTCGTCTCTTCGTACCTAACGGTAGTCCAGATATGAGATATACAGTGTCACGATCGTATCCTCGGGCAATCGTTTGTGCTCATTTCGATGTTTTTTGTTCCGACGAGATACAAATTTAATTATCCGTTTAGTTCTCAACATATAAGTAGTCATACATTGTTAGGTCATACGATACTTTGAAAGTACTGAGGTATTTGTTGATATTCTAACAATAGTATATTTTCCATTTACCCACCCAGTCATGAAGTTAAGGACACTTGAACTTTTACCACGTATATTAAAACTACTTTCTTTTTTTGAAACATAAATAGTTTGAATATCAATTTATCACTGAGTTATAGGGCATCAAAGTAGGGTCCAAAATTTCTTTGAAACTTTTTAAGTTGCAAATATCAAATTTTGTACACTTTATGAGACTGTTAAGGGCATTAAGTAATGGTAAGTAGAAAGAAATCGAACCGCTCTGGCGGTTAATTAGGGGTGACACCGTTTCGACTTGACAATATGAAAGTGAAATTTTTTTTGTATTATTTTGAAATTGAATGAATGGATTACCATTGGGTAAGATAAAACTGTTGATCGGTACTGTACATTTCAATAAGATCAATTTAATGGAAAAACAAACAAATATTATTGTAGAAAGAAAATGATTCAACTAAAGGAGAACTCCTTCAACGCCCTCCACAGAGGGGGTGAAAATGGTGAATGGAGATGCCAATCTTGAAAATAATTAATCAGTAAAAACAATTTTCTTTTTATGGTGAATATCCTGACGTAAAAGTAAACTACAGAAATTCACTCGCTGAGATAACTCTTGCATTTTTGGGTATTATATGCATTAGGGCGAGCCAAAAAAAAGAAAGCATTGAAAACTGATTTCAATGTAGCCGGAAGTACTGTAAATATTTTTTATTGCGATTATGTCTATTATTTAATTATTTGTTATTTGTTTTTCTCAATAAATTTGGGATGTAAAAATAAGAAAAATTATGAAAAATATGTTGTTATACAGGTTTTGTCCGGAAAGTAATAGGACTGAGTCGATTTAAAAAAATGTATTGAGCCAATCGTTACAATTCTTTAAAAACTTTCAAAATAGGCTCCTTCTGCGTCGATACAGCGCTGCCAGCGCGATTTCCAAGCATTGAAGACATCACGGAAGGCATTCTCCCGAATAGCCTTGAGAGCCGCGGTGCATGCTGCTTGGATCCCCTCTGTCGTCTCGAAATGCTTGCCTTTCATCGGCCTTTTCAGGCGAGGAAACAAAAAAAAAGTCCGGGGGGGCCACATCTGGGCTGTAGGGCGGCTGCGGAAGCGTTGGAATGCCGGCCTTAGTCAGGTAGCTGTTCACAAGAAAGGCGGTGTGAGCCGGGGCGTTGTCGTGGTGCAACTTCCAGTCTGCTGCTATGTCTTGTCGGACCCGATTGACATCTGGGCAATCAAACGAATACTTAGTCGACGGTCTGTGTTCAAAACTTTGCGCACACGAGTCACATTGTCGGTGTTTGTCGAAGTCGAAGGTCTTCCAGTACGGTCTTCATCGGCGACCTCTTCCCGGCCCTCCAAAAAGGCCTGGTGCCACCGAAACACACCACTTCTTGCTAAAGCAACATCTGGGTAAGTCTGCTTGATCATATCAAACGTCTCTGTCGCAGATTTACCGAGTTTCACACAGAATTTAATCGCGTACATCTGCTCTAACGAACGCTGCATTTTCGGCTTGCACAACTCACAGAAACACGTCGCGCGAAAATGCCTGTCCTGACTCTCCAGGTGCTCGGAGACAACAGACCAGCCGCTCGTTTGTTAGCTAGGAACGCCCTCTACCGAATCCAGTCGGTGCGCGCACGCTCTGAAGTACAATCGGGGCGGGAGAAAATCAGTCCTATTACTTTTCGGACAAACCCTGTATATTTTTTTGTAGAAAAGAAAAAAAAATTGTGAAAGTCATCAGACTTCCGAGGCCACCGCTGTTTGTTTATTGGCTTCGATGTGTGCTTTTTCCAGATATATAATAACACGATTATCTGAAGGTATTTCTTTATGCTGAAATATTTTGGAATGGTAATTATCACTGCTATGAACCACAATTGCTTTGTGAGAGTTTTGTCTTCTTTCTGTCGAAAACATCATTAAAGTTAGTCATAAACTAGTATACTAAAATCTTGAAACACCAAAAAATAAATTAATATTATGTAGGAAGATCCTCGTAATAATTGTTTACATAGGACAGACATCTCAATATTTGCAATATGGATTAAAAAGCCATCAATAAGATAAAACCGGATTAACAAATATTAATATAAAAAAAGCACGAAATATAAAAGTACAAAAAATTCTTGAAATGGAATAGAATACAAAGAAAAGATACGTATACGTAAAAATAAAAAGCCTTAAGCTATTTAAGAAAAAATTATGATTCTACTCTAGAAATTCCATGATTGTATTAAGAATAATTCTTAATCGCTCCGTGTATACAAGATATGATTTTTCGATTTATATTTATAACATTGCATTCACAAAGTAGTAAATAGTTTTTTCATAGAAATACCTTTTGATGTAATTTTGGCCAATTTCCAGAGGAATACAACTGTCTACTTATTAAATAGGTATTTAACTGCAATTTTCGAAAATAGGTTTTTCTTGTATAATAAACGATGTATGATAGGTGCTTCTACTAACAACATCCTTATAATTCAGTGGACGTAGATTGCATATCTTAATATCTTTATCCTCGTTATCATCTTCAGAATTAATAGCATGAGTAAACTGTCACCATTTACAAGTGTTTTATATCCAACACTAAAAATATTTCGTGTAGCTACGAGTATTCTAAATTGAAACTTAATGTTTATATCTACATTATATTTACGGTAGGATCAATGAAATTTTAACAGCTGACAAGTATATTATCTTCATCACCGAATCCGTCATTAAAATGTTTGCTTCGTCCGTTGTCCTAAACTTTTTCCTGATTACGACTATTATATTTTTTTCCGACATGACTATACTAGTTTTAATTGGTTCTGTTCTATCCATTTTTTCTAGTAAACACATTACTTGTACTCAGAGTTGAGTAGGACTCGAGTAAATTGTGCTCAAAATAGAACTCGATTATTGATACTCATGAGCAGTGGCGGCACAAGACCTAAACTTAATGTCTTATCCAGAACAAGGGGTAGATAGTGAAGCCATCTCAAAGGTTAAAACGGTTAAAATAACTTTCATATTTTAATATTGAAAGTTTGAGTCCACATCTAAGATTCACAGTCAAATCGCGCAAGTTTATGGTGAGGAAGCATACAAATTGTAAAGATATGATGTCACTCTTGCCAACAGAAATTGCAACATGGCCGAGAGCCGTCGACCAAGTTCTTCGACAACAGAAATCAATATTCTACTTGAAGAAGAAATGCTTCAAGGCGCTAGTTAATAATTTGTAGCTGACCATATAGGTTCCACGTCATATTAACAATGTGTAATATCAAATTTCTTCAGTGTTAGCATTTTGATAGCTTTCAATTCATTATATGGTGTCACTTTGACAAAGTTACACCAAGCATTGAGTATTTCTTCAAATGTGCAAGTCTCTGGTATTTTCTGACATTTGCAAATAAATTATTTTGTATTCGGCTTTAAAATATCTAGAATACATTGACCTTACGGTTACGACGGATCATTTTTCATCTTTTGTTTGCTAGGAAATCCTGTTGCATTAAAAAATAACAAACTTTGAAAATTCACCTTTCGTTACAGATTATTGTTTTCATAAAAATGACCATTGTATAATTATCTTGTGAAAAACGATTGCAAATTCAAATGTTACACAGGAAGATTAACAAATAGAGCTCATTCATTTTTTTTTCTATTTATTCTATGTAGGTTGAGACATCCTTCCCCAGGACGTGATAATCGAATTAATTCAAGTAAATAGCTGTTCAAATCGAAAATACGATATTAAAAGTTTGACCAAGAAATTTATAGATTTTTCTTTAAAGATTTTATATTTGTACACTGTTTTTAAAGGAATCATTGGTTAAAGCGGGTGTTATTAGGTATGTTCCAGCAGTATGCTCTGATTTTATGGTGTACTACGTTAGACTAGACTATAATCTATTAAGAACACGTACCAAACAATCGCTGCTGGAACACCATCTTTCACACAGATGGGGAAAAGAAGAAAATCATCATCATTTATTTTATATAGTTTCACTGGACCATTCCCTTTAATCTCCATCACCGACTAAATACTCTGTATGTTTTTTCGACTAATTCTATAGCTAAATTTACGTTTTCCCTTATTCTATCTGGCCAGGGCTTGGCCTACCATCCCCTAGTGCTCTTTTCTGCCCACCAGACTCCCAAAGCAAGGCGGCAGTCTATAAACTGACTACAAAATATAAAATAATATTTGAGGTTAGGAAATTGTTTACTTTTTCTTATGGAATTTTGATTTTGAGAGACTTGCGTAATGTTAAGCAGTGTGCAATATTTTGACATTTCAAGAAATTGCATGCAATTTGTCTTGCACGTTGTCTTTCTTCATGCCAAGCGGCCTTTATGAATCGTATTGTTATGTCTGACTGTGTTTTTAAATTTCAATAAAAACGAGAACTATGTATAAAAAATCTAAATTTCTTATTTTTTGGACCTTTTGATATATTAATGCATCTAAATGTTCTTGATTTGAGGTCTCTTCTGTTTTAAAATTAGTTTTTTTTTCTAATAATTTTTGTCAGAAGGATAAATAAATTTTTCTCTCTTTCAAAAATTATAAAAAAAAATTTAGTTTTGAAACAGAGGAGACCCAAAATCAAAAACATTTAGAAGCATGAATAATTTAAATATATAACCGAGTGTCTTTTACTTGATTTTTCTAATGTTTTGCCAATAATAAAAATTTTCTGTGCAACTAATCTCATGTGTGCAATGTTGATTTCATTTATTAAGAATTTCGCATTTATTTCAACCACTTTTGTATGTCAGTAGGCGCCAGTTAAGCACATTGGCACTATATTGCACTTAAAATGGCGCCCCGGAGAGATCTACGATTAAGAAAGAAAAAACTATAAGAATGAGGTATACGCATTTCTCACGTGTGACGTCAACATTATGCGAACACAACAAAGTATACTAAAATATATTGTGATCCAGATGGTTCTGTGAACAAATGAATCGTTCGAGCATGTGTGTTTTGTAAATTACGGCAAAATTGTCTCATTATAGCTTGATGACATTTTGAATTAAGATTTTATTTTATCTGGCCGGCTAATTGGTAACATTATCTGAACAAGAAGAAAATAATCAGAGAAACACAAAAATTTTTTCACAAAACATCAACTTTCGCTTAGTCAAAAAGGTTATTGTAGATTTGTTTGACTTTATAGGTAGGAATGTCTAAAAACAGATTATAACCGAAGGATGTGTATGAATTTTTCATGTAGGGTGAGGGATATTTTAGGTTTGGCCCTGTTATAGGAAAAGTTTTCCTCTACATAGCTGCTGAAGAAAACACACTAATTCAAAAGTTGACATTGTTCTTCTCCTTCAACCAAATGTATAAGGATTGCCTTTTGTTATAATTCATAAATTTATCATAGTCTATTCACTTCTATGCCTCAAGTATTTTCATTTGGAATAACATTTGTATAAATATAAAGAATATATCGAGTGTGCACTTATATTTTTAACTACAGTACAGTCTCTATAATCCGGCCGCTCAATACTGCGACACGTCCAGTTATCCTGCGCCGAATTCCTAGCAATGAGTAAATTTTCATGTCTGAACTTGTTGAAACATTAAAATCATATTAATCACAACCAAAAATGTTTATTCATCTATTCATTAGTTCTCCAAGAAATGATTGATTGTGTTTTAGTACGTCCTGTTAGTATTTTCCAAAAATTACAATTTATGGTAATTTTTTTCAGAATGTCTGTTTATGGCGACGGTTTCCTTAGCATCTACAACGATCTTAAAAATCTATATACCACCCTTTTGCTGAAAAATCGGTTGACAAATTCATTTTTGGTATCTTTAGATTGTACAAGTTGTCCCTTTAAAAGTTACGGATTGTTAACCATTGGGTATGAGCCGCTCCTAGTGGAATTGTTTATACCGATAAATACATGACACGGACTTATGAAATTATCCATTAAAAATTCATTTAATTTAGAAAATATACAAATTTTCAGAAACGTTGGTCGTACGAGATATTTTTTTATGTCCCAGCATTATTTTCACGTCATTTCTCGCATCAAGTCCCGGCACAACCTGTATTTGAATTTGGTACAGTTTTAAAATTTTTTATATATATATTTTTTCTTTATTTTCACTTCTTAATCTTATACTACGTGTCTATCCTTATAAAAACCACAAGCAACAACTATAATCTCCCATTATTATAAGGTGACCAAAAGTAACCTGAAATATCGACCAACGGCTTTCTTCTTTATCAGTCTCGAGTATTTGGCCGCTAAAATTTTTCCTTTCTAACTATACCTTCGCTACAAGGAAAAAGTTTTGACACAAATAAATTGAATCGCTGTATTTTCTGTCTCAAAAATAAACAATACAGAAAATTGACACCAATTTTTCAAGTCATCTCTTGATGCCTTGTCATGGTCTCTCATTACTTTACGTTTAAAATTTCTTTGCTTACTTATTACCGACCACAAAACAAACTACGGCGACTATTAAAATAAAAAAAAATCCAATTAAAAAACAATTAATCAGTGAAAGCAAACTTTTTATTACAAATTTGACCTACACTTCTACATACATAGTCGTGTCCAAAGGTATGAGGAAACCATCGATGTTTACGTGAAAAATGAACGGAATATCTTTTGGTTCCGATCAATATAATTGCAAACATGTAATAATTATTTAAATTTAATTGCCAATAACATGCACTCGTATATAACAGCAATAAATTAATTCGATTCGAAATTTGTAGTATATCCGGTTGAGGAAACAACAAAAAATTTTTCACTGGTACTGTTTCATACTTTAACATAAAAATTCCGTAGAGACATTCGGAAAAATGGTACAAAAGCAACCGGTTGAACAAAATTCTATGAGTTAATGGACCTCTATACAAGAAGAAAAGTCAAACGTGACCAATAATTAAATCAATTTGACCAATCACAGCTTACGAGCAACCGCCGTATCAAAACTAACCAAATACCAAGGTACTGATCCTTTCAATTCAGATGAATTAGATACACCATACGTGTTTGATTGGAAAAATTCCTAACCAACCGTTAAGTTCAAGAGAGTCCTCAACTTAACTTGTTTGAAGCTCCATTTGGCAATTCGCACTAACGCTACTGTTATGACTTAAATGACATGCGTAGATATAGTACCAGTACATAAGTCTACTTGTTGAATCAAGGTTTTATTATTTTACGACCTAGTTCTTCACTGCTCTCTTCAGATAACCAGACAATTTTTTCATGCAATTTTTGCGATTTTTTTTCTTAGGTGGTTTGGTGATTTTGATGCACCGAATACCTTCAACTTTCTTGATCCTCATTGACATTAGATAGAGGTACTATAACCATTAGATTACTAACGTGCAAAGGCCGTAAGTCTACCTTGCTGGACTGATCAGCAATGACTTTGCAAAGTGAGCAACCTATCTGGGGGATATGCGGCCTACTTTTTTTGGTTTTGTCTAAGAATATCGTCGCAATGTCATGGGAGGTGTTCGCTGTTTCCTTTGGTTCCTTGTATAAACGACAGTAGCTATCGGGAGTTTCTCCGATGGTAATTCACCGGACAGAGTCCAGCGAGCGTACCAATAACTCTTTTTGGGATCAGTTGGTGGTATAAAAAAATTTTTCGATTGCTCCAGACCAGGATTGTACTCCATGTTTCTAATTTCTTCTTGCTTTTCCACTTTTTTATAATCATGACTCGTTGACTTTCTAAGAAATATTGTCGTCCTATAAAAAGAGTTCTGTCGTTTTTCGCCAGGTCATCAGTTTGTTCATTGCCGTGCACTCCGGTATGGCCGGATAACCACCTTTTTGTTGATTGTTACCAGTAAATTCGAAGACTGTGTGCATTTCCATACTAACTTTGACTCAATTTTATAAGAGTCAAGGGCCTTGAGGAAAGTTCTGCTATCTGGCAATTGAGTTGTGTACAACGAGCTACGCGTTGACGAATGGCGTTTGCCGTAGAAGGTTTTGACCCTATTGGAATGTGGCTCTCGGACCAACTATAATTCTAATTATCACTTTTATTTTATTGGTATAAGTATCTTCGTTTTGTTGTTGGTATTGAGGATAATCTGGTTTGTTTAGGTGGTGTTCCAGTTAGGTGAATATGATGATACAAATGTTTTAATACAATGCCTTGTGGTATCTAGACTTCACTTCAATTAACTTAAACTGAAATAGGCTCACCAAGCAATGATAGGTGATATATTAAGGGTGTTAATGTACGGATTTTATTCATCTATTCGAACCCCTTTTTTGTCTGCCAATCTCTAGTCTTATTGAACAGTTAATCTGGGATACACAGTTTAAAATTATGTGGCATTACTGCAGTGTTATTTGAATCGTGACATTGAATGTACCGTATTTCTACTTAGTTCAAAGTATGCGTTATGAGAAACGTGTTCGATTGAATGTCGTAGAAAATTATCGTAATCGTTTTTTTAATTGTTTCATCTGGTATAAACATTTTTAAATAAAGAATATTAGTACATTATGTAGTTTATTACGCCATTAGATTGGAAACTTAGAGTATTCCAAAATCTAGGTGGATCCACTGTTTTCCAAATAGTTCTTAATTGGAATAGCAACGTCGGGCCGAGCGTTATCATGATGGAAAATTTGGGGTTTGTCGTAATGGATTTTTCATCAATTTTTCTTCACCAGTAACAATCCGATACAAAAATGACTTCCTTCTGTGGCGTTCCAGCAGCATTTCGGACATGCTAAACCGACGTCTCTCGGAGTTCATGTGGAACCCAATTTCCTTGCTTTAGAATATATCCAGCTGCTTTTAAACGTTTTGAAATGGCTGCTTGAGTGACACCCAAAGATTCTGCGAGCTCTTCTTGTGTTTGGCAACAATCTTCATTGGTAATGCTACCAGTTCTTCATCTTTTTTAGCTGCCCAGGACGTTCATCGTCTTCCAAGCCAAAATCAGCACTTTTAAATCGTGCAAACCACTTTTGGCACGTTCACTCACCTAGAGCTTGTTCAGTATAAACTTCCACCAAAATACGATGACTTTCGGCAGCATTTTTCTTCATATTAAAGTAATGTGGAAGATCTCTCCGCAAAAACACTTTTTCAGTAACAAAAACCTATTGCTGTGATATAAAAAAATATTTAGCAAAGTACTTTAAATCAGTTTTGAATGTACGAGTATCTTCACATTCTTCGGTTCTTTCAAAATCAATTGCAGACAGATTTAAATACTGTTATAACCTCATATTGGTGAGAGAAAATTTGATCCACTCCGCTTCTGTACCCATAATTTAAAATACCATCATTTACTCGCATTATTTGGTACATTTACGTTATTGTACTACTTTAAATTATCTAATAGTGTGTTTGGTTTACATAATTGGTTATTTAACAAAATAATTATATATAAAAGTATGTATTTGGATACAACCAGATAAGACATGTCTTGAACTAATCAAATCGAAGTAAACGTGCCCATTCTCCATTAGCTCTGCTGTTAATCGGCTTTAAAGAAAATATAATTTATTTCCACATCCTATGAACTTATAATTATTCTCTCCAATATACGAGGTGTGCAAAATGCAAAATCAAATTTAAATAATTAAAATTAATAAAAAAAAGTAATTCCCAACGTTGAAGCATTTCTGCAAGGCTTATTTTGGAATGGCTTTTGTTTATTCTATCATATCTCTAACGTTAGTAATGGTACAAGGGTTGTTTCTTACGTTTTAAGATATGGCAACACTGATGTCATTATCATGTTGTTATACGTGTGCTACTTGAATTGTTTATAGATACACAGATGGAATTCAATCACGAACATTTTCGTCCGATGATTTTCCATGACTTTTGACCTATATTAAATCAACAGCAGTGTGCCGATCAACCCGCTTCAACTTTTGGTGATGAAACACATCTCGAGTCACCGGGTTTCGCTGGTTCGTGAAGATCGTACAGAATCGGCTGTTGGGCCAGAAAATAAAGTTGCTGTGAGTAAATTCATATTGCCATATTGTCATGTGACATACCGTGAGATTAAGGAATACTTAAGCAGAAGTTCCACTCGTATACATTCAATAAAGCCAGAAGATTTTGATGTAAAAAAGATTTGGTCGCGTTGGATACCGCATAATTCAATCGGAGTGCTTCGAAAGACCTTTATAATATCGTGTCAAGCGACGAATCAAGGATCTATGCATATTAACCCGAAACCAAACAACAATCGACTGGATGGGGCTTTCAAGACGAACTATGACCAACAAAAGTTGTTCGCACACGAAACACTTTGAAGAAAATGTCGCCGCAATTCTGAATGTTACATCAAAATTTGTTTGCCAGAAATCAGGGAAACTAGTTTCAGACGACGAATCATTCTCCACCTCTCTCACACATCAATTAAAAAAAAAAATAACAAAATGGGAGCCGTTAGGGAACCGAACCAGAGGAAGACAAACAAGCTAATGGGAAAGTCAAAAAACAATGATCTGAACAAAATGAGAACTCGTAAGATGGTGGAGTAATACGCAGGACAGGAAAAATGAAGAAAATAGAGGAAAAACCAAAACGTGCCAGGAACTTTTAAGTTTAAAAAAACTATTATAACGTGGATTGACTCACTACAAGAAATAAGTCAAAGTGCTCATGATTGAGCGGTGCTTACTAGTCCTATTGGAATGTATACACCTTCCATAACTGATTGTTCTCTTGATATTGATGACTGTATTGGAATTTATGCATTTCTGATATAATATTTCTTGAACAAAAGTGTACGTAGATAAAGTTCAACAGTCTAGTTACTTCTTTCTTGTTTATTTCACTTAGCTTTGTTATTTTTGAATTGGTGTAAACCGGTCACAGAATATTTAATAGAATTTGACGTTAGGAATTTGTTTAATTTACGTCCAATATTAATCTATTAAATATTTTGTCTTCGGGAAAAACTGCATGCAATTTTTTGCACGTTGTCTTGCACCATGTCAAGTTGCCTTTAGAGAAAAATGAGTTTCTAAACTGCTGATATTACATTTTATTTTCCTGAGGAGTATTCAAATGTTTCTTCATCAATTCTGAACTAATTTTTCTATGTTTTCTCGTCCAATTCTCTAGCTAATCTGTCCTTCAGACTCCAGAAGCAACGCAGCAGCTGATATAATCATTGCCATTAATGCACCGACCATTTTTTTCTTGTTTACTTAACTTAGCTTTGCGATTTTCATTTTTGAAATGTCCACAAATTATTAAATAAAGATTGAGGTAAGTAAATTGTTCACTTTTACCTTTGCAATTGTTGTCTTGCATCATGTCAAGTGGCCTTTAAAGAGGTGTCATGTTTATGTAAAAAGTAGCACTTACTAATTGCATTTGTTGGTTAAATGAAAAGTTATTTTCTCAATATCGACTATTATTGTACCAAATACATTCATTATTTTTATATAATTTTCAAGTTGATATGGTAAAACCGATATTTTAAAGCTCATCTTCCCACAATATTATTTGTTTACTCTCAGCATATATTCAATGGAGCTGACTCATTTCTGACATAAAATGTAAACTATTCCCACTTATCGTTTCGAACTTAGGTGTATCAACTTGTTTTATATCATTCAGACCACTAAATTATGGTTTATATTCATTCATACCGGAAATCCATGCCTTATTTTGAGCATTAATAAAAATACACCTGTCTGATTTCTATCGTGAATACACAACTTTGGAACATTTGCATACCTACTGAATTGTTCAATTTTCTTACTTGCCATATTTTTAAAATAAATTAAAGCAAATGTCGATATATTGAATTCGAAATGTTCAAGTTTTCATTAAATTTATATCTTAATCTTAAAAGTCCGCAAAATCATCCTCCCAATCATATTCAACGATATCAAGTATTTTGAGTAGTTGTCGCACATTTGACAAACTCCACTAATAAAACTAGTGATGTGGTTACTCCCGCAACGTCTTACATTTGGTAAATGGGCGCTGGCAAAGTTGGAGTTTTTATCGAAAAATTGTGTTCAGCGACGAAGCTCATTTCTGGTTGAATGGAATAAAATTGCCGCCTCTAGATCTAGATCGTGTGATTTAACGCCTTTGGACTATTTCTTGTGGGGCCATGCTAAGGCTAATGTCCACAGGGATAAACCAGCAACGATTGACTCACTGGAAGCCAATATTGAAGCATTTATTCGTGAAATACCGGCCAATATGTGTGCCAAAATTGGAACTTGCGCATGGGCTATCTAAAGCGGAACCGCGGCCATCGTTTCCATGAAATTTCCATGAAATCATCCTCAAACATTAAATTATACAGTTTTTTTTTTAATCAAAGCCTATAACTCGTTAACAAATCACTGATTATAATGACGTAACATTCTACGCTGCCAGAGGGCGTTTAAAGTCTGTAGTGAAAAGTATAACGGCATATATGGAAAATATTATAATTATTTATTTATTGGTATTATTTGTAACAGCGTGACCATATTTATGATATACTATGATCAAATTAGGACCATTTCGGTAACCAAATTTAAATCCTATCGAACAGGAATGTGATTGAAGACAAGCAAAGTGTAATTCACGGAATTAAATGTGTTCAGAACGAAATTCCATCACCACTAATCCGCCACCTTCTTTCGTCGATTACTTGTAAAGGAGTTTATTGAGTTATTATGTCATGTTGTCATTTTCTCCAAGTATAAATCAAAATTCAAAATTATTCCTTCTGGGTGTAAAATATCTAAAAATATTATGCATTAATCTGGATGTGAAATTTGGATCTTAACAACAAGATGAAATAAGTTTAACATAAATAAAAAACCATAAGTTGGAGAAACTCTTAATGTAAAAATCAACTATAAAAGACAAAGTCTGACCCGTGAAAGGCGAAGAAAGAACTGCTTATTAGACACATTTGACTTAAACAACAAAACAATTCTTACTAATTACATAAAACTTACCAACTTTATGAAATATTGTAACCCACCAACAATTAATACTTAAGGCAGTTATAATAATTGAATATGATGTGGAATGAAAAGGGATTAGGTTATATTCAGATCTTCAAACGTCAATCTCCGCTGAATTCGCTATTTTCGCAATTTTTTCTGGGCTGAAAACAGTTTTGTATATACTGACAGCTTCGTTATTTCGCAGTCAAACAAAGATTATTGATACTATGTGACTTTCGTGAATCCAGAAAGTGTAGTCAAAGGTCGTGGATTATCAAAATCTAAAAGCTACCGAAGCAAATTTCGAATCTCGAAATCTCTTGTAATGATCGTTGCTTAGGCAAACAGTACCAAAGAAGACTTACCGTTTTCGGACTTTAATACGCAAGTACGAAAACGCGTCACATCTTGGAAAACTGCAATAAAAGCCAATAGCAGCAGATAAGTTTAAAATAATTGAAACTATTAAAGGATTAATTACACAAACCTTTATAACAAAGATTCATCTAATATTTCTTCATTGCGTGCAAAGAATTAATTGTAATAATAGTTGTTTCATCTATTCATATTTTAATAAAATGTATTCTCTGGTCAAATACTTTCAAAACAAAGTGTATATAATAAATAATTTAAAGACATTATATGTATATCTTGATTGCTTACGCGCCACTGTTGCAATGACAGTCGCCGTTAGTTCCTACATTTTTATTCGTTTTAAAAAACCCGTTGATGCGTGAGATGGATTTTATTAAACAATTTACTTTCACGGAATATAAAACAGTACTTTTTGTTTTTTTTTTTTCTTTATTTTCATGTTTTTGAACGCGTCCAAGCTATACTAATTGACTTAATCGTCGTCTTTGTTTTCTTGTGGACGATTTATGTAAAATTATATTTATACGAACGATGTTTTGTGATGTACCGAAAGACGAGGTTGACTTCAATATTTATGTGGCTTCGTGGTTAGAATTTCTTTGTTTTTGGAAAGGTGGGCAAACTCCAGACCAGTGGTGGCCACTAACCTTATCTTTGAGAACTGCAAGCCTAATAGGACACATAAAATACAAGGAAAACGTATTTTTCAACTCATATCGCTGAGTGTATCGTTAATTTCCTTAGAAATATTAGATATTTTACATAAGCTTTTTTTCTTTTCACTTAAACATCAGGAAGGCTATCAGAGATCTGTCTCAAGTTTTTTATGAAATGCTGAACACTGTTATAATAATAAAATTATATAGAATTTTCAATTTACACGTTTGCTGTAAAAGATTTAAAACAATTAAATATTAATACTCTTTCATTAATTACTCATCAACTTTGGCGTTTACTCGGTCCGATTATTATTCATAAAGAATATAATCTAATAATCAGTGTGGGTCATCAAGTTGAGGGTGGGATATTCCTTTTTAATTGGGTCTAGCAGTTGGAGAAACTCTACAACTTGGTCTATCGATAAAAATACCAAGATACATAATCAAGACGGTCCTTATTTTCCAGAATCGTAAGAGGGTGGGCGAATTGAACAATCTCCACTCATATCCCACACTGGTTCGATGATATTTAAATCTATTTACAGGTGTAATGACGACAAAACACTAGCTTTACAAGTGCCGTTTTTGTTAACCTTCGATAGGCTATAAATAAAAGACAAGTTCATATAAATCGATAATTTTATTACCAAAAGATTGGTACACCTACTGGTTACTTTTCGACATAAGAGATTGAGACAAGTTTTTCAATAACCTCTTCAAAGAAAGTCGGTAACAATAAAGCTTGAATATTCTGGAAATTCCATGGACAAAGCAGTAATAGTAAATCTGCGGTCTTTTCTAACCATTCTGTCAACTCGTTGAACCAGGTCATCTGAAACGATAGATTTTCGTCCTTTGTCCCCTTCATCATGCACAACATCGTCACTCGACTCATTCTTATGGGGTTTCTGCAGCATTATTGCTTTCAATCTGTAGAAAACGGATCACACTTTGCAATTCACGCAATTTATCATAAGAAATATCCCTCCATTATTACAACTGTCCTGTGCATATGTCTCTCAACCGCAAAGCCAAAATCACGTCGCTATTCATGGAGTTCTATGGTCGTCATGTACATTTGAACAAAGTAAGATACTATGACATTCTGCCTCCCAGTTTGCTACAACTCTGACTGAGGGAAGTACCTACGAAAAAACATATTTTTTAAGTAAATTTTCAAATATCGAAAATTCGTTTGTTGATTGTAAGTTTATCTAATAATTTAATAAATAAAAAATAGTCTGAGACTGAAGAATGTCATTCACGAACATCAATTCTTAGAAAAGACAAATATTTTCGACACGTTTTAGTTTAAAGTACATTCACACGAAACCAGTATTATTGCTAGATATTACGTTGGTTTATTCTTATACAAATATATCATAAAATAATAAATAAAAAATTAAATGTTTTCAAACCAATTATTTTCGATCAACTTTTCTCTAAATTTCCGTAAATTTACAAAAAACAACAGATTATTTATACCACTAAACTTCGAAATAAACGTATATAAACTCGAAAAAATTGCAAAGATTAAAGTTGAAGAAGAAGAAGCTCTCCCTAATGCCTGTTTTATAAAAGTTTCATAATCAATGCTGATGATCAGTCGGGCCTAGGAATGGGCAAATGAAAAGATTATATATCGATAAATATCGTATCGATATATTCAACGAATATCGGTGTATGCAGCGTAAAAAATATCGATATGTCGATATATCGATATTTTTATTTCAGAGCGTTGAGTATTCAAAAATAAAAGAATTATTCGAACGTTGATGATTGCATTTTTGATTTTCGTCAGTTCTATTTATTATTTAAGTAAAGTATTATAAATTATATGTATAAAAGCATTGTAATGTTTTGTTTTCAAATGCGTCGCTAAATTTGTCGTATTTCCACATGTTTTGTATGTGTTACCACATAAATTACATGAAACAGGTTGATTGTTCCCATTTTTAGTAAAAAAATTCCACACTGCAGACATTATAAATAAATAAAACCGTGAGCAGCAGAGCTCCATCACGAAAGTCGAATTTTTCGTCGAATGAAGAATTTAACTAATACACAAACAAATCTTTCCATAAAATGAATTTCTTGGAAATGATATCAATTCTCAATCTTATTTCTTTATATGGAAAATTTGCTATTCTTCAATAACTTTTCATTTCACAAGTTAACTCTCTCTCTCGAATGAAAATTCATAATTTCAATAGACCCGGTGGTCTCGAACCCTCTTGTTCAATTCCAATTGACAACAAAGAAAAAATTGTCATAATGACAAGAAATTTCGAAAATGGGAAGTAAAAAAAATCACCCTAGCAACGATCATACTCGTATTATTTATTAAATAGGAGGCGGTCCAGTTCAACAATTAAAACGATCAAAATGATTTCGGGCGTTTTGTGCTAGAAGAACTGAAGAAGAAAACTTTTAACTTGAGAAAGACAATTCCTCAACATCACCCCTACTTGCATGCGAAGTTCGAACCCTCCAGTTAAACTTTTTCTGGCCAAAACATAAGAAAATATAACAAAAATGACCATAAAATGGAGAGGGGTGGAGATGGAAAGTTTCGACCTTAGACAGGAAATCATCTCGCATCTAATTGAACCTACATGTGAAATTTCATTTTTCAGTCGCTTTTCGTTTGATCTGCAGAGGTGAGCAAAGGTCAAAAACCACTTTTTTGCACTGCGACCCCTCGAAATATTCATTTGTTTTCAATCAAACTCTAATAACATCAATCCGACGCCAAAAAAGCCATGTATGCTAATTTTGAACCAAATCGGACCCATAGCATATATATATAAACTACAGACATTCGAAAAACCATCATAATCGTGTTCAGGAGGTCTCAAAACATGGGAAAAATGATGTGCCCCCCATTTTTCTTCTAGTCATGCCTACCGTAATAGTCTAATTTTTCGAAGAATGAAAATAACAATTACACATCGAAAAGACACAACAAATCACACCACGTAATGTCGCTTGCCCCTATTTTACATCAAAGCTTGCGCGTTGATGTAAATAATCAATTAATTAAATTTGAGGACAGGTAAAATATTACAACAGTAAGTGAAATATGAAGTTAGTATATAGTAAAATGGAATAAAGTTTTCTTAAAAAAATATCGAATTAGATACTCCAAAATTAATATCGAAAATCGATATTTCAAGATAAAAAACATCGACGATATTTATCGATTAATTTTTGAAAAAATATCGATAGTTTGATATATCGATATTTTATGCCCTTCCCTAGTCGTTGCCATTGTTTCGAGGCGTGTTCACACATGAGCTTATCATAAATCGACGAGAGCTGTCACATCATCAACTTCTATATTGTGATGGTTGTTGTATATTTTCAAAAATTACAAATCGTCGCTTAAGTTCTAAACCTGCGTAAGTCACTGTTTGTATATCGCAAACATAGATCGATTTCTGTATCAGTTGCATAGTGGTGCATCTTTCGATTTTCTAACGAATAACATGCAAAAATCAAAAAGGCATTTTCTGAACTTGATGTTAGAACTTGAGGATTGAAATGCATCTCTCATTGAAGCCACAGTTGTCCTAAACATCTAAAAAATGTGCGTACATGTTTTTTTTGAATCTGAAACGCTGAAAGAATCACCTTTCATCGGTTTTATAAACATAAGGTATCCAGCTAAATATTTTTTTTTTGAATTTGGTTTCTTATTTTGTCTCTCCATTACTAACTGCACCATTATTAACACAGCGTACTCAGAGAGAGAAACAAGAATTGCTGCCGAAGATTAGTTGCAACTGATCATCAGCACTGATAATTGAAATAGGCATAACTTTGGAGGTGTGAAGAAAACTTAGTTTCCAATGTAACATGTTTTTTCTACTAGCAGTTTAGAGCTTCTTTTAGTTGCGAATGGGTCTTAAGTGAATCTGGGCTCATGTAAACAATACATTCCAAATATGCTATTCCAAGGACATGATATTCAAATATACAACATACAATTGATCGTTCAATCTTCCTGTAATTACTACAAAATCTATTTTTTAAGAAGCCTAATTCCAGCCCAAACGATCACAGATCCTTTTTTCAATGATTTATGTCTGATAGTATTTGTATTGAAAAATGACATTATACCGAGCGGATTTGATGTCGTGAAACGGATTTCCGCTTCTTAGTCTCAAGCTGGTTTCTTTTAGTCGTTGGATCTAAGATTTGAAGCTCTTCGGCTATCGATATGTGATACAGAACTAAGAACCTGTTCCAGATTCGGTTTATTTTCCTTTTTATGTCGTTTGGTTTCTACATAACGATTTCAAACACAATGATTGAAAGATGTGAACAATTGTCAAACTTAACAATCCATATTTGATAGTCAAAATTGTTTTTATATTACACAAAACAACATGTTCTGAAACAACTATGATTATATTTTTATATTGTTGAAATTTATTGAATGGAGCAGTGTATGTTGAAGGATAGAGTTGCTTTCGTGAATTATAAATTATGCCAATAAGTCATTTTAGAACGACTGATGCGAAATGGAGAAAACGAAACGTAGTATCAATTTACAATATTTGTGTTGAAACTGGAATTTAACTATCACTTCAACTCTCGTAAGATAAAGGAAAGTTACATTTCCTGCAAAAAGTGACTGGACGTTTAACATTTAAGAAAAGTTAACTAGTTGAAGGACAAGTTCGGATTCGGTCACTTCCGATTATAAAAATTTCAAAGTTGGTTCCCATCATATCACTACTTGTTTTTAAGATTAATTTGATGATTATTTGTGTTAATTGTTCCAACCGGAGATCGAAGTTTCACCTACAATTATTTTAAATTAAGAAAAAATGCAGGAAAAAATAATTTTTGTGATGTAAATCTTTGTACAATTGGTCTTTAAGAATGATCCAAATAATTGATGCTGATGATTACAAATTTAAAAAAGTCGTAAGAACAATTTACTATTAAGTACCTACTTACTTATCCAAAACTAAAATGAATATACCTGAATTAATAAAAGTTTTCGGGCCTTTATTGGTCTTTTATAGCCATAAGCGAACAGAACAATAGAAAAAGGTTTTGACCTGTCAAAATTAGAGATGTTTCATCATTTTATTATTCTCTTATTCAAAAAAATAGACTGTAGACGGCCAATCACAAAATTTCCGCCGGAATGGAGTCGTAGCGGAAGCTAATTTCAAAAAAATGGAAAAAGAACATTATCGGTTGGTCATTCGATTCTTGTTTTTGAAAGAGAAATCGCTCACCGAAATCAAAGAGCGTTTGGAGAACGTTTTAATGAGAAAACAAATTAATAATATTGTAGAAAGAACATGAATATTGCTGAAAATAATCACCATTTTCGACACAAATTATGCTTCTGGTCAGTGGCTGAAGATAATTTTTTATTACATTGCACTCGTCTGTAAAGCTATCCACAATTCTTCGAGAATCAATTCTAGAAGACTGAAGAGATTCCTTAAGACCTCCAGACCCCCAAAGAAATTAATCACATATATTTAGATCCCATCCACTTATTTAGATATTGGCTGTTTACAAAGTCCCTGACGTTGAAGCTGGTACCACACGACGCCGGTGGATTGATGCATCGTGTGTTCTTAGTGCACATGTCATTGTCATTCGACGAATGTTCCGCTTCCAATGTTGGCATTTGAAAGTTGGTTTTTGTGACTCGCGTCAACCCAACAATGGAACTAAACCAACACTTGTGCTTTATATGAAAAACCAAAGTTGCCAGTCACATCCAGTTTATTTTACTAGAATTTATATCTGTTGTTGTTTGGCACGTTTTCATCAGTTTTCAGTTTAGGTAAGGTTACAAAATTTTTCCATTGTTCAGGCAACGTTGGAAGGTGGTGCTCCATCATGCAAATACTAATCTGATTGGTAAAATAACTGGTCCAATTGATTAATTATCGATAAGACCGACCCAAACATAATCTTAAACTCACGTTAGAAACGTCTAAAATTTTTCATTTTAATACTCATGATAGTTACGCATATATTTTGTACGAGTATAACAAGAATCATAAGAAAAAAGAATTTTCTTTGGAAAATGGATATCCTGACGGAAAATTAATTGACAGAAATTCACTCGCTGAATCAAGTAAGGTAAGGTGACAACTCTTACACTTTTTGGGCATCTTAGGATCGAGTAAATTACTTTTAATACTTCGGTGTACAGATATATGATATGTCACTTTGTCTACATAAAATTCTAGTGATAATATGCCGTCGATCGTCAAGGACATCTGAAATAAGTTATTCATCTCGCACACTGATTTGAGCAATTATAGAAACGTACTTTACGCACTAGTGCGTGAAGAAAGTTCTGTATTTTGATAAAATTTTCATTAGTAGAAAAAATATTGTATACAATTCGTGTGTAAAGGCATTTTTTCGACCCATGTGATTTTCGCTTTCGTCGAAAAAAGGCTACTTTAAACACTTGTTACATAAATAACTATTATAAAATGAAAATGAGCTGAAATGACATAACACATAAGGGATGTAAGTATTTTTACAAGTTTTGCACTCGCTATCGCTCGACCTAAAAATTATTTTCGACTAGTAAATGTTACTCACTTGCCTTGTAGTAAAAAATAACAATTTTTGTTGGATTAGAGTTATTGTTAAATAAATTATACCATCCCATAAGTTAAACGTTAATTGAATAATCTTGAGATTTATCATCAACTCGATATAAATATCTTAAAATCTTTACTTTTAAACATATTTTAAATATTAGAGTGCAACGTTTTCCCATGACTCGATATCAAGTGCATTTATTTGAATATTAAAAAATATTTTCCATTCTTCCTGGTCGACGATCTTGAACTTTTTATTAAAATTATCCTTTTAAGGAAATAGTTGTAAATGCGATCAGCCACAAACAGAAAGTTTATAACTAAAAGAATCAGTTGAAAAATTGTCTCGAGGACAAACTGAATATGAAAAAATTTTTATATAGACCAGTGCATATATAAACATTTGACAACTAAGTAATAAAATTATTGTAAATATACTTATAAGGATATTTCAAAACTAAATACTCATTTTAGTGTTGTAGTGGCTGTAAAAACTAACGGACTGCTAATGTATAAAAAAATCTGTGGGTTTTTATACATTTTTATGGTGATAATTAAAATAATCACGATTTTTTTGTCTAGATTAGGTGTGGTACTGAATGACGAAAAACTAGTAAAGTGTAAATAGATAGAGAGAAAGAAGAATGCTTGTTTACAATTTGTACACATAAACAATACAATAAATAACGATATTATCTTTTAAAATATACGATGTCAAATTTTTTATATGTAATATATACATTACATGTATACATTGTCAAAACAAAACAAATTCAATGATGTCAATAGATCAGATAATAAAGTTAAATATACGAACGAACCTGAAATATGTGAAAATTTCTTTTAGAAATCAAAATTAATTTTAAACCAGAATGTTCGAAATTAAATATTCGGTCACAGAGTAGAAGGAACTTTCCAATAAATATACCCTCTAATTCTTAATTTCAATCAGCAAATGATTGTGCATTTTTTTCGCAGTTTACAGTGTTGAGCTTTAACTAGTGGATTGGGTAGATGTGGGAGGATGTGCAAGGGCGGCAAACGGATTCAAAAATATATATTTTTCATTAAATTAGTAACGGTACATTAAATATTTCATAGAATTTTTCGCAATTACGTTCATATTTTTTTGTGATCGGTATAATGTAATAATCAGTTATCTTCTATTAATTGTTTTTTTTTTCTTAATAAAAGTTGAATAATATTTCTCAGGGCCAAAATCAGCAATGCGTATCGACGTAACGTTTCCGTGTAACTGAACTGCAATTCATAAAGTTTATCACCTCCAACCGGACATTTTGATATCGACTCGTTCTTCACTTTTATTGTTCAAACAATCGATCGAGATAATCGTGTTACTAACTGACTTACAAACCGTAAAATATGCAACGAAATTTTATGTTATATCGTTATCGGAAACAGAGTCGGAACAATATAGAAATTATTTCTAAAAGTATAATGATTAATCAATTACGGATTATTCCTAGATACGGCAAATTGATAAGCTTATTCTTATTACTCACTTCGGTTTGTGGTTGGAATCAACAATATGTGATGCGATAGTATAGTCCATGGCATTTTTAAATCAACATCGACAGGACTAGAGAGAAACTGGTGATTGCGATAAAAAAAATAAAACTGTATTATCAAACCATGTAATATCAAAAAAAGCATTCAATTATGAAAATTATTGAAACGGAATCAAATTTTTAGAAATGGTTCACATAGGAACGAGAAATGAAAAACGATTTGATCGAAATTAATAGTTAGCAACAAAAACATATAAAAACGTCTTCGAAAGAAAAGAAAGTTATATAAATTAATAGTAGTAGAAAAATAACAACATTGGTAGCAAAGACTAATTATCAAAGAAAAATAGTAAACCAGAACAATGATCAGTGCGCGATCAGCACGTGAATCAGTGGTACCATAATATACCACAAATAAATAACAGTGTGGGAGGGGTGAGCACCGCATCGCTGAAGAAGACGTTAGATCAGAGACGGCATAATTACCTTATTGCATTGAAATTGTTTATATTTGTCTATTGCGTAATTTTCTTAAATATGTCTGACACGGAGACAGAAGTTGTTGACATTAGCTATACTCCGCTTAGCTAAAAACAAATATGTATAAAAATGATATACAAGAAAATGGTGATAAGACTGTAGAGGACGTTATTTCCAAAATGGTAAATATTTTGGGGAGTATCTTCTTCAAATGTGGCATATAGATATTCTCATGGAGCCTTTTAATATAAATGTTTAAGACAGTGAAAGTTCAATGTCATCTGATGAGGAAGAAGAAAATGTGTTTATTGAGTTATTAAATGAAGATTTCTGTATTCGATTTTACCAATAAAAGGCTGTATAATATAATATACTTGATTTTTAAATGGATGTGTTACATATTTTTGCCGTTCACTTTATATCTATTCCAAATTCCACGTTTACATTGTATATTTGGTAATTTTATATTTTCGCGGTTCTCTCGTTTTTTTGGAAAATCATCCGATGGATTTTTTCTAAAATCCTCATATTTACGACGGATATATTGGTTTCGGGGCTTTAAATGTTCGTGAAAATGCACTCATTCACGTATAATTGAAGATAACTTTTTTCCAAATGATCAAATGAAGTTGTTATATTTTTTTTCATAATCTACACAAAAAAATGAACAAATTGAAAGAAAAATTTATACAAAAATGTTGGTTTATCATGTTTTTATCATTAAAAATAATAACAATTTCTCTTGTAATCACCATTTTTCACATATAATTGTACTTTTTTATTAATCATTAAAGTTATATGAACAAAAACATTCTTAAAATCACTTATTGCAATCAAGTGTACAATATTAAGAGTTAAATTTGAAAAATTGGAAATTTTCACCATTAAAAAATGGTATCTTACTAAGGTGTAAAAATTACTAAAAATTCATTGAAATCGGATGATTTTTCGATTTTCTAGAGCCAAAAAACTAGGGGACCGCGAAAGTATAAAATTACCCTCAAGTGCGGAGTACGGTCCTGTTACATGATCGGCTTTAGCGTTTTCAATGTTGATCACGTGCACCATGCGTGAATATGTTTTGGTTTACTATTTTTTTCGATAATGAGACTCTAGAAATCAAATGCACTTTTTTGTCTTGGAAAAAACCAAATTTTCGCTTCATATAAGCTACAACTCAAACATTTTTTTGTATTAAAAAAATTTGCAGTAACAGTATCGGATTAACAACTTTCACGGAAGGTTTTTTTAAAAAAAAGCATGATGACCTGATTAGATACTGGTATTGTTATTTTGAATTAGTAATTTCTAAGTAGATGTTATTTATATTTTAATCTTTTTCGTTATGTAAAAAATATTTATCGTTTTGTCCCACAAAAAGTACGACTATGCGAAGAAAAATGTTGTAATATTGTACAAATTCGGGTCGATTATATGCCAGATTGCGTCTTTATGTATCAATACCACCCAATCACACTTTCAACAAACACTTGGCAGATCTTTTGAAATTTTTGTTTATTGTTGTGATATTTCTCATAAACTATTCTTATAGAATATACAATGTAATAACAATTACTAGAAAATAACGGTATTATTTTTTTTAACTATATTACGTAATTGCAAATATGTTGAATAATTAAAAAAACAGGTAACGCTGTTTGCAAGGGTAATTAAACAACGTAGTTAGCAATTTATACGTTTTCAGGTTATGCAAACACTATGGTAATTTCAAAATTACTAATTTCCAACATCGATTTTATTTACTTGTATTATTAGATATAATTTCCAACACAAATATATATACAAACCTACGCAGAAATTTCTATATTCTTTCGTATTTTTAAATTCAGTCCACCGCTTTTCCAATCTAAAACTATTATTATAGAACGATTTGATTTTGACTATTTTTTTACTGTTCTGTCGTATCGCTACTTATTTGAATAATATTTCTTATCCAGGAATAAACACTAAGAGCCTGAGAATATTTGGATACCTCTACTGGAACCAACCAGCAAACGCCAGAACCGAATCTTCAACTTGGATATAGATTAAACAACACCCATTACAGTCAGAAATACGGCCTGAATATCAATGTCAAAAAGACAAAACTTATGATTATAAGTAAAAATAAGATCTGTATCATTCAAGTTCCGTTGAAAGGAGTAAAATTATATTGGAGGATTGGATCGACAACCAGGAAATAAGAGCAAGCATCGGATGACTGCCTTAATCAAAGTCACTCTCTTGAAATAAATATGGAGTTGAGTCGTGAATCTTGAACCAAGATATGAGCATAGTATTTTTCAAGTTATGCGTTTCCTTCAGCTTTATTTTTCACGGTTAAAAAACATTAATCAATCAACGAATATCATATGTATCGGGTCGTTATTACATTTGAACAATCGAAACATGCCGAACTGTATATTTATTACATGATACTTAAGTTTGGTTGGGAGATTAATTTCTCCTCGAACAGGAATTCTTCTTGTACCATGACCAGAATTATTCTGTTCAATAATATAGAATAATCAATAAATTTGCTGATAACGTACAATTTTTATTAGATATTATTGTTCAACGAAACTTGAGGATGTTAAAAATTATCAAAAACAAACTATCCGAATTTTTTAAAATTCATTTAACTTATTTGATGCTACGAACTAGCAAGTCTCTCTCTATTATTTTCTTGGGTACGTAACATGGAGCGGTTAAAATGGTCATTAACATTTTGTTTTGAAAGCGCTGTTGAATCAACTTCGAGTTACTAGCTGAGCTAAATATCTGGATGTCATAGATTCCTATAGGTTCTAAAATGGTTTTGTATATAAGAAGCTTGTTCTCGAGTGATAATTTTGATTATCTGCCAATTATCCAGTACATTTGTTGCAATTTGAGCTCAAGCTCTTTCCTCTGGATGAATATATGTTTCTTCTAAGTTAACTTGTGGTATTTGGTAGAGTCTGTGTCTGCTAGTTGTAGTGACCTAATGTAAACATCATATGGATGAATTTCGTCTCGTTTGCTTGTATTTTCCATGTTCGTAACCACATTTTTAATTTGTTGAGATTATCTTGTAAATGATACTCCTTGAAGATTAGTATGAGAGGCAATAATGACTGTGTCATCTGCGGAAGCTACAACTCTGATTAGTCGGGTTGTTGATAGGTCAGCAGTGAACATCAGGTTTAGTATTGGTCCAATTATGCAACCTTGTGGAATACCAGTGAATATTTACGAGCGGGTTTCTTGTTGCCTCACCAATGAATGATAAGATTTGATTATTAGATAATAGGAAGTATATGAAATCTGCGCTGCAATATTTTTTATTGTTTATTAGTTCGACCGAGGTACTTCATAGAGAAAAAATTCATATTATGATTTGAAGTAACCTCTATACGTCAGAACGAGGATTCATTATCTTAACATGAATGCAAGGAAATGGGAACGCTAATTAAATCTAAAAGGATTAATAGACATAATCAAAAAAATCTGAAAAACAATTCTTTTAAAATGTGGGTCATCGCCTATCTGAATCAGTTCTATATTGTTCTTTGTTTTCACATTCCTTAATGATTCAGACATGTAAATACCGTTGTTGTTACGAGAAACGGGCATAATATTATTTTAAACAAAAAGACTCGTGAACGCTTTTAAGAATGTCCATGTCAGTTAGTCGATTTATCACTTAAATGTTATTATGATAACTGTTAACGACTTCTACATATCGTAGGAAAATTGAACACATTCAGAATTAATTAAACCAATATTTAACCTTAGTCTTCGTAGCGTGGTCCATTGAAATGAATCTGAAGAGTTACATCGGGATTCGTAAAATGCAAGAGCCAATTATTGATTGATTGATTTGAATATATACCTACAAAATTTCTTCAACTTGTTCAACAAATCTTAAGATTTTAAGCTTAAATTCGTTGTGATGAAAAAAAAACGTATTAGTACGAACTAATTTTCCCTCTAAGATTAAGTTGAAGAGCTTAGATTTCTTGCTTTGAGCTTTGAGTATCTGATAATCGCTGCATGAGAATAAACACGGGAGAACATCAGCACCTCTGTAATATAACACATCATAAAGAATGAATAATCATTAATGCTAGTGGGAAACACATGTTGGAACCATTTTTTTTTCCTTTTTCTCCTTTGATTCTCAATGATAGATTCCCTGGTAATCTGGCGCTTATGGTGGCTGCAGTACAGTATATATGAGAAGAGCATCAGTACCTGTACTATCCACCGCTGCGCCCCCAATATTGGTACGTTAAAACACACTAAGGCTGCAGAGATTTCAAGCACTACTTCGTGGTATTGGGAACCAGGCTCTTTGTATAACTTCACGTTAGAAAAGTTTGGTTTTATTGTTTTTCCACTTTGATTTTTGGTGATTGAATGCCTAGTACTCTGGCATTCATGGTCGTTGGAGTACAGTATACATAGGAAAAGCCCCAGTACTTTGCTACGCCTTCGAGATTGGTTTGAATTATTAGACTACTCTGGAAGCATAAAGAATAGAGAGACTAATTCGTGCTTATGGAAAATAGACGTAGACTTTATAAATTTACATTAGAAAATTCAGATTCTTTGCTTTTTCCTCTTTGATTCGTGATGATGGACTGCCTGGTAATCTGGCGTTCATGGTCGTTGCAGTATAGCATAAATTGGAGAGCTCCAGATGTGCTTCCAGGATTTGTCTGATTTTAGACCACATATCATAGTCGCAATTACTTGTTTAAGAGTCAATGGATGCCTAAACAAACATTAATATTACCATTTATAATTTTTTATGTTTCTAAATCTTCTTGATTGACTTATTGACTTATTCTGAAACAGAAGAGGCATGTAATCAAGAAGATTTAGAAACATAAACATATGAAAAGGTCTAAGAAATAAGAAATTAAAGAAATTTATAATTTTTTATATTGTTTTTTCTTATTCATTTGAATAAAATGTACATGCCTAAATGAATGTAGAAGTGATAATAATATTCAACATTTAGACGTGGTGTTAATTTGTTGGTATGGCGTGATGTCAATATGCGTGGCTACAAACGATTGGAACAAAACAGAAAAAGGATAAAACTAAAATAATATCAGAAAAGACAAAGATTATTATTCAATATATTTTATGAAAAATAAATAAAATAGTTTGTTACGTAATGGTTTGTGTAAAATATTTATTTATTACCGCATATAATTAAGTTACAAATCGATTCTGTAACTTTGATTGTCTTCAGTGCATAAAAAAGCTGATCTGATTTGAATATAATACTAGTATCTGCTAAAAACACAAAGCATTCTCTCAAGGTCATCAACAAGTTCGCGTTTATATTGAATTCTTATACGCTGACTTATGTTTTGTATTTTGTTTGCTACTTTTAGCAACTAATTTTATCATAATTGCTTCATATCAAAGACCAAACTCAAATTAGGCTATTTTTGAGTCGTTCAATTGGTAAATTCGCGACGATATTACCATTACTCAGTATACTGATACATATTTCGGAATACCGTACTAGAATATGTTACAATCGATAGTCGGGAATGGATTTTAGTCATCGTAGCAGAGCAGAAAATTCCTGAATGATGACCAATACCGAAATGCCCATGGCTAACAATTCTGCTACGAACTAGTCAGCAAACAGCTGATGACGAATGGAGTGAATAAAGACATTGGATATTGAAATAAATATTACGAGGAATGTTAACAAGAATGACCACTATCGTTCGTTGCGTCCAGTGCAATATTGGAAAATAAAACAAAATAATAGATTTCAGTGATACAAATAAGGATACTGAAATGATTAGAGCACATTTGGGAATTGGAAGAAAGGTTGTAATATTGTGAAGGGCTGGGAAATAGGTGGAAACACAAGTAAATGGATGACGTAGTATGTTTGAAAACTTTTTGAAACTGTATTTATAATCACAAGTCAAAAAATTGTACCTCATAAATCAATAGATACAATCACAAAGAAAGACGATGCGGAATATAAAATTGACAGATAAAAAAGAACCATAAAAAGGATAGCGAAGTGAATATAGGAGTGAAAAAGTAATTGATAAAACTACCTATAAGAGAAACAGATTTTGAAAATCAGTAATAATCTAGTAGATGTGAATACAGAGAACATAGAAAAGTCCCATGTTCAAATATAGACATCGATCTAAAAATTTTATTCAATATCTTCCTTATTTTCACTATGAGTTTTTGGTATTTTCATTTTGTATTTCACATACTAATTCTGTATTGTAAAAAAAATTGATTTGTTTTGTTACTAGTTCTATTCTTTTTTTTAATTATATAAAATCACGGATCCAGGTTGATAACGTTCACTTTCTCATAATTTTTCCAGATATTATCTGCTCGTATTTAGATTCCTTCATATCTGTTAGACATGTTAGTCCTGTTCCTATATATCTACGGTATTTTTGCCACATACAAAGCACATGCAAGTTTACTCTTCCTTTTACGGAAGTTTTAATATGCTGAATCATTTGGTCAAGGCAAATATCGACGGACAGGAAGAATAAAAAAATAAAGAATCAAAATCATAATGATGCAGAAGAAAGACGGATTAAACTGAATTGTTAGACCACACTTGGGCCATAAAGAATAAAAGATTCATTAGTGCTGGTGGATAACACATGCAGGAATAAAATTTATCCTCTAACTTTACGCTAAAAAGATTGGTTATTTGCTTTTTCCCCTCTGGTGTTTGATGATGGACTACCTGGTGATTCATTATCGTCTGGAATATAGAATACATTGTAAAGCATCGGTATATGTACCAACCATCGTTGCGTCTCCTATATTGGTCTAAACAGTTAAAACGCACTGAGGCTACGGATAATTCAAGCACTAAAGTAACGTGACAAAAGTTTTTAGAAAAAATTCGTTACCTTGACATTGTGAATATATTTAAAGATCAAAATATCGAAGTAAATGTTAATAGGGAATACCATGTTTAAATCTTCCATAAAGTTGGCGGTTTAAAGCTTTCAATAATGCTCAGTCAAATAGATTGGTGGAATGTGCAAAAGACAAATTAGGAACATCAACTCCAAGGTTGGCCGAACCACATGACCATCAGTCGAGGGCTAAAGAGAAAGGGAGTTAAACATCGAAAAATGAAGAAATGTCCAAAATATACTGAACAACAGTTGCGCAGAATTCCGATATGCTGCCGTGTATTAAGAAGTCATTTCACAGAGAACAGAGTTAGGATCTTGGAGGTCGAAAAATATTTCACCTTATCACATTCAGAAATCAAAGGCTATGATGGAATTTATAAGCATGACGTAGAAAATTGTCCAAATGACGTGAAATATAAATCAAAAAAGAAACTTGACATTTCATTTCCTTGTATCGGTCATATGAAGGAGCAAGGCGTTGGATGCACATATTTATACGAGGAGATGTCTTCCACAACTGGGTGATACATTATTCCAATGAGAAAATAATATCTTGGCTGACAGCGCGCCACTGGTTAGATTTTTCCAAAGTTTTTTTATTCAAAATATTACTTTATTGAGGAGCTATTTGTCACCAAATTTGAAAAAAAAATTTGAAGGCGTTCTTGATTTTTTATTTTGTTTTTAAATTTTGAACACTATATCTCAGTAACAAGGACCTGTAAGGGTTCGTATTCCTATATCAAATTGAATCATTTATTGAGATCTCTCTGTGGTAGAGCGTTGCCGGTCGATTATATATATTTTTCAAAGCATATTGTCTTTTTCATATTCAAATTAAGTTAATAAAAGATATTGATAACGCGTTTAACTATGTTATGGAAATTGATCTTTATTTTTCACTTACTGAATGGCTTTTTTTATTTTTTTTGCCAGCTTTTGATTATCCCACTTTCAAGTGAGTTGTAAACTTGGTAACTTGACATTTGCTTAGCTAATGTACACTATTTTTTCTCGTTTAACATTGTTACTGCATTATTCACTTTTGGAAATACCAAAAAACATATTTTCAGTGCTTTTTTGTCAACATAAAACCTAAATCTAGCCTCTTGTCCCTATGCCGGAATAACCAGAGACTGGTTAGAAGCACAAGACACACCATTTATATCGAAAGAAGTTAATCCCACCAAGCTTGGCTCTATTGAAAAGTTTTACGCGATATTGAGTATATGATATTGGTTGGGAAGACCAAAACGAGCAACAGTTTTGATGTAGAATGTCAAAAAATTCTCGAAATTGCAAAAATTACACGCAATTTTATGTATAATTTAAATTGTATTTCATGTTAACTATATGCTAAGAAAAAATGCTAAATAAATGAATTGTTGACATTATTTGGTTATTTGAAAATTGCGCTACAAATTTTTTACGCAAATTTATATTATATAGGTTAATACTTAATACTTGATGCTGAGATATTTTGTATACATTACGTTAGAAAACTTGGTTTTATTGCCCTTTCAAATTCATAAATGATTTTTTCAAACCCTCCTCCGCTTACTCGATTTCATAAAACTTGGGTTGGGTGCTTGGTTAGAGAGTTAGTAACACTGCGAGTAAAGTTCAGTTGCATGGACAAAAATAATCGAGATGTTTTTGTGAAACATTTTTCAATTTTCCAATTCTATACCCGCATTACGAAATTAATGTTATAACAATTATATATTGAATTTTTTTTAACGAGGTTAACTTAGCGTGTCGCTTATCATCTGCGATGATAATTGTTATTCGAGCTGATTATAAAATTGAATTTCAACAAAGAGTCTCTTTATTATTTAAGCAATGTGGGTGTCGTTATTGGCATTTGTATCTATTAAGTCGCTGTACGTTAGTAGCCTTGAAAATGACGAATGTTACCATTCAAGATATCGTTTTTTTTTCTTTTACTTGTCTAGATGTGAAATGTATTAATTATGGATTAAACAATTCAAGGACATGTATTAATTGGAAGCAATAATAGATATACAGATTAAATATTACTTAGATTAACTTACAGAAGATGATTATAAATAGTTGATGCTAGGATTAGACGGAAATCTTGTGAGCTTTGTGGAGACTTGGGTCTTAAGAGACAAATATATCATGAGGTGTCCAACAACAGATTAAACTATCTCATCATTCTTTCAAAATAAATTAAATCGTATATCTCCTCCATTTAAAATTGCAGAAGCCGTTTTTATAAGGAGCAATCAAAAACCTATTGCCCTTATTTAAACGTACGAAGGCACTGGGACGAAAGAGCGACTTTCGGATGTCATTATTTTTCGCCATGTTCCTCTAAAAATCTAAAAACACAACTAAATATGGAAAAAACGGTATTTCCTAAGAAAAATTCATTCAATAACCAATCGAAAATTCATCTGAATATTATTCCACAATTGTTTCGTACCGTGGAATGATTAATAAGTAGTTATCTGTCGTGATTATTTAATGCTGATCAAAAGTTCTTTTCCATGCAAAATTCTACGAATGTTTGGATATCTTTAAACGTGATCCGAATGAATTTTTTTCGTCGATATATCACAGTTAGTGGGTACACTATTATATCTGTGAGGATCTTGGAATCGTGCTTCTAAGAAAGCAAAACGCCGTTTTCGGGCTTCCTACATGATCATCAATCGAGAATTGAAGATAAAGGAATTTAAACATCTGAAAAGGAAGAACTGTCCAAAATAAGAAGACATCATTTCATAGAGGACAGAGTGAGGAACATAGAAAATTGTCCCAATGACGTGAAATATGAATTCAAAAAGAAATTTGAGGTTAAAGTTTTGGTCTGGTCGGGTTGCGGCGCTGGAAGCACATATTTATACTGAAAGATGTCTTCTAAAATTGGTTGATTTTATCAATACACATCATCCCAATGACTAAATGATATATTTTGGCCTAGGATCTAGTCTCTTGTGACTACGCCAGAATAACCATAGATTGGATAGAGGCTCACGACATGCCATTTGTACCGAAAGAAGATAATTCCCCAAATGTTCTCCATTATCGTCCTAATGAAGACTTTGGAGGGGTATTGAGTAGAAAAGTGTATGATAAAGCAACAGCTTCGAAGTAGAAAATTCGCAAAATTGACAATCACACGTCCAACATATGACGCAACGCGTTAAGCAGAAATTACGTGCAATTTCTTTTTTTTTTATTATAAAAATTTGCATCCAACGTATACTGGTTATTGGCGATTCATTAAAAATTAAGTAATTTATCTATAAATATTTCTAAATTAAGTTAATAATCGAGATCTGTTTGGTAGTTTTTAAGGTAAGTAATATTCTATTCAGATCCTAAAATTTCACGTATTGCTCCGAGTGGTAGATTTGATGATGATCTTTCTGAGTTAACAGAGGACATTCCGCGATTATGTGTTTTATATTCAGGTTCAGGTTTCGCTTCAAATAAGCAGCTATGGGTCAGTCGCGTATAGCCTAGACGGAGACTTGTTATTAAGAATCATCTCTGCGATTGTTCGGTAGTATTGACCAAGATTTTTCTGAGTGTTGTTCTCCCATTCATTGAGCACTTTATGCTTTAGGATTGATTTAATAAATTGTGTTTCTTGTTAACTATGAATTGTTAACATTATTTCGAAATTGCGCTCCAAAATTTTTTCAAAAACTTTCATTACATATGTCATGTTTTGTTACATCACATTGTAGCTAAAAAATTTACCCAACTACGTTAAGATTTATCACCCCATCACTTTCACCTGACTTGACCTCTTCTGATTTCTCTCTGTTCCCAAAACATTTTTTTTGGTTTGGAAAAATTGTAGATTTCCTGGACTGAGTATGTAGATTATTAGAAGTTTATTTTGGAAAACAGGAAGCGATAATCCATGTGGACTTAATTGACGTGCATTAAATTGCAAAATAATTCATATTCAACCAATAAAATCGACAAAATTTCAAGTTAAACTTAGTGGATTAGTCTACATGCTACAGTCTGTATGTTTCGTAGCGTCTATGGGCCGAATCAAATATTAAAAATATGAAGAAATAATCATTCATTCTAAATTTTTATTTTGCAAAATTAATTTTGTACAAACTATTATATATTTTGTTTTTAACTGCCCATTTAAAACGTTTATGACGTTTTTTACTTACATAACAGTTGTCTATTCCACTAATAGTGAATTGTTTATAATTTTAATTTTTTGTTTCAGGTAAGATGCGTATAAAAACTAACAGTATATTTCGTAAGTATCTGTTCACTAATCATCATTGAATTTTACTATTCTATACGTTTAATTTTATTGTAGAAACTATTTATTTTATGATAATATTTATTATCCGTTGGAGATAGAAGGATTATTTGTATATTGCAGTTTTACAAAGGACTTGTTTCTTCTACGACGATTTTTCTTTGCATTTAGTGAAACATATTAGATTAGGTATAGTTAAAGTCATGGTTAAAATATTATTTTAACTGAAATTAAATTTTCGAAAAATACTCGTATATTGGCAAATTTTATTTTGTCTCTTTAATCATACGATGAGTGGTTTTAATGACTGACTTTAGGGAGTATTCCTGTGAAACATCTCCCCCATCAGGACTTTTTCATTCCAAAAACTTTTAGTTTAGCAGAGAATACCAGAAACTTGATAAAGAAATATGAAATTTGCATAAATATTCCTCTAATGACGTGGCTGCGCCATAAGGAAGGATTTTTCAAAATTCGATCCCTAAATTTGCGAAATGGGAATTAAAAGTTCGTTATATTTACTAATTTTTATAAAAGATTCTATAGAAGGGGTGCAATGGTGAACTAGACGTCTTAATTAACCACCTATTTCTTTAACACTAAACTAGTCACTTATTCTCTAATTTATTTGAATTCATCCTTCAGTTTATTCTTTACTTTCTCAATGTGTTCATTATGACATCGTCTGGCCGAGGGAGAGAGAGAGAAAAATGCCTTATTGTCAAAAAATTGTTACAATTTGTTGACTAAAGCTTGTAAAAACTATACAAACAAATACAGAGTAGAAGACACTTTCCAGTAAATATGCCCTCAAATTATTGTGGAATTCGGGAAAAGATGATATCGATTTGATTTCAATTGGCAAATGATTGTGCATTTTTTTGCATTGTAAAATATTGATTCTTCAACTAATTCTGAACGTGGAGTAGGTAGGTATAAGTCGTGCTCAACGTTCCTAAGTGCTTACAAATTAGGCAAACAGATTCAAAGATGAATAAGGAAGGAAGAGTCAGAATTTTTAATCTTAAGTCCCTGCAGTGGCTGTTAGAGACATTATCTCACTTTCCAGAATCTTCGAATTCCTGGAACAAATAAAAATGCCTTCTAAGACAATTTTTTACGTAGATTAATTCAAACTCATAGGAGAATCGTTGCGAAAATTTTATATTAAAATCAATGAATAAAAACTAGAATCTCTGAAATATGAAGTCTATTATGGTTTGATGTTTGGTGACATACTAAATTGAGGTGGATTATAGCTTTCTTCTAAGTGTTAAAAATGTTTTAAGGCTTTATTTGTGAGAAGAAAAAGAAGAAATAGAAATTAAGGTAGATATTACCGTCCAATTTGAAGAAATCAATATCAACAATATAAAAACAATTTTGGGCATAATAAATAATTCATACTTTGCACGTGACAGCTTTCAAGCCAGGGAAATGATCAAGTCACGCTACCGAAAAAATTTTCGACAAATTCAGGCTCTTGTTATAGCCACTTGTCAAAGTTGGGGTATCTGATTGGATTAAAATGCCAGGTATAAACTTTTCTCTATAAAAACAATCACAAAAATACAAAGAAATTCCTGCACATAAAAAAAACATAATGTAAATAGGAAATACAAAAAAGTACTCCGCGCATCCGCCAAACTTTAGAACAGGAACGGCTTCGCGTCTTCGGAAAGTGAATATCTTTCAAGGTATAATTTGCGATCACTTATGTGAGATGTAAAATTAGTCAGGGACCTTTTAAATTGGTCGGTGTATTTTTTGTTGCAATTTTAACAAGAAATTTGATAAAATATGTGAGGCAATTTATTCATTATTTTATTACCAAGCTGGTAGACTTACTTTCAATTTTTTTTACTCCAATCCAAGAGTTATCGAGTTTTTGCAAATTATATGATGCTACCTCTTCTTTTTCATACTGGAAAGTTTGTAAATTCAATTTAAAAAAATTATTTATAAATTTTTGGGTATAAATTCTTGTTGCCTTGGGCGATAAAAATATTTTTCAACAAGTGATTTTTTTTGTCCATCCGAATTGCGCACTTGAAATTAATCAAAGCATTAATCTATTCATTTAGAAGGTTTAAACAAACAAAATCCGCCAACATATAAACTCAAACAAATCGTTTTTTATTACATTCTCGACGGCACACAAGATCGCTGTTTTTCAACAATTTAATTTACTCAATCAATTTGATGATAAAAAAATTATTATAATAAACAGAGATAGATAAGTGGGAACATTATTTATTCAAAAATGAGCACCATCTGTACCCCACGTTTTAAAACACACGCTGAATCAATATTATATGATTTTGATGCTTTATTTTATTCAAAATATAAACTGCCTACATAAAACTTGTAGACTACCACCAACATTGGAATGCAAGTGCATAATGTCTATCTGGCGCCACACATTCACAGAGTGTTACCCAATAAAAGCGACACATTATGAATGATACTTTCAATTGAATAAACATAAGGTCGCGAATGAACATCCCAAGACTCAGATACCTTATCTAATAATTAAATTGTGAGCATTAAAAGATACTGTGTCATAAGAGAATCTTGTTTATTGCCTTTAAATACCAATACGGGAAGTATAAGATAACTCTGTTGTCTCTTTTATAAAGTTGTGTATTGAGTATACAACTTGAAAGTACGAGGTGTTGTCAGAAAATATGGCGACTAAGTAGAACCACATTAAACCTGCAGACACATATTTAACACATAATGCGGCACATGTTAAATGCCGGACACATATGTATGTGAAACGTGTGTTGAACGCTGGATTTGTTTTTTCGATGTAGAAACAGAAGCTGTTTAGCATCAGTTTCAGCTACGGATGTACGTAGTGCCCCAACCATGAGTTTTTGGCCTCAATTGAGTTTCGCGCTGGCATTTCCAAAATAAATACTCTGAGGATCCTATATGAGCATTTAAATATAACAAAATTAATGCCTCAAATTCTCAGCGCTTTTTAGAAAGTGATGAAACTATTTTCTTTTACTAATATCCGACTTCCAAAAGAGATTCCATCGGAAAAGAGACCCCATTGCCAAAGAAAGCAAAGGTCACGAAAAGCACCGAAAAAATGATGTCTACAATATTTTGCGACTATGACAGTATTCTTTTAATGAACTTTAAGGAATCAAATACAATTATCGAAATCAAGCGACGCGATATCAGCGGTATGCGTTTTCTTCATCATAATCCACACTTATTTATCGAACTAACATATTTTGGTTAATGTTTTGGCTCATATCAAAAGATCTAAATCTTTTGCAAAACCAATGACGAGTAGAAATTACATAAGAGACGCTTAACAACGTAACTGAGGCTCCTAAGTTTATCGAACGTATAATTAAAGGTGACTAGACGTGAGTTTATAAATAATATGATGACAAAATTGCTTAACAAACGCTCGATAAGGAGTAAATAAAACTAGAACTACTATATTTGTTAGATGTAGTGTACGGAAAGCTGGACTACACTTTAGTATGCTTGTCTAACCTCGAAAAGAGTTTATTTTGAACCTGAATGTGTCCGGATCGAATTTAATCACATGGTATAATTTTGTAGTTCCTTAGGTTTAGTAGCAGAAAACTTGGAGATGTCAGATCTATTGTCCGAATTTTTTTTTTCATCAAAAAAATTTTTCCAAGACTACAACAAATGATTGTCAGACGATGCGGATTTTCTAAGTGGAGTACATTTTTGACAAGTCATCAACAATATGCTACAACATATTGATACCAGTCTTAACAATCAAAGAGCTACGATGAATGTCATTTCAGAAGAAGCTTTCCAAAAAGTCCGGAACTTGACGTTAAAATAATTGCATTAAAAATTTGCCTAAATATCTTGTCTCGATGTAGGGAAAATTCAGCTCCCGAATATCGTGATTGACGAACCGATTTCTTGATAACAAGATTCGCGACCAAAAACTTTTTATGTTTGATATCTTCCAAAAGTTTTGTGCAAAATAGATTTGCTTATTATGAAAATAAGCGAATGAATGTCGCCTACAACAGACATCGTGATTCATTATTAGATCTATTCTCATTATTTGGTGAGAGACAATTAGAGTCCATTGAGAAGGGGCATTTAAAAAAAATAAGAAAATGCTTGTTTGCCAGCAAGCAACAGTATGGTGACTATCTTTTGAAATGGAAAATGTATGTTTTTAGCTGTTGAACAAGGTGCCACAATAAATTTTAAACTGTATTGTCAAACTTTTCGAAGGAAAGTTGACGTTGTTTTGACACTAAAACCTTATTCAAGAAATATCGAATTTCTTGAAGAAAATACACACAAGCAACAACAAGTAAATCGTCATAAATGGTTCTATTATACGTAAAATAACCAGAACCAGCTTCGTAACTTTCGCGCTCAACACTTAGCTTTCAGAATTATCAGTATTACTTAACAATCGACTTTTGCTACAATTAGCCTTCAAAGAACGAAACAGTCCGGAGGGACCGCAAGACTCATGAAAAATCAAAATAATTAAACATGTACTCAAAAATAATTTTTTCCATTTTAAGAGTCCTGAGGTTAACTCACTCACTTTAGCTAACCAGAAATACTACAAAAAGCTAATATTGAAACATTTGGGGGTTTTATTAATTTAGTTTTAAATTTATTCATTTCTGTCCGATGCTTGCTTGCGGAATTTTTTTTACCTGCAGTAACAATGGGCGAGGGAATAAAGGGTTGGCATTATTGCCATCTCTCTCACTCTCGTGAGTCTTGCGGTCCCTCTGAACTGTTTCGCTGTCTTTGAAAGCTAATTCTAGTGAAAGTCGACGGTTAAGTAATATTTTTTATTGATGATTCTGAAAGCTGAGTGTTGAACGCACTTTTTAAGCCTACTAAGAAACCATGAAGTAGCTTGTTTAGATAGATTAGATCATAATTCAAAATTCAAAAACTTTTTCTCTTGAGACCAACATTTCCATAATTTTTATCAAAGTTACGAAGCTGGTTATTTCACGTATAATAGTACCATTCATGACGATTTAGTTACTAAAAAAATATCAAAAAAGTGTAATAGTTTTTTTGTAAATTATTTTTAAGATGGTCAAGTCGAAAATTCTCAAAACAATAAAAAATTCATAACTTGAAAACCGTGAAAAATCGCTGATCATACATGGGGGTGATTCGAATACCCCATGACACGTGGGAACGACAATTTTCCGGCCACCCTGTATATTCAGAGAAAATGCAATCACCTGTGTATTGCTCTCGTTGATATCAGCGTCTCTTTCTCTAAATCTTTCTCTAAAGTAGTTGATTATAAAGTAATTCATAAATTTCGAAGTGTACCTATAAATTTTTGTTGGCAGAGGTTTATATCTCCGTAGGAAATGGATAATATATCATTTAAACAAAATATAATGTGGAGTGTAAATATTTTAATCAGTTTTATACTCTTTGTCTACATGTTTACGACTTCTTTCGTAGATCAAATGCGAGATAATGATGCAGCGTCATGTCGCATTTCTTTAATAAATGCGTATTTCCATTTAGAATTAATTATTAGCGGAAAATAACGTCGGATGTTGTGCATAGAAGCGACCTTCAGTAAAGCCGACGCGGCGATCTACGCCTGACTAATATTAACATTCTGGTCAATGTAATTTATGTTCTTAAGAATTTTAAAATCATTTTTTGTTATTGAAAATTTATTTTTATGAAATGGGAAAGTACAAGGGCGATTCAAATATAAACCGGAATTTTTGGATAGACGAAACATTTACTTGATTTTTAGTGTATTTATAATCATGAGCGAGAAGGATGAACCAGTATCTGTTGAGCAACCTATCACTATTCGTTTTCTGATCAAAGAGAAAGTAAATTCCGAGGAATTTTACCGAAAAATTTTCCAGCAGTTGGGAGATGAGTGCCTCAATAGGTTAGCAAACACTAAAACACCCTCCTTATAAACCCGATTTATCACCTTGCGACTATTATTTATTTGGTCCATTGAAAGAGGCAGAAGCTTCCAGAGAGATGAAAAAAGTGGGTATAGTGTGACGGAGATTATCTAGAAAAACTGTAAAAAAATCGGCCTTGTAACTTTTATACCAAAAATATTCCATTCCTCTAACTTTGAGAGCAAATACTTGATAAAAGCAACCACAAATATTTTTTTCGTGCATATTCGTTTAAAAAAACGAAATAAAACGGAATTTTGGTAACTAAATAAATTTGAAAATCATTTGATTATTTTACATGCATCAAAAAATCAAGCAGCAACTCTAATTCCGCAAATAATAGTCAATAATTGTAATTATATAATACATAGTCAGTCGGCAAAATGATTACTTGAGCAGCATGATTTTATGATTGTTCAACAGAGAAAATATGTATTGGGTGGTCAAAAAAACGAGGTTAGCGTATCCATTTCGAGAGTATCTATTAATTATGTAAGGAAATCGGGGAGATCAAACCTAATGTCGTTAAATATCACGTGGGTGAAAAATGATGCTTCGGTAAAAATTAAAAAAGTTGTTTTAGGGCAAAAAATAGCGTGAAAATCTGAAAAAAAATATGAGTTATCTTGATAAAAATAATAATGCGAATTGTGTTATATTACATCAAACCAAAGCAATAAGAATATTAACACGTTGGCTGCCAAAGTTGCCATTGAGAGGTATACAAAATGTAGCATTTAAAATTAATTTTGAGAGATTTCACGTGGGATTAGGAGAGGGGTTAAGTCATGAAAAATGTCTGTATAATAAAAAAAAATTGTTTATATAAATAAAATATTTTATCCAATATGGTAATTTTTAATAGTACTGAGACATTGTAAATGGATAATAGTTATTAAACAATTTATTTTAACTTTTCAGATTTGTACGTCAGTAAAAAAGTATAAATTACGTTGTTTTCCTTTGTTATTTATTTAATTTTGCTTTTTTTATGAAAGTGGAAAACTCAAAATGGCCTCACATCCAGATTTAATGAAAATACTCCAGTTTTGTTTACTTGTAGCCTCTAGAGAGTTTAATTTTACAATATCTTATCAATTTAGTAGCTTATAAACCTTTCTGGAATATTTTCAGCTTGGAAAATTTTCCGGAAAACCCACAACTTTACATCTCATTGGGGATAGGGGGAAAATATCTTCAATAAAACATAATTAATGGGTAAAAATATTTTTATAAAAAAACAAATGCTGAAAGTTGAAATTTTCTTAAAACCAGAAATGGCGGAAAAATGAATTTCGCTTTTTATATTGTCAGTAAATTTCTTGATTTTATATTATTAAACAGAATAATTCTGCTCGTAGTTCAAACAGAATTAATGGGAGTGAAGCGAGTGAAGAAAACAATATCTCGGGAATTGCAGCAAAAAAATTTCTTCTATCCTACTTTTATTACGGCGTTTTTCAATCACATTCCATTCACGAGACCGTATTTTTTAGATGGTGCAATTGTTGCATCCTATGGGGGTGCAAAAAGATAAACCTGAGTCCATTGTATTACAGTGGAATTCGTAAATAACGATGATGAAAGAACCACTGAAATTTAGTCATTACATTCAGAAATCTTCACAGAAAAAGGTCAAGACATACAGATATCTACATGATTTATTATCAAAAATACGTAATTGTCCACAATAGATGATAATTGGAATATCAATTTGCAAAAGAATCATTTCAACTCAACTACTTATGGTATTTTCCATCACTGTTACCGGAACTTCGGGCGATAGGCTCTCGCATTCTTGGCGAATATTCCCCTTCATAGATTTAAGAGTCTAATGACTTGTTGAAGTAGACCTCAAACAAACCCCATAAAAATATGTGATGGTTAAATCGGGCAATCTGGGCGACCAGTAAAAATCACCACAACAAGATATTAAGCAACCCGGAAATGCTTCCTTCATGTTGTTTCTCAAGCAGTTTGCGTCATTTGCACCGTCCTGTTGGAACCACATATTCTTTATCCAATTAAGGTATAAAGTTTTCATTAATTATGGCTCTGTATGGTGCACCATCCAAAAGTTATCATTTTGGCATATGTTCTCAATAAAAATGACCCGATGACTCCTCCAGCACCCCTCACAGTAACTTTGAGTAGGTGTAATGGTTTTTAGTGGGCGATAAATGGATTTTCAGGGCTTTATTTAGATTATTTTGTTTAATTACGTTTAATCAGCAAAAAATTTTTCCTTCTTTGGAATTTTTCAGTATGACATCAATAACTGATTGATTTTGAAATGATAACTAGCCATGAGTTGTTGGTCAATTAACATTTCACTTCACAACTCTAAATAACCACCCTTCAAAAACTAAATAGTTAGTGTCAATAATATTAGAAGCAAATGCGGAACTAAAAAGGAAATTTATGTCGTATTTCGCGTTTATTAATGAAAATTGCGGACCATTATGAAATTTATATGTTTTCCCATTTACAAGGAGAAAGGAGTGGCTATGGGAACGGCCAGACGGATACTAATATAAATACAAATTGTGCAACTTCGCGTGTACCTTATAAGGGCTATCAGTGACGAAGAAAAATAATGAGGTTAAGTTATATTATCTGCTAAAAATTTAAAGTGAAATAGATATAAACAAATTACCACCTTATCGTAAGAATACTAAAAAAAATTGAGGCCGACTCATTTATTTATTGCTAGAAACTGCTAAATAAGGAGACAATCACATGTGTTTAATGACAAAATAGACAAGGAAATATTATACCAGTTGTTATAAAATGAATTTTTATATCAACAATGACTAATTAATCTGTTTCGGAAATCGAAAAATCCTCGATTAATAACAATTGGCTCCAAAATCTCAAATTTTTCTTGAAAAATTGTGAAAAGCGCTTCATGTTTTTCATTTAATATGGTTTTAGACAAGTTGCCACTGCTTGTTAGTCTGCTACTATAACTAAATTCTTAAACAAGGAATTAGCATTGCGTTTTAAGTTGAAAATACTGCCAAAGAAAGCAAAGTAATTTTGAAGAAAAATTCAAAATAGTGATATTCGTTTTCCACAACTGTCTTCAAGTCAATTCAAGAAGTCCTACTAAAGAAAGAAAGTGGCATAAAAACCTAAGGTTTAATTTATAGAATTAAATGTCAATATCTAGCATATGCGGACGACATAGCCTACTCATGGCAAGATCCAAGAAAGAACTTGAAAATGTCTTTAAACTACTGGAAGCGAAGGCAAGAAAATACGGCCCAGTGATCATGGGAAATGTTAACGTAGATATCGACGATGGAAATAAAGAAAACGGACCAGATAACTGTCAGAATTGCAGAAGCACCCATATAATAAAAGCCCAGATTGTGAGATCGTTGGGACATGTGAATAGAAAGATAAAATATAGATAAGCAAAAAGAGTAATAAATGGTGGAGAAAGTCGGAAAACAAGAATAGGAACACTGAGAAAAAATAGTTGAAATGAGTTAGAAGTGATTTAAGAACAGTAGGATTTGGAAAATGAGGCAAAAAATAGGAGAGAAACGGAAAGAAAAAGTGAAAGATCCCAAATCCGAGGGCTAGATATTCATGTAGGGCTGATATATATACTAGTGATATAGAAAATGAAAATGAGACAGTTAAGAACGAGTAACGGTCGAAAAGACAAAAATTATCAAATGGTTTCGATCAAACAAATCGTTTACAGACCGATTTGCAAAAAAACTCCTTGTATATTGCTTTCAGTCAGATATTTTTGTTCGCCCATTAAACGAATGGACAATAAAGGGAAAAAGGTTTCGCGACAGAGCAGAAATACATCCAACTTTGAGTGCGTTGTTATCCGGGGGCAGTACTTTCAACGAGATTAAATAGAAATATTAGATCAAGCTTTCCTCTCCCGAATGATTCTCTCATTTTCACATTTCGATGACATTTCGGTGTAAATGAGAACAACATGTAATTATAGTGTGAATAATTAAAAAAAAAGATGATAAAATTTAGAAGAGACGCACCCAATACGTTAATATTAATTACAAATTAGGTTAGTTGATTATTCGTTACAGATTATTATCGGTAAATTCAAAAAAAAGTTGTCTTTATCCGGAATAGGTCATTGAAATACAAACGAACAACTGGTTGTTGATTGATAGACAATTATCTGTAATTTTATATTTTTAATCCAGTTTTTCAACACACGAAATGTAACAGCACTACGGAAGTGTAACTGTTTATTTGTTATTGCTGCGAAACTTAGTCATATCCTGCGATGGTTATCTTATAGATATATAAATTGAAGGTTAGATCTTAGTTTGAACCATCCTGTTATTTTATTTTATGATTAATTCAATATACAACACACGATCACGATAAAATTATAACTTTTATAGGAAATGATATTGACATAAAAATCAGCTCAAGGACGTTTTGAAAAATTACCAAAGTTATCTCGCGGATAATAATTTCATTCAATGTGATGTAATTGAACAATCCATGGTCAAAGAAGTCGATGAGCTTTTATTTTATTCTGGATTTCCTTTTATCTTCTCTCTACTATTGAAATTGGCAAATGTTGGAGAAAACATAATAAAAAGTCAGTTTGCAACAGGATTAGAAAATTATAAGTCCCAATATTATGATGGTGTATACTCAAATGAAGTGCGCAAAAATATTTCTCAATTATATTCATTTTTCAGATATACAGGGTGTTTTATAAAAGGTGAATCCGTCTCTACGATCGAGAAATATTTGGGGTTTGCTCAGATAAAAAAAATAACGCCATCCGTATGCAAGAATCCAATGAATTTGTTTTTATGTCTGAATTTAATTGATGTATACCGTTTCTTATCACAAGACTGTACAAAAACCAATTCACAATCACAATCAAACAAAGAAAGTTGATGGCACCTGGAATTAATTTAGGATTATAAAGATTTTGTATTTTCAAAGATTGCATGGGTATTTATTAAAATTAAAAGATTTGATACAAGAATTGAAATCAATTCTACTAGCATTCATTTTCAAATGAACTATGATCGATTTTAGATCCGAATATACTAATAAAATGTTTGAAAATTCGATAAGGTTAATATATGGAACTTGGGGTGACAAAGCAGTAGGATTATCAGGATCCGTTTCACATATCGCTTGTCCAGTTCAAGACTGGTCTAACTCAAAATAAAGCGATTTTCAAATTATCTCTACTAACTCTGTGCAAGACCATTTCTTAAAAAACTTAGTGGATCACCCCTAGATGGAGTGCATGTAAGTGGGTCATCTTTGATTTGTGGAGGGGGGGCTGTGCAAGAGTGAATCATTTCAGTTTTGATCCTTGCCACACATAGAGAGAGTGGAGTTCTATTGTGCAATAGTGGGTTATTGTGTGATAAACCGACAGTAAGTAACTTTTTCATATCAATCTTTAGTACAAAACTGAACTATTATGATAATGGCTCAATTTTGAATGGTAAATTAACTTTTTCCCTCTAGATTATTCTCTTCAAGAAAGAGCCAACTTGAGATAGCCCTCTTTAGCTCTTAAATTTCCAGTAATTATTGGAGACAATCTATCTACGCCCCAGAAAATTATATTTCCATCATCTCACAAGCAAAGAAGACACCTCCAGCATACGCTGTCAAGCAAATTTCTCCGAAATCATCGATTTGAAAAAGCTGACAGCTGACTTGACAATAAAGGACGCTTTGTTCAATGAAGACAGTGTTAAGGTATCAATCGCTGATATCTGTGTGATTGAGACCCACAAAGATGAACCTGGATTTTTTCGATATAAAACATCATTCTCTCAGCAAGATTTCAAATCTATCAACATAGCAAACCAGAACAAGAAACGTCGAAGCAGTTCATCTGCTTCTTGCAATTTCAGTTTCACTCCAACTGTAACACTCTCCAAGGCCTATACAAGAAAGTCGAGCATCACTAATAAAAAAAAAAGAAGCATTACTTTCTCTTTTCCAGAAAAAAACCAATGGTGTAGCTGTCATGCCTCTGTGTTACAAATAGTTTTACAAAAATTCATAAAAGGTGCAAACTAATCGCTTCCTTGGTTTTCCTACAATTTTTGTTATTTTATACTGTTATTATTATTTTCATTTTTTTCCAAAGCAATTGTATTGTTGATTTCCTACAATAGGAAACGAATTGGCACAGTATTTTTTTTCTCTTTTTGTAGTATCTAGATATAAAGTTTTTCATGCATTTATTGTACAAAGTCATATTTTGTAATAAGCTGTGATTATCTTAAAATAATGAAAATGTTTTTTTTTGTCTACAATTTGTGATAAGAGTGCCTACCTAGTCTGAAGAAAGACGTAGTCACCACTGAGAATAAAGACTCATGACTTTTTTTCACTAAAAATGTCTCACTAGTCTCAAGGATTTTTGAATTCATGAAGATATTTATTATGTTTTACACTTTTGTTCTTATTTTTGTACTTGTTTCATAAAAAATAAACAGCTTTTGAATGATTAATAACTGGAGTTATCTATAAAAACCTGAAATATTGCGGTGCAAGATCATCTTGGATCATCTTGGAGTTTTGCTCATAATTACTCATAAAAAAATAGTATAGAGAAAGGGAAAAACCTCTGTAAATCTATAGAGGAGTACTTTTATTGTGATGATTCGTGCAAAATTTAAAAAATTCGGATAATGCAATCATCGGATATCAATTGATGAGAAAAGCATAAACTTTAATCAGCTCTCCTGAGAAATCGCTTTTTTTGAAATAAACCAGTCTTGAACTGGACAAGCGATATTTAGTCTGATTCTGATTAGAAAAGACTGTATTCCATTTATTAAATATTAACTGTACTATATCAAGTTATATAGATCAAATAGTTTAATAAATTTATGTTAATTGAATAGCGGTGGAATAACTTTTATCATGTAGCTTAAGGGTTGAATCTCGTCTAACGGTTTATACTATTTTTTCATCTGTAACATTCATTATCATTGTTATACCTGTTTTTACAGGGTTCGCGCAATAAACAATTCCATAGATAATTATTTTGTTGAGGACACCGCACACCTGGTCATTACTTGATGAAATAAATAATTAATAACGGCCCATTTAATAGACATGTAATTACGTACCTATAAAGAAAATTATATAATAAATTCGTGGCGATCGATAATTTTTAATTTCGAAAAAAAAAATGGGACAGTCTCTCATCACTGTCGATCAATGTTTTTATCATTAATTTTTTAGTACCGTAAACGATAATAATAATTTGCATTTTTTAAGATGAGAAACTCGTTTAGCGAACCAGTCGGCAAATACACGGTCGGGTCAAATTTGACCCGGGCTGGTAAATTTAAACTACGCGCGTAGTTTTTCTTTAACTAAATTGGTATAACCTTTTATGTTGTTCGTGTGAAGTTTGGGCGCCATCTATTCTATAGAAATTTTGTGGTTCCAATGGAATTAAGGTGAAAGAATCATAGGAAACGTTATAGAAATATTCTGAGGAATTTACTATATCACAAACGCTAGTATTTGATTGGTACCAAGCATCCAATGAAAGTCATGAAGTCATCGAAAGCTTTCCTCAAGCGGGTCGCATATTCACCTCTTTTAACGATGATAACATTAAAAAAAAATGAGAAGATGGAGCTTCCAACATCTATTTTTGATCTACATGTTTTGGTTCAAACCTATACTCGTACCAAAACGGTACCCATAGTGTGGGTTAACATGAATTCGTTTCAGAGAGTCCAACGTTCAATAAGGAGTACTTCTTGGCTGTTTGGAAATCTCTACGAGAAGTAATTTGTCGTAAAATAATTGGAGTTTAATAACTTCTTCAACAAAAATCAAAAGCATTTGTTAAGAACATCATTTTGCGCAGGATTTCTGTTCGGAATAGTCTCTTCGTAAACCTTAGCAATACTCTGGCACCAGTAGGTTTTCACATCTTTCCTCCATGGAATTCCTCATATCTTAGAGGAATCGTTCTTTTCCATATAAACAGTAATACGTCTTTGGAAACTACTCCTCAGTATTTTTATCTCCTAGTAAGTTGTCGTTTTGTCCTAATAATTCTTTAACTAATTTATTTCTGCTGCTATTAATTTCTAAATTATATACGTGGTTTTGAATTATTCTATCTATACATTTTTCAAATGTAGAATCCATTCTCTAATTGACGATCATACCATTTCAAATCGTGACAAATGGGATAATAGAAGTTATTATAATGAATGGGCCAGGTTATGAAGGAAAAAATAAAATATCCGACCTTTAGGAACAACAATATTATTTGTAGGTGTGAACGCGTGCAAAATTCGTAACAAAAGGTAATAAACGAACGATTAATAATTTTAAATGTCATCATGGAAATCGATATTTTTATAGAAACCTTTATGTCGGTTAACTTTCATAACCTAACCTAAATTTTTTGTAACAAATTAATAGCACAGCGGGTGATCGATATATTATAGACTTTTAATTAAGGGGGCTTTTTCGTAGTGACGACCGTTTCAAAATGTAGTAAAAGAAAATTTATTTTAACGTTAAATTAGAACATGAACATTGTTTCACTTTTTTACGTACTCACCAAAGTCACCAGTGTGGTACATCGCATATTAACTGAAAATTTGGACATGAAAAAGCTGTGCGCAAGATGGGTTTGCTCAGAATGAAACAAAAACAGCGTCGAGTAGATATTTACATCGAGTGTTTGGCAATATTTCACATAAATAATGCCGTTTTATAACCATGGATGATACGTGGGTCCATCACTTCACACCAAAAACAAAATAACAATCAAAACAATGGACTGAAAAGGGAGAACCGGCTCCAAAGAAGACAAAGATCGTTCCATCTGCAAGCAAGGTCGGTTTTTTGGATGGACGTGGGATAATTTTCAGTGACTATGTTGATTAAGGAAAAACTATCAACGACGAGTATTGCGTTGAGTAGCGAACTTATTGCAACATGTGAGCGATGAAATCAAGCAAAAACGGCGCATATGGCTAGTAAGAAACTGTTGTTTCATCAAGACAATGCATAGGCTCACACATCCGTTATTGCAACTTTGAATTGATACCTCATGCATCCTATTCGACAGATTTAGCACCCTCGGATTATTTTCTGTTTCCAGACAAAGATTTTTTAACTGTGAAGAGGGGATATCGGCAGTTAATGGCTGTTGAGGAGCTTGACGAGTCCCACTCTGTACAGGTGGTCGAATATGAAAGTGCCAGCCGGTTTTTCCGGGCGAAAAAATGGGCTGGAAAACCTTATATGGTACACGAGTGAAACCTTATGGAACGTGGGATCCGAACCTCAAATAAGGACGCTGTAATAACGACGAAGCAGCTTTGGATATCGGAAAAGCCTCGCCAGAAGCGACCGAAAGTGTCGGAAAATTCGTCCGATATGGTACACGTATGAAACCTTGTGGAACGTGAGGCCGGACTCTCAACTAGTAGCGGTGTAATAGAGCCAGAAGGTCGGGAAATCCTCGCCAGAAGCGACCGAAATGAAAATTATTTTTATTGGCTTCATTGAAACTATCTGTTTGCACTACCGAAGATTTTTTTTCGCGCGTGTGATTTCATATTCGGCCGTTTCGTGCCGCCACGAAAATGGGCTTCTAACTTTTTATTTGGAAATTCATTTACAGCGCTAATTATTAACCGATTTCCATGAGCTGTTTTTTAAAATGTCTGGGAACAGTTGTACCTTTGCGAAAAGTCCTTCAGTAATGTTTATCGGCTCATGGTGCCCCAAAAAACTTTGAATAACGTTGGGGTAAGATGATGCTCGTTTCTCAGAAATGCGTTGAAGTGTTCGCTCATTTAACGCGACCATTTTTTGCACGCAATATAATAATGAAAGGATTCGATTTGAGCTGTACAAACCATTATATAATTTGTGTGTAAGTAATTGTGTTGATACTTCTGGGACGATCCTCGTAAATGAATCGTTTTAAATTTCTTTGTAAATTTATAAAAATTCTTATATAACGTAATAACCCAGCGATGCATTTTGCGATCTTGGGAATATAAAATAGCTGTGTTCTAATAAAGCAAATATTAAACTTTCTTTGCCTTAGGTTTTTGTAATTTTATGAAAATTTCAATCTCGAAGACAGATTCAGATTGAATTTTAACCGTTATTTCACCTTCTGGGCAAGAAAGTAACAAAAATAAAAAGAATACGTCCATCTATTGTAGGACTAACCACAAAGAAGTTTTATGATAATCCGATTAACATCGCACGGTAAAATATCATAAAGATGTGATGTGTATTCGTGATTCTGTCCAATTGAACGCAATCATACCGATTTATAGTTTGTGGCAATCTTATTAGGATTTCACACGAACCATCATCATACTTATTATTCTTATTAATGATTCGATGCGTTTGTTTCATTTTATATCCCTTAATATGTTCCTCTTTTTAACTTATAATAGAATTTAATGCATTAATTTTACGTAGGGCACTATAAAAAAACTATCCTTTAAACACAAATATCTTAAATCCAGACATTTTGCGAAAAATCTGGACATCTCATCTTTTTCTAAAGTCAGAGATTTTTTTGGTGAATGTTCACTGGATTCGCGTTTCAGAAGGGTTATTAATTTTGAAATTGCTTCATTCAATACATACTGTCAAAGATTTTAAGGATCGCATCTTTGGAAATTGTGAGCGAGGAAGCAACTCGTAGCCTAATTAATAGATTTTTGCTAAAGAAACAGCACCCTTTCATTGTCCTAATATAAATGATCTTTTTTGTTGACTAAATGCGGTCGTTGTTTTTTGTTGAACTCATATTAAACCGACTTAATCAATTGAGAGAATATTCCATCCAGCTTGGTCTTCTTTTGCATTGAATCACTCCAAGAAACTCGTTGTTAAGTCTTCGTTGTTTTACCCATAGTGTAAAAACTCTTCCATGTCGCAGTTACCAGTATCAAACTTTTCACACACGATTGCGTTTGTGGTCAATGATGACTAAATCCAGCAGCCATCTTGCTGAAACCTTTCTCGTAACCATACAATCATTCAATTTGAAATCACTGCACCATATAAAATGTATTTGGTTTTCACCAATTCTAGCATTTTCAATCTCCGTAGTAGACATCAACTTATTCTTGGAATGGGTTTTTTCTCAAAAATTGCTAAATGAAGACAAGAAATTCATTTTTCATATTTTTTCGTAAATTTACAATGTAGCCCACTACATACGATGGCTAATAACATAAATTAATTTTCGAAATCAACAGATATATGTTGAAAGAAACAGTGTCGCCATTTTTCTTAAGAAGCACAAAATTTATAAAGATACGAGCTTATTGACTTTGATATGTATGTTATTGTTTCAATTATTGTGGCTAGTCTTTGGGCATTATGTTTTCTGATCCTTGTTATTCTATTCCTTTGCTCTCCTTTTCTTTATAAAGTTATCCTTAGTCCTCATTACCAAATATTTGGTTTACGTTGCATATCTGATCTCCAGGCTCATCCATATAAATTTTATTCTTGTCTCCCAAAAGCTTGTAATTCTTTAAGAATCCTGTCATTCTTTCTCTGTTTATTTTGGTTCAATTTCCTCATTATTATTAATATATTCCTTATAGAGTTACTCAAGAAGGATCAATTCTTCCTCCTGTTTTCCTTAAACAGTCAACATGCTTTCAACATCCTGTATATGTAGTACATCTAAATAATTAACGTTTATGTCAATTTTTCTTCTAAATTAATTATTTAATTTAATTCATTGATTCTTTTGTCATATTCTCGAGTCCTTTTAAAACGCTTTTTATATTAACAATTACGTTAGCTAGCTTATGTTGTGCGGAGTCATCATTTTTAATTTATTTCTAATTTATTATTAGATCGAAATTGTTGATATAGTCTAAATAACTTTTGGGTTATCTTATCTCATTTAAGCTTCCGCAAAGTAAACAAAACTAAATTCCTTCACTCATTAGAAACAAAATCAAACATAATCAACGTTAACTTAAACAAATAACATTGACCCTCAGACAGATTAGGACATAGAAAACTTTCTCTTGACCATGAACGCTCATCATATTTCTTCTAGTCAGGGTCGATGAAGACTAATGAGAATACATCAATAGTTACCTGCAAGACGTGGTTAAGCCCATAGTTCTAATGGTGCAATGACAAGATCTTCATTTGATGAATCGTAATTACACATAAAAAAGTCCTCATTAGCCGAAATTTACGTGAAAAGTACCAATATAATAATTCATTTTCCAAATTGGACATATACAATACCGGACAAAAGTTTTTGCTTTGCTCGATACACATTGAATAAAAACATACATAGTTAAATTTTTGATTCGTCGATTGGGTGCACAACTTTGGCACTTTCGACAAATAATCGGCACTGCTTCCAGAAATGCTTAAGATCGTTGTCTTGATAGAAGACAAATTTTCTTCCGATCAGGCGCTGGCCAGAAGGTACTACATTGTTCCGTCAAAATCCCTAGATTTATTGATCTGAGCTTTTATCCTTGGGTCCGCAAGTCGTCGATCACGTTTACTTATCAATAAATACGTTTATCTTCTGCTGTTGTGAATTTTCGTGGCCAAATCTTTCATGTCTGCATTTACGAGAACGAAAACACTATTTTTAAATAAAACCAATTCTTTGTTACAAATATTTTCGATGTTATACAAAACACCAATATACGATGTGTGATCAACAAATATTTAATTAAAAAAAATTGAAAAGTAGCGTAGAATTTGCATTAAGTACGTCAAAGTTTACCATTGACTAGCAATGCTTTTATCCCAAAGTTGAATCCATGATTGGAGGTATTTCAGAAAGTGGTGGCTTTCCTACGACTATTTGAGAAAGACGAAACCAATTAGTATCAAAGTCAATCTAAAGTTTTGAAATAAAGATTCACATATCAAATATTTTTTTAGTGTCTAAGACTATTGGAGATCAATCAATGGGGGATCTTATGGATAAACTTGAGAAAGCTGACCATGCAATCATAAATGTTATTCGATAAATAATATTGTGAATTGTAAATGTTTAAACACCCATATGGTTTTGACAGAAAAAACTCGACAACTGAATGGTTATTATGGAATCACGTTGTATCATCTTTACAAAGTATAAAGACGCCAAATGAAAATTTATGTATTTGGTCAAAACCTTGTATAATATACACGACGTAGTTAAATATGGTTGGGTTGATGATTCTAAAATGTATGTCTGTGTTCCTTCCTAAAGTTGAAAACGACTAATTTTTTTTTATGCTGGAATGTTTTTGTACAAATTCGCTAAAACATTTCTCAATCCTATAATGATTACCACGAAGACATGACCGCGGCATCATTTGGAATCAACACCTGCCAAAGATTTCGTCAAATTCAATCATTGTTATGGAACTTATCTTATCATTCCCGATTATTAATCAAAATTACTAATATCAGTTTTTCCTCTATGCTAAATTCATCGCATTTCGGTTAAGAATTTGTTTTCTTCTCTTATTGAACTAAGCAACATCGAAGGAATCAAGCGTAGAGAAGGAATTCAAAGATGAAGCAACATTGATCTGTCAGAACCCCCCTTGAAATCGTCCCCCGTTAAAAAAATATATAAATATATATATAAACTACGTACACTTCGTTGGAGAATGAATTATTGATTTAAATATCAACATTCATAAGTTTTATATACAAAGGTAGCATTTTTCGTGTGCCAGTTTGATTCATTTGCAAGGTCATATACGTCGAGCTTATGGGTAAACCTATATGCACAATCCAAACACAAATATGTTTCGAAATCATCACTTGACCCAATAAAACTGAAAAGTTGAAGTACTTTACCACCATCCAAGAGACCTAGACCCAAATATGTTGGGAAATATTTACTAAAGCACAAAAATAAGGCCACATCTGATGTACCACTAATAAATGTAATTCTATACTAATTGTTGATGATCGCGAATCAAGGTCTTTACTAATAGAACATCCAAATAATAATCTCTATAAATTTTGGTGGAAAATTTGTTTTTTCCGTCATTTTAGGAATATAATGAGTTGTTCAGTAAATTCGATTTTATCGTTTAATATGCATCCCTAAACTTCGCTACACTTATGACTCAAATAACGATATCATCATCTTCATCCTCACAGACCGGTGCACCTAAATGGTAGTGGTGTAAACAGTGTCTTCAACATGATTATCACCAATAGTTCTAGATACACCAACTCAATTTTCCGTGGAAATAGTTTTCCACGAACTCCGCGGATTTTTTTGAGATATGAAAACAGTCAGGAGATGGAACCAAGGCCGGGCAAATGTTGCAACAGGCTCTACCCTAATCCTCAGAGTTTTTCGATAGATGTGTGAGAAGGTTCATTTTATCCTTATTAAAATGCTCCGACCTTCTGTCACCCAAGACATTCTTCATTTGTGCACCGCTCAATTATATTGAAGAGCGGCAGAGCTCAAAAATGATACACTTCATTGCTAAACTATTGGTCCGAATAATTTTCTTCAATGACAATGTTTTGTAGAAATTTGTGTACAATGAGCGCCACTGTAGTCGATACTTGATTCGAATCAAAAGAAAAAATTACATTTTACTTTCTTCCTATAAAGAAGAGCAACACCTCATTTATTTATAACTCGCCAGACATTCCGGTAAAGTTAATTCGTGACCGGTTCGTCCTCCGGTATTTGAATTTATTGTTTTTCACTTTTTATTTACCACTTTTATAGTAACGTCAAATTACGATATATTTGTTTAATGCCTTTCGAAATGTGTTCAAATATTCTTAGATCTGCAGATATAATCTATGAGAACATTAGAAAATGTCTTTGTTTATAATTAAATATAATAGAGAATGTTAGAGCCTTAAAAAATGCGATAGATTGGTCGTGGTTCACTCGGTGGCCTGAGGCCCATAGTGTTATCGTTTATTTCCATATTTTGGAAATTTCATAAACTATCTACTACGTTCCCATAAAATCTGTGAAGATTAAGATTTCGTTATCCTTTATAATGCAGGAATGTTGATTTTTATCCTTTTATAAAGTCCGTATTCCGAGCTAATAGATCCTTCATTATCTTCTATTTTACTTATTTCCTGCAGCATTTTGTCTCCATAAGTTGTTTTCTTTGGAATGAAGAACTCCTTTTGAGACAACAACTTTTATTAATAATTATATAGACTGTAAACTCAGGATTACTTTTAGTGCTGATTGTGAAGTACTTCTCACGACTCCCAGTGCTGCCATCCTCTAGACATATGTGAATTTTTTTTATTCTTCTTTTTTCACCATATTACTGAGTAGATTATGATAAGCCTCATTATTATTGATTCTTTCTTTCTCCTTCCTTCTTGATAGGTAAAGTTCTTGTCCCTTCAATTTCGGTACTGAGGACTTCTTCGTCTTATATTTTCTTGTGATTGAATTAGTTCAGTCTTCTTAGGATTGATTTCTTCTAACGCCTTTTTCATGATGTTGCTGATTGTTTGTCGATATCTACCCGAAATCAATAGATTTACCCCGTAAACATATGGTATTGTTTTGAATTTTCTTTCTTCTAAGGTTTTTAATCACTACTGATGTTTTCTTAAAAATCTAAAATCGAATATCTATAATAAAATAAAATTTTATAACAGGATCCAACAAAAGCAAGGTAAACAGGTATAAGGTGGAAGAATGTGTTGTCTACTCTACCTGTAATGTATCTAGGGAGATGTTTTACATTCCAATTAGCCTGAATGTTGACTTATTTGAATATTCTATAATTATTTTTAAGTAATATGATACAAATGTATAGATGGAATTATTTCGAAATTTTTCTAATCAATCTAAACGCACTAAAACTCTGTTATGTGCATGTTCTTTCTTATAATGTATCTTCAGATTGATCTACAAGGATATATTGAAAAATTCTTAGCCTACTATAGAACCGAACAAAATTTCAATGTCAAAATATTTTATTACTCAACATATTCTCCTCTTTATTGGATACATTTATTACAGCGAACCTGTAACGTCTCTACACCTTTCAATAGAAATATTTCTTCTTGTTCTGCAAACCAGACTTCCACAGCTTCCACCTCCTCGTTGGAAGAAAATTTGCGACCTTTTAAACTTTTTTTCAGTTGAGGAAAGAGATGATAGTTGGACGGAGCCAAATCTGATAAATAAGGGGGGTTTTCTGGTAATTCAAACCCTAAATCACAAATTTTTTGCATGACAACATGAGCTTTCCGCGTCTTTTCTCGTTGAGTGGTCAGTAATAGTAATCTCCAGTTGTTGTTCAATCCTTATCCATAAAATCAATCATGATTACTCCATGGCTATCCCAAAAAACTGAAACAAGTACTTTTCCAGCATATTTTTGGACACGAAACTTCTTAGGTTTTGGACAACCAGAGTGTAGCCATTCCATAGATTGTTGCTTTGTTTCTGGATCGTAGAAATGTACCCAATTCTCACCCATAGTAAAAATTCGATTTAAGAAGTCTACATCGTTTTCAAATCGAGCACAGATCGAACGCGATGCTTCCACCCTTGCACGCTTTTGGTCAACATGCAAACATTTGGGGATCCATTTTGCAGCAATTTTTTTCATGTCCAAATTGACGTGAACAATATGATGAACGGGTTTCTTGTGTTCTTCAGTGCTTCAGATATCCGTTTTAGCCCAATTCGACGGTCTGATAAAATCATTTCATGAACTGCATCGATATTTTCAGAGACTTCAACAGAAACTGGCCTTTCCGATCGGTCATCATCTTCAATGGAAAATTGACCTGTTTTGAAGCTTGCAGTCCAATTTTTTACGGTCACATACGAAGGACATACGAAGGACCAAGGGTATTAAGCATATCAGTTTACCTCTGAACCCTTTTAAATACAGGTACCTACTTGATGATGGCTCGATACTCCAATTTTTCGATTTTCACAATTTCGGTGAACATCTTTTTTCTTTTAATTTATTGCTTAACTCTGGTTTACTTTTTTGACATCAAACTTTACACTACACTTCTAATAAGTTATTGTTCGTTACTATGGTAACTATGTTTATGCATGGAACTGGTCTAGGCTAACTAGATATCAATACATCCTCGTCAGTGATATCCAAAGTGATCCCGATGAATCTTCAGAGGTCTATGTAAGATTGGACGGGGATCTAGACAATTTTTCATCGTTAGATCATGAATTCCTAAAGTGAACTGGTTCAAGACATCCAGGAGAAACACTCAAAAGCAAATTTCCATTGTTTGTCTACTAGTTTTGGGAATATGGTTGGAACGTAGTAATAGTCCATTGAATAAGTTGGAATTACACTGTCTGACAGTATGTGTTTAATAGTCCATCGAAGCCAATAATACTCGTATCTTGAAATCCACGAGGAAAAAAGCCTGATGTAGGTTAGAACAACATTGATGATACATGCCTTCATATTTTAATGCAAATAATGTCATCAATTTCAATCAATGAAAACTTGTTGGTACTGTCCTTATTTTTAGCACAACTAGGATTTTTTTATATTTTTCCTAAGACATTAATTTCATTTGCCACCACCATCGGCCATTCTATATATATTTTTTTCATGTGGAATAAGATACCCGTGTCCATCGAAGAGATGCCCTCCAGCTGCGGGTTCGTAGACCAGCCATTGTTCGCAACAAATCGGCGCCAACTAAGATACTATCGTGTCGTTTCCCTGTTTTGAAAAAATCGTGCTAGACGGCAAGCAAACGATTAGTTATTTATAGATAGGTTGTAGAGGGTATTGTAGCCATATCTATATATAATTTTAGAATTTTGTTTCATATGAAAAATGTAGACATTGTAATTAATTTCTTTTTACTTCATTTGATAGTCATTTATCGTATGATGTTCTCTTTCATTTTATATTAACATATTTCTTAGCTTCTGGTATTATTATATGTCCTTTTCCCTTATCAAAAATGAAGTTTCAGCTTGTTCAAATCTTTTCTTACCAATTTTTGGTTTGGTTTAGGTAAACGACATTCTTTTATTAACAAAATTCTTCTTATTATTTGCTGCTTAGTAACATTGAAATGACCATGAGATTACCATTCTTTCACGTTAATTTAACTGCGAAATCATTTAATATGTAGATATCACAACTTGAAACAAAATGTCTAAGATCAAAAACAACACTAAGGTGTTAGATGTAGGTTGAAAGAAAAGTTATTCAATAGAAGATGAAGTTTCAGTATTTAGAAGTAGAAATATGTTGACGTTGAAGAAGTTAGAAAAAAAGAATAATAGGAGAAATGGAAATATTAAAGTAGAATCCAAGTCAAGAATACGGAAGGCAGTTGTAAGACAGTCACACAAACTAGACCTGATCTAGTTTAAACGAAGCAGTTACTAAAGACAACCGAAGAATAGAGGAAAAAAGGAATAGAAAGGAATAGAAATATTTGAAATTGCACCAAATCACAGACGATGTGACGACGGAAAAGAAACGAGCGAATCTAGTTGATCGAAGGAGAAAAAAGAAAAAACTTTCAGTAATAATCAAGGTACTCTTTTCCATTTGTAATTCCGTACAATTTCATTCAGTTTCTCGCTTCTTAGACCTTTTTATATGTTTTTTTCTTAATTTTAAGTCTCTTTTGATTTCAAAAGAGGTAAAAATATTGACGTTTGGACCTATTTCGATCTTTATCAAAATTTAATTTGACATTGACAATTTGCATAATTATATTAATCGATAGATTACCTACAACATGAATATTAAAATAAAAATCGTATTATGAGACCACCCAAAATTTTACATCCTAATATTATCAGGTAGATATACCTTAACTGTCAGCTTTCCTATTTCGAGTATTTTGTTTTGTTCTTTGGGATTTTTTCTTATCCATACGCAGGACGTACTATAGAGAAAATAGAATATTCAAGAAGCAAAAATAATCCAAAAGATTGTTGTTAAAAGATAGGTCACAATTTCAATAATAGAGCTTTTGATCAATATATCCAACATTACACAGTTTTACTAAGTTTTAATAAATCTAAATTATTTTTCCATTTCTGGAAAAGAAATTATCCCTCTATATTTCGAGTCAGAAATTTCGACCCTAGAATTAGGAGAAATGAAAATTGAATTCTTGGTCTTGGTCTCGTTTAAGTCTTGCACTGTTTGGCCTTGGTCTTGCGAACTTAAAGCTGACCTTGGCTTTTCTGCAACACCAAGACCACTTCAAATCTGCTTTTTTCATAGTCCAATATCCAAAATTTACTTAAAAGAATATACGATTTTGGGTAATTATACACTTTCACGGTCACCTGGTTTTTTAGCTCTAGAAAATCGAAATCGATTTTAATGATCTTGGTCTCAAAATGTTCCATTTTACGGCGGATTTATAAAAAAAAATAGTAGAAATAGCTGGAATGAACATTTCTCATAGTTTTACTGTTTTAAATCGTAAAAAAAAACGGTTTTGCAAAATAATCCTTTATAAAAAATTATCTCATTATCAGATAAAGTTCTTATATTTTTTTTGTATTCTACATAAATTAATAAACAATTTAAAAAAAAATCCAAAAAGAATAATTTTTTCAGTTTTTATAGCTTAAAATGAAATCGATGAAAAACAATCAATTTTCGTGAATATTTTCGTACTATATTCTTCAATGTTAATAGTTTTTGGACCATTAAAAATCGAAAAATAGATAAATTTTATAATTTTGGTCTCAACATGTTCCATTTTACGACGAATTTATGAAAAACACGGGGGTAGTGGCTGAATTTGCGGTTTTTAATAGTTTTAAACCTTAAATAGTAGAAAAACTTTTTTTTATTCAAAATATTGTAAAATACTGTAAAAAATATTTATTTTTTTTAATTTTCGTATTTTTTTTTATGAATCCGCCGTAAAATGGAACATTTTGAGACCAAGATCATTAAAATCCATCTATTTTTCGATTTTCTAGAGCCAAAAAACCAGGTGACCGCGAAAGTGTATAATTACCCGATTTTGCATCTCCATCTTTTTTCAAAAATATCTATATTTTTTATCAAAATGATACCTTAGGTGTTTGAAATATTTTACTTTGAGCTTTTGAGGGTTGAATTAGCACGTCTATGAGTGTTGTGGCACGTTGAATTAATTCTTCTGTAAACAAGGAGTGGTGAAATAATTGGTTCGCCTTGCTAGTTATATAATAGAAGATCTAAGAGGTGGTCTTTCGTTTTATTATCATAATTTTTTTTCAAGAAACGGGAAGGTTTATATTGAAGTGTAAACTTGCGAACGCCACAATGCCGACGTGATTGATGATATTGCGAAATGTAGGGAATGTGTGAATAGAATAATCTCAATTCATTAATTATTTATCTAAAGTTATTATCAGTTTATTCAACAAAAGTAGTAGGTTATTATGTTTGCAATGTTGTTGGTTTATATTAGAGAATGAATTAAAATTTGATGTAAACGTAACAGGTACCCAAGGCTTTATTAACAATATAAATACAATGAAAGGTAGGGCTTGTTCAATCAACTATTTGATGTTGGAATTTGAAATTAGTGATCATTATTTTTCTTACAACTTTCAAGGTTAATATATATTTTTTATACACCGTTTTGGGAATTTATTAAAAATACTCATTTTCCTTATATTTTCTTTATACAAGGAAAAAATCATGTAAAATAATGATCACAAATGAACCCGATAATAAAGAAAACATTGTGAGCTTCAAGCCACAAGATTATACAAGCAGACATTTAGAAAGAACAATAATGCTGTAACAAGAAAGAGAGCAGATTTGAAACCACTAAAAGAAAGGTTAAAAGTTTAAACATAAGAAACAAGAAACCGAAATCCTTATGAACTCAGTTAACTATCTTTTACGAAGGTCTGATACACATGAATAAACATCGCAAATCTTTTGATCGCATCTATTACGGGTAAACCAAAAATCATACAATGTACTCTTCTGGTACCTATTTCATCTCAAATTACAGGAAAAGTCTAATGAGAAGTATACAAGTCACAAAACCCTAAAAATATCTTTGAAGTACACAGTGAGTTGACAAATGACAATTAAATATGCGTAGAAATGGTCATTCTAATATTATTTTGGTTAGTTTATGAAATATTGGCTGATAAAGAAGACAAGTGGGATAAGAAATACATCGTTCATTGCTGTATTTATTTTCAGATTTCATAAGATTTATAATCTTCAGAGCACTGTATCAATTTAATACCTGGTGGAACCCTACCACTGGGTCGTACTGCTTTGGCTATAAGTATAACTACAAGAAGTAAAACACTTTTTGAAAGAGAAGAGAACGTGCTTATTGGGAACGTGTAAGAATTCGACATCAGACGGTTTGGAAAACGTTGGAAAATATAAAAATCTTAAATCAATAAAATTTTTATGTATTGTGATTTATTCGGTTAGAAATTGTTCAATTTATGAAGTTCAAATCCTCATAAATATGATCCGTCGACAAATCTATACTTATTAACTTTTATAAGCAGGTAGCAACTGGATATTGTTTAATTTTCTTTCTAATACTTCAATCCTAGACGTCTTAGATATGTTTTCCGACGAAATTATTGAACAATAAATATCCCAACATGTAAATTTCTTTATTCGGTGATCCCTTTTTTTGTACGATTATGGTAAATCTTCAACGATGAAAATTTATTCTCCATAGCATGAATGACGTAAAATTTCGTCTAATTCTATTAGAAAAGTTTTTTAATTTCTTTTTTAAGATGGTGTGAACTCAGGCTCGATAAATTGTCCGTCTCAGACTATTTAAAAATACTTGAAAAGCAGACAAAATGTATTCTAAATTTTATTTAAAAACAAAGTGCTTACAGCACATGGCTTAACAAGAAATTGATTGAAATGCACTATTTCCTTATCGGTTTCTTTCTTCACGGACGATTTCATTTTACACTTACACTACACTACTTACAATTTTTTATCCTCAACATTTACTAAGGAGAGTAGAGATAAGGAAAACTCTCTTTATGTGTAAAAAGTATTGGAATTTTGAGATAGTGTTACTGTTTAAAAATTCGGGAATATAAACGCCTTTTTCAAAAGCCACGTTATTGGATCCTCCGGAAATTACTTGCAAACGGATATTGTGGAAAGTTATTGAACTACTATTTTACGCTTTCATACGGGCACTTTGAGATTTGAACACAATAAGAAAAATTCCTCCTACATTACCGTTTTAATAAGATGAAATTATTTTTCCCTGATATTTCGATAAAAGAATGTGCCATCAGACGATAATCCAAAAATTAACAATTACAAAACCATTTACAATGAGACGACTCTCCTAACCTTTATCTGAAATTGGTCAATTTATTAATGACTATAACAATCGAAATAAATGGATGTGACACAGTAAATAAAATATAACAATTATATTCTATTTTTTTATATATACGTTCCGCCTTGAACTGTTTAAACGGCGCCTAAATAACTGAAACCGATATATTTTCATGGTAAACGCCTTTGGTAGCTCACCCCGTACCGCCTGCCGACTAAGTGAGACAACAAGAAAAAAGTTGGTTGGGATAATTGATTAATTCGTAAACATTACTTTTATAAATGAGACTCATTAATCTCTTCAATGTTCAATTTAACTTTTTTTTTGAAGTTCCGTATATAACTCACTCACATCTAAAAATTATGTGATGATGGACACTGTTACAGAACATTTATATAGGTAACGCTTAATATTTTCACTATTTCACTATTTACATTATTTTCACTATTTAAAAGATTGAGGCCAGTCATCTTTTGAAAAAAAAAATATTTATTGTACAAAAATCTACAACTGTTAAAGTTACCGCCAGTATTTTCGACCATGTAGTAGCATGTTCTTTCAGCTCGACATCATCCTCGAAATATTTTAAGTGACAAAAGAGCTGGAAGTCACCAGGAGCGAGGTCCTGGATGTACGGAGGATGATCAAACACGTTCAAGTGGAATTCCTGTAAGAGTTTTCGAAATTTGCAACCAAAGAATGATTTTACAAAATTCTAAAAGAGCTTGCTGAATATTGGGTTAAGACAATGGGTTATATTTCGAATATTAAGGTTTATTTGTTGTATTATTATTTAATAAACAAAGTGAACATTGAAAACCGATATTATTTATAAGACATCCACTATTTCTACTACTACTAGTCTCGAACTTCATTGTCCTCTCAAGCGGAAAATAATAGGAGTACAATCCTTTTGATATAATTACAATTCGTCGTTTTCCCTACTGCGGTTTTCCATTTCACTTGCAGCACTTCGATACAATTAGGTCGAAATAGGTTCGTATGAATAGATGCGTTTTCATTCTTGCTCTAATTCCATCCATATCTTGATAAAGTGATGTGTTTATCCTTTGATATGTCAACATATATATTCCAATTTTTTTTTACATGATACATTATTACATTATTTTCATGATACACAAACTTGTGTGCGCTTTAGATTTTTTTACTTGTTTTGTGTTTATATACTACGAAAATATGGACTTAAAAACTAGATTGAATAAAACAAAAACATCAGTTTCCTTAACATAGAGCATTGAAATCAGTTTTCAGCAACAGATCAACATCATCATCATGAAAACATTCTGGAGTTGAAATAAATTCATTAACTTTAATGCGGCTTCTACAAAGAAGGCACTGCGGCTCATTATTTGGTCCTGTCTGAGCATAAGATGTCATCGTCACCGCAAATTCTTTTGTTGGATGTTGAGGTTGGGAGAAATTAGCAGGTAGTTTTACAAAAACTTGGAGCCCCCTTATAAATCAAAAAGCTGTACACTCTGCTACAGCTTCTAATACTCTACAATCTTTGGAGTATTGTTCGTGCATTTGGATCTCGGCTCCCAAGCATACTCTTAGGATGCTTGACTCAATACAGAAGAGAACAGTTCGACTTATAGGCGATTCTGAGTTGACTAAAAACTTGTACAGCCTAGAGCAAAGAAGAAAGCTCTCTGACCTGAATCTGTTTTACCGATTTTACTTCGGCAGATGCCCAACATAATCCCATCTAGAGTAGTATCTGCAAGACTTACTCGACAGGCTCATGAACACCGAGTTCGCCTACAGATGCCCAGAACGTCAATTTATCAGGATTCCTTTCTTTGGAGAAGTGCAATCATGTGGATTCAGCTACCAAGACACGTCTCTTCCGAATACTACATGCAGAAGTTCAAGATCAGTATCCATGGGCTTCGCAGTCTCCACACGGCAGTTACTACTCTAACCACTCGAACGTAATAAGGTTTACCATCTTGTGCGTGCTCTCTTACCATTAAATCTGAACTTTGACGCTTAGATATTGAACAAGTATTAAGTTAACATATTCAACATTTACCAAACAAAGCAGATCTCCAACTTTAAAATGTTTTACAATTAACCGTAGCATTTGTACAAGAAAATCTTTGAAATAAGACAAATAAAAAAAATTTAATTAATGAAAATAATTCATTTTTTTCTGGTCTATTAATTTATTGTGTAATGCTATCATCATATGTCAACGATATTTTACTATCCTCCTAGTTTTCCCCGAAAATGAATATGTAGACAAAATTTCCATCACTGAACATTAAATAATTCTAGTACTAATGAGCACAGTGAATAAAACAATGTATATTCCGAAAAGAAATACAAAAACTAGTACACAACAACAACAACAACAACAAAAACTACTATGATCATCATCATCATCAACCATTGCGTTGCATTTGATAGAGTAAATTGTGAGTGCGTAATCGTATCGAACCGGAACAAGAGAGCAACGAGCGTCCTTGCGTGTGAATCAGAGAAGGCCTTGCCGTGAACCCGATTCGGTCGCCATTACGGTGTGTGTCAAATACCTGATGCGGCGTTGCCGGAATGTACGGCGGAACTCGTCATGCATAATGATTGTGATTGGTGATTAATATTTCAATAAAATTATATACAATACGTGATAAATAAAATAAATAACAGAAATACCAGTTTTATTGAAAAATGTCTAATGATCTACTTGTGGTGGAAAAAAACCTGTTGTGAAGTAATTTAAATAGGTCATTTCTTGGACAGTATGTTAACCCCGTTCAACATTTACTACAAAATAAAAATTGTATCTTTGGAAATCTTCATTAATTAATCATTCAAATGAGACCCATAATGGTTATGGGGCATTATCAAAGCATCAAATCAGCCAGTCCATGATTAAGAGGAACCATTTTGCCCACTTCTATGTTATACGCATTTATAACATGTCGCTTAAAGTATTGAACAAAACCTATAACTTTTCCTCTTCATCAACCTATTACCATTGGTTTAACCAATCTATGGTCAGTTTTAGCTTATACTTGAAACGATTTAAGATGAGCATCACAAAATTCTAGACATGAGTATTAGGAGTAGATGAACTTTGCTCGAACTGCTGACATAATCACCATCTAGATCCTCCACCCCCTATATCAACAAAAATAAGCAAACCACACCTATAGTGCTCACATAATAATTGAACAACTCTTAATCAAAACGAATCCTTTTCCCTGCTCCTACTTACTGTCCGGATGGTACATCCTTCTCCTTCTACTAATGCAATCCATTAATGGATGTTTGCGATAACATTTTCCATTAGTTCTCTATTCCTTGCGGCGTGTATTAATGGCTAAATATCTATCCATTGTCTAATATTTGGCAACCAATATATTTTTCGATCTCTCTCCGGCCTTCGTTCTTAACCTCAATTAACAGTCGCAGAAATTTATATTTCGTATTTCAAATATATATCGTAACTATGCCGGTTTCCTCTTTTAAATAATTTCAAAGAGTTCTGGTTCTCTTTAACACGTCTTGGTATTTGTTCATTTGTTAATCTAGCTATCTAAAGTATCTGCAATATATCCATAAAGTTTCTAATTGGTAAATTCCATCCTTCGTCAATTTCCAATCTTCCATACCGTAGAGAAGCATCGACCACACCTAGAACTTGATGAATCTTAATCGAAAAAAAGGTCGAAGTTGGAAGAGGTAAACACTTTTCGAAGTCTTGGGCCTGTTTGACGCGGCATTTCATTTCTTAGTCTGATGTCCAGTCTTTAGAAAGCCATATGCCCAAATACTTTTTCTATGTTACGCAGAAATTGCAGTTTCTAGATATAATCATGTTTTATGTTGTTTTTTATTTACATTATACATTCTTCGTTGTAATAAAAAGAAACAAATGGAAAACTGATAGATAAATGACGAATCAAATAGAAAGTTAGATTTGCCCCAAAAGATGATATTAGTTTTTCACAAATATTTGGTCGGTTATCAAACCAAAATTGAGTAGATTTTCTTCTTCACATGTTGAGCAATCCACCTCTCAGGAAAAGATGCAGAAGCAACTTCAGAATTAACAGATCGACAGATCTCCAAGAAGTAGAAGAAGAAGAAGAAGACATGCTGAGCTTCATCTGTACATATTGCATTGAGCAATACATCTATAAACAATTGACTTGAGCAAACATCTATCTTGCCCTCTTGAATTTCTAAATGTCCTTGCAATTTTGTTTACTAATAGTTATCAGGGATGTCCGTTTTGAAGTTCGTTATGAATACCGATAAAAACTAGAAGATAAGCATAAAAATAAATGGTAATAATTTGGAGAAGTAAATACTTCAAGGACGAATATGATATCATACAATTGTGGAAATATTTAAATTTGAAGTTATATGAAATTACAAATTATGAAAACACTCAAGTTATTACAATTTGATCATAAGCAATTTTTTTCTAATCTAACTTAACTAACGTGGAAATCCTTAAATACTAAAGTTCTACTCATTAGTATACCTTAGTGTCTAGTCTGCTTTTAATTAACACCGACATTTGAACTAACTCAAATGGCTTGATCTTATTTAGCTTTAAATTGGCACGCTCGAGGAGTTTGATAACCTCAGCGTTCCCATGTTGTAGTATCCGTTGTTCATGGCTACTATCGCGAATTTGTTTCTTCATTGAGGTCCCTATGGAGATCACTGGGCTTTCAATATCTGGTTGTACAGAAGCAGTTTGTTGTGTGTGGACAATTTGAAGTTCCTTCCTAGAAGCCAATACATCTTTTTATATTTTATACCTAGTTCTTCGCGTTCCTTTTAAACATGGACTCTCCAGCGAAGTTTCATTCCCAAATACTTTACAGTGTTAGTATAATCGATTTGACAATTGCTTCATTTTTACTAGGATATTTGGTTTCGTTTTGTTCGTAAATTTAACACGTGAAATAGTAATGAAAAATTTGTAAAAATAAAATGCAATATCCTTTTAATTGAATCTAATGTCAATTACAAATACTTTGTAATGGTTTCGTACGTAATACTCTCTCTTACAATTATTCAAATGATTATTGTTTCCCATGGCATTACTGTTAGCGTTAAACCTTGGCTTTCCATGCATTCTTATAAACCTCTACAATTAACTTGTATTACTAAGGTAAATGATTTGCCGTTTAAAAATGTCGTAACGCGTTACTATTAATCATGTTTTTTCTTTTCCACGTAAGAGAATAAAACCCAGAGCAATATAACATTTAGTAAGTAAAATACTTTTAATAAGAAACGGTTCATGGAAATGTTTAGTCAGTGTATCTGATGTTTCACCATAAATTGGTATCTTTTTTACTATAGATAAAAATAAAATACGTCATATAGAAATTGCTTGCAATTTTGTAATTTTCCTAATTTTTGATATCTTTTTACTACCCACTTCGTATATATATATATATATATATATATATATATATATATATATATATATGCATACGAAGCATTAAATAACGAGACTTCGTGCATCTTGCTATTGTTAACAAATCAGCATAGCCGTTGTTTAATTCGTATAAAAATTCATTTTTGTTTCACCGGAAAAATGCTAACTGTGACAATAGTGCAACGAATTGTTGAAAAATTTCATATAAAACTCATAAGTGAAACTAATAATTTAGTGTAAAGTTGTAAATGTTTATTACCAGGGTAGTTACATAAGTTTTTAGATAGACAAATGGAAACAAATACTAATAATTCGATATTTTCTATTAAGATCAATACTCCTTGGAACTAATTGTCCTTCAAAACATTTGACCGCTTCTTCAGTGTAGAAAAACGTTGACGTCGCATTTCATTTTTGTTATGCGAGAATAAAAAGAAATCATTGGATGCTAAATAAAGACTGTACGGCGGATAACTGTTCAAAAACGTTTTTATTTGAACTGATGTGCGAGAGCTCGCATTGTCATTGTGGAGAATGATTCGTCTTCTGTGATGTTCTTATCAAATGCTGGTGTACCTTTTAGAATTGACAATTGCACTAATAGAACGGTGGCGACAGGTCCAGTTATTCCGAAAACTTTTGTTTTATTTGGTTCTTCTTGAAAGATTGTTGTTTAGTTTCGGATTTATATGCATAGATCCATGATTCGTCGCCTGTCACGATCTTAAGGACGTCTTTTGGAGCGCCATGATTGAATTTTTCAGCATATCTTTGCACCAATTGCGACGAGCTTTTTTTGATCTAAATTATGCGGTATCCAACGCGAACAAATCTTTTTGACAGCCAAATGGTCGTGCAATATTGAATGTATACCAGTATAACTAATCCCAAGTATGCTTAAATCTCACGGTATGTCACATGACGATCTTGCAATATCAGTTTACACACAGGATCGATGTTTTCTGGCACAACAGCCAATTTTGGACGAAATTCATCTTGTAGCGAAGTGCGATCACGGTTGAATTCGGAAAACCGGCCAAATATGAAGGCTCGAGATTACGCTTCATCACCAAAAATCAAAACGAGTTAATCGGATCACGGATGTTGGTTTAATCCACGTCTAAAGTTATAGAAAATCATCGCTCGAAAACGTTTCCAGTATCTGTGAATAATTCAAATATTATTCGCCCTTATACATACAGATATTTTTAAATGAATTAAGTATATGAAAGAGAAGACATTACAAGTCTTTCCCAAGTAAAATATTGATGCTATATGCTATCGAAAATGGCTACCGTCATCTTATAGAAAGTTCGTTAATGGCATTAACAGATGAATGTATTAATTCAATTAATAACCATTGTGTTATAAGTTTAAAATCCCGTAATTTGCTTTTTTATCGTTATTTGTCTAATACCAACCCTACCAGACATTGGATTTATAATAATTATCGGCTCAAAATGCGGCTTCACTTCATAACTACATCCACATCCACGCTACGTGGATTTAAGAGGATTAAGCATCAATTTAAAAAAGTTAATCTATTACCCCTTCGGGGTTTACTCCCTATGACATTTATTTGATAAATATTTTAAGAGATTGTCACCAGTCCCCATTGTGATATTATCGCTTATAACGGTCTATTGTCGGATGTGATAAGTATAAAACTCTAAGATAATTGATTTATACAGGGCGGTTCTTTGGAAGTTTCTATTAGATATTTTAGAGATATTCAATACCTTTAAAATTTGAGGTCTAATTTTTTTTATTAATAATAGGAATGTGAATATTTTTCTCTTGGTTCGGTCTTTTTTTATAAAATTTTGTGTTTCAATTGATTTTTAATAAACAATTCTTCCTTAAATGGACCGCATCTTTCATTTTTGTTTTTATTCACATTTACTGTCACTTTTAGTTGTGTTTTTTTACCGGTCCAGATCTCAGCAATGATCTCAAGTATCTACTTACAACGTCTTGAAACTCTTCGGAAATTACACCTAACCACGATTCCATTTCTCGAAATAGATGACATCAAGTGTGTGAATGAGGTGGTCCAAGAATTCCGATTGGAACTTTCGGAAACGTCTTATATAAAATTAAAATAAAACATCTTTTTACCCTTTTATTTATCGTATAAGACCCAAGAAACTATGTCTCTCAGTGTCGTGTGAAAAACATTAAAAATGACGTTACATTTCGTTGCTATTTCACTTCTTCATGTACCATCTTCATTTCGGAGGTTGGTTGTCATCATAGCTATTTTGACTTTGGAAACTACGTCCTCAAATAGGTCAGACATTAAGCTATTTTCGCAGGGTCCTAAACCAAATTATTCTACTCCTTCCAATTGATTTTTTCCTACAATGTTGAACTGTAGGATCTCATATTTCAGACCTCTCATAATATTGAATTTTTCTTCTTTTCTTCTACGTCTTTCTGACCTCCATTTTTATCACAACATCTACATTGGTCAAATGATCTGTCTTTGAAATTCTCAGCATCCATCTAAAAGGCTTTTAATCTTGTTTCTACACCATACATGAGTATTAGGAATACGCAGCACGTGTTCTCAGCTCTAAGCTCAGGTCACGGCTACAGAGAAGCTTCTTTATTTGGGATGTACAGGCTTTCTTCATTCGAATCCACGTAATAGTCACACTTGTACCCAGGTAGTCATACCTCTCGACTTATTCCAAACTTTCTCTTTCCATGCTGTTGTTCATTCGACTCTTCATATATTTTGTCATATGTTGCCGGCATAATTTTCGAAGGCTTTGGTGAAGATTTCTTCTAAGTAGATGTTAAAACCAGTTGGTAAAGAACACACCCCTGTCTAACGCATCGCTTGATTTCCATAGCATTTCTCAGTTTGGACTGAATTGTGAACAAACGCAGTTTGATTCAGGTACAGTTTGGTGATTATTTGTATATACCTTGTGGGGTTTTTCGTTCTAGGGATTCTATTCACTTTCTCAAATGCCTTACTATAAATGAAGCAGACATATACATTTTGGTTAACATCTAAACATCGCTGCATCAAGACATGGTATATCTTCTTCCTAATCCTACGGTGGATAACTTTGAAAAAGATCTTTAGCGTGTGGCTCATCAGGCTAGTACTACGGTGTTCTTAGCTCGGTAGGCACGAATTGTACAGGGAAAACGAGAAATTTTGTAGGAAACTCATTAATTGTAAATCTCCGTGTCTCGAGGATCACTTGGTTATCTCGGAATCGTGCAGAAGCGACAGATTTGCGTCCAAGTAGTGTTCAAGACTGTTTGTAAAAAAGAACTTTCGTGCCACTGTATAAAAAGCAGACGGGTTTAAATATTTTTTTTTATAAGAGAAGAGTAAGGTTATAAGAAATAACTCACAGCAAAAGGCTGTACACAAGTTGATCGGAAACCGAATTTTTCAGCTTAATTTATTAATATTGTTTATTTAAACAACGACACAAATAATGGAGTCTAGTTTTGTATTTATTCCAGTAGCATATATATATATATATATATATATATATATATATATATATATATATATATATATATATATATACATCTAAAGGGGGTCCTTTAGATAGGCAATCTCTTTGAAAGTAATGTGCACATATGGCTTAGGCCTTTCAAAATAAATATAAATCACTTACCACTCTCTTTATATACGTTATATAAATAATCGAATGAAAAAGCATCAGAGGGTAAACCGACACTTGACAAACGTTTGGGGTTTACAATTTGTACCCTTCATGTAGGGTAAAATTAACTGAATAGAAGTAATTTAGGAGTAGAAGCAAAACAGGATGCGGTTCTATAATTTTACGAGAGTTTTGTTATTTGGCAGAATTTACCGATAACTGATATATTTTTTTTTTCAAACTAATATAGAAATTTATAATGACCGTGTGAGAAAACCTTTTAATATTCATAAACTTTATGAATATTAAGCCAATCAATAAAACCCATGGGGTGGTTTTCGTTTTCATCAAACCATAGAGAAGTGGTTTGCCAAGTTTGAACATAATGGACGCCCCAAAAAGGCATAAAATAATTATGGATAACTGTAAAGTGAAGTTGATTGAGATAGCTATGCGTGATATGTGACAATGGATGAAACATGTCTCTATCATTTCACAACGGAGACCAATCGATACTCAATAGAGTGTATTGTATGTGATGAAGCGTGGAAAGATGCAAAAGTCGGCTGGCAAAACGCATTAGGAGGATAAGAAAGTGTTATTTAATCAAGATAATGCATTGTGTCCCCTATCAATGAAAACGGTGCCATCTTGAATGAATTGGTCTTCGAATTGTTTCTGCTTCTTCCATATTCTCCAAATCTAGCCTTCAGGGACTCTTTTCTGTTCGTAGGCCTCAAAAGATACTCGCTGGATAGGAGTTTTAGACCGACGAAGAGATTGTCGCCAAAAATGAAGCCTTCTTTGAGACTAAAGACAAATCGTGCTATAAAAATGGCATAAAAATTTAATCAATAAAAGATTTGTACCATGAACTTTGAACCCATTAGTTTAGTTCACGGTACCCGGGCGGCGTATAGTTGTACCAAACAACCTGGAGGCTAAAGGGGTAATGAAGTCTATTAGATACGTAAACCTCAATGGTATGTAATGGCTAGTTTTTTATCGCGAATTGTGGAAAAATATTTTTAAAAAATTCGAATAAAGTTAAACGTTCCATCCATATAAACTATTTCCAACAAAGACAGAAAATAAACCTCTAGCCTAACCTAATCTATCCTTTTTACTTAATATTTTCGTCACTTTTCAAGGTAAGAAGAAACTGTAGTAATGGTTCGTCTTTAACTAAATATTGTTGTACTGAACTTTCACAGATAATCGTTAAAGCTGAAGTCTCTTCCAATGAAAAGTAATTTTCGTTGACTCGTTAGACTAACTTCAAGTAAACATTTTTGCCTCCACAGGCAAACATTTGCTTTGTTATGTAGACATTTTAAAAGACACTATCGAACTGCTCGAAATGAACTAACACAGACAATTGCCTTGGGACCCTACATAAACCGACTCTATTCTATTACATCTTATATTATTAACTGGGGGCTAGTCACTTTCTTAGGTCGTGAAAATTTACGAAAGAGAATTAAACATTCAAATTGAAATTAATAAAATAGAATCATAAATTTTGAGGAATTCATTATTTTTAGGTATGTGAACCACTTTTGTAAATATTCTTTTTTCTTGCATTTGTCGTTGTTTCAAGGATCTTTGTTTCTATAAATAATAATAAGTAGTTTGAAAAACTAGAGTTACGTAATTGAATTGTAATAGTTTCTTCTTATCTTATCCCGTTAAATGTTTATAGATTCCGCCTTGGGGTATCGGTTAGTAGAAGCAATGTTCACTGTAGTAATAGTTGTCATAAATAAATAATGAAAAGTTCTTTATTATTCCCATAAATTAGAAATTCACAATAGATTTATGTCGTCGTAGGTATATTTTATAGACAGTAGATGGCTTAGGTGTGTAAAAATCTATACAAGGACAATTTTAATGTGATCTATAAAAATAACGTATCAGAACTTTGGAATTTTTCAAATTATAAAACTACCTCACTAATTAATTTGCTCTAAAAAACTTTTAGTTAGCCCATTGATACCTAGAACTATGATATGTTTTGAAAAATGTTGAAATATGACCTAAAAAATGTTTAGAAAAATGCTGTTGAGGATTAGCGTGAGTCGCTACGACTTATGAGGAAAAAGAAAACATACTATTATTTTTATTTATTCAAAGAAATTTGAAGCAATTCAAATGTGATTACAATTCATTGAATTCGTCAAATAATTTATCGTGTAGAGGAACTGAATAACTCTCATACGCTTTAGTGTTTTTATTCTTATACAGAAAGGATCTTCTTCTTGTCTGCTGGAAGATTATCAAAAGAGATCCTTTTAAAGTCATAAATACCCAGAAGTCTTTGTAGGTCAGGTAATTGTGGTTGATTTCCATATTCCAGAGATACTGTCTCGTTTAAAATGGCAATTTTGTACACTGATCCACACCTCCCATATATGCGTTAGAAATTTTTATTGCGTGTAGTTGGGCCACATCTACTTTAATTTTGTCTTTCACGTCGAAATTCTTTTACAAGGAACGAATTCAGGAACTATCATTTCACTCGAACCCTTCGCGTTATTCTCGCGTTATGTTGTGCTTTTGAATATAAACGTCAAAGACTTCTTCAGCATTCATTATGCTGGGAATATCCTGGTGGACGTGAAGGTTGCCAACTCAAATTTGTGAACCTTGTATTTAGATGTATATGTATCCATATACAAGGTACCCGCATTAGAACCGATAGAGTAGCAAAAGAAGACGATTGGGGCAATAATCTACCTTTATACCAAGTTGCATCCCTCAAGAGTTCTAAGCCCTCAAAGTATAAGCTTATAGCCAGAAGATTAGTAGTTCTTCCTTTCGAAAACCGGTTAAACTTAGTAAGAATTAATTTTCAAAACATGAACGGTAGAAATCACCCATCTACAATAATTATTCATATTTGTAAAATTTTGATATTCCAAAACATTATTTTAATCTAAATTCGTAATATTGTATATTTTTTTTTGTTTAGATATCGTGTTTTACTTCTTCGCCTCCCGAACGAACTGAATGGTGTCAACTGATAAAGTCGTAGCTTGAGAAAAGAACAGATAAAACGTTAAAAAGCCCTCGCTGGGTGGTCTTCAACGCAGTAGTATTGTATACACTGTCAACGATGTTGTATCTATTACATTGATAAAATTATTTATTAGTTTCTTACTATTTCAGTAATTCTGTAATGCCCGCATTAATTTACGACTAAATTCACATCGAAATGGCTGTACTCGGTTCGTTTCTCAAAAATAATGATATAAATGTCATAGTTTGGGTCTGATTTCGGATGTCAGAGTAAATAACGGTTCATTATAATGAATAGGCTAAATTATAGAGCTGTTGGACTTAATTGGTGATATTTTAAAGACACAATGGGATATTTATGAAATAACAAAAATAAACGCCCGTTTTTCATATATATGGTATTTTGAAAATAAATTCTTGTCATGCTTATACGTTTTCGTACGTAAGTTCTTTTAATTAAATTTTTTCTTAAACTATCAGTCTAGAAATAACATATATATACACATAGATACTTCGTGGAAATAAATTGGAATGAAATAAATGGAATTGGCACGAATTAGAGCGAGTTTATGGGCCTCTATGGAGAAAGAAGGGGTTTATTAAGGGATGAGCTACAACTCGTGACGATTTTTAATTTGTTGAGATGAGGATGTACCAACTCGAAACAGGGATATTTCAGGTAAACGAAAAGGTAATCCGAGTACATAAAACAACTCGTGCCGGATTCATCAAGAGTATCACCTGGATAAAAACCTAGAATTTCTAAATTCTTTAAGTTAAAAAAAATGAGTAAATATCATAATTGATTGTATTCGTCTTTGAGAAACATTTGAATCAGCTGTTAGACGTCATGACGGAACAAGGAGTCGATAAACAAAGCGATTTTTTGAAGACTATTGGTTTTAGCTGAGAACTAGTTAGGAAACTGTAGGAATTTTTAAATAGTGCAACACATCCAAAATGATCTTCTCGAATGTCTACCAATACGAAGAAGTCGCGAATGAAATCAAAATAATTTGAGTCGCAAGTTTCACATGAGATATCGCCATCAAAAAACTCCTCAAAAAATGAAGAGAAGCATTGGAAGTCTGCGATATTATTATTCAACAAATACGAAGAAGATTTTCTTTCATTGGACACCTGGTGGTTACTGACTTATTTAGCATTGAGAAATTTGCAGATTATGAAAAAAGTTTCCAGATGACTTGCTATTTTTAATAGTTATCTGTCTCTTGACAAAAATACGCTAAAAACATAACTTACATTAATTTATGAAAGAATACATGACTCCGATGCCATTTTGTGTTTATTCTCGCTTTTTTTAACGAAATTTGTTTATTATTCAACTGATACAAATTTCAATCACGATCCCAATGTTGTTTCTCAACTTTTGAAAGAATTCTCAAGGAAAAAGCAAGATTACCTACTTTGGAAATTCTGTTTGTCGAAGAATAATTTCTCAACAATATTGACACACTTTATCAAAGCTTAAAAGTGCACAAAAAAATTTGTGACAGAGTTAGAAAAAATACCAAAAATGTGGGCGTGTATGAGTTGAATAAAGTGTAGTAAAAAACCGACGAATGAAGCTCAAATAGCTTCTATTAAAATGTTCCTCAAGCTACTTTCGATTCCAATTGTATAGTTCTTCCAATATCAATTGCAGATTATAAAAACCTCATTTTATAAATTTATTATTTTTAAAAAATCATTATTATACCTCGCTAACTTTCTACAACTGAATATTAAATTATAAAACGTAAATAGACGAGTAAAATGTACGTGCATGTAAGGGCGTTTGGTTTAAACAGGGTACAAGACGTGAATTGAGCTTTTTCTTTCTGGAAAACGAAATTCAAAGAAAAAAAAACAATTTCAATTCCAAAGTATCTTTATAAATAATAATGGTATTCAAAATCGTCTGAAATAAAAGAAAAAAAAAAAGTTTCAAATTTTTTTCTATTTATTAAATAGATGTGTGAGAGAAAATAGTTATGGGTCTTTTCATTGACTCCAACGAAAGATTGAATTAATGGTCATTAAAGTCTGCCATAAACTACTGTTTTGTCATGCATTTTGAACAGTTTTCTTCAACAGCTACGGTACGCAAACGATTTTGTTAGAAACTTATTAATTAAACATTGTCCATAACAACTCGTTTCCCACCTCCGTAAATAATACTCCACAAATTTTTGTTTTAAATCTTCGGTACAGTTATAATCCTCAAACAATTTTCCTTTATTTCAATTTATTATTATACTTACCGAGGACAACGTATCTAAAAAGTGAGCTGTCGTATTTTTTCCTTCAACATTATTTTTTATAGTCATTTGTTAGTAACATCGTTGTTAAAACGGCGTATAACGCCCACTAGTCAGGTAAACACTGATTGTAAATCTCATCATGAAGAAATAAACACGTCTAATATATCACCTATTTTATTTTATAAAATATGTTATATAATGTAAACAAAGCAGTAGCGGCTAAACAAGAAATACCGCAGGGTAAGCCACAGAAAACAATCAATCCCGATGTTTGGCATTAATTTATATCCTATAACAGTATTTTCCAAAAATCGATTTACTACTGTGAATTAATTAGTTGTAAGTTTAATTATGACATAAATACATTATAAATTGTAACTTATACGCGTAGTTTTGAGTATTTCGAGTTTTCACCATTAAATATTTTCAATTACTTTATTTGTGTTGAGGGATTATAAAAAACATTATTTCGGTTAGCAAATTGGGGATCCAAATTTATATCCTGTCGATAAATTCTCTCAATCCTAGATTTTTCGAATCATTGCGTTTCATCAATTTTCCTTACAATTAAATAGTTTTACCCAAAAATTTTATTTCGAAGCTCAACAATGTCTATTTTCAGCACCAAAGGGAGTACAATTTACGTTAAATTCCCAATTTAAATAGAATGACACTTAAAATTCAAGAAATTGTTTTTTCCTTCAATACAGGGTTATTCTAAATGATGGACCCATTATTAAACATTCGTATTCATTAAAGTACAAATGCCACATGAATAATTCTTATACCAATGAAAAGGGCAAGTTTAAAAATTTTTTTAATGTATTACAACCGAGGCAGGTGGTGATGGTTCCAGAAGCGGCTTCTAGATTTCTCGTGGCAATAGGCCGCCATTCTGTCACTGCCAGTTAGTTGTGAGATGGCGACTGTGAGTGAGTCGTAAATTATAGTGCAGCGGGCATTTCGTGCTGAATTTGGTATTAAACCACCGACTAGAAAAAGCTTTACTCGTTGGTTTAATTAATTTAAATGGATTGGAAGTGTGCGTAAAGGCAAAAGCACATGCCGACCGCGTGTGTCAGAAGATGACGTCGGACAGATAGAAGACAGGTTTGTTCGCAGCCCAAGTAAGTCAACCAATCGAGTTAGTAGAGAACTTGAAATACCCCAACCAACTGTATGGAAAGTTCTGGACGGCGTTTGCTGTACAAGCCCTACCGTTTAGAATTCGAGCAGGCTCTCAACCCTAATGACAAAGAGAACAACAAATGTGCTAGAAATGATGGAGGATGACAGACACATAGATAATACGAAGATGTTTGCCGTGCAGCAGCTGGAGGCCACATAGAACACTTGTAATACATTAAAAAACTTTTAAACTTTCTCTTCATTTAGAATAACCCTGTATAATACGATCACGAAGTTATCCAACAGTTACAAATGTTGTAATTTAATAAAATCAGGACTGATAAACAGAAATGTTTCTTAGCCGGATTTCGTTTTGTTTGTCGAAACAAATTCATTTAGTCCAACGCTATTTCAACCTCTTCATGCCTTTGTCATCGATTCTCTCCTCTCTCAATATAAGCTTCTATTTAATCGATTTCTTTTTACCGATGTGATGATGATTTTTCTAGCTTGTTAATTTTAGTTTCAACGTCTTCCAAGCCGATTTATACGTTGGCTTCAAATGTGATTTCAATTTGCTCACACAGTAGAGTTGCCCTACAGGCGATAACGACCGAAAAGGTGTGCTCAACGTTTGTGCTGGAGTGAAAAAAAGATCTAGTGGGTGTTTGATTTGTGGTCTAGCTCGTTTGGGGGCCTGATCACTAGGACAACATGGCCTATTCTCTCACCAGATTGAGAGGTGCAAAATACGACTAGTGTTCGATCGTTTAACCGGACAAGGTTAACGTTTAACCGCTGTTGCATGAAGGGAGAAGAAACTGCAGTCCACGTCATCGGTGAATACCCAACAGTCAAACGTGCGAGGTGCTTAATGACGTTCAAAGGTTCAAGTCAAAGTGCTTCATAAGCTTTCCAACATAGGCTTGAGATGAGGCACGTCAGATCTATCAGAAGGCTTACGTGCGCAACGGTCTCTAACCACAATCCGTCTAAGAATTATATCCGATGTGACAGCTAGTCATCATTGAAACTAGATATGAGAATATAGCGTGACGTCCGGTGGGTTCATTGTCGATATGATTCAGGTGTATAGTGGCGAATACCTTCTAGAGAGAGAGTATTCCAAAATCTCTCTGTCTCTGGCTGAAGATCTCATCTAGATTCTAAACTATTTAAGAGGTTTTGTCAAAAATAAACAAATCTTGATTCCCCCTTATTATATAAGAAGTATCACATTACAATTTCTGTATAAAGAAAATAATTAATCAAGCGTAGCTTTTATCATCTCGGATATGTCTGTCCGCCTATGGACAATACATAAATTTTCAATTTGACACGTTCAACGACAAGATTGGAATGTTTGCGAAAAATATTGAGGTCGGAATTTAAAAAAAAATGTAGCATTCCCTCTATCAAATTCAGCTGTTGTTTATCAAACAAGTTTAACTTGTTTGTTACATGCAATTAGGCCAACTTAAAGTAGGATGTTTAATTGGGATGTTTTGAATCCTATATAATTTATGAGACGTAAACTGAAAACCCGGTATGTAAATTAATTTGATATATAGTAAATAGTACAGTTACGTATCTATGATTATTTCGTATTTAAATAAATTTTTATTCTGAGTTGCTTACCATAAGGGTGAACAGTATACTTATTGGTCCTTTCTACCCTAATATTTAAAACAATAGTGACGGGTGATTTTGGATGGTGTGAGTAGTAGGCGACTGCGAATTTCCACCTTCACCTCCACCTGTTAACTGATACAGCTTCCCAAAAAGTAGGCTTAAATATAAATATTGCCAAGACTCAATTTATGACAAATTCAGTCGCCAGTCGTAACCTAATGTTTGAAGGAAAAGAATGTTTAACGTATTTCTACAAACAACCAAAAATTGTATAAATGAGGTGACTTTACAAAAAATTGGATCGACGAAACGCTAAGCTAGTTTCTCTCGCACTAATCGTCACTTGAATGAGGCCTCCTATTGACTATGTTTTATATTCACAAACGTTTAGTTTCTTCTTCTACTCCGTCATACCCCCCTTTCCCTAATTAAAAAATATTTCTTAAATTGAATTTTAAAAATTAGAAATGTTAATTTTTGATGTTCCCCCGTACCATCAATATGTCAAATAACTCGTAACTCTTGCATTTTATTTCATGGCAGGTCGTAATATAGTAGCGATTTTATGAGTAAATTTTCTGCTTGTCAGACCGAGAAGGCAAATTATTACACAGAAATGGTTGTTAATAATGCACTAGGTAACTAAAAAAGATCAAAAGGTGCAGATGAACTTTCAGTTAAAAGATGGTATACAGCGGAAAAATCATTCGATATAATTAAATCGGCGGAATTAGATTTTTCTTGAAAATAAATTTAGATTTCAGTTTCAGTTTACTTACGAAGCTGTAGTTTGTAAATTCATTCAAATATGTTTCTCAATTTTTAAGTCTCTTCTGTTTCAAAATTAGTTTTTTAATAATTTTTGAAAAATAGATAAAAATTGACGTTTCGACTAATTTAAAAATTATTTTGAAACAGAAGAGACCTAAAATCAACACAAAACATTTAGAAACATAAACATATTAAAAGGTATAAGAAATAAGAAATTTATTTAAATATTTATGATATCATCTGTGAAGGAAATTAAAGTGCAGGAGCACAAGAAGTCTCTTTCTTTTTTGATTGTCTTCCTCCCATTTCTCTTGAAATATCTTACTAGTGTTGCCTTTTATGAGTCTTCTACATTCACCAACTGAATTGTACTATCGTACGACGAAAGATTTTCACCCATAATTCTGCTTTTACTTGGTCTTCTTGGACGATTCGCTTCAAGGTCCTGTTCAGTCGATTTTTCTCTCATCGTTGTCAATAAATTACTACCAATATTCACTTGTAATATGTCGAAATTTATTTTAATAAACTTGTTTGAGTTTTTTGTTCATTTTCGTCATAAGCTTAGTTCAGTTTATAGAACTCGTGACACGCGACGGAAAAAATTATTCAAACGCTTAATTAAAAGACTATAATAAATTTATGACTCATTGAAAATTCAAATGAGACAAAGACAAGTAGATTGATGTAATTGCCGTAATTGCTTGCTAGATATTTTCTTCCTAATCCTCGAATAGAATTGATTATGTATTACAACATTTTTTTTCTGTAATTATTACTTTACATATTGACATTGGTAATGCCCACGTTACATCATTATAATATAGTAATATATAAACAAAGAAAAATTTATTATACGTTTTTTTTTTTCGACCGGTAGCGAACTTATACTTACATGTATTAATATGGCCATTCAGAATTGTAATAGAAACCTACGAAAGACTCTTTATGAAATGATCATAATGTAATTGCCAATTTGTTTAATGACGAATTTATTTACCGCAATCGTTATTCTTTGTTGCTATGTGCTGCGAGGGAAAACAAATCGCCTCTTTCTGATTTTCCGTTAACTCGCAACATACCAATCCAACTGGTCAATTTTTCGACAAATATTTTTCTAATTAATTACTAAAGTGCAGGTTTTTTTATCCGAAGAAGGGGTAAATGCGCACTCGAACTATCAGTGAGCATACGAGTGTGTGGGGCCGTACTATTGACCAAACTATCCCGTTTCTTCGTCCGTAAAATTGTTTCTGCTTAACCATAACAGCGTCCCAGATCTTTTTTTCATGATCCCTACGATATTCTCGAGGGTAAACTTCTTTTTTTGAAGTATTTCGAGTTGTAAGCTCCAATTTTTTGGTTTGAACAGGTAGAATGGAAAATATCCGTGTCCTTTCCGCGATTTCTGTCTATCTAGCCTTTGACATATGATAAGAGGCGCGTAGTCCATATACTTCGTGTCATACCTCTGCAGCTATTGGTCCATGGGCACGACTCTTCTGTACTTGTGTTTTATTTTAGTGGTATGGATTTTTAATTTTTGAATTCTCTTTTCTTCACTACCTTCTAAAAATATTGAAAAGAAACCCGACAATAATGATGGGTGAGACTTGGGTCTTTATCTTTGTATTGTATAAAAAGCAAGTCAAAGATAAACTTTAGTTCCCAAGTCCGAGACTGAACAGTGCAAGATCTAGTATGCATGTATGCCAAGACAGAGCATGTAAGATTTTTACCGTGTTGTTTGCAATTTTTAATTACTAGCTATGAACTTTATTTTAAACGTTTACCAAAAATTGATATATGAGAGCATAATCTTGGATTCTGCACATAGAAGATGTTCGAAACATTGCAGGAAGTATTTTTTTGTCACTTTCTTCAGGACGCGCGCCGCTTTTTCTTTCAAGGCTTTAACAGACTCAAAGCTTGTTCATTTCAATGCAGATTTGACCTTACAAACGAAGGCCACGACATAGTAGGCTTCATACCAAACAGCTGACTGTCGCTAACCTTTGGAGCATGCGTACTTTTTCTGTAGCAGCGTTAGTCTCGTTACTTATTAGCCATACCTCGTATTTGCATCTGCTCATAATATGTAGACCAACAACTGAATTCCTTACTTTATAATTATTTTTTTGCTTTGTATTATCTGAAAACCTATTTATTATTAAATTTTCTTCAAAGAATTGTCTTCTAAAAGAAAGACTTGCTGAGAATTTTGATGTAAGACCAAAACTGGATCCTGCAAGACCAAGATCACCCATTACACTACAAAACCAGGACCGCATAAGCAAAATTAAGTTTAACCTAGTCTTCGTATTGCATTTAGTCATCACTGTTTATGGTAATATTTTTCTATACTCGCTAGTTTGCAGTTGCTAGCCACAAAAAGCTAAGAAATCTAATTCAAAACTGTTCTTTGAGAATGTCAACGTAGATTCGTTTTTGTTTTCATCTTACATCAGATCTCCACAAAATTCCATCCAAACGATATTGGATTGGGAATAGTTCCCGAGCAAAAATAATTATTTCATTTCAAACCATTCCGAACAATTTTTGACGTACGTGAATGTGTTTCTATTTTTTTATCAGCAAGTACAACACCGATTCTTCACAAAACATTTTGACTATCATATGTATCATCATCATTTTATTGTTAAATTAAGTCTTATTAAACGAGTGCTAGTTCAATTGTTGTGGATATTTATACTGCCGTTTTGAAAACGCATCGTTCACACTTTAGAGGGGAACTCAAACCACCCGTTGTCATGTTTGTAAGAAAATACACATAGGAACTTTGTCACACCCAGTTAATTAAAATTGACGTAAATAAAAAATTTAATGGCGGTAATTAAGAAAAACACCCTGTGACGCGCTCGTAGCAAAACGCCATAACAAGTGCATCCGGTTGCTGTTTATGTTCGCTTTAAAAATACAGACATAAAACGTTCGACATAACTGCAGCTACGATAGCTGTGTAACTATGTTCATTGTATTTGTAGCAAGAATTTTAGTTCGAGGGATAATTTTTCCTGAGGTTTGCATCAATTTACCTATTAAGAACCCAAAAAAAACACTAGGTGGAATCTTAATCAATAATTACAGGGTGTAAACCTAGTTTAACCTAAGGATTATCTTTCCAATGAAATGTGTTGGTTGAATAAGCTGTTAAACAATGGATTGTATGTATGCACCGGAATCTATGAACTCGATTTTCGATTATTTATTAAGAACCGACGATAGTATAGTAGAACAAGTATCTCACGTCAAAAAAATATTTTTATTATGATATTTCGAGAAATGTAATAATCAAGCTCTACAGACCATGTAGGCCTAGGGCAAGAATGGCAATATTACAAATTTTCATATATTATATATCAAAGTTCTCTACTTTGCATTTTCCACACAATATTTCTCCATTCCTTCCTGTTCACAGATTTTTCTCTCCAATTCTGAACATTATTATTTTTTAGGTCTTCCATTACACAGTCATACCATCGCTTCCTTGGTCGCCCCTTTCTCTTTTTCCGTAGATTTCTCTTAGTATCTTCCTCTCCCATCTTTCCAACATGGCCTTTTTTAATGTTGCGGTTGGTCTTACTACCGTTGTATACAGGGTCTTCCAAAACGTTCGCATGCGAGTTATATCACTGCATTAAGCGAATCCGAAACAATCACATGTCTATAACGAATAGATTAATCGCAAATTAACAATAAGGTTTAGCCAATCAAAGCGTGTGGAACGTTTAAGTTCCTCCCTATCGAGCGGTCGAGCCATAAAAGTATTTAGCTGCTGCCGCATTTTGTGTTATAGACATGTAATTGTTTGGTGAGTTTTAATCGATTTTTTTCGCTTAATGCAGTGATATAACTCGCATGGGTTCGTTTTAAACACCCGCTATACTCTTTTTTTTTTTCTTGACACGTATTTTGACTTTATCAGTGACGAATTTTTGTGTTCCTTTAGTTATTCTGGGTTTCAGTTCTAATTCTCCTACTCCCCTGTCTTCTATTACTACTCCTAGATACACAAAGTTTGAAACTCTTTCGAAATTGTACTCTTTGTGCCTGGTTGTCCTAAAGGACAAGTAATATTCTGTTTCTCTCTGTGTATCTCCCATGATCATGTATTTTGTCTTCTCTTGATTTATTTCTAGTCAAAAATTTTTGGCTTCCTCTTCCAATTTTATTACTGCTTTCTTTAAGTGTTTCTTGGATTTTGCTATCAACGCTACGCCATCTGCGAAAGCTAGACATTGGCATCCGTTATTGAAGATTGACCCATCGCTTTTTAATTTAGAATTTTAGATAATTACTTCTAAAACCATATTAAATAATATAGTGGAGATCGGGTCACCTTCGGAGTCCTCTATCGACATGAAATTGTTCAGACTTATATCACTTCATTTTTTGTTTTATCTAAGGTTATTCCAACTAATCTGATTATTTTTGCCGGTACGACTAATTTGCTTAGTGCTGCGTACATGTTGTTCCTATTTATTTTGTCATATGCCTACTTAAAATCTATAAACAAGGAATAAAGTGGTATCTTGTATTCATAGCAGGTAGTTTGTTATTCTTTTAGGGAGAAAATCTGGTTTTGTTGTTGACCTATTAGCTCTAAAGCCTGTTTGATATTCCCCTAGTATTTTCTCGGCATATTCTTCTAGTCTGTTCTTTATTATTTTCGTTAGCACTTTATATATATATTACTTAAACAAATTACCCACTTTGAATTTTAAAAAAAATCAAGAATAACAATATAGGAATATCAGAAACGTTCGAGCCAACGATTTACTTTTTAGAGGCTTAGATTCCCAGGTCCCCTCGATACTTATTATACATTTGTTAACATGGTTTTTGTGAAAAATGATATTTAAAAAGTACTAAGAAATTATTTACTTCCAATAAACTGAAGGATGAATATATTTGATATACATAATAATAAATTATCTCTACAAAATATTCATATTTGCTTGCTGTGAATCCGATTGCAAACAGTCATAATTCACATTTTATAGCACAATTTATCTTAAAAATCAACAAAATGGCGTTAGCACATTTTACCTACTCTATGCGATACCACATTTCATCGGTTAATGTTCGAGAGTATTTTTATTTTTGGTGAGAAGGCTGCATTCCTTCGGGAGAGACAGCTGGTTCTTTGATTATTCGAACCGATATAGAAATTTGGATTGAAAAACGAACAAAAGTAACTTGTAAAGAATGTAAATGAAAATTATTACACTCAACGAATATTTAAAAGTAAATACTTTTAAATAGTGATTGTTAAAAACGAAGAAATTTAAAAAAAAACAAAAAACAACTGTTATCCAAAATGCATAACGAGAACGGACAAAGTCAATCAAAATATAACACTCGGAAACGTAGAAACCTGAACACCCAGTAAAAATTATTTCATCTCATTCCAATCTAAGTTTCTAATGACAAATTTTAATAATGATTCACCACTCTTTTTACTCTATTTAATGTCAAACACCTATCAGAGTTTGAGATTAAGTTCGCAACTTTTACCGACTATATTCCACATATTTTGTATTGAGGATAAAATCTGCCATTTTGTTTTTATTTTTCTTTATAAGTGGCCGAACGTTATCTTACTAGAAGTTAGATTTTTTGCATGTCCTGAGAGAAGGAAAGGCCTCATCTCATACATATTATTTAGTTCATCATGCAAGCCTAGACAAAATAGAGATTCATCACTTATAACAATAGTGTTCCAATTTTTTGCACCACTAAAGGTAACACCTACTGAGTTGTGTACCAAAAAATCCATAACTTCTTATCTGTCTACTAACACTACGTATTCCAAGGATCCTCCCATGTTCCGCAAAGCACTGAGTTGCTTTTGCCCTTGTCGATGGAGAACGAGAGCTTGAGGCACAACATCGTCCCTCTGTTGTCCTGCTTACTCACCTTCTTACTTTAGAGGAAAGAAATAACAGATCCAGGAGGAAAAAGAATATGGGAACCTAGGAAAAAGAGTATTGAACTGAAGACGTCCTCAACAGGAAGCAAATATGGTTAGTTTAGGTTGAAAATATGGAACGAAATGCAGAGGAAATATTATTTATGATAGAAAAGGCCAGGAGAAGTGGAATTATTGAAGTATATTCTTTCAAAAATACCATTTTTGATCGAAAATAAAACATATACAAAATTGGATGATTTTCTAAATTTTTCCACAAAAAATTCATTAAAATAGTAATACAATGGTTGTTTGTATTTAGGGCCAGATAATGATGATACCTACGTAAATAAATATAAAATATTTCATTTTTTTGCATATTATATTTAATTAGATGAAATACCAGCAGGTGTTTTATTGAAAAAACTTTATTTTTAATCCGCTTGAAGATATGTTTTAATTGGAATCAGGAAATACCATTAGTGAATGTAGAAAAAAAAAACGGTTGTTTTAATCTATTTTCTAGGAAGATTTCAAATTCAGTCTATTACTGTCTCTTGACATTATCCACATCTTGACTTTGAACCTTCTTTTTTCTTAACCATTGACATTCCTCGTTTTCTAATTATACCCCTGCGCTCTGGCATCAGTTCGTCATTCTTCCCGTTCGGATCTAAGTTTAGAACACAACGGATATGAGATTGCGTAATAGTATATGTGAAAATCGCATTTCGGAGGCAAAAAAAAAATATTTTTTAACATTAGGTCTATAATCATTGTTCCTATTTAAGTTTTACTTTTGGAATATAAAATTATTATGCGATCAATTAATCCGATAACTCACCAATAAAATAAAATTTAATCTACATCATTCGAAGCACCCATTTTCATTCGATAGAAGATGGTAACTACTGAAATCGATTTTTGTTTTAATTATTTTTTTCCTTTTGAATAAAAATAGAAAAAAAATCGACTATACTTCAAAACACTCGCTATATTTTCACTTTTAATTGTTTTTTTGTGGAAATATTTTACCATTCAATAAAGCGACTAATAAAATTGAAGGTCGTAGTATCAGAAATGTAAGCAGAAAACGATCACCTCATGAGCTCTAGTAACTGATCTATAACACGATAGCACGTAAGTAGAAAACTACTACAGGGAGAGTGACAGCTTGCGGCTGAAAATAGCGATTTCGATTAGGTAGACCATTCATCGTATTCACCAGATCTTGCCCCAAGCGATTTTTTCCTATTTCTTAACCTTGAAATTCCAGTGACGTTAATATTAATCAAGATATTATCGCAAATGGCTAGAACAAATTAAAATACTCAAACTCGAATTACCTTTAATTACTCGAAAGCAGAGTGTGTCTATGTGGTTGTGATAGAAGAGGATGACTCTACAGATGATCTGGAGAAAGATTCGCGCAATGTAGCATAAAAGAAAACGTGCTTTTGGAACACGTTCCTAGATGGTTTTGAACGATCATTCCAGTGGAAACAAAAATCAAGTTGGTTTTTAATGAAACTGGTAGTGAGGCAGGGGAATTAACGGCGAACATACTGTAGGTTCCGTACGGCAGTATTTGCCGCTATGGATTGACCAGCACGAAGCCCGGACTCAAATCCTATTGAGCATTTACGGGTTGAACTTAAGAGAAAAGCTCAAGCTAGAAATCAATCACTAAATGGGGCCCCTAATTTCAAATAAATTATTATTCTGACAAACTTCTTTTACTATTAATTATAATCCTTTTTTATTGTTTGAAATTCCATTTCTTTGGATATTTTTTCCAATAAAACAACTGAATAACAACATAGACATGAAGCTACAGATTTTTTGTACGCTGACATGCGACTTAAGGAGAATTTCCTGCTCATGAGTATTTAAAAACAAATAACCAAATTTATTATACAGATATATTTTTTTATTGTGATTCTATCAAAAACTTGGATTATTTTATCACTTAATATTGATTTGTAGTTCTGTCAAAACCAAAAAAAGGTTTCTTTGGAGGTTAATCTGGTGATATGAGATGCCACTTGATCTCACCACTCTAAGCCTTGCTGGAACCAAATTTTCTTCAAATGAAGAGGAAGTGATAAATATGTAGAAATTATTTAAATTTGAAGAAGTTCCGAATATTTATATCTGGTCAATTCGAAAGTACATATAATGTAGTTCCCTAAAATTAATGGTGAAAGCCTAGGCGATTATATTTCCCAAATGACTTATAGTATTTACGATGCCTAGGAAATCATGTTTTATTTCGAATGCATTCTCGTTTGAATTTCATCTCACAAATTTCCATTTCATATTCTTTAAAAGATATATAGAGTATTCAAATATTGGAACAGTTAAGTTTATTAGAAATTATCGCGGTGTTTCATTTCAAATTATTACATTGAAAGTTGATTAAAATGTTCCCATGTAAATTTTTTTCCAATACGGTACTAATTGTGATATTGTTTACTGAACATTTTACGTCTAATCTTTTAATCTCAATTTCCATTATTATTCTAATCTAGCGAGTTTCCATCAAAACAATTGCGGCTTCCTTTACAAACCTAAAATAGAATAGCATCGTCATATAATATAGTATATTATGTTAATAAGTTTATTTATAATGGTAATTGTTTATTAAGATTCATTACAAATTATTCGTTGTTTGAAGAAATCACCATTATTATTTGGTTTTTGTTTCAGGTAAGACTACCTACACAGACAGTTCACGATTCTCTATATGTAAGTTCTGAATAAGTTTGCATAATTAGCTATTTGCATAAACGACTCAAACGTAGTATCAGGTTTCTAACATTTTTTTCAAACGCGATAGAATACAAAAAAAAATAATTAATTAAATGTACAGAACCCAACTGATGATGATGATGATTACCGACAGAGAATAGTAAACGGGGTACTCTAAGCTCGCTATCCAATGTAGGATCCTCCAGACTTGAACGACGGGGCTTAACTTGGGCCAAAACTATTGGCAAACCAATAATGGCCAAGCCTGGTTGAAGTCTGGGTAACCTGACCTCGGCCATCCTATAGTCAGCCAGGCTTGGCAGAACTCTGAATTACGAGTTTGGTCTAATATCTTATTCATAATAGATATCTTAATATTAAAAGTAACAATTTTCTATGCATAAAAGACAGTAAAAAATAGTATCACTTCTTTATTTCTTTAATTATTTAACTAATATTTTTATGTACCTTTATTAGTAGAGCGCATTAATAGAAATTTGTCTTAAAACTATAATTTTATCAACAATAAATTAAAAATCTATTTTTACAAGCAACCAGCCTGAGCCAGGAATGCAGACAAGTCTTGGGTTTATCTAGGCAACCAGGCCTGGTCCAGGCCTACAAACTAAGCGATGGACATTGTTATCATCGCAAAGTCCCAGCAAGTCTGGGCGAATAACGGCTTCCATACTGGGCCCATCTTAAATCCTATATGGGATACTAAATAATGAAGCCACCTGGTACACGGATGGCTCTAAGATTAATCGCTTGGCAGGAGCAGACTTCTGCAGAGAATACCCTAAATTAAGCGAATGTTTTTCGCTTGAGGAAAATCCTACTGTCTTCCAAGCTGAAGTAGGAAGGTAGACGAGCGGTACTTAATCGCCATAAAAACGGAGTAATCTCAATCTGTTCATATTTTCATAACGGCTGATTATTTGGATTGTTTTGAAATACAAAAAATAACTGGTGAGCGATGGCTGCAAAGCCCAGCTCGTTTGAGGGACCACTAAGTCTACATGAGCAATTCGAGGTGGATTTCCTCAGCAAAACTACCAATGAGTCCAGAAACCATTTCATGGAGCAGCTAAAAGTGAAACTATTACATCTCTGGGAAGTCGGCTCGCAAGACAAGCTCGGTAGTGATAGATAGATTTACCTGACATGAAACAAGCAAAAATCGTTTATCTATCTATTACCAACTAACTTCTCTTAAATAAGCACCACTGGCGCCTGGAGACGTTGAAAGGTTAAAGCCCACGTTCCTCATTAGCTTTTCAAAGGTCATCGGCCTTTTTGGTAGTTTTAAATTAGGCATACAGGCCTATCAGAAAGCCTATGTGCGCAACAATCCCTGCCCGCCCTTTTACGTAACTCTGAAATATTATTTTTTGCTTAATTAAATTTTTCTCATTTTTGCTAAATCTGTAATTTAAAAAAATCGCGTCATTGTAAATATATAATTCAATTTAACATATTTAACGTGCTTCAATTGTCTATGTCACACTCGATTCTTTTTTTATGTTGAAAGAGCTTTTGACATTGTCAATCCTAATCCATCTCGCCAATAAATGTAGTAAAATATTATCTTATTCACCCTAATTGTTTTTAGTGTTTCATAAAACAAAAAATTGGTTGATTTCTTGTTCAAAATTTACGTTAAACCAATTGAATTTCTTAAAAAAACGTTATATCGTACCAATAACAGACTTCGATTCCAAGAAGACATTTTTCTCGATTATTGTGGGAAATGATTTATTAATTATACCAATTACTTGGAGGGTTGCTACTTAAGTTTTGAAATAGACAAATGGAAACAAATATTTACAATTCGCTTTATTGTTTCTCAAAAAATTCACTTCACGATTTATTTTTGTGCTGCGAGAATAAGAAAAAATGACCACGATTGAATTCGGAAAACCAGCGAAACACGTTGGGTCGAGATGATGCTTCATCACCAAAAATCAAAACGAGTTAATCGACTCACGGATGTTTATTCAATCCACGTCGAAAGCCATAGAAAAAAACGCTGGAAAATGTTTGTCCGCGATTCATTTCCATTTTTTGACCAAAATGAATGATTCAAGTATCTGTAAACAACTATAACAACACGTTCTGAGTACTTCCCTACCTTTAAACTTCAAACACCTTTGAAGCATAGATAACCGACAAACTTTAGATCTATTAGTAAATTTTTTCGAGGATATTAAAATTAATATCTATAGTAGTATGAAAAATTCTGTGGCTGATGGCCATTTTCTTTCACATACACACACACGTTCTGAGTACAATCACTATTAAAAATACCAAACTTTATGAGGGTAATGCTAGATTTGACATAATCACATCAATGTTGCCAATCTCTAAAGTTAAGTAGCAAGTCTGGCGTAATATTGATGTTGACTTGCGTTAATTTCTTAATTTTACATCTATTTAATGTAGATTTTCCAAATTGCGAATGTACATATTATTATTAATGGATACTTTTAAGGTTTATCTTGTTTGTAAACCATATAAATAAATAAATTATACTAACGAACTATCTAAAATTTCAAAACTAACGTACAAATTATCGCCTGAAATAAGATTTATATTGACAACATAATTTATAATGTTCCAATCTGACTTAATGTTCTTTCTAGATCACATTAATTTTTTGCTATGCAAATGTATTTTTTTTTTGGCATTTCGTATTAATCACATTTCAGTGCCTACGCATTTGAGTTCTTTGTTGGGAAAATAATTCTTTTAAATTCTTTGATAAGGATGTTTAATCGTAAAGAATGAAGTTTTTTGGAGCAACGTTCCTTATTTAGACGGCCAGGTATAACTGATGTTTAATAATAATTATTTCGGATAGTTGAAAAAAATGCAGCTCAAACAAAATCGTCATTTTGTATGAACAGGTTTTTTTTCATTTCGTCTCCTACGTTTCGTTTCGATTACATTAATTTTTTGCTGATTTCCCCACGGGTTACTGTCGGTTCGAAGTGCTAATCACAAATAAGAGTGTTCAGAAATATTGGAATTTTGATACGAACGGCAACTTGGTAACCGACAAATTATGAAGTACTTGAAAACCTAAAATACTTTTCAAATTTCCACGTGAAACAAAAATAGCGTATAATTAAGCTTTTTATGTATGTCAAAAATGCTGTCATTATTGGAAAGTAGGTTCACTTTGTTTTTAACCATAAACAATTGAAAAATTGCTATTTACAATATTTTTCTTCATTTAATTCATTTTTATAAACCAAAAAGCATAAATTTCCCGATTTGTCTACAAGAACTACATTTGAAATTTTTCTGTGTCATAGTCATAAATTTTTTAATTTTTTAAAATGTCATACAATCTGAAAAAAATTGTGATTATTTTTATAAACTATTCAAAATTTAAAATGAGTTGGAAGTTAGTCATTTTCTCTAAACTTATACAAAACATTTTCAACTATTTTTTTCCATTTTAACATTTTTTTGCTTATTGAAAAAACATGAAAATCATATTATTAATCGTATTATCACTTTTATTGACCACAAACAAATTTCTGAGACCAACTGACGCGCGTTTCGATAACCAAGCTATCGTCTTCAGTGACCGAAGGTAAACTAAAAAGGCTTGAATATCTGAAGACCACAACTTGGTTATAGAAACGCCTTGTGGTAGTGTAAACAGTGTGTTCAGTACTAATTAAATCATTCTAAAATTCACACAACGTTACAAAGAAAGCATGAAGCATAAGGGTTCCTAACCCAACCTAATTTTTTTGTCCTATGAGGTGGGGTGAACGCTTATGTCAAAATGCCCGACCGGTTGTTTAAAGCCGTCAATTCATGTGGGACTTTCATTTAACTAAACCACCTTCCTCGGTTCATAGGAGCAAGATTGTCTCCGATCGTAACCTAACCTAACCTAACTTAACCTCCCTAATCTAATCTAATTCAACCTAACCTAGTCTAAAGAAATTTTAAGTACAGTTTACGGAGATTTGTGGTTTTATGATTATTTATTGGCCAACACCGTGTTGAGATTTTGGTTTTGAAACTATGGCCTCATTTTTATTTTGAATGCGCCAAGAAAATATACAAAATGAAATAGAAAATATTGAAAGTATTAATTATTTAGTTTTCAATGATCATAATTAGGGTGGACATTCCTTTCCAAACATTAACCTAAATTTAGTTTCTAGTACACAATAATTAAAACATTTTGGTTAAGTTAGGTTTTCCTTTGTTGATTATAGCGTGTATAAACATTCAATTTACAGTTTCATCAACGAATAGAGGTAGATTTCAGTGTAGATTAATAAAAATAAAATATTTTAACATTTTATGCTGTCGCATTGAAAGAAAGAGATGTTTGAGAATTCAAATGATCCGAGTTTTCAGTAGGAATAGATCTACGACTATATACGTAATTCGAATCTGGAAGAAATTATAAATTTAGAACCATCACTGATACATGTTTATTGCCTGTAAGTGATAACTAAAGTTACCACGTATATTATAACAGGTATACAAATTACATTTCAGGCATTTCAGGTCGTAGATAAAATACAAAATGATTTATCTCTTTATTGTCGGTTGGTACATAAAGCGAGAAAATAACGACAGTAAATGATAATTACAGGGTACTGGCGGCGTTTCTATAAAAAGAACAATTAACATAAATAAAGATGCATGTATGTGTTTCACTTGTTATCTAAATTAAGGTGAGATAAGGTTAACAGACAAATGGGTGGATGGTAAATGAAACGTTATAAATATATTTTTCTACTTCATTAATACGACGTACGGTTTGTTTAAAGGCGTCAAAACAAACTTATTCGATTAATAAATGAAGAAACATGAATATAAACAAAAGAAATGATTAAAAAGTAGGCAGGATTAGACGGATAGGATATACATGTAGATTACTTGCACTGTGGTTAATTTTTTTTTAAATTACCGCATGCTTTTCGGTTCAAAAGCTTACAACGCATTACAAAAATTAACGGTTTTGGATTTGAGGTTATAAAGTTACTTATAAATACAATAAAAAGGCATTTTGTAATTATATATCCCGTTACTACCATAGAATCTATACTCATTCAAGTATTTAGCGAGGAGATTGTTCCAATGAGATCTAAATCTATTGAAATAATCAAACAGAACCGTCTTCACGATTGATGTTGTGGACGAGTTCCTAACAATATTAATAAATACTGTTGTATATAATTGTTCACAGTGAAAATATTATAAAATGTATTCAGTACATCAAAATGAATGATATTAAAAGATAGTTTAAGTAATTCAGTCTTACAATTTCTATATCTTTCGCAATTAATGGTGAAGTTTACTTTTGCGGATTATTTTACTAACTGGTTACGAAAAAGTTTCACAACGGCAATGAGGTTTCACTTTATGTGACAAAATTAGAAAAACAGTTGAGTTAAATCCTTTATTTTCTCTGTCTATAATTGTTACGAATAAAGATTAATTGTCACCGAACATGGATCGTAATTTCGATATCAAAAACGTAATAATTTTAACCTTGGCTACGTCGTCTTGCTAAAAGTAAACATATCTATATCAAATTCACCATGTTCTACTGGGTGGTTCATTTTATATTCAGTAAGGTTCACAGGATATTCCATTATTTGTAAATATCTTGACTTGCTACAGATCTTGGAATACTGATTTTGTACAAAATATTAAATAGAATATAATGTCACTCGATGTTGGGAAGAACACAAACAATTTTGTATTTCGCCATCAGATGCAAAAAATTGAGAATGCCATGTCCCCTAAAATATATTATGTGCCAAAACTGCACAAACCTTCGGGGACTCAAGTTATTCAGTACCTACATTGTGAAAACTTTCTAATTCCAACAAAACGTTTTAATAAGTTTCGAAAAAAGAAAGTGGTAGCAGCGACTTGTATATAACGTATGTAACCAAATTTTTCGAAAAAAAGTTTATAGTACAATTTTGAAACAACGTAATAATGTTAACAAATTCATTTATTCGCCCCTTTTTTTCTTAACAATAAACCCAATTTAAATTATACTTGAAGGGTAATTTTTTTCAGTTGTGCGTAATTTTTGGTTAACGTGTTGTATCATATACTGGAGAAATCAATTCTGTTGATTGCCAATTTCGTGAGTTTTTTTTAAACATTTTTACGTCGAAGCTGTTGTTTATTTTCGGCTTCCGAACCCTTATCATAAACAATTTTCTATGTCATCTGTGTGAAATCCTTCATTGTCTTCATTGCCTTTAATTTCTGAACTGTTGTTCAGTATATTTTGGACATTTCTTCATTTTCCGATGTTTGACTCCCTTTCTCTTTAGTTCTCAATTGATAGTCATGTGGGCCGGCCAACCTTGGAGTTGATGTTACTAATTTGTCTTTTGTGCACATTCTACCAATCTATTTGACTGAGCATTATTCAAAGCTTTAGGCAACCAACTTTTTGAAAAGTTTAAACATGGTATTCCTTGTTAACATTTACAAGTTAAAATTTGATACTAAAATCAATTAAACAACAAAATAGAAACGAAACATAAAAACGTAAAACATTTTTCCTTGCCATATGTACAAGAACTTTCCCAACAATTATGAAATTATTGCAATAATTATGATATTAGTATAAGACATAAAGGACATAATACATTATCCAAATATTTCACTCAATTAAAATCTAAAACATCAAAAACAAAAGAAGTAATATTATAAATCAAGTACCTTGTACTAATTTTGACGCTGTTTACATAGGGCAGACATCTCAGTATTTAAAAAATAGACTAAAAGGTCATCAATACAAAAAATAAAACAACGTTAACTAACCATGAAATATCAAAAAAAAAATTCTATTATAAAGATTCAAAAATTTTAGGAACGGAATCTAATAGATGAAAAAGAGAATTTTTAGAAATGGTTCACATTCATAAGAACGATGAAGGTGATCTATTGATCAATATGAATACGCAATTGTCAGTGTCAATATCATATTTTGAGGAAGATGACATATGAAAGTTATTCAGAATAAAATTGAGGCAACGAATTTTTTCCGAAAACTTTTGTTACATTCGTCAGGAAAACGAAGAGTAAGCGAAGATTAACTGTGGAAAGTTGGTAGAAAATAGAAGAAAAGTGTAATGGAAGAAACATAACAGAAAACCAAAAATAGATTTAACGACTCTGTGATGATAATTTGATTAAAGTAAAATCAATATACGGAAAATGATATCGTCAGATAACTTTAGGCATATATACAACATGCATAATACATTTAAATTTTATATATAATGTACACTTAGTATATTTCACGTCAATAAATCACCAGGTAAATTTACTACCGTGCTTTTAAAAAAAACTAAAACTTGATAGTGAATAAAACCTTGATGAATGGTACGGTTGAGCCAGCGTCTATCGATAATTAGAACCTGTTAAGGACTTTTATCCAATTGAATATTTTCTCCATACGAAAACGTTGAAAATATGGAGGTTAAGGTGCTTTTTTGATTTATTTATTGCGCGTATGTTAACAAAGAAGATTTATTACATGTTAAATTTAATTAGACTTTATTAATGATTAATGTGACATTCAAAAGAACTGCACGAGGTAATATGAAAGAAATAGAGATCATCCAGAAGTTAACGTCATCTTTTACGAAGAAGTATATGGAATTGTAAAAGTTTTCTAACTAGTCATGAGTTACCATTCTGTTAAAGGAACGGGGAAACAGATTTAACGATTGTGAATCAAAAATATTTCAATGAATAAATTTTTATTGAAAATACTTTTTATAAGATACTGTACGGATATGAACAAATGTATTTACCGTAAAATTGTATTACGTACTCGCTAATTTTAGATTCTAATTATTTTTTATCCAACAAAACAAACAAAAAACAATAATTATTAGTATTAATTACAATTTTTGACGTCGTCAACAAGTAATGCATGCATTTTTTTACATTATAGGTATTATTTCACTTCTGTATGTTTTATCGATTGAAGTGTAACAAAAATAGAAGGCATTGTTTATATCTTATATATTTAAAAAAAATATGTGCGATTTCATTGTAATAATTATTGTTTCATTACTAGAATTAGCTAATTCGACTGATTCCTGAGACTGTTCTCAATAAAATATCAATACTAACAAAATTCAAATGAAATAAGTATTAAAATGATAGTTCCTACTACGTCTAGCAATAATGTGAACCTGCACTGGACTATCCCATTCCAGTTCTGCTGATTGGAATGACGGTCTATTTTGTGTGCCACTGAAATGATGTGAACAATGAATCCAGAGCTTCAGTATTCGTTGAATAGTAAACACGCATTTTGTTTTTTTGTGGAACTCTATATGTAATCACTAGCAATAAAGTTAACTGAAGACCAAACTCCTGTACCAAAAAATCTGTTACAGATTATGGTTGATTGGTACAATGTGGACGATATGATCGATCTACTCTAGCACTAGACTGGATTAACTCGCTGGAATCCTAGACTGGAATTATGTAAATCGGGCTTCAGCTGTTAGTATGTTACAAGGGAAAAAGTTTATGCAGCTCCTACAAAGATCCGTTGGACCTTGACATTGGTGAGGCGGTCACTCTCCTCGACCGGGAGTCAGTGCAAGGGCGGCTCATTTATAATCTTAATCCAAGGCGGAAGCAATCGTACATAGGGATGAAAAGTACCTGAGCCCTAATCAGGTGTCGCAAACAAGGCCTGCGGGAAATCTGGCGAAATTCTAAGGGCCCTGTAAGTGTAAGTGTAACGGCCTCGGATCCCAAAGTTACCTCGACATTTAACCCTCCTCCACCTAGGGCTTTCAAACCGGAGGTCCGGAAAAGTCTGTTAAGAGGCCAAGAACCACTGGTTCTACGCACAAGAAACAAAGTTTGCTACAAAAGCCGTGAAACTGCACATGCAGTAAGGCCCGGTGCTAGCTACATCAAATCTAGAGCTGTCCGTGAATCGAGCGGGACAACTGCTGGATTTCATTGGCGCGGTGAATGGAGGCATCATGCGGTCTCCATCCTACAGCACAACCAAGCCACTGCAGTTTCTCTCCCTCTCTCTCTCTCTTTGGCTGGTTAGGAATACTATTCTATTTCGCCAAAAGGTTCAAGCCAACGCCCCTGATTCGGTTATTGAAAGATATAAGCGTTTGGTAATTCATGTGGCGCCCGACAGGCTTATCAGATGGCCTATGTGCTTAACTATCTCTCTCACTAAAAATATTATAGTTAATGCTCCTGAATTTATTGATTTTAGAAGCATTAATATATGAAAAAGTTTAATAAATAAGAAATTAAAGAGTTAATCTGGTTATTATACACATAATATAAAAAAGAAGTTATCGCTAATAAAGTTTGCTTAGAAAAAAAATTGGAGTTAAAAGTATCCTCTCTATCCGGATTATTTGTTTTAAATCAACTTTTAATATTAAATCAATTACGTAATAATTCTAATTTATATATATTATAAAACGAAGGTTATGGAATAAAAAGTGGATATTCTTTTATTCGCAATGTTTGCAAAAGATTGCACGTCCTTTAAAAAACGTAGGTGTGTTTGTTTTTATAAAATAGTGAGGCAACTCGGCCTCTAAAAAAGGTTATTTTAGTTTTTTTTTTATATCTTTCATCCGTTAGCGATACAGAATCAAGAGTATAAGACATTAAACTACCATATAGGAAATTTTTTATTGTCGACAAAATACATTGACATCTTTTAGTAAGAAAAAACGGGTATTCACAAAACGCCTACAACCACTTATTTTCACTAATTGAAGCAAGAGAATCATTTTTTGTAAACTATTTAATTCAAAAAAACAAAAAAATGCGTAGTACTGACCACATCATTGGAAAGTACAAACCAGAAGAAACAGTTTATCATTCAAAATGATTATAAAAAGGTTTTATTTCAGGTTAAATATTTTTTTCGATATTGAACCCGGCTTATATCTCTAAGAGCCAGTTCACGGGCTACGCTTCCTCATACTAGACACAGAAGTCACTAAAGTATCAATTTTGATATTTTAATGGTTTTTAGGAATCTAAAATCGGATATTTTATCTGAGCATGAGTCTACACGTTTGTCCTACGAGTTTTCGCAGAACTACGATTCTCTAATTTGAATTTCGATTCCAAATAATTAAAATTTTGCTGTTTAGACGCCACGATTAAGGATTCGTCTCACAAAATATACACCATAAAGTAGTTAAGTGTAAACCGACCTTAAAAGATCAGCTTAACCGTAGTTTCTGTCAAAAGTATGTCACAATTCAACAAATATCATTGAATTTTTTTTTTATTTATTTACTCTATTTATTGCTTTATTCACCAGTTTTTTGTTGAAATTTGGTGACTAATGTCAGGGTTATATGAAAACAGTTGAAAAAAAAATTCAAGTGTAGAATCTTAATTTTTTCAATCTCTACTCTACTCGCGTAGAGACAAACTTCATTTTCTTTGCGATACCTCGGCTCGCCTCGCCTTGCTTAACTTCCTCCCGCTCCACACTCTCGCAAGTTGCCTCCTAGAGGCTCTCGACAATATTCTTATCCACACTCTCGATACGCCATTCGATCAATGTCGGTTTTTTCACGCAAATATTCGAGGTGAGACGAAATTCGCATACAATAAATTCCTCGCGATGTTCTACGAGTATCTGGACACGAGCTTCTATTATCTTCATCGAGGACTTCGTCGAAGTGTCGGAACGAGTAGTCTAGTGGACCTAATAACAACGCATTCTAAATATTGATTGAAGTCAGTAGTGAAAGTGATGCTGGAACAATTCCATTCCTTTGGGAATTTTATAAAGTGGATATTGTGGAATTATAAGTCTATAATTTATTTAAGAAACGAATAAATAATGAAAATGTGCAGCGACCGATTGAATATCGTACGTAACACGATCCAAAAGTGCTTTTATTATTTAGGATTCTAACACTATCACTACCTACCTTACTGGTCCTTGTTACATATTGCATAACAAACTTTATCTACATCCCTATAATGCCAATAAATAGTTACTATTAACCAGGTGGGATGACACATAGTTAAAAAATATGATTGAATTAGTTTTATAAATTAGTATAGATGAACAAGCAACCAAAATAGAATTCAGGGAATCACTCTTATCGTAAATTCTAATATCCGGTCGTTGTGGAAGAACTGCGTTTTCAAAATTTATTTATATCTTGAGGATGTTTTCTTATTAGAGAAATCATAAAACAATAAAAAGGAACGTTTGTGTTTACATCAAGTTCAATGACTAGGAAGCATTAAACACGCACGGGCGATAGTTTTCAAAAGCTATTATATTTGGCGTTAGTACTTTGTTATGGCATTGAATAAAAAACTTTTCAATATAATAACTATATATATTTTAATAAATTTCTTTAATTTTTTATTTTTTAGACCTTTTGATATGTTTATGCTTCTAAATCTTCTTGATTTTATGTCTCTTCTGATTTAAAATTAGTTTCTTTTATAATTTTTCAAAGCCAGATGAAAATTTGACGTTTCGACTTGTTTTACTCGAATGGTGATAATGTAGTTAGTTAAAAAAGAGGAACGGTCAGTTCGATATAGACAGACTTGTGGTCAAACAGTGGAGAAATTTGTACGAAGACCTGAAAAATGGACCAACGACTTTCTTCTTCATTTTTGGCCATTGAAAATCTTCCTGTCCGTTCGCATCCACCTTACTCACCTGATTAAGCACCGTGCCACTGTTGGCCTTACAAAATCACAATACATCAACTAAACGCGATGTATTTCAGATTCAGCTATGGCAAGATTTGACGCAGTTAGTAGTCGATCGCTTTGAATAATTTCTTCCGTCTTCTGTCGTTGAAGGCTGCTTCTTATATATTCCTTCCATTGCTGTTTCACTAGAATTATCCACGATTTGATTACGTTTTACTGACCATAAAGAAAGAATCAACATTTTCTAAAAGTAGTGCTATTCAAATCGTCCTGGAACTGCAGGAAAACAAAATTTTAATCACGAATGTTATAACCTTTTTTCTGATGAACCCTATAAAGTGCTTGTAATGAGCTTCCATATTGCAAGGAGAGAGACTAATTTTTTCAGAGTAATCAATTGGGAAAGAGTTAACTTTAATAAGTTCATGAAGTAATTGAATGTCGTTTGACTTTTCTATAGATATTATTGATAATTAAATTTCATAATTAAGACCTTCAAAAACGTTTTTAATGATTTTTTATTTGGTTCATTGATAGTTTACTATCTCAGATTAAAGAACAACTAAACAAATAATGTTCAAATACGCTCTAATAACCATAAAATTCGTTGTGCTGAAATTGGTTATCACATAACGCTTGAATAAATATTTTTATTTTAGTACTGACTACTTTAAAATAACATCTTATTTTTTTTCTAAGAAAAAAACGCAAAATCTTGCGTAATCAGTTGATTTAGTATTTACCAATAATTACTTTTGTGTGATATTAATTCGCCCACAAATAAAAATTGATGTTGAAAAAAAGAAGTCTAGTAAAATCTACGTGGGCTATTTAATTTGCCTCGTGTATAAAATTAATTAAAGATAATTTATTGATTTCCTAATGAGTCGAGTAAAGAGTTATAAAAATATTTTCTATTTGTACAAGTTTTACCCATAGAATAATTTACAAAAATGTAGGGTTATCAAAAATATTATGAATCAATCGATATTAATAAATATCTCGTTTTTTATTGTATCATATTTCACTTATTATTAATTTATATTATCGCATGTCATCGTTTCCAGAATAATTGTATAAAGGGAGAATTCTCTTTAAAAAATTTTTCAATACGACTTATTAGGTATTCTAGGACCTCACTGTATATCCCAAAGTTTTTATATACTTAAGACTTTTACAATATGGACGAAATCGCAAGCTTCTCTTTAAATTTGAAAAAACGATTCTCTTCATTCATTGTTTTCGCAAAAGTGAAGGGGGTCTTTTTTGAGATAGCCATGTCCTCATCGAATATCTTCAAAAAAGCAAAACAATAACAGGAGATTATTACGCATAATTATTTGATAAAGTAAAGGAAAAGATTGCAAAAATACTACCACATTTGAAGAAAAATAAAATGCTTTTCCATCTGAAAAACGCACTTTTCCTCACTTGGTTGACCACCCACCAGATCTAAACCCAAGCTTTTCTAATATTCAAAGACCCCTCTCAAACTTTATGGAAAATGCGTTTCGGCCTATTTTAGCACAATGATAGTTTGAAACAAGCTGATTTGAAGTCTCAACGGGAACTAAGCCCCAAAACCCCTCCAACCCTGTCAAAAATACCCCTGAAGTGTCCGAAGGTACTCTGCGAGGATGTAACGTCATAAATATTCATCAGTCAAGGTGAGGTTGAACATTCCCGGGCACTTGAGGCAATGTGTTGAAGTCAATTCAGTGTTCACAACAAAGAGGATCTTTATTATCAGTGTTTCTTCTAGATAGGGCATTTGCCCAATATTGCCATCGCCATCGATACCAGCAATTGGTTGTCGTTGCAATTTATTTATCAAAAATGTCAAATTAGCAAATGAGTTTACTTGCTTGCCTTCTTCTTAGCGTGCCGTATGAAGTCCCCTTGTCGTTGGCGATCTCTCTATCTTGAGCTAGTCTAAATAACTGTCCTGCTTCCCTTATCCCAGTCCATTCTCTAATATTCTTCAACTAAGAGGCTTGTATTTGTCCCAAATAAGCATTTAATGTTATCCAACAACTCACGAACCGCATTTGCTCTGTTAAGGACTGCATCGTTTATTTGTATAGTTGTCCACGGTATCTTGAGCAAAAGCCTTTAAGTGATTAATGGTGGATATTTTTGAAATCCATGCTTCGACACTTTATAAGAGAACTGACTAACATTTGATCATCCGTTGTACGAGCTACATCAATTCTACATTTTATTTCCTTATCGGGATCCAGTTGTTCGGTAATGTAGCAACCAAGATATTTGAAACTGGACACTCTGTGAATCGGTTGTCCGTTTACCTGTAGCTGTGTGTCATGGTACGCCAATCAACTAAATACCATGTATTCTGTTATAGAACAGTTAATGTTTAGACCCATCTCTTTTTCCAAGCTGTCAATGGCGTTTAAAAGGCATTGCAGTTCATTCAAGTACAACTGTATCGTCTGGTATCTGATTGTATTGAGAAGTTTACCGTTAATTTTGGTGGTAAGAGTATGCAACCTTGTCTGACTCCTCTTAAGATTTCCACTCTTCCTGAAAAGGATCGTTTGATCACGTTCTTTTTCTGCCCTGAAAAGGACCGTAGAAAAGATACTGTCACTAATGAGGTACAATTTGAAATTTGCGAAATAACTTTTGATTGCAACTCGTACTCTAGGCGTTACCTAGTTAAATAAAGTCGATATCGATCACTAAAATAAACGCTTACACTATCACTTTTCATTTTTGTACATTTTTTTTTAATTTCAAATAACAATCAACTACACACTATATAATAACAATAACGATATTTTCATTTAATTTCTCTCATAAAGATTCTTTGATTGAACAAATATCAGTTTTAATATCTGAGACCTATTAATCTTGATGAATTCAATGAAGATGTACGTCAGTAAACCATTAAATTCATAATCCATACATTCATCGACCGATCGTCGCGTCGTTATAAAATACGCCTCTGTAATGTAAATATTATGTTTTGGAAATGCTAATATGACACCATAACATTTTTCATAATAAAGTTAACAACCAAGAGCTGAGATGAAATCGGAGACCTCCGATGAACGTGAGTGTGTTTCAAGTTTACAACGTTCATTGAATGTCATTGCCAAGTCGGAAGAGAAGTAGAATTATAGAGAAAGGTAGCAACTAGTTGAATAAAATCTATGGAAAACCACCCACGGTGCTCTACCATATATCCATATCCATAAATATCGAACGTGTGGTGACAGTTACGCGTATACGGTCGATAGTATGTTTGTTAATAGAAAAAAAAAAAAAAATGTTGAATATACGAGGGAGTTATAGAAATTACCATAAATAGTATCAATAGTGCTAATCATAAGAGATCTTTCGGGGAAAGACAACTTCCAGCAAGTGATAATGGTGTAATTAGTATTTTATTGCAGATGAAGTTTCAAAATTATCAGAGATATGGCAAGATATCCACAGGATGTATTCCGAAATGGAAACATCCTGTGTAAATTTCTATAAAAACGGAATAAAAAATATATTACAAGAAAACAAAAAGTGGACTGAGTATTTTGAAGCGCTAAACAAGAAACATGCAATTAATTTGGAAATAGATAATCACCAAGAGAGGATATAGTTACTGCAGAGACACTGAAGGATACTTAACAATATTTTTAACGCCAAATGGCAGTATACCATAGATTTTGAGCACCCCTTTCAAAGTACTCGTAAGAATTGTAGTGACTAGATTTTCAAAATACGCTGAAAAAATAATAAGCGATTATCAATGTAGCTTTAGAATAGGAACGTCTACAACTGATTAGATATTTAATATGTTGTACTAATTTGAAATAATTTTAGAGTATCTGGAAAAATCAATAAAAGTTTGATAGAAGAAACCCGAACCCTGCAATAAAAACATCAAGGGTTAGTCCACATTTGGGAGAAAGAATATGATAATACACAAAACAATATGAAAATCTCCAAAACTTGCGTAATCTCACGTATGCAACGGTAACAAGAACATGAAGGCTGGTTGGAGATTATGTCGAAAGAATATCAGACAAGAGATGGGAAAGTGACAAAAATTCAAAAACGAAGCACACGGAGACCACTAGGCAGACCACCAAACATTTGGTATAAAATTTGAGGCTTGGCGTTTCAAAGTAAGCTCAGAATTAAACAGGACAGGGCCCTATTGAAAGAAAAAGAAGATCGACGATTTAATAGATCAAAAAGAATATTTTTGGGCGCGGTCGTGTAGCACCCAATTTTTTAACCTTACCTTGTACAACCACGAAGTTTCTATTAGATACTTTGTATCATGTAAAGGACTATTTTATGAGAATACAAATAAAGAGTCTTTCAAAAATTACAGTACCCATATTTTTGATTGAATTTTTTCCCATCTTTCCAAAAATTGAGTAATTTTTAATTATTTTGAACCCCCAAATTATTTGCCAAACTGTCCGAATGAATATACAGTTAATTAATTAAAAACACCTAATCATAATTTATATACAACTGTTGTTTGCTATAATTCCAGCTGTGTAATTGGACAAATGTGACGAAATATTTTGAAAAATGTGTTATCTAACTGGATATAAAATAACCGAACGCGTAATAAAAGAAACTATTCCTAGATCGGTACATTTACATTCGAATGAGATGGCATGGTACATTATTCGTCCTTCATTACGTTTGTAGGCATACTTTACCGGGAGATTTATACGAGGAAGAAATTCAACAAAGCTATAAATACCAAAAACGGATACCATGTTCTGTTCGGACATTCATATATATTATTCCATTTATGTTGTTATGTAAATCTACGATAACAACAACTGAACGATATATTGTAATCCAATACATATATGAATATTTGAAGTCATTCGATATGTAAATCATTTTCACACACTTGATGGGATGCTGAAACCATTGATGTAAATCGACCATCATTTAAAAAGTTTTCGCTTTGTGCTAACAGAGTTTCTTTACGAAATTAAGGGCAACATAGTATAAACTTTTGCGGAAACTTGGGTCTAATTTTTACAACCAACTTCTAGATGAAAATTTGTTAGCTGATTGTTAATATGCTGCTATGATAAAAAGAAAAAATCAGGCTAGCAGTAAGTCGAAGGAAACCTTGTTACCAATCAGTCGATTGGTACTTCCGCCTAACTTCTATGTATCAGTTTTCCCACCAGGATATAGCCAGCTGACCTTTATCCACAGTTACAAATAAGCTATCGTTAGGTAAATTTTCATTTAAGAGACATTTTTTTTCATGTTCGAGGCCCTATGTAATTGTCAACTGATTGTTTTCGAGATATTGGATTAACTAGAGCTTCCTCCACCAAACCGCAGCTGACTTTCATGATAAAACTCTCTTAAGCATTTTACTAATTACTGAATTTGGTCATGTAAATCTGTTACTGGCTCCCGGACTATTGTGTAGGCCCTTAATGATAAACTAACGAACGTAACCGATGTTGAAGATGAATCGTTCTTCTAGCAAAGTTATTAATAGACGGAGACGCGAGTAAACTTGCTATCAGGGATATTTTTTTCTTGCGCCTCGGTTGTTAAATATACTTCCTTATCCATCTCAACTGTCAAGCCAGAAATTTTTCTGCCACTATAGTTAAAATTGTTACTAGTTGTAAACTACTCGTTTCACTGAATCTTGAAACGATTCATATGGACGTCAGTATTAATTAACGTGTTAGTAAAGTGTGACTTGTTAGGTTAGATCATAAAATAAAAATGAACCCAAAATGTCTGTAGTACTATTGTAAAAAAACGCTTTATGCCATATTATCACTATCATTACAATATTTTCTTTGTTTTCTTCAACATTTGTTGGTGAGTGAATCCGCAATATTGCGACACATTGTTTCGTTTTTTATTATTTAATAAAATAAAATCAAACTCACTTACTCACTTTTTTGTTCCTAATCTTCTGTTTTGTTAAAAAGCCCACTTTAGCCACAATATTCAATCGAAATATATTTCCCAAATGAAAATGGATATTTTTTGCACAAATCCATAGGAGTTAGATGTAAATTTCTGCGACATTATACAAAGTATTTTACGTACAAAAATTTGGAGAATTATATTTTTTATAACAATACAGACGTGGACCTTGAATAGTGAATTTGTTAAACGACTATTTGAATTTAACACTTGTCTAATTTCATCCATTAAAACTATGTATGTATGTATGTAGTAATCCCTCTTCACTTAGACAATTCAAAACGTGGGATGACTGTAGATGCCGGTAATCGTCCTCTATTTCTTACGTTCCTATGTGTAGTGCTCTGAAGGTCCTCAGTTTTTCTTAAAAAGAATGTTTATAGGGGTTTCATCCTCTACGTTGCATCTTCTACAAAAAATAACAATCTTCAGAAGTCCACAGAAGACTCACGTAGTTTCCCAGAGGTATCTTTGCCTTTCTCAATCCCTGTAGATTCTTCCAGTAACTGGTTTCTCCTTATTTCCCATTGGTTTCTATATTAATCTGTAGCTAGTGCTAAACTAAATGATTCAAGTCCTATGAATCCACCCCTACTGCAGGCAAGTTTCTAATCTATTTAATTTCCTTCAACTTCAGTGTGATACGGAATCCCTTGGAGAGTAACATCATTCCTCTTACCTAGCTCATCCAGATGTCAAGGTATTCCCAAACCATATGAAATTGGAGCTTAGAGCTGTAACAGCTGCTTGGTCATCGGAAAAAATGATAATTTCCTGTTTGCGATAATTTACTGGATTACATTTTTCAATTGCTTATATTTTTGCTTGAAAATACTAGATGTATTGCTCAAGCTTTCAGAGTGTTTGGTTCTGGTTCTATTTCAGTCCTGTTTGCCGTTTTGGGGACATCCTTATACAATTTGATGACATTTCTGTTCAATTCTAGTATGATGTTTTGATACAGTTTGCTTCTGCAGCTTAGTTTTGAGGCAAAATTTTTGCGGCATTTCTTAAAACCAAAATATTTGTTTTGTTAAATAGTGATTTTCAGTACCCTTAGAAGAGGTGTTGTCTGCCATAGGGTTCCATTAAGAATCTTTGGTCACGATGACTCCAAGGCTATTACATCACCTATGACTCATGATTTTATTTATTTTATTTTATATATATATATATATATATATATATATATATATATATATATATATATATATATATATATATATATATATATATATATATATATATATATATATATATATATATATTAATATTCGTTGCAAGTAGCGTCAGCTTCACATAATATATCTCTTCAGTTCAAGGTAACATCACCGCAAATGTAAACAAATTAGTAAACGTTTAGTACTTTGGTCTTCTTTTATGAATATAAGAAATTTTAAAGGTGAGCAACGAGAGAATCCTGAAAAAACATGGTGTTATCAAGGACAAAATCCATATTTGACTTTGCAGTTTGTATTCAATTTATAAAATAAATATTAATGATAGTATGTTAATTCGAATGGCTCTTAACTACGCCATAAACAAACGGAACTAGTAAAGAATTTTTTCATACAAAATACACATTCCCAGACAATAGAATTCAATAATGATATATTCGGCATTCATTTATTTTGAAGCCAATCTTCGAGAACTACCGCGGTTGTATCGCAATAATAATCCAAGCTGGAATGCAAAATATTCTTGACTGCTAAAAACAGTCTATTATCCATCCTTCTTCTGACCCTGCGTGTAGAATAGCTGTTTTTTTACCTTTATTAGAAGGAGCTTCCGTATGACATTTTTTTTAGCCATCCTTTACTGGTTATATCATGTCGAACCAAGTCTCATCTAGATTATCGGTGTTCCGATCTAGCTGTATTTATTTTTCCGAAATATTCTAGTTTTTGCAAGCGCTCTGACTCTGACAAGTCTTTTTGAAAGAAATCAAAAGTATGTTTCGTGACTTCAGTCTACTAACTTTAAGTAAACATTTATAATTATCATTTTTGCTTCAAAATTTTAAAGGGGATTTTCGAACTTTATAATACACACTCGAAATGAACTGACAGACATAATCCTGTTAGAGTTAGGTGTAAATATAAGGATAGGGTCTATTCTATTGCATCTCATACATTAACTAGGGGTTAGTCACTTCCAGAGATCGTGAAAACTTTTTATATATCCGCATTTAAAAACCAGTCGGTCGTCCTTCGTAAGGTAAATTTTTTAATCGTGTATTATAACCTTTTTTAGTCGACATATTTTTGAAAATCGAGAAATACCTTAAAAATAATCGATGACATTCCTGCTTTGAACAAAGACTAATTAAGTGTTATTAGACTGAGTTTGCTGATGATTGAAATTGACTTCGAATTCTTACGTACTTGTTTAATTGTCAATCATTAAAGTAATTTATGATTCTGTTTTAATTGTAGCTATTTTTCACAATTAATCGCTGAGAAATCGTTGCACCTACCACCGGTTACTGATCAAAACGAGCTTGATAAATAAACAAATACTATACAACTGCTAAACGGGAAGTATGTGGTTTTATGTCGTCGTATTCAATGATTAAATCACAATTCTAATATTATATACCATTGAATCTAATAAAATTCGATACAAAGTACTTCAAACATTCCTAAATATTCTTGGAAACATAATAATGATAATACAGTAAATTCTCTTTGGGTTAAGTCGGTACTTCAAAACATTTAAATCGATTGCACTTGTCATAAAAGTACTATAAACGAATTCCCTGAAGTTCTATAACGAACAACAATTGAAGAAGATGCGTCGGCTGACTTAAATATCGGGGGTATTCTTCGAAATATACGGTTGATAAATTAGACAATAAACTTGAAGGTACACTACTTAATGTAAGTAAGCTGTTTCACTTGATAAGCGTTTCAATTGTTTGTCGTAGTAAAGATTAGATTATGAAGGGTTTTCGAAACTACCGTCATCTATCTACTGTATAATTCTTTGAATTTTTTTATTCTATTGACTAATATTCACGAACTTGATAAATTTATAACTACATTTAACTATAGTCCAATCACAATATTCGCCGATATTATTATAATTTGCATTCTGTCCTTCATTTTTCTTGCCATATTTTTCTTATCATTATTTTCTTTTCTTCACTCTGCTTCATTGTTTGTTTGTTTGCTAGTGAATCTGTAATCTCGCGATATAATTTTAAGGTACTTGAACAACTCAAATTCTTTTCAAATTTGTTAAAATTGAATGTATAGCACAAGTATGATGAGCCACCCCACAACGATCATCATGAAACTCTATTGATAATACGAGAAATCGATTCATTATATCTATTTTAGACCGAAAAATTTACTTCCGGAGATACTGGAAGTGGCCATTATCTCAGGAAGGCTAACAGATATTGAACCATGGATCACTTTGTTCGATAAATCTCATCAAGATCTATGTGTGTGTGTAAAAAGTCATGACGAGAGTCATGAAGAGATATCATAAATCGATTTCTCGTATCATCAATAGTCAGTAATTTGATGATGATCGTCGTGGGGTGCCTTATTGTGGTGGCTCTTCCCGATTGTATTTTTTGTTTTTAATATTCGATTAAAAAATTTAACATTGGCCACAATCATTAATTGAGGTAATCACTATAGAATATTTTTCGTGTTGAAAATATTTTTGATGTTAATATTCTCGGATTGTTGTTTCTAGTAGCAACGTCAATTTTGAAAGTGCGCATGCAATCGGTCTCTAAACTGATTCGGAATCCGACCCGCCAACAAAGCTATTGCTTCAAATAATATTAGAGCGCACTAAAGCTTGTTACAGAATCAGGTTATACAAAAATTATTTTGATGGTTTCAAGTAATAAAATTGATCTAGAACTTTATTAAACGAAGGTACAATTAACCAAGAAATTCCACGAATATGAAAGACAAAATCTATGTGATGACATCATTGACCAAGTTCCCAAGATATACTTTGTAAATCTAATTTGTTATAGTTGTAGATAACCTAGCTTCAAAGTAGGTTACTCACCTCTGCTCTAGTTTAAGTTTCACCAACAAAATTTTCTATATTTGTAGTTTTTAAAACAATTTTTCCGTTGCATTATAACGCGATGTTTATTAAACATGACAGTTTAAAATATTTCTGAGTTACTTTGTAACATCCACAATATCGCTCTGTAATCATAACAACTACGTCCTCAAACGACCTAGGCTCGGCGACAAATTTGCAACAAATTGTAAAATAAAACTTCAATTTAGTTGGAAGCAAACTCGATAAATATTTCCGTGAAAAAATCGCGCACGTACTCTCTTATCTTGAAGAATTAGATACTGCTTACTAAGACTTCCTATTACTATAAAAAAGATACAGAACGTGAATGACGCGAGATATTTATTTATTCCTTACAGAAGAATGTGGAATAATATTTTTATTACTACACCGACGAATCTTCCTTAACATCGTCAACGATTTTTTTATATTTATATTTAAAAAGAAAATGAAACGCAACGCCTTTGGTTCACATCAAAATTGAAGTAAAAGCAGATTATTAACACGATAAAGTATTTTGAAGACTTTCAAAATAGTATATTCTATTTCAGAATGAACTGAGATTAGTACTTCATCATTCATACTTGGTGGGTCTAGTCTATATCTCCCCAGAACAAAAATCTACGTATTTCAGCATATGAATACTGTTAAATAAACGAATGGAGTGTTTGCAGAGGTATAATCGGTTGTACATTTCCATTAGAATAGAATCCTCTCAATCCTGAGCTCTACATGTGATGAATAAATCCATACTATAATAATATATTTTTTGTAGCTAAAACTCATTAAATATTATGGTCGTAATTTTTCATGTATTTTTCCACCATTCAACTATTTCCATTTTCCTGTCAGTTACCTAAGAGCTTTCTTCTATTCTATTATTATTTTTTTTATCTACAAGTATCACATAATCTATGGATTACTAAGATAATATTGACAGTTCCTGCTTATTGAATAAATGAATAGAATTCAATCTTCATGTCTAAAGTCAGGTCAATTCACATCATAATGAATTATTTTGACGCATACCTGGGAAAAACTAGGTGGGAATCAACCTTGCTGAAGGTTACTTCGACGATAACATAAGTAACAAGTTAAAACGAGGGAGAAAATTGTGGATGAAGAATAAATATACCATACAAAGTGTTAAAATTATTGCAGCTACCTTGAGAAGTACTGCTTATGACGTTTAAAGAAAATTTACCTGTAACTTGTAACTGTAACTGTAACTAGTTGTAGTTAAAATATAGTATTCCATTCGCGACTATTGGCCATCACTAATAATATTAAATAATATCTTTATCTAATTTCTTACTTCTTTTATATATTTTTTTGTTGCTGAATCGTCTTTATTCAAGGTATCTCTTTATAGAAAATTGGTTTTTAAAAAATTAGTTTGTAAAAATAGGTAAAAAATTTGGTTCGTTTCTACCTATTTATCAAAATGTCATTCGACATTGTCAACTTGTATAATTTAAAAAAAAATCCTATAAAAAGAGATCTAAAATCAAAACTCTACTTCTACTTCTTAATTATTTTTGATTCGTATTTCAGATTTCATTATGATTTTATATCGTCACGTAGCTTTGTTTACCTCTATATTCATATTTCAAGATATCAAGTTTTTCTCTATTAGTTTCCAATAAATTAATCGATTTTCTTCCATTGGAATTCTATAATTTAGTATCTATTTAAAAGGTTTATTCCATTATAGAGAAATTTTTAGTTAGCGTCCTTCTATTTTCTTTTCAATTTCATATGCATTCACCTAATCTAGTCCTAGTTCCTTAAAGCTTCCTGTTTGATTCTTAGACTGTTTCCTTTAAGCTTTTAATTATTACTAAATCATCTGTATGTCCAAATATTTGGACTTATCACTGTTATATTTTGAAATTTTCACATTTTGTTTGATGTTGTGATTCCCCTTTCTGTATTTTTCGTAGCATTCCAATTTTGCATGTTTCTAGTATCTTATAGTATGATTCAAGGAAATATTTTTCTAATATTATGTATTTATTCAATAGTATACACGCATTCTTAGTTTCCAGATGATTTATTTTCACATCATTATGCAAAGACGTCTTATGGAGAAAACGAATAAATTACAATAAAAAGTACATCGAGTCGAATGAGGCAAATGAATGAGGAAGTGAATCCCATTCTTGAAATTATAAATCGACGAAAAAAAAAATGGAAGTATTTGATGTGATGTAACGCGTCATTTGGCGCCGTATATTTAAAAACATTTCTCGTTGTTATTCTTGGAAACATATTAATAACAAAAATATTCTTAGGAATTTTTGTTGACACATTAAACATAACTGGTATGCATGTAGTGTATCATCACTCATCTATTAGCTCAATCATGATATAACAGGATGGCGTTGACATCCAATTCGATTTTGTCAATTCTTCAAGCTTCCGTTATTTCATATCGTCGTTCAAATTTTGCTCATAATCGGTTGAAATCGTCAATTTCTGGTTATTATGCGAGGAAGAAAAAAAATTATCTTCTTATCACTTTATAGACTTTTTAGCCTCGTTTTTCCCTTTTTCCAGTAATCAAACTTTGCACACTTGTCAAAGACTGACGACAATACTATAATTCGATAAAAATATCGGATTATCCTGATTAGATCCGCCAGGATTCATAAATATCTTTTTGTATCCCTTGCATCAGAGTAAGAGAGGTGGAATTAGTAGGCGAATTACGTAAGCGCGCAGTCCCAGAATTACAAAATCAAAATGCAACCATCAACACATCTGTAAATATTAAAGACACCAAGGTATACAGTTTTGGACTTAGTTATACTGAAAAGTAGAAAATAAATGATAGTTCAAATAAAAATCAAAAAACACGCTTCTAGCAATAGCCAAACTAAGAAGTAATTGTTACAAGTTCCTATGCAGGGAGGAGAAAAACTTATTTACAAGATCGTGCTGCCGACAATCTTTGATTTAGTACTCATGAATCAATTTGGTCTATATAACAACTTCAATCTCTGAAGATGATAACTTATTTACTTAAACACGCGTCTAACAGTAGTAGTAGCGTCTACAGTATGAATATCACCAAACGGTTCCATAGATTCCAACTAAGTGTTGTTGAGGCTAAATATATAAATGACATATCACTTGCTCCAATGTATAATGCGAGCAGGCCACGGAAACAACAAAGCATCTACTCTGCGAATGAGAACCCCCCAAAAAAGCTTCCTTTGGAAGGAGTCTATGTATTTTGGAAGCAGAAGGATAGAATATAGATTATTTTATAAAATATTTTCTATGTAAAGCCAAAACAACTCCCCAAAACAATCTACAATCTGCTCCAATGTACTACCAGGATTTGTCCTAAGCAGAGATTTTAGATCTTAATCTATAGCGAAGAGATTTTTGGCATAATGGTAAACAGTGATGTAAACCAAGTAACCTTTTTTTTTTTAACTTCTATTTAAACTTGAAAAAGTTCGTTTAATTTCTTTTGTTATTTATAGTAATTGTGACTGACAACCGTAAGTTCATGTTCAAGATCTTTTGAAAACCATCTGTTAGGAAATACGTTTATAATTAAAAGAAACAACAGACTCTCGAAAACTAATAAGGCCTGCATGTGCATAAGATTGTCCTAATTTATTTAATAAAATGCCCGCATCTAAATTGGTATAGTCGGCCATATTAGGCCACGGGGAAAAGTGCACTAATTGGTAGAAGTTTTTAAAGTTGCGATAGTTCTATACTTGGTCGGCTTGATAAGTACAATACGCAATCATTCTTTATGTGTATTGTTTCTAATAAATACAAGCTGGAATAGAATGACTTCAGTAAAGAGAACAATATTCGATTTGACGGTAATAAAATTTGTTACAATAGAAGTCACGTAATTTATATTGAACACGACGTGAAACCAGAATTAGGAAAAGAATTTTTTTTCTATTGAAAATTTTTTTATTTGGAAATGAGAGAATGTTGAAAACTCAAACGCAAAATCAGCACAAATTTTAATATATAAACTTATCCATAGATTGAGTTTTGTTAATTCAATCATTGAAATAATTTTCTAAATTTAGTAAGTATGGAAAGAGAGGAAGGTTCGTTGATTGTTTGTGATTGGGATTATTCATGTGGATGAGGAATATTTAAAGCTTGGCTTTGAAGAAATGTATTTCAAGGATTCAACGACTCTGTATTGAATCAGCGTCAATGGGCTCTTTCTGGAAATCCATTTCCAGCGTTGTTTATGCCGTTTTTCAACCCATTATATTTGAAAAGAAAACGATGCTGTTTTTCCTCGGAAAATCAACACAATATAGCATCAAAAACATATAAAAGGATCTAAGAAATAAAAAACTGACAAATTTTCGGTCGTGACATCAACATTAAAAAGAAATATTCCTCCAGTTTTAGACGTATATCACCTCGTTCGCGTTTTGATGCTGATCGTTTTTGATTCTAATAAGTAGGGTACTCAAAGATTGGAATGGAAATCCAGTGGAACAGTTAAGTTTATAATAATTAATCGCAACGTTCTATTGACATTTACACTTATTGCTCGGTTGAAAAATGTCAAGATTAAAATCTTCAATATTATAATAACTGTAGAAACAGTATCATACCCGCTCTAATCAAAAAGGAATTAATTAATGTATCTAAACATTCATTTACTGTCGTGACTGATTTATCCAATGACGGTTAGAATTAGTTATAACATGAATAATTGAAAGGATAATATTATCCAACCGATGGAAATTACCAATATCGCATCTACCTACTGCTACTGTGCTGACATAATTTTTTTTGACTAATGCGTAGTGTACTATATACGTACAGTTTTGAAATTAATGTCGCGTCTGCTCCATACATGTCAATGATATTCATGAGATGTAATATGAGAAGATTGTGCAACTTTATTGCCATTTTACATATAAAGTTTTTGCATAAATTGATGTGTTTGTTATTTGTATTCATTTTGATATTTTTCATATTCACAACATTCCCGTATCGAACACACTATGTAACGCGCGTTTCAATAACTAAGCTATCGTCTTCAGAGACTTTATTTAGAGTTGTATGGTCAAACAATATCTTCATTACAAAATATGTGCTAGGTTCTAGGTTCTCTGCGAACATAATGATGGAAATTTCGAAAATACTGAAACTGTTTCAAAAAGTTGTCTAAGTTGGCCACTCACAAGATTTTGTTGCATCCAACCGGATCGTAATTTTTTACTGTGTGTGTGTCTTACATGACGCTTCCTCTATGAAAGAAATTTCTAAGTTCAACATTCCATTCGTGTTATCCCTCGAATTTTGCACAGTTTCGTTAGCTGCAATCTACATTGAAGGTGAACAAAATTTGAGTCCGTTGGAGTAAAATCAAAAACACCATAACAATGATTAGTGCGTGATCAGTACGTGAACATCCCGGTTGAAACGCGACATCATGTTTGACACACAGACAGATGATGAAGTTGTTGACATTAGCTATACTCCGTCTAAGAAGAGAGCTAAAAAGCTTCATTTTAATGATAGCGAAAAACAAATGATTGTGAATATTTATGAAAATAGAATGCAAGAAAATGATAACAAGACTGGCGATAACGTTATTTCCAAGGGTCTACCGTGAGTACAGAACTAATTATTACATGGCCGACCCAAAAAAGTATCCACCAAGAAAAACAATTAACAATTCAATTGATAATTTTGACAGGAGCGCCATCAGAAGAATTGTAGTGTAGTTAACGAAGGTAATGACTTTGAAGGATGAACATTTTATAATTTATCAAAAGAAATGGAATTTCAATACAAAAACGAGGAAGGAACACTTTCTTATTAGAAAATGCGGAAATAATTGTACGAAGCCAGAATACCTTAAAAAAATGAGATTTTTTGTAAAGAAGCGCCGAATGCGGTCCTGTTACATCCTCGACTTTGGCGTTTTCAACCCTGATCACGTGCACTATGCGTGAATATGTTTTGGTTTACTATTTTTCTTCGACAAAAAGACTTCAAGAAGGCTAACAGCGTTTTGGACACAAAGTTGTTATCAAAGATAGAGACAACGACATGTAAGTGGAATTGTACTGTCGATAGAGAGAGAAAGAGCATCGGTTTACAACTCTGTATCTCTCTCTACTTACCATTACAATCAGAACGTCAACATGATCCAATCAGATTAGAGTAGAGATAGATGAAGAATGGTATACCGATTTTCTTTCTCTCTCTACGAGCAGATCGGGCCTACTTTAACAACAAAACATTTTACAGGGTGAATATTTTCATTTATTAGACACTCCTCGTAGTGTTTCAATCAAATCGTACGATCTTTTCGTAAGGATGTGCGGTATCATGAGTGGGGAGCTTGACACGCTCTTATGCTAATTAATGTATACGATTTTTTAATTGAGGTATTTACGCGTGACATTCATAATATTACTTTTCGTTCTGTAGTTATCGAACAGTATAAAACTTTCATATGTAAATTGAAAACTACACCAGTGATATTAGGAAAAAAGTTCATAGGTCAAAATCGGTATTAGATACCTATGGTCGTAATGAGCTTTCACTTTACGCAAATATCTGGACGTGTCTTAAATACGTGAAACTTTCGCTGTTCGTATTGTTTATGTCGATGATTGAGCAATATTTGTGTTCGTGATGGCTGATTTTATCTCCAATGAAAAGGAAGGGTTTGGAATTTTTAAACATGATATTTAATATTAATAAAAAATAATCGCGTGAGTTTCTTTTTAGAATTATTAAGATTTCGATTTATTTTATTTATGATGTTAAATTTCTGAAACTAACATGTATATTTTTTCGTATATAATTATAAGTGTCAATACTAAAAAACTCTATTTAGAGACGACATACTAATTAATTCTATGTTGAAAACAAACACGAACAATCTTACAACTACGAGGTATATCCACAAAGAAAGTTCAGTTTGGAAAACATAATAGATTCATGTTTGTCTTCTTCATTGAATTTTTTCGCCTGTGTTTTTCAACTATGCGGTATTATGTTCTTCTAGATCGCCATTACCGTTAAAATATTGACCACCAAGGAAAGATTTCAGGTGTAAGAAGACTTGTAAGTCTCTAGGAACGAGGTCCGAGATGTAAAGAGCAAATACGTCCCAGCCAAATTCCTGTAGGAGTCACGTACGCAGGTCGAGCATTATTCTGTAAAAAAACAACACCTTGTGACAGTAATCCGATGCTTGTCCTATATTGCGCAGCGTATTTTCTTTATGGTTTCGCAGCTAATAATCTCGCAGCATATGAGTTTTCGAGGTGTCCAGATTTATTTAGGTTTAACTCTCGTTGGGTCGAAGTGTGCCACCATTCCATTGATTGCTGTATGTTTACTGGCATATCGTAAGATATTAAAGTCTCATCCCCCAATACAAAAAATCATTTTAGCTTGTCAAAAACTGAAGTTCATTGCTTATATATTATTTTTTTTGTCGTTCAGTAAGAATTTTGGGTATCTAACATGTTAGAAGTTTTCGGAATTTCATATTTTCTCTAACAATTAGTAATTGTAAAAAATGGGGAATTTTAATAGCAGGAGCACTATTTGTAAACTCACGGTTTTGCTCAATAAATTTTATTTGTATGAAATTTCCAATTAAGGCAGTCTTCATAAAGACAAAGAACAAATTGGTAACAGCGATCTGGAAATGGCGTACATTTCTTCCGATTGTGTCTGATCATGCTAGGAACTGCGATCGCAACGCTGCTACTGACAGAAATAGAAACGGAACTTACATTGTAGATATACTTCGTAAAAAGAATTCGTTTTCAGCGAATTGAAAGTATTATGAGAAGTTAAAAAGCGGATAAATGCTAATATTATAATTGGTTCATATGTAAAATTCTAATTGAAATACAAAAAATATTTTCCGTGCGTTTGGCTTGGAAAATCGCCCAAGAGATCTGACTCTACACTGTATACCAAGTAATCCCAAAAGAATTTCGAATTAAACGAACTTTTTAAATGATAAAATTCAATAATAGAAGAAAACAATTTTTGATTTAATCAATAAATTTTCATTTTATGCTAGTATCTGACCGAATTCATTGTGTTTGATCTTTCGATTTGTATAATATATTTTCCAAATATTTTGCCAATTTTCATTAGCTAAAGAATTTCTTTGCGTCTCGTTGATACATATCCCTCATTTCGAATCGACAACATTCTTTGAAGAGTGTTTGCTTATATCTACTAATATTAACTCTTCAAGAAGTGGCTGTTTGTTGTGGCAGACTTGAAGCACGTTGACGGTTTTATTGGAATCACTGGTGAATAATGAAGAATGTAAATATTTTCAGGATAAATGACCTAATCGGTATTTCGCGATGTCTCTAATAATTTTCTTGATGAGTTCCAGACTAAATAGTCGCGAATTCCTTCGTTATTTCTATGCAGCATGTCCAATTAGATCATGTCATGATGAATTATTGGTAATGGTGCCCCTTAGTTTATCATTTATTCTATATTCATTCAATTATTTTAAATATTTTGATATTTAAAAGATAACAAAAAACTCGTTAATTATTTTAATGGTCAACAAATTCCTAAAAATCTGATATTAATTAACTCCTATAGATGGAATTATTGGTCCTGATGAAATATTTTAAAGAAGACTTGTCGATTGTGTTAAATTTTTTTTTTTGATTTTTTAAAACAAAATATTTCATATGTACAAAGATTGAGTCATCTCCATTTTTTGGTAACGTCATGGCCTAAAAACGATACAAGAAATTGTATGAGATTTCATTAAGATGTGCTCAGGAAATATTTTTTTAGTATGGATAAAAGAAGGTCGTCGATATCTGCTTCTAGCACTTTTACTTTGTGAATCGACTGTCAGAATTTGGACAATGTCCGCCCAATCATATTACAAACACGTCGATGCGATTTAAAGGGAAAACAACAACAAAACATTCATGCCAGCCTGTTGGGAAAATTCCATATCAATATATGGATGGAAAATAACTTTTCGACGTCTATTTATATAACGCAGTGAATTGGTTTGTCATCAGTAATTACGCCCAGCTGTTATACTTTGTGATTAATATAAGCAATAGCCTCTCAAAGAATTACTCAAACTATGTATATGTCTTCAATAAAAAACCTAAAACAGTGGCGTCTTTCCCTGCTCCGGCCAACATGAGAGTCTAGTAGAAACACTATTCGTGGACTGTATAAGAGGTCAAAGGCTCGAATGTGGCCATATAGTTTACATGTAGTAATAGATTTAGCTTCTTCTCCAAACCATGGATTAGCAATTTGACGTTTAGTAGGAAAATTGTCTCGCTGAAGCGGTTACGGTTGACCAGTTGATCTTTTTCGTGTTCTTCTACCTTCTACGAGAATTTTCGTTATAGGCCACAATTCTATTGTGGCAAAATAGGTATCATTATAATGATTTTTGTTACTAAATTGTCTCGATCTTAGATGTTTTCATTGGAAATTAGTTTTAAATAGGCCGAAACATCAATTTTTTACCTGTTTAAGAACTAACTTTAAATCAAAAGAGACCTAAAATCTATACATTTAGAACCAAAAACATATAAAAGATTCTAAGAAATGAGAAATTAAAAAATTGTAATAATTTTGATAGTTTTGAACACAGGTAGACGAACTCGCAATATCTTTACTATTTATAAACAAGTTTCTTTAGAAACAAATTTCAAGAATAAATTTGTTTTTGTTAACGTTTTCAATGATGTTGCCTGCTCTAAATATGGTCATGATGTTATCAAAAAATCAAGTACAGAAATTCTTCTGGGTGTAACACTTTTAATTTCATAGCAGATGTAATGGATAGTTGAGGTACTTTTTCTTCTTTCTCTTTATTCACATTTCAACATCCATTCTTTCCATTCCTCTATATATCTAGGTATTTTGTTGCTGTACTCTGAAGTCGTCCATCTTTTAGGTGAAAGCCGGACAGTTTTCTAACCCTTTAATTTGTATTTGATGAATTATTGGATCATTTGTAGCACTAGTGTGTGTATATATAAGGATTGGTCCAACTCATCGTAAAACCGTCCTTGGTACGGAGACGATGCTGCGGAATAGACCCACCTGGTCAATTACCTTTACAAGAACGATTCTGTTTTGTGTTCTTAACCGTTTTCACCCAACAACTTGGTTGTTAGCAAGTACTGTTACAATAACCGTGCACAGACAGAGATTGCGCAGAAAATATAATTTGAACGCTTTCAATAACCCTTTGATCCAATGGATTGGAACAAACCTATGAAGTACCGAGTTCAAAATCAAATTTTCAATCTAGACTACTGATAATGATTCCTCTAGACAATAAGGGACATTCGTTATAGTATGAAAGAGAAAGTATTTTCGAGATAAATGACCTATTCGGTATTTGGCGATCTTTTTGGATTAAGTGTGATGATACACAGACAAAATAATAATCTGAAATCACTCGAAGTATGTGCGTGTAATCTGTAAGAATGTTTATATTTAATGACGTTAAGAATGTAAATGTTTACACCTGCAATTACATACTATTAGAATTCCTGAAAGTTCTCGATATAATTGTCTATAATTATAATCGTTTGTATGTATTTAATTATAAAATGTTGTTATGAATTTCCAAATAAGGAGAAAGGTTTCCCATTAAATAATTTCAAGTTTCCTAAGACCGTTTTTATTAACAATACTTTTTATAATGTTTGACATCATTTAGGATATCTATGATTTTGTTTGTAGTACAGAATTTTTATTTGGATCTTAAAATATTTCGTATCAAGGGTAAACTAAACAGGACATAGTTTTTGAACAAATATTTTTTAAAAATCGATTTTTCCGGTTCTTGTTACTAGAAGTTATTACTGTGGTTTTTTCTGTCAACTGTTTTCGCGTCAGAAGTCAAATGCTAAAAAAAAAGTGCCGCTGCAGTTTTGATTTCGTTTCTTAGATAAGATTTTGTGATAATAAATAGAAACTAAAGTTTGGTGGACGCGCCGGGTACAATTCCTAATATATGCCGTTTGTATAGTTTTTAGATGTTTACATCGTACGGTGACTTTTTTTATAAATATAAAGACATTCTCTTAGAAAGACTTTTTATTTGTATACGACAAATTAAAAATGTCGAACATTCTGGGTATGATTATAATGTAAATAATCTTATGTCATAGTGAACCTTATGAGCCCAAGAATTAGAATAGCAAGGATCTTCTCACCCAACTGTTTTCATCCATTCTATATGCCCCATCCAACAGAGTCTTTTTGCTCTGACAACATATCCTATCTCAGCTTGAACATACAGTGCTTTCGTTCCTCTCCTCCATTCATTTTGCTCCCTCACTCCTCCGAAAATCATCCTTAGAACCTTAGAACACTCACTGCCATAAAGCACCGTCGGTTGTATAACTGTCTTGTAAATGCGTAACTTGGCAGCTCTTGAAATATCTTTTGATCTTAATAGTCTTCCTAGGGCTCCAAACATTTTGTTTCCTCTCGCAAATCTTTTGTCGATTTCCCTGGTTTCACCTCCTTCGTTTGTCACGACACCACCAGGTACTTGAGCTCATGGAATTTATCAACTCTATATTTCCCGTGTTGCTCTGTCGTCACTTTCAATTGGTTGCAGCTATTCAGATCCCTTTCCATCTCCATATATTTGGTCTTTTGTTCATTTATGAGTACTCAATATTCTTTTGCGTTCTTTTTAAAAAGTAGCAACATTTTTTCTTTCTACTTATATGTACCATATCATCTGCGTAGGCAAGGATTTGTGTTTTGTTATTGTAATCATCTCCTGGATTCGGATGCCACTACTTCTCGGGAGGATCATTTCTAATACAAGGCTAAACAGCACTGATAGTGGATCTCCTTGCTTCAAACCTCTTTTTGTTTCAAAGTTTTCCGATAGGCTTTCCTCGACAGCTACTTCATTCTGTGTTATTCAGTGACAATCTTACCAAATGTAATATTTTCTTAGGTAATCCGAGTGTTGCCAGCGCCTGGAACAAGTGTTTTGTACTTATTGACTCATACGCCACGGTGTATTTAAATATATAAGCTTAGTAATAAGTTAGTGCATAGTTTAGTGAATAGTTAAGTCGTAGTGGATAATTTAGTAAATAGTTTGAGGTATTTAGTATATGAATAAATTAATTAATTAAGATACATCGTGTGTATAAATCCAACGCATCCTTTAAAAACTGTTTAAATAAATAAGAAAAACATTAAAATATTATTTGTGACATTTTCTAACTCTATATGTAGATCTTTTTACTATAATGACGTAGATTCAAAAAAATAAATTTAAAAAATGAAAATAAAAGTTGAAAGATGATACAGAAAACTTACATGGGTAATCTCATTTAGTCTTAATTAAACCAGAAAAAGTAATTGGGAGAATCTGATCATATACGACAACAGTGTACCGCTAAACTAGCAAATGATTCAATTTTTTTTTATCAATCTTTCTGCGCAACAGCATCCAATGAGGAAACAAATTGATATTGTATTAAATGATAAATTGATCTTATTTTGCGTCCAATTTAATAGCCCAGCTGGTGGTTGATAACTTTTATTAATTTGTTATTGAATTACTGCTTCATATTCTATTTTGTTTTTCATTGTTTATCAGCGGTACCAGATAATATCAGTTATAATCGTCGTGTAAACAGTGATAACGATGGTTTTATAGAGAAAAGTAACAATTTCTACTAGCTTAAAATAATTTAGATAATATCGGTCTAAAATATTATACTATATGCTAAAATAAATAATTCGAATTTGATTCGTAGTCAGTTGTTTAAATATCAGTTCAACGATTTGGCCGCCCAAATCATATTGTTCCACTCTTAGTCCCATATTGAGTATACTATATACAACTGGACTCCAAAAATATCTTGAACGATTGATTTTGACATTAAAACGCTTATATTAGCTTCACCTGTATGTGGGATGGTTTGTTTGTTTGTAACTCTCCTTTGGACCAAAAGCAACACCGTTAAGGTTTGATACAAGTTTCGACGAGATGTAGGTATATAAGCAGCGAAGCCTTTATACGCGGATAGTATCAATTAAATAAATATAGTTTAAAAAAACCAAAACACTTTGCACAGAACGCGCTCCATTTTCTATAAAAATTTTTTATAGTCTTCCAATTTTTAGCAGGCCTTTTTTTCAAAACAACTCCAAATCATCACCGAGCCTCCGTCGAGTCGGGATTACACATGCCTCTAACATCCTGCGCACAAACACTCTTCTTTTATACCCAAAAAACCTCAAACTTTGACTCATCACTCCATAAAACCCTCTCCTATTCTTCATGCGTCCAATTTTCATGTTCTTTAACCCACTGCAACCTCTTAATTTTATTTTTACGTTTTAAAAATGGTTTATCATTGCCACCCTTCCAAAAAGGACAATTTACTAAGCAATACAATACGTGTATCTTCAGCGATTGTGGTTTTTCGAAGCCGCTCTAAACGTTTTATGTCGCCAAAGCTCCTGGTGGATGCATATTTTTTCAAGTTGTAGTCCACGGTAGTCGAGGTATTTTTAAATAGATTGCAAGTTTTAACTTGTCGGATTCACTAATATTTTGGGTTTGTGAGACACCGTTTCGACCTTCGCTTGACAATATTAAAGAGAAATTTGTTAAAGTGTATTATTTGGAAACTTAATGAATGGATTATTGGATGGACAGAAACTTTTGACCGGTATGTAGTGTATTTTAGCGGAACAAAGTGAGTGAAGCCTCCATATGAATGAAGATTTTGGTTATATTTATATAATACATTTTATCTTAGAATTCTATTCATTCATTCATTATCCGATTCATATTTTATTTGGACACAGGCCTCATTAATATCTAAAGTTGAGCAAATTACAAGCTCCAACGTATACAAAATGTTGCGTGCGTTTCATATGCGGCATAATGCGAAAACAGCTCACAACTGTATTCATAAAATATTAGTGTAATAAATCATAGTTTTCCTTGACTCTTGTCAAGTAATATTGAAATATATTCCTGAACATTTTTGTTTCTATTTCGGTGTCGATCTGGTACCTTCACTTCGCCGCTCATTAGGAAGAATTTTGGGTATTCTCTATTGTCAAGTAAATAAAACTTAAGTTAGTGTCATTTTTACAACTGAAAAGAACAGTATATTTTTATCTGTATCTGTATAAATTACCAATAGAAACATTTATTATGATTATTAAGTAATTATATCCTAAGCAAGCTACGTCATAATGAATCATATAATGCAATTCTTTTATAAATACGAAAAATTAACTAAATATTTTTGTTATAGGTAAGACTCTCGCAATTCCCCAAGAACCATAAGTTATATTAACATAAATATATTATAAACAATATTCCAAAAGTCGCACAAATAACATTTTATCAAATTTAGATGAAAGTTAGATGCATTAATATATTTTTAACGATGTAATTGACCCTCCATCACTATTAGAGCAGCTTAGGTCCCTAGTGTCAATATTCTCACTTCATTAAAGAGCACAAGAAACTAAAAGAAGTTAATTAGAAGCGTTATTCTCACTTACTAAGACATAACATTTTCATTATTCAAAGCTCACGACGTTCTTAAAAGTCTATAACCAAAGAAAATCTCTTCAATATCAACAGGAGGCCATTTCGGTGAATTCCTGAAGGTTTAGTAATGGATGCAACATAGAGGAAAAAACCTCTATCTACATTCACTTGAAATGAAAGAGACTACACCTGCATCATGAATTTTCTTTAATTAATGGTATTGATAAATTAAATGATAACAGAATCCCCAAAGACAAAGTACCAACTACGCAAAAAAATCTTTTGAGTAGATGACACCCTGAACTATATATTTATACAAAGCTCTATTTAGAAGCTTGATAACTTCTATGAACATATCCATCTAGAGTAGGACAATCCTTTTCAATGCTGACACGGAAATCTCTATTTGTACCTACAACTTTTTACTGTCAAACAATGTTAAGCACAGATGATAGACTTGTTTCCATTAAGGATAAATCGGATGGGTTTTTTTTAATGATTAACCATGATAATTGGTAAATAAAAAAACAACCTTTCTACAAAAATAATATCTTGATATATAAAAATCATATTAATATTAACGAAATGTGGCGTTTAATCATGTGACATTAAACACCAATCAGAAAAGCGTGGCGTTACACCTCGCGAAACGCTATGTTGTAGCTGTAATTTTCGTATAAAGTGACCAGAGTTTTCAAAAATTATTGTTAAATTAATAAAGTTCGTTTTTAGATTAACCTTGAAAGACAGGTATAATTTGCCATGGAATCAGGATTTAACAAAGCAAACTGTAGTAATTCCCAAAACACGTTTCGGTCACTATTATATTATTTGTGCAGTAGCAGTTTGAAATGAACGTGTTTTTTTCTCGTGCCGAAAAACGTATTAATCTCAAATTTCTCGTATTATTCATAAAATCTCCGACTGAGTGTTATAAATTGTTGCAAGAGGCATTTGGGGACAATTCTCTATCTCGTGTGCGTGTTTTTGAGTGATGTAAGCACTTAAGTGAGAGCCGAGAGAGCACTGAATATGACTAGCGCCCAGGTCGCCCTGTGACTGTTTCAACTCCGGAAACAGTGACCAAAATCAGATCAGTGCGGGCAGATCGTCGAATGAGCATCCGGATGATTGCCGATAAAGAAACGGTTAGAAAAATTTTACACATGACAAAAGTCTGTGCGTAGTTGGTGCCAAAAAATCTGATTCCTGACCAAAAGCTCTCGCGTCAACGGGTCTGCTCAGATTTCTTTGAAAGGTTAGAAAAAATAAAAAAAATCTTCTCTAATTGGGACCCAATTTGAATTGATGTATGCGGTAAAGCAAAAAACGGCAGAGCTTCTAAAGGCGCTCACCGAAGAAGACTTCCAGCACTGCTTCGATTAATGGGAAAAACGTACGGAATGGTGTGTGGCGAGCGAAGGGGAGTATTCGATTGTAGAATAATTTTTATAATAAAGCCCTTTTTCGTAACCAGGTTCGTTATATAACAGCCTCTCTCAGCCTCGTATTGAGTCTTTAATCTTAATTTATTCTCGTAACGATTTCCAGTAAATCATACTTTCAATATGTCTGCAAGATCTACATGTTTGTTTTTGCCAGTATAATATCAGTTTGTTCGACCATAGAAACGTTCTGGATCAATCTTATTGGTTATCGTATTTCTATTTCAAAATGATAAATAACAATATTTCAAATAATTTTCTAAACATCCCGTACATATGAAACGTGTGATTACGCCGATGTCGTTTAACGTCATTCCAACTGATTTCTATTGAACATTACAAATTTTTACGCCCGAGGTGATCATATCAATCATAAAAAGTAGGCAACAAAAAAAGTTGTAATTCATTTAAGTGATTCAAATAATAGCTTTCTTCATCATAACACTCTCATTTCAATGTCAATGACGTGGATAAACAAATTCATGTAATAATCAAAGCTCGAAGTCTATTTCCAACCGATAATTTCGAAAATAAAAAAGCCAATTTCAATGTTATTAATAATAGTAATAATAACAAACACTGTAACACAATTAGTTTTGATAAAAGGATATGATCTGATTCTGTAGTATGGGTGTTTAACAACAAAATCATAAGTTTCTTTTTATGACAGTATTTCTCTCTACCACAGTGAAATTGAAGGAGAATTTCCAATATCAAATTTTAAGACGACACAAGTGACCAGAATTCTTTTATAAAATCAGCACAAACATATTTGGACGAAATTTATAAGAAAAGAAACGAGGAAAATAATTACAGTATAGGAAAAACAAAATAGTACCAAGACAAACGAAGATACATGGAAACTACGACCAAAAGAGATGGTAAAAAAGATTCAGGGACGGAAAGGAAGAGGAAACATCAGTCCGTATACTTACTAAATGTAAAGTATTACACATGAATAGACACTTTTCAGTATACTAGATAAAACAGGATGATTTCACTGAACCAAACTGAAGTCAACGGATGTCATGACATTTATTGAAGGATATGAAATGTGATATATACTAGTTTCAGTGTCAGTCCTCTGGAAAGAGTGCACACTGGGTCTTTCACGTCTCAGAGAGTTGTCATCCCATCAAACATACAAATCAATATAAAAACGAAGTTAGAGCAGACTTTCGAAGAGTTTTAACAGAGGTATAGATTAAGAAATAGAGTAATTTTTTCTTTTGGCGATCTCGTCTTCTTGTCTTATTTGAGTCATAATCTGTTCTTCTTTTATTAGTAAACTCTTTTTTCCCTTTTTAAGCTAACGTCCAGTTTTCCATCTCTTTACTGGTTTCTCGGAAGCTCTTGCTTTGATTGGTAAACATTTTTTGATAATTTGGATTATCCAAGCACGTGCCATTATGTCCAAATTATCTCTCCAATTTCTTTTTTCGTCTCCAGACCCATCTGATAACCTCCTCGTTCGATAAATGTAGTGATGAGCAAATCAAAACCAAGACTTGGTATCATAGTTTATATATTTGTGGTCTTTGTTTGTTTATTATTATTTGTTATTGAAATATTAATCGTATAAAACAAAAAGGAAGGAATCTAAGGTAATAATGATATTCAATAATAATAAATAATAAACTAATAATATAACAATCAAATTGTTAACACCCGTGCTATCGAAATTTTCGTAGTATTAGGGGAGAGTCTATATCCGACTATTCATCGGATGACCGCTGGTAATATCGACTGTGGTGATGCCCCGGGAGTCTCTAATGACGGTAAATCGCGTTGAAGATGTGACCTTAGACTTGACCTAGCCGCAGGCTACTACAGCGCCAATAACCTCGTGTGAGAAAATCACATCCTCTTTGTGGATACGAAGTGTGCGGTTTCTAAAGGATTTATCTTCGTCGATAACGCTACGAAGCTGCGATGATGGTTTCCACATCCTTTACGGAAATAACACTCGCTGTAATTTTAAGGGCAGGTATTTTCATTCGTTACTCGTTTATAGAGAATTTTTATTGACGATTTGTTTATAATAAACATTATTTGCATTACAACAAAGGGCCTTATTATTTACTCAAATTTGTTAGGTCTTTTATTTTGAAAAATCCACAATATAAAATTGAATATAATGATCTAGATATATTTTGAACTGCAATGAAAATGAAAAACAAAGTTTAATCCTTAGATAAAATCAACAAAATTTAATTGAGTTTTTAGAATATACGAGGGCGTGTCCTTTTTTTTAATAGAAAAAATCTGTTAATTATTTCTAGCCTCCCTTGAGTTCTATACATTTTGACTTCAACTCTTATATCACAAAAATTTTTTACTGAGCAAACTCCAAATATTTTTCAGTTTTCTATCTATCACCTTTTTTGGAACACACTATTAGTAAAATTTTGGTGATAGCTATTTAGTCCAGTTCCCAGGGACCAAAAAGGGGGTTCATCTTACAAAAGGTGGGGTAGAAGATTTTTTATTTCGTTTTAATGGGTTTAAAAAGTAAAATTTCACTAAATCTGGGCTAGGCTCAACTTTTGGTAGCTGAAAAACCTCGAAATTTTCGGACATTTTTCGGTTCCTTCGCAATATTTCGAAAAGGAGTGGTTCTAGCAAAAAACAGTCCCTATACAAAGTTGTAAAGCATTAAATTCCCTATAAATTTCACTCTCTTGTTTCCTTTATTCTTTTAGTTGGTGATTAATTTTGTGATGGGAGGGTTCACAGAAAATTTAGAGATTATTCTACTTCATTTTCATAACAATAACGCATATTTCGAATTTTCTGCTAAGCACCATAATTTTGTTTCACTGTATTGACTTTAGACCCTGATGAAGCTTTAAAACAATGCGAAAACTCGGCGAATAGGTTGAAGTGCTTTTTCTCACATTGCATTGGACTGTGAGGGTTTCGATATGCCTACTCATTCCTCGTCAGTTATCAATTTGGAGAGTTTGGAGAAGGGGGTCTGGAGAACCTTATTGGACAAAAATAAAATCAAAAAAGTCGCAATAACACACACAAAAGAAGGCGTATAGGTACTGTATTTTGCTAGAACCACTCCTTTTCGAGATATTGCGAAAAAAACTGAAAAATGTCCGAAAATTCGAGGTTTTTCGGCTACCAATCGAGCCCAGATTTAGTCACATTTTTGAAATTTTACTTTTTAAACCCATTAAAAGGAAAAAAAAAATTAAATCTTCTACCCCACCTTTTGTAAAGTGGAATCCTCTGTTAACTGGACTAATTTGAATGCATTCTAACAGTGGCGTAGACATATTTTTATGCACAATTTTCGACTATGAGAAAACATCATAGTAAGTTTTAAAAATCGTAATAAATATTTGAAATATTCTCTCGAAGTAGAATGTTTTATGATTTGACAATAACAAACATGGTTAAAATCGCTAAATAACTTCTGAATTTTATATTTTTATTTCCAATATATATGAATCAAACTGAGTTAATGTGAAACTTTCATAAATTTCGACGCTAGTCGTTCATTTTCTGGAAAATATGATTATTACACTGTACAACAAATTTTGAATAATTTTGTGTGAATGTTATGATCCGTTCTGCTCTCAAGATAGTCTTTTGATCGTGTGCCAGTACGGACGTCGAACATCGCTTCAATGAACTCATCGATGCATCGCGTCTAGACGACACTTCTTCCCGACGACGACGTCTGATGTATGCTTGAAACGTCGCGTCATTATTAGCTCATCCACTTCACGAGACCGCAACACGTTTTTTTATAGAAATTAACAGATTATTTTTACAATCTAACTTTTTATGAAAAGTTTTTGAATCATGGCACGTTTTTAACGCAAGAAAATAATTGTCAGTTGACTCATGGGGTTTTTAATGACTACCGTTAAATTTTGTTTCTTGATGGAAAGGATTTGGTTACTTTGATTTTAAAAATCGCCGCATATATTTTTTCGATTTGTAAATATGAGGCCATTGTCAAGATTCATCTAAGAAGTGATCTGATTCCGTAGTCTCGATCTCATACTCCACGAAATGAACTACGACTTTTGGTTGATTCCATCTTTCTACTTCTTGGAAGTCCACCGAGAAGATGTAACAATTAAAGATGATAATTGGATTAAAAATTAAAGAAAAATTTGCTTGCTACGAAAACACTGCAGACACTGACGATATCAGTGCTGGTTAGCCCAAAGCAGCAATTATTTCTGCAGGCCTCTCATATTTGTGATGAATATTTTGTATGTGGTGTTTAAAAAACATAACTCGTCTGTATTGGTTACATTACAAGTTGCTTTTTTGCGTTACCTCAGCACGTTACTAAATTCGAGATAATTCACGTTATGTAATAATTAATTCTCAAGAGACGTGTGTCTAACTGATTTGGATTAGTTTTTTATTTATTGTGGCAGCTTCTTAACCAATATAACTAGTTATTTCTAATATAAGATAAAATAATTTTGATAAAGATGTTTGAAAAAAAAAAAGAAAATATGTCGTGGAATGTCGTTGCTAGAATTTCCAGTTGCGTTATTCGTAATCATGATAACGTTGATATTAATTGGACTCAATTTATATGGAAAAATTAGAAAAAGGGGTTGAAATATGATGAAGATTGATGAGACATTTTCTTGTAGTATGTTTTAATGAGTTATTCAATCAAAACTAATTAAATACGTACAGTTATAATAAACTAATTATTAAATGATTTTTCATATACAATTTTTTTCGAAATATATACTCGAGACTAAAAATATCGACTTGGTGATAGTCGCTTACAAAAAAACCTAACACTAAATCGTATTTTTCTCAGAAAAATCTTAAAGCTAATAGTGTTAGCTTGAAAATTTGAATGAAAGCAAAAATTGATGAACATAGACACCAGTTACATCAGTGATAATTTCATCTTAATGCAGGACAATGCCCGTCCACATACTGCAGGTTCCGTATATTAGAAATTACAGGATTTCGAAATTGCCCCTCTAGATTGGCCAGCGCGTAGTCCGGATTTGAATCCTATCGAGCATTTATGAGAAGTTCGAGCTGGAAATCCTGTACCAGCTAAGAAATCGAACTTCAAAACGACAAAGAATGAGATAGCTTCGAGTAAAGGAATTTATTCGATCCATGATAAAGCGATTGGAAGCTGTTATTAGGGCCTGGGAGGGAACGATAAATATTGATAGGTTAAAGCTGAGACTAATGTCTTTGAATTGCTAAAATCAGAGAAAACAATAGAAGCTTCAGATTTTTTGCTTGAGCGTGCGACTTGAGTCGATTTTTTTGCTCACGAATGTATATCCCCTAGATTCAAATATAATGGGTCTTTGAGTCATGCATTTGTTGACAAACATTATGAGTTTGAAGTATAGAACTCCTAAATTAAATCTAAAACGGCTTGTAACATTCTAGTATGACAGTTATGCAATATGGAGTATTTTTACGATTGTGGAATTCGGAGTGGACCACAAAGATTTTTATTTTAATATTATATTTTTATAAGTAATCCTAGCTACTGATTAAACAGAAAAAATTTAAAGTAATGATGATTAGCGTTGAGTAATTATATCGCAAGTAAGCGACTTCTGTGTTGCGGCGGCAGTTTAATTACTACGTTAATAACTGTGCAACAGACACGTACAAATCACATTAAAAAAATCATCCGTAACCCGGCGTTAAATAACAGTACTTCTTATGAAAAGCATACTTTAGCTGCTACGTCTTCCTGATGTCGTTTACAAAAAAAGAAGAACTGATATATTATTTTATTATCGCAGGAATTGTTATGATTATCTTCATATGAAATATTGATATTCCATTTCTTTTTATAACAACCCCATACAGTATAACGGAATTCTCATTCGTAAGCGTTCATAATCACCCTTTCCCTATATTCTTGAGACCATTGCTCTTAACAATCAGTTTAATATGCAGTTATTCAACTTCTTTCTGATAGCAATATATTTAATATTTCATTATGTTTCTATTTAAGAGAATTAGCAGTCTCTCACAGCACCGATTCTTGAATTTAGTCAGGAGCGGTAGAAACACCCCCATCGCTTTTCATCATCACTTCAAGAAATAAATGCCAACTGATGGATATAGATACATCACAATAATCGCTGCTAAGTATACCCTTTTTATGTTTACCCCACATTTTTCATACTTTACATCTTTATGTAAGCGTCTGTAAGTCTCAACAAGCTTTACACAAAGATTCAACTTGCTGTCTCCATCGATTTTATTATGGTGGAGCTGGAACCACCACTCGGTCAAGTTATTTTGAAAAAATTAGAATGTCTACGATGACTTTGTACATTATTTTCGATAATAAAAAAATGTCGCTTCGCAGAGGACGAGAATCATTAGAAGATGACTCACGTGCGGAAGGTCATGTGACGGTTACTACTCCAGAAAACATAAAATTAGTTGAAGAAAGTAATTGACGCCTGAAAACAAATAAAAAGTTGCAGTAGGTATAGACCGGAATTTTCAGAACAAATGTTCTAATGACCTTATATGACAAAAATTATTGTAAGGAATGTGCCCAGCGTCGAGAAGAATTTTGTAAGCGATTTTTAGAGCTTTGCAGCAAGGGCAAAAAAGTGTAATTGTAACAAGTGATGAAACTAAGGACTTTTACTTTGATGCGACATCCAAAAGAGAATCCATAGAGTGGCATCACATAGGAGAGCTCGAGCCAAAAGGTCACGAAGAGCATCACAAAAGTTATGGCTACCATATTTTGCGACTACGAAGGTATCATTTTGACTAACTTTAAGGAATCAAATACAACAACAATGAAAGCAACATATTACTTTGATTTACTAAGGCAGTCGCGTCATAAAATTATCAATAAAGAGACGAGGTGAAATCAACCGTGGTGTGCGCTTCCTTTATGACAATACTCCAGTTCACGTATCGTTTGATGTCAAAAATATCGTCAAATCTATTTTCTTTCAAAGGCACTTTCACTCGTGGAAAGAGGAGGATCCAACTGGAAGCATGAAACAAGTCATAATTGTACATCGTTGTTCCCTCAGGTAGAAATTCCTTGTGAATAATGAGTTCGTTTTCCAAAAAGTGGAGGTTATGCATTAGATCGACACCATGCTTTACATCTAGTCTCAGGGAGACTAGGTTTAAAGCATAGTTTCACCATTTCGTACAATATCCTTACGATGAGGTACAAGACGATAACACGTTTTTCACATCCATGTAGTTCGTCAGGTATCATGTTAATCGACGATTACTCGTGAGTTTTCGGTACTCTACAAATGACTACTACCTAACTGGCAACTTTATGAAGAAAATCTCATACCCTAAATAAGAGTTTTCCTTAACATCCGTCTGTAATTGAAATAATCGAATTAACAAGGCGAAATCTTCTCAAACAAATGACTTTATTCTACTTTCATATTGCATTGTGGTGCATTTAATCATTCAAAAATGGTTTACCTCAAGTTTTCCCCTCTTCCTTAATGATTCCGGTGATGAAACTGTTCGTTCTAGAGAGGTCAGTAATAGGTCAGAGACGTGACACGAAACATTGACTATCTTAACGGATTTTATGTCGAAGGTTACGATTCGCTACGTACTAACATAAAGACAACACCGCTCTTAGTTTGAGTAGACACACCCATAATCAAATCCACGAACAAACGGCATAAGTAATCGGAGTGTGCCGTTTGAAATCGTGAACTATGTGTTTCCTTGTATGTACTTTGTCTAGTTTATTTTTTCGATCGGTACTAAAAACAATTGACGTGCCAAACACGATAAATATTGCTAAAGGTCGTTTTAAATGAATTACGGATAATAAGATGCATAAATCGTCGTACGTAAATGTCTTATATTCTGCTTAATATTTTAATGGAATACTGTGTAGTATTTACTAGTGTATGCTACCGTTGACATATAAAAAACAGAAATCAATCTATCAGTGTTATAGGTTATAGATGGAATACGAGTAAGCGATGTAGGTTCAATATTTAGCATTAACTGGGATCAATTTAATTCCTCAAGAATCCCAGTCAATTAATAATTACGTTTTTGACATAACTGAACATTATAAATTGTGAAAAGTTTATTTCGTTCCATTGTTTCCATTCCTGTCCCATATGACGTCGAACAATCTTTTGCGTGAGACAATTAGACCTTAACTAGAATGTAATTATGGTGTCTCTAGTTGAATTATTTTCCCATTCTCAAATCCTACCTTAAAGATCGATATACCATAGTAACTACTAAGAGAAATACTCAACAATACATCTAATCGACGCAGGTGTTTTCCAAAGTAATGTTTTGAACGCGCTTCTGTATCTTATATACTTATTAAATTCACCTTCAAACAAATAGATTAATAAAAATGGGTCTAAATCGATCCACGTGATATTCACAAACAAATAAGGAAACTGTCTTCCATGAAATGCCACAAAGAGAAAGTCAAATTTCTGGAAACCATTTTGATAGGAGACTTACTTGGAGAAAACACGTGTTCACTAAAAGAAAACAGCTTGGAATTGAACTTAGACAACTATGTTCCAACTATCCATCGAGAATTAGCTAATGGTATACAAGACAATACTTAAACCTATTTGGACATGGACTAAGCCCTCAAAATCGAAAACGATAAACATAACCTTAAGAATGAGTTTGATTTTAATGTCAATAGTTCGTGCCACAAGCAGTTTTCATAATATATAGATGTTTCTTCTGTGGATACAGCAGACTGACAAGACGAAACGGGTCCAGACTTGTCATTGCTGTTTCTAACAGTAGATAGTTTTTTGAACACTAGATTTTACATGTCGTAAATGAGAATTTAGTGGTAAATATCCAATTATATAGCGCAGATTTGTGCTTAATATTAATCATAAGAATTATTGGTTGTATGAACCACTTATTACTGAAGAAGGATCCATTATCTAATAGAGAAATTTAAACGATTACAAGCAAATAATATAATAGGCGAGAAAAACAATAACTTACGAATTATTTTCCTTCCTTAATAAGTAGAAATCAGTTAAGAAGTCATAACTAGACACTTTGGCCCCAATTGACCCTTGACCCTTACATAAGAACGTATCGTATGCAGTTATTGCAGCTAAAGTGTGTTGGCAAAACGGTTATGAATGTTAAATGGGTAATCCGAAGAAGAAATTTTCAAGCGTCCTTTCAATTTAATAGGAAATAATTTAGAATTTCATACGCCTACGAATTGAATTATTATTTTTAGCCGCAGTCGACAAGATATATAATTATATAATTAAAAGTGCGATGACAAATGCCATTGGCACCTAATTATAAAGGCGTCAATTATTATTTCTAGAAATCTAAAAATTTGTTGCACTACACTTTTTTCATATTATAGAGATTAATTTTAGACTGGCGCCTCAATGAGTTTTTTCCATAATTCTAATTTTATAACCCGTCTACCACACACCGAACTTATCACGTTGTTTTTCTTAAACATATGCCATGAGAGGTTTTGAATGGTAGTATACATAGAAACCAGTATCAACAGTAATAAGAAAGTACAAGATATTGGATTTCAAAGTTTATATGATAGGAAAAAAGAAAGGTTTCCACATTCAATAGTTCAGTTTCTTCAACGTTTTTCTGAAAATGATGCCAGACGATGTACCTAACCTATAGCCAACACTTTCTAGTTTGATCCTCAACAATAAGAAAACTATCATTTTCCGCGTTAAACAACTGACTTTCCGCGATTTAATGGAGAAAATCAGAGATGTTTGGGTTTGATGTCAGGTAAATCGTGACTTCACTACGGTACTGTTAAATACAGATTCTTAAATTTCAAATACTCAATATATTTAGTTTTCTGTGACTTAGGGTAGAAACCATTAAACTGCGGGACTTGAAATCAAAGTTACTTTTTTTTTTTGAAAATGAGCGGTACGCCAACTTTAGGTACACATATTTTGATTCGTATCAGTTATATCGACTTTTTAAGTTTGGCATGGAGCAAAGAGCAAATTTATTCATCTCTCTATCTGCCTGCGAAAATGATATACCTACGTAAACAGTTTAATATACCAAGAATCACCCTTTGAGGAAAATTTCATGGAAAATATCCCGAGTAGAAAAAAATTAGCCCTTCCCCAAAGTTGCAATATTAACAGACTGTCTGCCACTGGTACTCGGTGATGTGTTTGGTCATACCATGTCTAGTATAGGACCATTTGCACTTTTAATTAGAAAACTGCATATCCAAAGAAATAAAAATCTTCAGAATTCTAATTAATTTTAAGAAATATCCTCACTGAAGTGTTTGCCATTGGTGCCCTTAAAAGGATTTATTCGAACGCGTCAGGTATTCAAAGAGTATGTTCCAAACATGATCCTAATCAAAAGACTGAAGATTTTGGAAGATGAGGATAATTCATCAATTATAAATACTAGAGCTGCGCAAATAATTATATCTACGTTTCAAATAGAGGTCTTGATTAATCCGTTCCAAAATCTGATAAGGGTTCACTGAAACAGTTTTTTCTCCATCCATTTGATTACGTCTTTCCATTCAAATTGAAAAACTCAATGGGAGATATAAAAGTATAAAACAATGTATAGATATTGTTTGAAATCACAATTGTAATGCTATTTTTTTGATCAAATCGGGATGGAAAATTCAAATAAACCAAGTTTAATGATTTATATTTTGATATTTGGAAGTAATTTGAGTTTAGAAAGAAAAGTATAGGCAAAAGTACTCATTTAATGAGAGCCCTAACTTGGCCCCTTGTTTTCTGAGAATAGAACCGACTCTAAACGAATCGATCATTACTTTCACATGAAGTTGAGATTGGGAAATAGTGGAAGAGAAAAAGGCTCGGAAAGAGAATTTACTTCTCTCCATTATTGTAACTAGGATCATTTGTACATTGAGGAAGTGCTCAAAAGTATGAAAAATATCTTCACTATTATTAGAAGAAACATTATACCTGAAACATCAAGATTTTGAAAAAAAATTCATTGTTCGATGAGTTTGATGACCCTTTTATGATAAAAGAACTATATTATTCCTCAAAATAGCCGACACAACTTCTTCATTGTTGAAAAACTTTGACCACTGAGCCTTTTTACAAGTTTGAAAATAACCCAAGTGGGCTAAATCTGGCGAATGAACGGCATGATGTGGCGATTCAAACTGTATCTAATTTTAGCGATTTCAACTTGGTGCATTATCTTGTTCAGACAACACTAATTTCTCAACCCAATGTAACCGTTTTTACTTGGTTTCTTCACTCTAACTTTGCTGTAAGTTAGTATAATACTTGCTGATAGTACAACGCATTTGTATTATGCAGTTTATTTGTTCAGACAAAACATTAGACAGTAAATCAATTTTAAGTAAAAGAAATAGAATCTCGACAAAATTTTTGAAACTGTGTCTAATTATAATTTTTACCATCGTTAGTAATTGAGTCTTTCGCCTTCTAGTTTCATTATTTTTTTTTTCTCTTGAAAACAAGATGCATTGGTCGATACAAACGTTTAAGCTCAATTCAATTTCATTAATATTGAAATTGTAGAGGAAGTAACTCATTGAGAACATTAGTACCTGCAATAATTTAACTCTTATCGACCGATCGGATAATTCTTCAATTACACCAATACATAAACCTGAAGCAAACGAATATGAATTACACCAATTTCGACGATTTGCGTAGCCTCAAGGGAATTTCGAGGAAATTACGGCTAAATTGTTATCTGATCTTAATATCTTCCTTAAATACATTTCTCGCCTCCTTTTTAATATTGAAAATTACAGCGAAGGCGTTTGTTATAGCAATCACTATCGATCAAAGTTTATAAAAAGTGACGAAAGTATCAAGCATGCACGTAGGAAGTGAAGAAACATTTAACTCTATTCTCTAACAAAATAGATGTTAATATTTCAAATCCGTTATTATTTTTTGCTGTAGATTAATTTTCCTTGACAACTTTTATTTTACTTATTCATACTTCATCAAATCTACCAACCTGAGAACTTTTGACTGGCTAGATGCAGTCTTGAAACATCAGAATTTGGTCGAAATATTAATCGTTTTCTAAGTTAGATACGTTATCTTTGGCTTCAAAATAAGTTTCAGTTTCGGTCAAAACCTCCTCGTCCAACGAGCATCCTATTGAGGTGGTATGAAAACAGTAAAAATTAATTGGAGGCCAGATCTTGAGACTACAGTGAATGTGGAAGCAATTTTTGACAAGGTGCATTGTCTTGAAGAAACAGTATTTTCTTCTTCTCCAATTTCTGCGATGAATACAATACGATGCGCTGATTTACAACTGACTTTTTATCGCTTATTAGTCGATTCATCATGTGCAATCCATTCGGTTTACTCTCCATTGAACTCCAGTGTGAAATGACAAAGTCGTGTTTTATTCATTATGATATATCGACGTAAAAATTTGGGGTTTACATATATTGAATAGTTCCAAATAGTGCTCAGAATCATCATTTTCTTGTTGTTTTTGGTCGATTGTGACCTTGCGCGCACCCACTTTGAATAGAGCTTCCGCATACCCAAATATTCATTCTCGATTGCTTGATATCTTTAGGATCTCAATTTTTTCAATCAGCTTCACATATTTATATATTCTGTGAATATATAAGTCTCTTTTGTGCATAGTCCTCGGTGCTCATTTTCCCTCCCAACCACTTCTTAATGGTTGACTTTCCTGGGGCAGAGTACGAATAATGTTTATAAAGCCAAGCCTTGGATTTAATGGTATTAATACGCGAACTGTCTTTTTATCCATTTTTTCAAACATAACAAAAGTCGCTTCGTTCAAAATGAAGAATAGTACGACTGTTTTCAAAATTATTTACGTGTCTTTTGAAGTTTGTTACATAATAATGGACAATAGTCCAACAGACTAGTAGTTAAATTATCCAACCACATTATTGGCATAAAAAACATCGAATCCCAAAACCATTGGCAAAGGGAACCAAATAATTTTATACTATTCTAAAATATATAATCTGCCCCTTTTTATTTATAGCTAGTATTATAAGTTCCCACAAAAATCTAATTCCTATGTAAGATTTTTCGAACGCAATTAGATTAGAAAACGCTCCATGTTTGTAGTTTTGAATATAACATTATGGCTTGTAACTTGTCTGTTCCCAAATAAGTTTTATTTGGGATTGTTTTGAATGTAATTCGCTCAAAGTAGTTTATTAATCGCCATTAAATTGCAGTATTATAGTATCCACACCCGTAGCTATTGTTGCATTTCAGATTTTTGATTGGTTGAAGTGGGAATACGTCTTCTTCAACGACTATTATGCTAAGTGTTATTTATTACAATAATAAACAATTTTTGATATATTTTAGAACAGAAACAAACACATTTCGACGCGATTTGCGTTCATAACGTCCTGATAATCTTCACTTTTTCTAGGTACAAAGATCGTGCTACTTTTTTTGCCTTTTAGTGCATGCTACAGTCTGATAGACATTAAAAACACCTTTCTGACTGTTCATGCTGTTTGTGTCAACTCCTTTTTCAATTTTGTTTGTTTCAAGTTTGTAGATTTATTTGTACTCTGTTTCACTCATCATATTTAAGATTAAATCGTTGTTTTTGATTGTAGCATATATATTGTTGAATAAACTATAAATTATATATTATTATTGATCTGATTCGATATAATAGATTTAGACTCATTGCTGTCCGCTCATCCGCCTGCGAAAACGCCTTTCTCAAATATTCATTAATCTCACACAATTTTCAATAAAAAACACGAACAAATTTAAAAGTAGCAATAAATCATAAACAAAGCAATCGATGGTTTCATTGTTAGTTTCAGAAAAAAATTGATTATAATATTAATTAAAATGTTTGTCTATACTATACTGCAAATTTTAACTGCTTATAATAAATAACATTAATAGTATTAGTGGTGCAGACTATATTTTACTTTATGCTGTAAAATGTCAAATAATTCTAGAAAACGATATTAAATACCGCGCCGAGAGGATTAAGTGTAGAAACTCACGAAGCAATAACATTCAAGCGCTTAGAATAAAGACTAGCCGATTCGTATTTAACGGGGGGTTGACTCCAACTGAGTAATTCATACGATTATTCTGCGATGGAATGCTGATTGGTGGTGCTACTTCGATACAAAATCCAGAACCGTAATGTACGAACTACTATTAAAAATTTTCAATAACCTCCCTTAGTCTAACAAAACCATCTGCTACACAACGTCTTCTCATCAGAAATTGAAAGTCTTTACACCCAACTTATTTTCTACAAATAAATAAACATTGTGAAGTAGATATAGATATAAGAATAACTTTTTTATAATTCAAATTTACTATATAATAAAGTTTATAGGTGCTGCTCAATTCGGATCCCTGTAGGTACACTGAAATATCCACATCTTACCTAACATGTCTTGACTGATTGATCAGTAGCTTCTTTAATACGGTTCTCCAGTTGTTGGTATGGAAGGAATAGTAACACTAAACAAACCTCCCAATAAAATCACAAACAGTAAGGTCGGAGGACCTTGTAGACAGTGATATAACACGGATTCATGTTATATCACTATCCACATCTAAGGATGTTTACCATTTAAAAACTCATTCACATTCTCAGATCCCAATGTAGTTATTTGAATCTGTTTCCGATAGAAGAAGAAGAAATAGAAATTTCCTTAATCATTTCCCACACTGGCTTAAGATAAACTCACAAACCTCAACAAGTTTTTTGTCACCTTCATGTAAAGCTTGTAGTTATTGAAATCTCCATGATTTCATACGCTAAACACGCCTGACAGATTTCGAAGAAATATTAAATTTGGCGAATGTCCTTTATGTCTTTATTGGACACCCACAGATAACCTGATGATCTGCCTTTACAAAGACAGTCTCTATCAATAAACTGCTTATACTCTACCACGAGAGAAATGAGGAAATAAGGGAGAATGTGATGTCCAGGATGTAGTGAGATGGCCGAGGAATCGGCGAAGGGAATGGAGAGACCACGTGGACAGAATGTCAGTTAACAAGTTGGCAATGATTGCTAAGGAAGTAAAATCGAATACATCCCGACCACCTACAAGATGGTATGAAAGCTGGTCTTCATTATCCCAGCTGCAACTAGCCAACCATTGATGCAAACACGTGACTAAGTCCTAACGTACGATGAAGAAAGTGAAAAAGTGATATAAAATTCACTACAATATATTTTTGGTCATATCGGATTCATGAATAACTGAGAACATGATTTTTCTAAATCGGATGATTTATTTTCAACCGACATTAAGTCTACAGCCTTTCAATTATTATTTTAAGAGATTCAGATTAGAATGCGGCAAAGAATTTTGACATAGACTAAATGTTGGCGCTCACATTTATATTACGGAAATTAAACAAGAACTATCGTTGATTTGTGATGACCTTATTGAACAATTTCTGGTTGGGTTGAGTTTATTCATCTTTGCTTAGCTAACTTTTTATCTCTCGCATTTATTTTAGAATTTATTAGGGACGTAATTAATATGTATATATGAAGTTCAACAAAGTATGCCTTCGAGACTGACGCATCAAAAATGCTCTTTTATTATTTCATTACCATTAAATATAAAATATACCCAACATTCCAATACCGATAGATAATATATAACACATAGTATAAGACAACCGGTCTTACGAGGAGTGGTACAAAAATACAATGAATAATGTTTTAAAAAAATAAAGTGGAAAGTACATAAAATTTACCAAATATCGATCTGATGTATCTAATTGTTGCAGTTAATTGTCATTTTATGCCCTAGGGTATTAGGTTTGCTTTTAAAGTTGCTCAAAGTCTTATTATAAGGTTTTAAGCAGTTTTCAGGGTGTTTTTTTATATATATTCTATATTACATCCATTAATTCATTTTGTAATGAATTATTCTGTATGAAACAAAGTAAATACATAAAATCTATATTAATTTACTTTAAAGTACCACCCTTGGCTAATGCACTTATCACAACTATGAATCCATTAATGGAAGACTTTCAGAATTAGCAATGTCAATGTCAAAAATGGAATAAAGACGTTTTGGCAGAAAACGTGTAGTGTGAAATCTCGTAATAAGGGAGACGTGGTCGCACGGGCCAAATAACTCACAAATCAAAAACGATCTGTTTTCAAAATTACTACATCTCCACCATAGTATGGTATTGGAATTTTTTATTATTTAATATTTAATTGTTGATTTAAAGATTCATTCGCCTGATTAAGCGATCAAATTTTCCAAGCTTTCCATTTGTTGTTTGTTTTAATTTTTCAAAAATGTTTCAGTGAATCGCCATTCCGGCTCTGTGTACATATTAACGTTCGAACAATTTATTTATAGATAATTTTTTCATTTGTAATAGACAAGAAATTATGTACATAAACGTTGAAGATTTGTAAAGAAATTGAAGAAAAAAGGAATCATTATTTTACGTTATGTTTTGTATTTGCAGCGTATATAGTAATTGTAGTAAATTACATCAATACACTAAGCATCACCGTAGTGTTATAGAGTTATAGTTATAGAGAAAGATCAACACTTATTCATTTTGAAAGCTTGAAGGTACGCACGAAAAAAAAATACTTAATAACATAAAGAATATAAAATCTTTATTGGATGAGTTTTTGTATTTATTTTTTACTTTCTGCAACTAAATTATGACGAAGCGTTTCCCCAAGTTAGTAAAACATCAAGTAATAAAAATTACGATTTCAACAACATACGCTTACTACATTCCACTATTTAATACAAATTAAAAAGGGAAAAGTCTCCGTAGAAAATTAGATACAACTGTAAGAAGTCCAATGATCTTTTTGGTTTTATGAATGTTTAGATAAATCACATATTTTGTATATTACTTCCTACCTAAGAAGGAACAATCGATTTTTTACTAAAAGTAACCGAAAAGAAACAGACCCGATGTTTATGGAGGTTAAGGCAATAAATCGTAATTTGAGGGTAGTCAAAAAATCCGGACATATTGTTTCAATTTAATTATTTGCATTTTATTCTAGAAAACAATAGTTACTACACTGTAATTACACACATTTTATTATAACCGAATCAGCATCTAGTCGCCTCGCTTTCCTAATTTTTGTCTTTTTAATAAAACGAAATACTGAATCTGGCGTTTGCGGGACTTTGTTTAAAATTCTCTTTTTTAATTCTTCATGTGTAGCTGCTTCCCAACCTTCAGAATATACGTTTCGTTGCAAATTTGGTCAAAAACGTTCAATTGGCATTAGTTGAAGTACAGTAGGAACAATGTTCTTTGCTTAATGAGCAGTTGCCATATCTAGCCATAATTTTCTGCATCTAGATCTAACACAATCTTTTTCATACATTTTGGCGGTTACAGAATTTCCAGAAGCACAAATGTATGCTGAAGAACGACCACGAAAAGATATCGTCAACCATAATAACAACTTCGAGTTGGAGTTTTTGTCTTTTGAATTGTCGCCTGAATTTATTTCCTCGCCTTTCTGAGAATAATAACTCGTTGTCTCTTTTTTTCCATATGTTGCTTCTCAGAATATTTGAGCGCCTATTTTCTTGATTTTTTTAACAAAATTCTATTCTTTTAGAATTTTCTGTCCAATTTTCTTAAACTGACAGTTTTCCGTGAGTCGCTTTAACTAAAGCTTCTCTCTTCTTTATAGATATATAAGATGATTTTCAAATTAATTGAATTAAACACTTGTGTTTCTCTAAAAAACAAAGAAACGACATTTAATGTTTATTTCTTCAAATCATTCTTAAATAATCAATATTTCTTAACCTACATTAATTAAACTCTATTATCTTATTCTAATCAATCAAAATTGACACTTGTGACAGTGACATTTGTCACATCCATGACAGATCTATCATAGACATCATTGACACTTGTGACAGTGACATTTGTGACATCCATGACAGATCTATCATAGACATCATAATCCACAGATAAATAAAATAAAACCATATCAAAACTAAAGAAATACTATTTTTTTACAGATATGTATCGTAAATTGTTTGTCTGGCTATTTCCAACGATTTATTCTGATTTTGATTTTGTTCATAAAACTTGGCAATTATTTAATTTCGTTTTCTTTTAGATACTTGAAACTAAACTTTTAACAAAGACGTAATGTTTATAATTGGAATATTTGATAATTGCAAAATTACGAGAAACAATTTATAACATTTTCAGTTAACGCCTATTTTACTGCTAAGCTGTCAAAAATGTAGGGATTTTTTGTCCCCACACCCTTAGCTCGACTATTTTTTTTGCAACACTAGTGGATAAATAAGCAGGTGCTTTGTCGTGATGGAACAAAGCTTATTTCTTCAACAAATGCGGTCGTTCTTCTTAATTTAGAAAGTCAAATGGCATAATATTGGCCAGTTACCTTTTTTTTTTAAATAATAAATAGAGATTTAATCTTTGGAATCCTGAACACTGTGGTCATAAAGTTATTAGAATCAAGCAATGGTGGCACCTTATTTATGCAGAGTATTGCATATCTATGTACATTAGCTTATTTAATGTACTTTCATTCGACGATTGCTAAGAAGAAAGGCGTGAATTGTATTAATCATTTCTGGAGTAAAAAAACGATAAAGTTCTGACAAATGATTATTAAAGAAGAAAGTCCTCAACCTTATTCATGTTATTTTTTCTTCTCTCTAACAATCTTCATTTTAGATCTAGTTGTAGCTCTAATTTTCTTGCAAACATTTCATTTATATATTTAAATTTGCATTGTTTTGCCTATATATCTCATATGCTAGTATTAGTAACATTAAACATTCCATCTATCAAATCCACCTACCCGCAACAATCATCCAATGGAACTGCTTCTCCAGTTGTCACTTGAAACTAGTTTAGAGATGAAGGTATAAATATAATATTGGGGTCAGGACAAGTGACGATATTTCTGATAAATATATGCACCTATACTTATTTATAACGTTTATTGACGTACGTTTTCATCTCGCCAGGTTGGACCGAAGACAAACATTCAAATTGATTAGGTAAATAGGTGAAATGTCTTGCCCAGAATCTGTCGACGATTTCGTAATAAATGAATAAATGGTTATTGAGTGCCGTTAAAACTGCATCTGTTTCAAATGGGGAGTTATGCATATACGTAATCGTAAGCCATAATTCTTATTGTACATATACAGGGTGTACAACGAAAACTTCACCCTTAGAGATATAATTAGTTACACGTTTCATCTAGATACTAGTTACAAACGATTTGAGCGAGTTAAACGTGAAACGTGAACGCTTGGGTCGTCTTTCGTACTAAAAAATATTTCAAAATGTTTACAAAACTGTAGTAAGTGTATGTCACATCCCGAAATGCCACCTCAACTAAATAGCCAAAGGTAGAGAATATCACAGCTAAACCCATTACCCATTTAATAGTTTTTAACGAGACATTTTTCATACACCTAGGAATACCTCACATAATGGAACCTAACTCGCATACATACGCGAAATTAAAGATATTTTAACCCCATCCCTGTTGAGGAAATGAATGTTATGTCATGGCCATCCAAAATCAACCTTATCAAAATTTTGTAACTTAAATCCAATGAGAATCTCTCAGACACACCTCATATCAATTACTTTTGCGTATAATTTATTTTTTTTATTTTATTCTTTCCCATTATTATTCAATTTTCATATTATTAGAGTTTTTCCTTATAAGATGTTAATTTTTCTCTACAAAATATACCCAATTTTATATCGCGCGTTTTATTGTATTCTAATCTATTAAAAAAAATATTTCCATATTGTGCTTTTAATGTGCCCCGTTTCGTTTCACTTTTTTCTATGTAACGAATTCTAGTGTGTTTTAAAGTGTCCACCATGTACTTCTTTTTATTAAATTAGTGTTTCATACGATCCTGCCTGTAATGATTTTTCTGTGCCACTGAATCACATGATTTTTTTATTATGAAATTGAAAACAGGGAACGAAAATCATTGCTACCGACAGCATGCAACTAAATAACAAAAATGCCGAGAAGTGTTGTCAGCAGGTATTTTGGCGCTTGTTCAGGTATTCGCGCTTGCGGTATTTGGCAATCGGAGGAGGCCACGGCCTGACACATTCCAAAACATGCACGTCTAATTGGGAGAGGTAATGGTTCGGAGATTTCGCTTGGGATACGAGCCAATTTCGAAATGATTCTCAATGTGGGTTTTATTGTATATTTTATTTTACCATCAATCGATTAAATGGGCAGTTAACCTGATATAAGTTTTGGTTCATTGTTTTTATTATATAGCGCTTATTTCAAACTGAGAACCATTTAAATAGTAATGTATAAAATGCTCTCGAAAATTAACTATAATGTTTATAATCAGACAGAACGATTTTTATGAGATTTGGCGAATTGAACAAAATATATATTATTTTAATTGTATCAAATATCTTTTCGTCAAATCTTTTGTTTACGTTCAGCAAGATGGAATAGTCACTCGAGACTAAATCTGGAGAATAGGGCGGATGGGTGAGCATTCCGTAGGGCCAATTTCATGAATTTTTTCCATGGAAATACATACATTTAGACATACTTGCATTTTTAGATGTAAAAGAACTTTTTCTTCATCTCATCTTATTTAAATTCCTCACTTATAAGTGATCGCTCAAAATCGACTGAATATTTGAGATACCTAGTGTGTGTTATCACAAACTTATTTTGATATTTTTTTGTTTACACAATTTCTAAGCTTTAAAAAAATTTGATTCAATAATTAACAGATGTTTAATAATTTCATTCGTATAGTGTTTTGATAATATTTAAAATATTATTTATCAGTTTCGTAAAGTTTTTCATATTATTGAAAAATTGTACAACAGTATTCTATATTCCGTTCGCATCCTACAGCTTCTTCACTTCGGTATCTCTCAATATATTACGACAATTCCCAAGGGCTTCAACCCCATCGTATTACGTTAAGTAAAAATCCCGTTTCGTTCGGTTTAGAACTTCCTCATTTTACCGATATAGTGTTCAAAGACCCCCAACTACCTCGCTTAATACTCATTTACACTAATTTGTATGCCTATCGAGTAATCGAAGAATGCATCCTGTTATATTCGTATAATGACAGCAAATCGGCCGACCACAAACAAGAAAATTAAGTACAGGGCGATGCATTACTGTTTATCCATTTATTTCTCATAATATTCGGCATCCAGAAAATTATGATTCATAACGCTCATTACTTGAAATTCCTCAGTTACCAATAATAATGGTTATTGAGTTGAATTATGGATCTGAACGAAGATTTGAGCAAAAAATTATTCGAGGCATTCGAAATGTGTTTGAGTAACAAATGAAGAATAAGTCCTCAAAAGAATGGAAAAGAACGAGAAGTAATGATAACCATAAAAACTGGCAAAGTACAGTATTTCGGCCACACAATGCGAAACGAATTCAGATATACATTGCTCCAAGCCATTCTGCAAGCTGAATATATTGAAAAAGACAAACATTCTGGCTTAAGATCTTCATAATCTGGTTCATTGAAACCTCTCCTCAAATCTTTTATATTGCTGACAGAATAAATATTCCAATGATGATCTTGTCATGGATAAGAACCAACATATCGGAAAATTGCGGTACTTCCGGAAGGCTACACAAAGAAAATTGGAAGTGGTGTCTAAAGTATGAGAATTTTCGATCGCGTTCCGAAAACTAATACCTTACATAAAGACATTTTAGTGTCAATTGATTACTCTATTTATATTATAATCAGAAACACCTAATCCTAAACTAGGAAGTTGATACAACTGCAAAGGTGCTAGCTGAAAAGTTCTACAGCCGGTTTAGTGTGCTATTGAAGCATATCTTTCAAAAAATAGTCTCTGTTGCGCAGAGCCAATTTATGAATTTTTGCCATGGAAATGATACATTTAGGCATCTTTGCATTTTTCAGGTGTAGTACAATGTTTTTCTTTATCAACATTGGTAAATAAACAAATTGTATGTCCCATTTTTTAAAAGCTAAATATTCTAGATTGTCATAATTGTTGAAGACGTTAGTTTGTAAAAGCAAAATTTTTGTAAATTCATTAAAAAATTATAAACGGTACACCCTGTAAAAAATACGAAAAACATGGTGAAAAACGGGGTAAGAAAAAATGGTCACGATGATCGTGTGTGTCGTGAATACCTTCCTAATGGTATTTTTGCGATGAAACTCGAAAAAGTTCATCATTTATGCGAACGCAACCGGTCTCTAGTCATTTCATCGACGGTTGGCACGCGGACGGTTCTCTTCGGTCAGTGTTGCCAACGCCTAATTTTTATTGTTGGTATTTAAAAAAAAGTGGATATAACAAAAATTTATCTCATAATATCTAAAATAATTAAACATTACTAGATATTATTATGGCGTATATTACTTGAAACTTTGTTTATAATTGGATTTACTAAATAAATAAAAATATACATTACGCTGCTAATTTTAATTATTAGGTTTGAGAATATATGTTCTGTGGAAGTTCTAAATGCATAGTGTGAATAACAGAAGGCTACGTGATAGCTGGTAATAGCGCAGCGACGACTGTGAAATCAGTCAACTGGTGATAACCATCGTGCGAGATGGAATTAACCTGTGTGAAGCTGTGTGCTTCATGAAATTGCCATTCTCCGATTAAAATATATGATGGGATATAACAGAAAAGTAGTTATAACTCTTCAAATACTATCCTACCACAACGTAGCTCATTACGCAATATCCCGTGAACGGTGCGATGATTCCAGTAGCGTCCATCGGCTTTCTTGACAGTACCTACCATATACGGTATGGTAGGGCTATCCAAGGGCTTTCACTAATTCTCTGTAACATTCCATAATATTTTTTCATCAGAGAATGGTTATATTTATGCAAGCGCGCTCTTCCAACTTGAACGACGGTCAACAACTGACTGCGTTATCACTTATCATTCTACATGCAAAAAAATAGTTGTTGGGATTTATGCTCCAATATTTTGTACTGGAAAATTTGAATTAAATGCATTATTAGTATCTATACTTTTCATGTTGGACTTGACGCATCAACAGACAGGTGAATTTTTAAAACTTACGACAGATGTATATACGGCAACAATGCTTCGATTTCTTCGGCCTCGAATGACCTTGACAACTGTTCTTGGTTACAAAGGAGAACAACCACCTAGTACATTATGTGTGTGTTTGTGTATGATAGTGTGTGTGAGTCTGTATGTGTAATTGGTAACGTTAGTCTCTGCAACCGTCTTTAGTCTCTTAATCCCGGAATTGACTGTCCTACATAAGGAATCTAATTTTCTATGGTATAATTTACCATAAATTATGATAATAGTAGTAATTCTTTCTTCATTATATGTAACAACAATAAAAGAATTTTGTTATAAAACATAGACAATTATTTCAATTAAAATAATTTTATTTCTTCAACTTACAAATTTATTTTAATCACACATAGTATTTATGGATACGTTAGTAAAAATGGTCATACTATTTTATTAAAATAAAGTCATTTTCGATAAAAATCTCGAAAGTGATACGAACTATTAACAAAAATTATTAAATTGATTGATAAGGAAAATGACAAAAACTATCAAGTTACAATTATTAAAAAGATCAACTAAAGTATTAATTCATATGTATATTTCATTTGTAGGTCGTTAAATATAATTTCACTTTTATATACGTAAAAGTAACCAAAATTAATTGTAAAATGTTTATTTCAGGGGAAAATATGCAACTGTTTGGCGTGCGGTACACAAAAAAACGGGAACGGCTTACGCGGCGAAATTTGTGAAAAAACGACGAAGAAATCAGGACCAAATGAAGGAAATCGTTCACGAAATAGCCGTTTTAATGCAATGCAAATCAACCAATAGAGTGATAAGGCTACACGAAGTATATGAATCCGTCACCGAAATGGTTTTGGTATTAGAATTAGCCGCAGGCGGCGAACTCCAGCACATACTCGACGTTGGACAGTGTTTAGGAGAGGTAAGAATCGAATTGAACTCAAAATTAAAATCACTCTATAACATAGGTAATAAATGATAGTAACTTTTTGACCAGGTTATTTCTATACAGTTTTATAAATAAAGGTAAATCTTCATTGATCAATTTCCCTTTTTGAGTAGTTTTATAATATACATGGTGTTTCGGAATAGCACTCTAATCTCTCGGGAAATGATTCTATAGGTAAATGTAAAGAAAAAAAGAGAAATAATAGGAAGTCATATTGAATGACTCAGATCTGTACACTTTTTTACGTTTGGAGTAAAAGAACTTCGTTAAATGCCCCATAAATGCATTAAGAGTTCAAATAAAACTTAAAAAAAATTTAATTCTGAAGATAATGATGTGTGAAAATTATTGAATTGTAATAATATTTTAACTTTAAGCTATATTTTTAATTATTGACAATTTCAGACCCGAGACATTCAATATGGCTTCCTATTATTTCCCTTTTTCCCTTAAATTTATATATAGAATCATTTCCCGAGAGATTGGAGTGATATTCCGAAATACCCTATATAAATATCATCTTGTCACAATATTCTGATCTATTTTCTCCTTTACGGAGATAGCAAGTACTAAAATGATTCGTATAATATGAATATTTAGAACTTTTTTCTATTTTCCCTGTAGTAAAAACGTTGGTTTTTTAAAAAACTTCATACCACTAACATCTATTTGAGTATTAACCATTTGTGCATCTTTTTTAAACAGAATATCGAAGTATCAAATTACCATAACTAGAATTTTCCAAATTATTTGCTAGCTCACTTTCCAATTCTTTGAATTATAATAATTGCAACGTATTATAAAATAGTGAAAATAATTCAAAAGATTAAATCGATATTTGTTTGTTTTTTTAAAGGTAGAGGCTCGTAAAGCTATGAAGCAAATTCTAGAAGGTGTAGCCTACTTACACGATAAAAATATTGCTCATTTGGACCTCAAACCACAAAACCTACTGCTATCGGTACAAGACTGCTGTGATGACATCAAACTCTGTGATTTTGGTATATCAAAGGTACTTATGCCTGGAGTAGCAGTACGAGAAATATTGGGTAAGGAACTCTACCAATAAAAAATATTTAAACCCAAATCACATCAGTACATAATTCAAGGCTATTGAATACTTCTCAATACATTATTTCAAGATGGTGGCAAATTATGAAATTGTCAACAAATTATTCAAAACATTGAGTATAATGGCATTAAATGTCGAGCATGTCAATTGATAATAAATATCCAGAGATTTTCCACAACATAGATCAAATTATAATTTAAATTTTCAGGTACTGTTGACTATGTGGCGCCAGAAGTACTCAGCTACGAACCTATAGGCCTCAGCACCGATATATGGTCAATAGGAGTACTAGCTTACGTTCTCTTATCAGGCTACAGCCCCTTTGGAGCCGATGACAAACAACAAACTTTCCTGAACATTTCCAAATGTTCACTATCATTCGAACCCGAACATTTTGAAGACGTTTCCAGTGCTGCGATAGATTTCATCAAAAGTGCCCTTATTGTTGATCCAAGGTAAATAAGAATATATATATTTTCATTAACTTCTTCAATTTCCTATACCTTTTTATATATTAATGCTTCTAAATGTTTTTATGTACACAGACACATCAATAAAAAACTAATTTTAAAACAGAAGGGATCTAAAATAAAGAACATTTAGAAGCATATATATTTTTATTTATATTTATATAATGTGTTTTCAAACCTAGTGTTTAAAAATGCAATTAATTTGTAACAAATTCTTAACATTATCTTTTTTCCAGGACTAGACCATCTATCCACGAAATGCTAGACCATCCTTGGATATCTTTGAAAAGCAATATTCCTCATACCATAACCTTGAATGCATGTGAACACCAAAATAAACAAACAAACAACCTTACCCCCAAATCGACGCCAATAACTCAGCGCAAGAGTTTTTCCTGTATTAGCGACACAACGAAACAGTCAGGACAACGCAAAACCACTTTCTGCACAGACACATTGAACGGCAGTTTCACAGACTCCTCGTCAGTTCGTACGTACACAGTTTCAACCAATTGTTTGTGTCCTCAATGTGGTACGACATGTCGTCACATCACGCATACGCCAGTGACTAAAACTACCATCACTTTAGATCGAGGCATTCTGTGCTAGCTGTCGGTTTTGTCACAATCACAAAGTAACCGGAATTGGCACATTTAGATTTTTGTATGGAAGCCATGTCAAAATCGACATTTATGTCATTGTTACTTTAATATAAGGTTTATGTAATATCATGGTATCTAATTAGATAGATTCCAGTTACAATCTAAATTGGGAAAGGTACACATTTTATCATAACTATTAAATAAAAATTGTATAAGGGTTAAAAAGCAGAGTACTATTTACGCATCATTTGGATTAATATAAAAACTTTAATTTCTATCAGTTTTTTCAAACAACCTTCAATTCATATTATATACATCCACAGTAATGAAATAAGCAGGACTCCAAGCTGTAAAATGTCAATTTTAATAAGGCTTTTTATTTCAAATCACATCCTCGGTATATTTTAATAGAAAACTGATGATTTAATAAGAATTATTGATGTAGCTCAAACCAATTTAATAAGGGATGAATACTCGTTGTTAAAGAAAACTTATTCCACTGTTTCTTGCCACTACACCAACACTTATAATTACATTTTCTGTAACACCACATTTTGTCTTTGAAGTTCAGAGTCTGTAATTATAAGTGTTATTGTAATGGTAATAAACAGTGAGTTCACTATAGATATCGCCAACAGTTCCAGAAACGTTTTTCAAAGTATATTTCCAATAAAAATAATATACAATCATTTCTCTTTCTAGCTTAAACTTTGAAAATATTATTAGAAAAGTTGTAATAATGCATAGAATATTTGATAAATACGATTTTTGACATCGGCGTATTCCATCATTTCTTTTAAGCCAAACAGATGTTTATTTGTGCTATTGTTGGGATGTACAGTGCTATTTGTATTTAAGTATGAGTAATTTATATTATTTTGTTGCTTTAATTTACTTTAATTTGGTGTGTACCTAAATAAAGTTATTTGTTAATTTCAAATTTCATTGTTTTATTTCATGCCTTCAGTGTTTGCTTAAAGTTTTGTTTCGAGCTTTTACATTAGATATGAGTGTAACAAATTAATATACATGTTGTACAAAAATTCTCATACAACTACTGATACTAGATGGGATCTAACCTAATTTATCTCTAAACAAAAGTTCTGTTTCTCGCTCTCACTGTTCCGGCTTCTAGTATTCTTCTTTTATCCTTTCCTCACTCATCCTTTAATCAACAGATAGTCAAACTAGAAGATACTAAATGAAATATAATCTAATTTACATCTAACCAAAAGTTTCTCTTAAAGAGAAACTATTAAACTATTTACATTGTATAAGTCTTTGTTTTACCCCATCTAATATACAATGTGTCATTGTGAACGACAGTAAATATTTGGTATGACTGTTACAAGAAACATGAAAGGGATTGTTCCAATAAAAAAGCCCTTGTATAATCTAAAATTTTTGATCAATTATTACAGTTAATCCATTTAAACCCGTCTCGCAAGTCTGTCGGCATATACCGCTTGAATCTCTCATCTTAGAATTAGTTGGTTGGCAAACACTTTGACATGTTCACTATATTTTTCTCACTATGCTTTTGAATATCCTTGTATAAGTCTGTAGTGTTAAATTATTCACTATAAACCCTCAACAAGTGAATTTATAGAATTTTTGAAAAATTCTACCGTAAATTTGAAAACCTATCTAGTTTCCAGTAAATAATTCATACAAATCAAAAATAAATTGATAAAAGAGAACAAACTCAAATCTGAAATGAAAAGTACATAGCAGTACGGTATTACCTAAAAACAAGCTAGAGTGTGAAACAAAGAGTTTGACTAAACAAGAAGTAATAATAATGGAATTTCTGACAGTCAAATAACTGGCAAGTAAAAGGATATTATTTCTGAATAAAAAAGTCTACGTCACTGAGTAAAACATAAACAATTAAACTCAAATAAATTAAATATAATTGCCGAGGCCTATAGAGATAATTAGCTAGTAATGTTTGTGAAAATGCATAAGAACTGCAGGGAAACCGATATATATGTTATCAATTAATCCTTAAGAAAACCATATTTTCAACTATATGCAAGCCATTCTAGATGAAATACTTTACAAAAGAAATATTTCAATTAAGAAACGTATATAATAGAGAACCAAAAGTAAATGTAATCAATTCTTCTAAAAGGTTGTTGTATTTTATACAATAGGCAGGAAAGTAAATATTGTTTATTGGATAAACTAATTGTTTTTTAGATCAATTGGGTGGCATCCAACATCAGATTTGAAAGTTTGACCAACTGTATATTCATTATTAATAATGATTATAATAAAAACAAATAAATATGTCCTACATATTTAATAATTTATGGCTCAAGTACACTGCTAGGAATAATAAAATTCTTATATTTAGGTCATTGAAAAAATCTTGTGTGAAGTTTTGCACGCACACAACTTATACGAAATTTATTTTATATAAACTTTCAATTTGATAAGTCTATTGCAAATAGTTTAGAATATATGAAATATATTATATAAAACATTTATACTTTTAATCTTACTTAGACATGGGGCTGAGTTTCTTTTTTCATGGAGTCTTTTCCAAAATTTGTTCTGTTTCTTTTGATATTTTGTTTATTGTAGTACCTCGTGTAGTATCTTCCCTCTGTTCTTAGTTGATTTCATCTATCCAGTCTTCCTTGGTCTTTCCCTGTTTGTCGCTCTTACTTCTTACTCTGGCTTCTTGTATTCTTCATGTAATCCTTTTATCACTCATCCTTCTGACATCCTTTAATCTACAGAGACTCGAACGGTTTGGTTCTTCTATTTAAATATTTCGGTAAAAGGTAGAAGGATAAAAATCACTTAATACCTTTCAAAAAATTAGAAAAATGGATAATATCACATATCTTGGAATAAAATCAGCAGATTTAGCATTATCAGTTGGAATCGATGCAAATACTTAGTAATTAGTCATATTTTACAGTAGGTATAATGTCTGTCATCAAATAGCGAGCATCTTATCTTTACGAAAAGAGATTAGAGACGCCCCACTGCGAACTGAATAGTACACACCTTGTCTAAGTCCGTATTACAATATTGAATTTTCAGAATCAGTGAATCATTTAAAAGTATAGATAAACATTACAAAAAAATTAATCCCGTCAAATTATTCTAAATAAACTGATAATGGAATAATGTACTTGAATAGTAATAATAACTTTCATTTTACAGAATCAGATGAAGATGAAGCCTCGATATTAGAAGACTGAAAACAATTCAATGTGACCCACAGAGGACTTATTGAATATACTGTATATATTTTATTTATTAAATTGTTTTATTAAAAAATTGTTTTATTACAAACAAATAATAAACGAACCTTTCACAACATATTATTTTAAATTATTTATATTGAGATTTTTATTCTCTTAGACAATAAAAACATAAAATTGTACAATTTCTATTACAATTGTTACTGTGAAATTCTGGAGAAAGCCGTATAAGTAAATTTATTTATTGTTGAAAGGTAGGATAACTTTAGGATCATTTTAAATACAACACAGATGTGGTATTATAGTTTATAATGTAAAGGTAAAATAAATGATTCTATAATAGTAAATAACTTATATAATCTTTAAGAAGAATTTATACGAAGCTTGTAATGCTAGCGCTAGTCCTGCAGAGAAGCCATCGTTGGCCTAGCCCTTATTGTTAAGACGAGGCCATTCTTCACGGATTTGTCTTCAAATGAGCACACGTTTGAAGTTAAAAAATAAGGAACGGAAGAAACATTGTTCAATTGAATATTTTTTCATCGAATGGAAAGATATTGGGATACACATAACATGATTTGGAGGAAATGATAGCAATGAAAGCGAGAAGAAAAGTTATTCGGATATCAAGACCAAATTTGATAAGAGTTTAATATTGATTCCAGACAAATAAGAAGAAATAATATCACCCTAGTGCCGTATGCAAAACAAGTGGAATAAAAACCTTGCCAAACACTATCACACCTTCCCCTGGCAGCACTTTTACACACGGAGGAAATACAAGGTTAGAGGTGAGAAAATTGTGAGCTTCTAGCTTCTTCAGTAATAAAGTTTGTGCGAAAAACTAGATACTCCAATCTGTTTAATTCGGTCACGCGTAGCCACTGGTTCTTATCTTCCTCCATATCTTCGTACCGCAGATCAAACGGGTCACAACCACACTCCTGAAGTTTCTTCTGAAAGCGCTCACGGTTATAATGAGTGATCATTGATGTTTCATGAGCAATAGCCGTTTTATTCATTTAGTGAAATTTGTCTAGTAAATATCGTATTTGATGATGCTTACCTGGTCTGGCTGTTGGTTAGAATGAATCACATATAATTTTGGTAAGTTATAAAGATTTTGGGATGGATGTCACAGGAAAATAAGTAAAACAAGTCGTAACAAATATTTTTTTTTAATTTCTGGAATGTTACAAACCATATTAGCAAAACATGACTAACTCGGGAGGTTAACTTCCGATAATAAGAAAACGGCTTGTAATATACAGGTATGTGTGCATTACAAATGAATATATATATATATATATATATATATATATATATATATATATATATATATATATATATACATATATATATATATATATATGTGTATATATATATTTACTGACTAGAATTTAACAAATCACAACATTATTAGAAATGAACAATCTAAAATTTCACCTAAGAAATAATCATTGGTAACTGAATAAAAACTATAAAATAATAAATAATTATAACAAATATCAAAATCTCAAAATATAAAAAATATTACTTTCTTTTCGGACGATTTGACATAGACCCAAAAACACACATCAATTAAATGCTGATAAATTTTTTCATGGAAATATTATATTATATAATAGCAATACTACTTCCGTTAATTCTTAATATTAATATATAGTTAACGCAACATATTTAAATAGTATCTGTTCAATTTCAAATCATATTTCCACAAAAAAAAACATTAAAGCGAATACCTTATTGTTCAGTATACCTTACTATGAACAAATTCGAATTATGTTAAAATTTTAACATAATTCCAACCAAAACTGAGAATGTGAATTCACAAAATTTCAATTCCTTGCTTCTACATCACAACGGGTTAGTAGGTAAAATAGAAAGCTGATATTATCATGGTAACATATAAGAAATTAGCACGGATATCCGCAAGACATTAGCAAGAAGAGTATGTGAGAAAACGCAAGTAGTTGTTAGCTAATTTTTACCACATTTATCATTGAACACAACTAGAATAATCTGAGTCAAAAAATCAATCAAAATAGTTAAATAATTTAAAATGAAAACATGAAACAAGTTCTTATGTGAAGTGTTAAGGAAAAGAGTTGGGATCCCATAATATTCCAATATTTTTCCTTAGACTACTGTTTATTGAAATTAAAATTATGCCAACAAATTTTTGAATTGATTGTATCCTAAATCATTTAACATTTCTTTATTCCTTAGCTTGGTAACAAAAATGGATGAGACGTAACTATCAACCTTCGAGGGAAAGATACCGAGAAAAATTTACGGGGTTGTCCAAGAAAATATCGTAGATATAACTTTGACATCTACAACTTATACAGAGGATCAGGAAGCAGAGACATAATAATAATAAGATTGGTAGGCTTAGATGGGCAGTACATGTAGCACGCATCGACAACAACATGCCCACAAAAAAGCCGTACTAATAGGCAATAGAGACAGACGGAGTCTATGAAGATGTTACAAAAATTCGTGCAACAAACTTAATGGTCCTTGCAAGAGACCGGAAAGGATGGTGTTCGAGGCTAGAAAAAGCAGAGGCCCCCTTGTAAGGTTTTAGCGTTAGTGATGTTGATGAATATATTGTATAAGCAGCTGAACAAATTGATTTAAAAAAACTTTCGATATACTATATCAACATAATTTATCAGAATTTATATGAAAAAGACTAAATGAATTCGATTTACCATCGCGTCAAAACAAGTTAGTAGCAATTCGCAGAGACAACTATAACATTTTAAAAATTTACGTGTTCGTAAGCGCCTCTAATTGAAAATTCAAAAGTGGTTAAAAAGGACTGGACCTCCTCTTTTTCTATCTATGCTTATTAATCTCTAATTGGAGCACAAAGTAGAGGTAGGTAGACCACGAAAGACAATCTAGAGCCAGGATGAGTAAAGATATCGAAGAAGGAACAGGCGTTTGACATATTATGGAAGACAGAAGAAGAAATGTATCAATCCATTGTGAGGTAGACTGTTACAATAATTTCACTTTCCAAAGATCTGACATTTGTTAATAAATTATGACTGAATATCTAACATTAAAAAAATTGTAGAAACGAAATAAATTATAGCTATACACAATAATTAGCTATGTACAAAACATATTTAAAATTATTATTTGGTAAGTAATTCTTCCTTTAAATAAATTTGAATCAAACAACGTTACGTCTTTTGATAATTTTAAATTGACAAATCGGTATCAATGATTTGAGGTTTTATTTATATCAATTTTTACTAGACGTAACTATGTTGATAACTTATTACTGGCTCTAAAAGCGCAGGAACCAAAATTTTCCAAATAACTTAAATATTAACTCATTCGGAAATATTTATTATATCCCAAAGCATATTTCCAATGAAATAAAAAAATCGCACTTAAGGTACTAACCGACTGTTACACTTACAACACTTTATCAATGAAATAAAATACTTTTTACAATTTTGAAAATACAAGGTAATCATTTTTAGAGGAAAACAAATTAGAATCCTTCAGATTACTGACTCATAATTACATTGTCTGATTTACGTTTCGATAACTAGCTCATTGTCTTCAGATGAACATCAGAGAGTGTAATTGTGAATATTAGTGTTGCGATAGTGAATAAATCAAATTTCATATAATCACTATGTATTTGTAGATGAAGAAGTATTTTAAACATGTTCTAAAAGTAATGCAAGTAACATTTCGACCAATAATTACTCTAGTACTGCTTAAACACACAATGCCTCTTCATTCTATTCCAAAAGTATTAGTCTCTTCTACAGCTAGCAACAATTTTTCATATAGCACTTCAGAAGTTGGATACGGAGGTAAATCTAATCTATTAAAGCATGTATGTGCTCTTGGAAGACTGTTTGGTTTACCCCATTTTTCTATACAGAATTTTCGAGGACCTATTGATCCTCTTAGCGCTGAGAAACCTTCAAAGGGGATGCTCGACGTACCCGTTACAAACTGAAGAAGCCGAAGTCTTTGTTCATTAGTGAACCTAAAAAAAAAATATTACTTAATTTTATATATATGATGTATATTATTAGATCAATACCTTTCTATGGCTTGCCAAAACCATATAACAACAGGATGTTGATCGTGATATCCGCCACGATACTCCGTGTTGTGCCTCCAATCCATTAAATCGATTTCAGCTGTTCCAGCAATCACTAATTCTAGTTCCCTAGCATCGAATACACTGACTAATCTAGGATCTACAACTTCATAAAAGCCTCGCACTAGAGACTCGGTTTGTTCAGAAACACCACGTTCTAATCGCCATCGAACTATTCTTTCTAAGTATTCCTTTAAAAAAAGTTTCATTCAATAAGGATAAATAAAAAATCAACAATAAAGTAAAGAATTATTAAATTTATATACAACGTTAAATAAACTCTTCCAATCGAAACTTATTAATCAAGAACCATAATCAGTATCAAAGAATATTCAGGCCCATCTAAACGTGCCTCTTCGCACTTTGCTGGCAAATTGCATTAGAAATGTACCTCAACACGTGCGAACTCAAAGAATGTGAATTGATATTATAATTATTAATGAAAGTTGTTTGTAAAAAAATATTGACAGAAAAAATGATATGAATAGAAAGCGGTTAAAATTTAAGGTTTTGCAATAATGAGATAAGAAATAATTAGAAACAATACATCATGTAGAAAAATAAAAAGGAAATAAATACACAAAAAGGGCACAGAAAGAAGTAATGAAGTTGAAACTTGTGCTAAACTTACAAATAGTGTGAATACTACCACCACCTCTAAATATTAAAGATTATCAATAAGTAAAAGTTTCTATTTATTAAACGATAAACAGCAAAGACTATTATTACCTATTCATATAAATAAATTTAAAGTCAAATTAATTATTCTAATTTGTCTTTTTTTATTGTGCACATTAATATTCGAAGTTGTACAATCACTGAAATTGAAAGGGAAATTATTAAATAATTATTTACTCTATAGAGTTTTGAACTATTTATAATCACATTTTCTGGGATTTTTCTGATAAAAGAAGAAGTTTTATTATGTAAGTATATGTATCAAAATTTACTTACATCACGATAACTGCCGATATAAATTTTTTCAAACAAAAACACACTTTGTCATATGCAGCATCGAATAGTGATTGATTCTGGTTTTACTTGAAAATAATGGAGAAATTATTGGAGAATTTTAGTGTCGATTAAAACTATAGACTTAATTATAACATCACGCTACGAATAATGGGAGCAGAGCATGAGAAATATTGCACAAATGTTGAAAATGTATTCTTATAATCACGCACAAAACATGTAATGACAGAATTCTTCTTTTTAAAAAGTCCTGGTAAGTACGAGTTTCAAGGTTAATACAAATAATCTTTTTTATAGTGAAATCTACACAATGTTTCTCCTGGTTTAATGCAGTTCTGTTCAATCGTGCTCAGTTGGTTCGCAAAGAAAACAACGCAGAGATAAAATTATGTAAATGTTTGTGACAATCAACTTGATGAGGTAAACTCCCCTTTAGACTTTATGAGAAATTAGAACGCGTTACATGGAGACAAATATATCGACATAACAACGTCAATTCAAGTGAATTTTGATTTGAGAATAAACTATGGTTAGAATAACTGAAGATTTGGTAAGAAAAAAAGCGGAACATAACGAATGTATAATTGGAACTTTAGAAGAATTGTCTTTGCATCAAGAAGATGTGGAAAAAATAGAGCACCTTAACAACTGGTGTAAAGATTTACAAATTTTATATCTGCAAGCTAATCTAATACCTAAAATAGAAAATTTGAACAAGTTGAAAAAGTTGCAGTATTTGAATTTAGCTATTAATAACATCGAAAAAATCGAGAATTTGGAAAGATGCGAGTCTTTAGAAAAATTGGATTTAACATTAAATTTCATAGGAGATCTAGAAAGTGTATGTACTTTGAAACCCAATTTACATTTAAAAGAATTATATCTAACGGGAAATCCGTGTTGTGATTATGATGGTTACAGAAATTACGTAGTGGCAAAGTTGCCGCAGTTACAAAAACTTGATTCGACAGAAATTACTACAAGTGAAAGAATTAAAGCTCAACAAATTATCGACAAAACTGAAAAACGCATAAAGGAAGCCCAAAACAAGTATTTTAAATGGAGACAAGAGCAGAAAGAAAGAATGTCCAAAATAGATTATTCAGGTACTACTTTTACAGTTACAATCTAATTTTTCAAAAAATTGAGGTCGAATTAAACTTCTCATTAAAAAAATGATAATATATTTCATATAGGAATATAAGAATTATATTAATGTGTCAAGCAAGTACAAAAAGAAATATTGATCAGTAGGTTACTCGTTCAAGAAATAGTATTCCTTAAAATATAATTATTAAACTAGTTTCCTAAATCTGTAACTTCATATAGATACAGAATTATTTTTGAAAATATTGAGCGTAATTTTCAAAAACATTAACGTAAACTGTTTTTTTTTTCAACTCTTCTACAAACATTGCGCTGTCCATTCAATTTCCATAAATTAGTAGAAAACAATTTTACAATGTGAGTCCATTGACGTAATGCATTTATCCCCATAAAGATTTGAAACGAATTACAAGGTGTCTGTCTGTTGAATATCAACAATATTGAATTAAAATAAACATTTTGTAAGTAATATTTTTAATGAATCATGTTTGTATACCATCTTTTATTTGGAAATATATATTTTTCACTTTCTTATGTTCAATTTTATCAATAAATAGCAACATCTTTCGTTTATTATTATAAATTAAGGAATTATATCACTGTTATATAAGTTTTAATTCACAATATATTGAAATTTCAACATTACAATTTAGATTTTCTGCATTTGCTTCTTAAAGTTCCATTATTTTTAAATAATTTACCTTGAAAATATACAATTAGAGCCCTATTTCAAGCAAATAGGTACCATAGAACTATATATATACTGTTTATATACATATATATATCGAGTTAGGTAACAAAAATTTGTCTAAAACAAGCATAACAGTCATTTTAATGAACTACAACAATCATAATCAATCCTCTACAGATTCTTTGTCAATATTTTTATATTTTATAGAATTTTTCACAATCTGAAAACACAATCTAACCTCCAGTTAATATATGAGATACAATAGAATAGACTTTACTCTTATATTTATACCGGATCTTAACGGGGTCGGATTAAGTATGGTCCCGACGCCTTTGTCTGTGTCAGTTCATTTCGAGCCATGAAAAAGTGTATATTATGAAGTTTGATAGTGTATTTTAAACTGTATACCAAACAGCGCATATGTTTGCCCATTGAGGCCAAAATGCGAATGGAATGTATGCAGACCAAAAAGTGCCAACGTTATTGACACTTTCATGGAGACTGTTCCAGTAAACTGATGGTGAGATTAATTGTTTCCCTACAACTTTGTGACGTACTCTACGTCTATTAGGGGTTTTTATTCATGAGACAAATTATAATGGAGTCTCAGAGCTTGCAAAAACTCGGGGTCAGAAGAAGGATGGATACCAGAATGTCTGATGCTTTTAGCAGCCAAGAATCTTTCGAATTCCGGCTTAGAATATACCACCGAATAGCTGTATCGTGAAGGATAATGCATCCAACCATATTCGCCAAAAGATATTTGGGTCTTACCGAATTTTATATAGATTCTGATAGTAGAGGTACTTTCTTAGATTGTGAAAAATGCTACACAAATTCAATGTTTTTATTAAAAAATTATTTGTTTGTAGGTATTTCTAATGACGATTTTTGGAAGATGTCTAGTGAGAACTGTCCCGAAACAAGAGTAGAAATATCACAAAGGCAACGTAATAAAGACAGACCTCCAACAGATATCAGTGAAAATATTCCAAAATCATCTGTGAGACTTTTTACAAAAGATGGAAGACCTTTGAATGTAAACCAAGCCAAACTGGATTTCACTTTTAAAGATGATAACCCCAAACAATTCGTTTTAGATATTGCGGTTTATAAATTTTTAGATAGCAATTTGATAGATGTAGATCTACAACCAATTTACGTTAAAATTACGATCAAAGATAAAGTGTTTCAAATTGTTTTCCCTGAAGAAGTACTGGTTGAGAGGAGCGTAGCTCAGAGATCTCAAACTACCGGACATTTGGTTTTAAATTTATTAAAAGCAAACTATAAGGAACCCGAATGTGCGAATAAGGAAGAAACAATTGAAAAAACTAGCACCAAGTATCTGGAAGTTGAAGGGATCAAAGATGACATGGATTTTAGTAAAATCGTTGAAAGAAGTAATCGAGTTAAAGATTTGTATAGCAACCCTGAAATTCCACCTTTGGAGTATGCGTAATTTTTCTGTTATCAATATAAAAATGAAACAGTAAGTCGTTAAGAAATATTCGAAATATCTAAATAAAATTTGTGGAAAATACGGTTGTGGACTTACTTTTTTGTTTTTCTCAGTAACAGGTACATTTCTTCCACCAGGTTTCAATTCCCTTTCCAGAACTTGCCCGAATACTTCTTCAGTTACGGCAAAAGTAAGTTCCAGTTCTCCTTGCATCGATACGTCGTGTTCTTTTATCCATTGAAGACTTTGGTGAAACTCAAAATCGAGACTCTCTAAATCAGATAAAGCTACGGGTAATCGCAATAAAGCTTTATAAAACGGGCGAGTGAAAAAAGCGTCTAAGAGATATTGATGAACCAGAGCTAGACCCAAAACACGACCACTAAATCTAAACCTGTAATAAAAACGAAATCTTTAGTTATAAGTAAATCATCCAATCTATTAACCTACTCACCAATCGTGGTAATTATCAACAAACGCAGACATTGGTGATATTTGAACAGTATAAGTGTCGTTGGCGGAATATTCAAAAAGACCATAGTAGGGATTGAAGAGTTCCCTAGAAAGTAGAAAGAAGAATTCTCGAGAAGGTCCTCCATAGTCGAGTCCTTCTTCGTTGTCCCATACTACGCAAAGTTTTCCTTTTTGCAGTTCTTTTTTATTGGCAGACATTATTCTCCTGAAGGCGTCTTCAAGAAGATGATCCCTTCTAATGTGTAGCCTGTGAAAATAAAAAAAAAAAAAAATGGTAACTGCAAAATAGTTGAAATAGATTTTTATATTGGTTCAGTAAATTTACATAGCTGAAGAAATTAATGTAATAATCTCCTGGTGCTCTCCATTTTTGTTGATATTTTTCATTCATTTTTCTGTCTGCCTAATGTACGATGTTTGGCTATTAAGTGACAAGACTAGTGCTGCTACAGAAAAAGTACGATTGCGCCAAATATTAACGACTGTCAGTTGTTTAGCCTGAAGCCTACTTTTTCGAATGCGATGTCTACCGTGTCTGTAAACAAATCAGTGTAGCCATGGCCGTCGTTTGTGTAGGCGCTATTTTTATGTTGAATAATCGACGTAAAAATAGATCAACGGATTGTTTTGAAATTTCACATGAATCTTGGAAAAAATGCAACTCAAACTTATAATTTATTGAAGAAGTGACTGTTTTTGAGAGTTTTAAGCGTTTTCTGGATGACTGAGAAGATGAATCACGTTCGGACCACGCTTTCACGTCAGAAACATTTGAAAGTATCGAACAAGGTCAATAATCTTGGTCGATCTGACCATCGGCTAAGTTTTCGTGCGATTGCTGAATCTATAACTTGACAAAGAATGTGTGCAGCAAAATTTACATGCGAAAAGTGTGTTTAGTTTCGTTTGTGGTAGATAATTTAACTAGCCGAAGGTTTACTCTTGATATTTGTGAGTATAAAGTCAACTACTACGTTTTTTAAATACAATTACTTAGAAAACCACATAGATTAGAGGTTATTTCGTGGTAAATATCACAAAAATGACAAATTCATATGCGCCAGATTGAAAATCTTTACCCATGTTAGAGAATACATTGGACGTATTCAGAACACGTTCGGAATTAGAAATCTGTGCTCCACGAACACAGGATTTTAAATCTTGAACATGCTTTAAAGCACCGCGAACGCACAATTTCAAACTGCGCATGAATCTGGTGACATAACATGTTCAGGATATCTACCGCGAACAAAGTTATTATTACTTTGAATGCGATTGAAAATTAAGAAAAAGCGCGTGTCATGAAGGACCTGACAGAAAAATACTGTTTCGCACAATGTAAGATTCGCATGGAGCGATGTAGAGATAAAGGAAGGGTATATATTGGAAGTGATAAAAAATAAATAAGATGTTTTACATCACCAGTCTTGTTATTTAATAACCACTCCTCGTATATAAAAATTAATGAAACTATATGTTTTTACGCGAACAGTATCATGATTCATAATTGTCTCCATAAAACCGATTTCGTTGTGAAAGCTCTGGCTGAAAATTGTTCATCATCTCCTTGAGTACTTCTGAAGTTTCGATACTAGAATAGCCACCAGCTGATCCGTTATCTGTTATATTTAAATATCACCAAATGTATCAAAACTATCTTGTGAATAGGATTAAGGAACAAGGACTTTAATCAGGTGATTAAGAATGCCAAGGAGGCCCAGAAATGTGCAACATTCATTTGTTTTTAATCCATGGTCTCAAATGAATGAAATTATGCGTTTATGTTTATGCGTTTTATATTTATTAGACCAACCTTAATGTGGATTTTCGATATGTAATGCTATTTAAATGAATATAAAATCTCAAAGATTTTTTTAAGTACGTAGAAAAGTATATATTGATAATAAAATATTCAAAATATTTCAATTTTTCTCCAAAACGTACATGTAATAAAATCAAAAGTGAATTGACGGACAAATCGGTAACTTTTTTGTTAAAAAAAGACTTACTTAAATTTTCCAGGACCTTGCCCATATCCTTTGCTTTCCAATTTTCTATAAAAATTCCGAAGTTTAGCTTCGAAGTCTCTCTTATGAGGAGCTGTAACCCTGTGTCTACTAAGTCCCGGAGACGCTATAGGAGACGGTTGCGGTGATCCCCTGGGACTTCTAGTAGACGAACTGGTGCGATTTTCTACAGTCATCGCCGGGACATACGACATTATCTCCTGTTCAAAGAGGCTGGAACAAAACAAAATAATAATATATTACAGAATAATACGTTGCAAAAAAGAATATTACCGATAATAACTACGTATAACATATAACATTGTTGAAATGTTGATACAACTGAAAATACACTACGTTTAAGTATATATATATAGCAACAGTGATGATTTTAAATAAATTTTCAAGGTACTGTTACAAATATTTATGATAATATCAACTGTTTACCAAACGGCGTGTTATATATTCGAATAACTCTTTTTATCGATGTAATATCTTTCAAAGTTCAAAAAGGGGAACGAAAAGTTTTATTTTTCTTCTACAGTATAAATTTAAATACAAATAACAGGATTTTTTCATTAACAAGCTAAACTCAAGCATGACGAAATCTCGCAACCAATACCCTAGATACCGAAATTCTAACAAACTAAAACTGAAATTAATGAGCTAAATTATCGATGCTTAAAAACCTCGAATTCAAATGATGTGAGTAAAACAAAATCGAAACGTTGAATATGTAGTTGACATATTACTACGGCAGCTAGGGGGGAAGTGTAGAATCGATTTTTCGGGGGTGCCGAGCCCAAATCTGGTCTAGTAATTTGGTATAAACAATTTAATTGTTTATAAAGCTATAACTCTTAAACAAGGAGAGATACGAAAAAAAGGTTCAAATAAAAAAATATTTGTTTTGAAAAGATCTACAAAAAAGGTCTCTGTAGTTTTTTGCAAAATATTAATATTTAAAAAAAGTCGGTGAGATTTTTTTTCGTTGAAATCTCTACTTTACGAAGTTATTTATTAAAATTTTACCCTTTTATTACACGCAAAACGTGAGATTCTATATCACTTTGATAAACCTAAGTAATTAGAGAGTAAAACTTTTAAAAATATCAAAAAATTGTACATAATGATTAAAAGATTACAGATGCGAGTTTTTTTTACTTTTTTTGAGAAAATTTACCATAGTGATGGTAATATTTTTACACCACCAAAAACTAGAGATTTCAAAGCACAAAAAACTCACTATCTTTTTAAAAAAGCTGATATTAAATCTTGATATTAAATGAAAATAAGGTTAAAAAATAAATAATACAAATCAAATTAATTACAGTGTATTTGGAACATAAAAAGGTAAGTTGCAACAAAATTCTTGAAAAAAAATTCTTTTTTTCTAAGACATAAAAAGCCTTAGTTTTGGAATTTTTCACATAAATTTTGAGGTTATGTGAAAAAAGTGTTGATACCAAAGTTCATTACCTACAATTTAGCTATTTGAGTTTTTTCCATAGGTATTGTAGTTTTGCCGGAAATTGAGATAAACCGTTTTTTACCCAGAAAAACTCTTCCTCAACTCAGATTGCTCGTAAATTATTTTTCCTCTCATTTTTATATTTATATTCTCCTCCCTTTACGAGTGTTTTCATTCTACTATTATTGTTTTTTCACTTTTTATCATTTTTAAAAGCTTCTACCCTAGTCTATTAATCTAATTACCTACAATGTATCCCACTAAGTTCATTTTTATTTTTTTAGATTATTGGTCTCATAAAACTTGATTTTTATTACTAAAATTCTTTATATATTTATGGCCATTATGTTATGAAAATATTGCTTTACATTAAATCATACTATTGCGCAACTTTACACAAGTAATTAGTCCCGCGGAAAGTTCGACGGTATAAAAAATATCGTAATTTACACCTTTTATAGATATGCATATGAGTTATTTAAAAAAAAATTCACAAATATAAATATGATTCATTTTTTATCTCTATCTAGGCAACTCGTTAAGCAACGTGATTCATATATTATCTGAATCATTATTTCACTTCAACAAAGGAAAATTAATTCATTTAAGACCAAGCAAATTAGAATCTGGATAGACAAATATGCTTCATTAACCGTGGTTCCACTCAATCGAAGACTCAAACCAATTTGCAGCGTTTAGATAAAGAAAACCAACATAATTACCTTATAAGAGTACTGAAACTCTTACACTGAGGAATGTCTTCAAGGAATTCAATCTAATAACCGCAGCGAATTTCAAGCAAATTTGATAACAAAAAGTGATCAGATCAAAAAAAAAAAACAATATCTCATAAGACATCCAGATTATTTTGTGAAACTAGAAACGGATTTATAACAATAACGAGTTTGGTAGAATAGTTTTTGCTTTTTCAAGATTGTCAATGAAAATTATCTCACGCGCATCCCAAAAAACCGATGCCATGATCTTGCCTACAGATGGAACGGCCTTTGCTGCCTTCTTTGAAGCCGGTTTCTCCTTTTTTAGTCGATTGATTTGATTGTTCTTTTATTCCCGGAGTGAAATGATGAACACATGTTACATCCATGGATATGAAACTTCGTAAAAATTCGGCTTCTGTGCTACAGAAAGTGTCCATCAAATCTTTTACGTTAGGGAGGCGCTACAATCGCATGAGTGTAAATTTTGAATAAAGCGCTTTATACCAATTTTAAATGTATGAATTTGTAAATGTTTAATAAAAAATATATTTAAAAATAAATGTTTTGCATACTGTAGGTTTAAAGAAAGATAATGACTTCGGCGTACTTACTGCTTGAGTTACTTTTCATTTTACGTCCACTCGGACAACGTTTCCCATTATGATTCTATTGTCTATTAAAATTTTGTGACAATTGACACTTTATAATTACTCGCAAAAATTGTTACAAATTCATAATAAGTAACACTCAGCGTTATCTCAAAGTAGATTTTGAGGTTATATTTTCAAAATTATTTTGTACTACGTGAATAGTTTAGATTTTGTATACCAATATTAATTATATTAATATTAATTAGGTCAGGCCAGGTACTTCTGGGACCATCCTCGTATATCAACTTTTTGAAAACATAATTTAGTTATGGTTGATAGTTAGCAACTTTCGGCACCTGCTCAAGTCTATTAGTAGTCAAATATGAATATAATTACGTTAATAAAAATAGATATAATCTAAATTAAAGTGATATTGTAATAATTACGAATATATCTTAATTATATTCAAACCCTTGAATCAATCAACAATTAAAATTAGTTTGAGAATTCTTATCTCCATTCATTTCAAATGTTTTATTAATTATTGTAACTTCCGTTTAAAGAAACACCATTCTTTTATTACATCAACCTTCGAACACCGGTCAACCCTTATGTTGCAATAATTCGAAACACTGAGAACCGGATATACATTGAGGGGCACTTCAATTGTGAAAAAATTATCGATCGTAACCACAAGACTTTATTCGCATGTATAAAAGCAGATTTTCATACGATGCGATCAATTTATACGAGGTGTATATTAATTAAAATAATCACGCAGTTGTGAATTTCTATTTGTTCTGTATATTAAGTCTCTAATTTGATAATAACTTTTCTCATAAATTTAGAGCAATAACTCATTTCCAAAAAGGTCGGATAAACTTGTCGCTGTTCAACGATTATCCAAAAAAAATGTTTTGGATTATTTTGAAAAGTTTTAGATTATCCTGACATTCACTTTGGACTTTTAAACATCGCTGGATTTGAATGCAATTTTTTTTTTGAAAAACCAGTTCAAGTTTATCTCATATAAATCGTTCAATTTCTAAATTTACAGGTATACAAATTGTGAGATCCAACTTATAAACAAATAGTCGCATTATTCAACTAATGTTTAATTTCTTATGTACAATTTACAGAATCATTAATCTAAATTTAGCTTAATATAAATATTTAAAATAAAGATTTAAAACAAATTCTTGCGAAAAAAATATTTAGGTCAACGTTTTTGTTTAAGCGTGTTCCCTCTTGAATACACCTAGGTAATATTTTAATCTACAGAGGAAATTTTTTATAATGAACTTGAACGTGATTTAAAAATACGTAGACCAATTTCAAATTGGGTGAAGCAATTATTAGATATTATTTTCTTAAATTCACTCATTATTGTAGATCAACGGGATTGTTTGTGTTTTTCTATCATAGGGAGCGTCAACTATCGCTCTGAACATAGAATCGAACAACAGCTCCGCTCAAAGAAAAAAAATTAACACTTGGTAACATCAAAGCGCCGACCATTGCTGTGCGCATTTATGTTATACCGAGCTTAGTAGTTTTGGTATAATCTACCCTTGTTCTCACTTAATAGTTCGAGCCTTAAGATGACCATTATTGAGCGTAGGGTAAAGCGAGAGTTTGAGCGAGGGTACAATGCCATGGTGGAAGATCGCAGCTACCAAAGAGCGAAGCCACCACTTTATCAATTCGAAGCTGTGTTGGAAAATAGACAAGAAGCCGGTTTTCTGGTCGAACAAAAATGAAAGTCCAAGAAGTCAATACACTACACACGAAAATCTGGCCTCTTCAGCTTTTTTAAAGAATATTGCCATTTTAAAAAGCCCCTAATGAAATTAGGTGTAGCAGAAACTGAAGAGTGTTGAATATGTGAGAAAAAAGAAGCTACAGTACACCTACACTACCGGTCAAAAGTTTTTGCCCACCCTATAGTTTGCAACAACAAAGAAAACAATTTTGTCAAATAAGCGTCGTCTATTTCATTCCATTCATTTTTCAGGATATTCTAAAGATATGAAGAGTCCATTTGTCTCATAACAACTCAATCGGGTTGAGATCGGGCGACTGCGATGGTTAAATCATTACAATTATAATTTCCAATTCTTTAAAATACTATTTGCACAGCTTTGAGGATTGCTTGGGAAATAATTGAATGCGGGCTTTAGCGTAGAATTTAAATAATTTCTTATCAAAGTACGTCTTGAAAATGAGAACATATAATAATGATTCATTTAATGGCATATTTATTTAAAATTATGGAATCAGTCTATACAAATAAACATGTTTATTTCGTTAATTTTGTATATTTAAAATTGAAAATAAAAATAATTAGCCTATTATATTATTCTGTATTGTCTACTTAAAAGTGTTAAACTTGTTATCATGATTGATATTATCGCGTTGTCATTAAAGTTGAATGATTGATAATACTATTACAAAACAAACATATTTGAAGAATACTAAAAATATTGACTTATATTTCAATTCAAATAGTCTTAATAGATTATATCTGTTTATGAACATATAAATCTGATCCCTGGTATTAAAAATATGTGTAGCTTCTTAGAAGAACATCTAAAATGCCATCACGGTTACAGTTTTCGGAGAAACTTTTTGAAACATTGTAGAAATTGTTTTTATTTTTATATACTATCAATCAAAGTTAAGGTACATCACATGTTTTGGGTCAAGTACGTTTTCACATTTTTTTTTTGCTAAAAAAAACTACAAATTAGTTATTTCAAAGACGCATGCATTCAAGATTCTACTATAAAACACAATAAAGCTAATTCTCATGATTAAATTAAAAATTACATAAAAATCTATAAATTGTGATAATTATGGGAAATTTATTTAATAATGAATGTAGTCAAGGCGTTATCCGGGAAAATTCGACTGGGGATAAAAAATTTCTTATACGTCTTTCCAGTAAAACAGCGAAAAATGATACTTGCATCAACAAACACACACTTTCAAAAGTCTTGCACCCGCTTTGGTATTTTTAGCTTCATTAGTAAAAATCTACTTGTATCGATACATCACATTCTCACTAAAATAAACAATTTTCATGGCCATTATTTAAAAAAATAAACCGTTAAACCTCTCAATCTAATGTCAAAAGATTGCTATTCGTCGAATATCATTCGAAAGTGTTTGAAGAAAAAGAAGCCGTAGCAAGATGTTATCTCAAAAAGGGCAGATAGATACATTGCTCAACCAGTTCGTAGAAATCGATTAACGTAAAATGTCAGTATTGGAGAATTATTGCCAATGCTACAGTTCGAAGAAGGATAATTTTACTACATCTTTGCATACTTAACTACTCGGCTACACTAGCCTAGATTTGCGCTTTCCACGTATCAGATAAGAAATGGTTTAGTAAACTATAACTACCGAAAACTAATAAATAGAAAATAGAAAACCGAATACCGAAATACCGAATAAATAATTATACAACATCTCCCGTGGATTGAAAAGAATCTGACGAGGCAATATCAGGACTAAATGCTGTATATGGTAGAATTCAATACCACCAAGTTCTCCGATCTTATTGAACCTGAATATTTCCCCGACAAAATCTCGTACATTCGCATAAGCTATCTAGTATATACCTCAGCATTAAGAGCTCGAGTATTTGAAATGATTTCGAACTACACAAAACTTTATAATTCCACCAGACACACAAACAGATTTTCCGCTCGAATCGACCTCTCTTCGCGACGGGTTTAGATAGTTATCTGTTGTCTAACCACTGATTTTCCATGTTCAGGTTGTTTAGATAAAGCCATCTTTCATCGCAAGTAACAATGCATCTAATAAAACGGCAGGACAAGAAGCTGTTTATACATCTTTACACGAAGTTTCGCTTGAGTCTCGGTTAATTCGTGTGGCACTGGTCCACAACTTTTATAGATCTTACCACGACTTTGAATGGTATCTTTAGTTGGTCTAATGGAGTCAGATAATCAACGAGAGCTGGTACTGGTACTGCTTACTTTTCTAACGATCGTCAAATCTGCACTATTAAAACGATTAAACCAACCGTTCGCTCAATAACTATTATGTGTTTTCTCCGACGTCGACTTATATCGCAAATTATGTAACTCTGTTTTTTTCATACCATTTTTTGAGACCATTAGATAGATAATTACTGAGCACATTTAATAGAAAAGACTCAAAAACATTCGTTATAATTTGAAAGTCTAAATAGAAAAACTGGCTACACCACTAGTTGGATATTTTATTGAAAAAGCAAGTCTAGTCATCATTCAATTTTTTTATAGAATGACCTTTGAAATATATATTTTCTTTTGTGAATTGGAAGAATATTTTGACGACAGAATTATAAATTACCAAAACTTAACTGTTATTACGGTCTATGGGGTAAACTGACAATATGCAATTTCTAAGAAGGGTTGAAAGTAAAAGTCGGTAACTATTTATTACCTTATACTTTTACAGTTTGTTTGCACCAATTTTTGAAAAGATTTTTATAGGTTCAGATATTTTATGATACTTTCATTAGAGGTAAGTTAAACTATAAATAGAGGTATCCGGAGAAACCGTACCGGATGCGAAACATTTGGTAAACGACCCACCAATTTGCTACCGCGTCACAAGTGACCCAAGGACAGATTTTTCAGTGAAATACTTTCTGCGTACATCGCTAATATATAAAAATTTAATAAATTTTTGTATATGTTTTTGTGATCATCGTTTTAGTTTACTTGGTCGTATTTTTTCTAGACCTAATTTCGATTATTATCAAGATATAATTTGACATTGACAACAGTTATATTGAAATTTGTAAAATTTGAATTTTGATCAAATTGCTGTGTGATTTTTATGTATAACATTTTTTTAGAATTATCATTGGCATGTATTGGATTGTATTCTTTTTACTACTTACTCAATCCTCGTGCCTTTCTACCTTTTCAAGTATAAGACTTGTTGGAGTAAGTAACCACGGGCTTCTTTTCACCTCTATCCTTTTCTGTTACTTTTGTTCTATATCCTTCTTCTTATTCCTCTGTTTCTTCTGCCCAGCTCCTCCTCGGTTTCCCTTTCTTTTTTGTGTAAGTTTGTGCTTCATATAACTGCCGAATTAATCGTTCTTCCATTCTCATGATATGGTCAAATAAAATCATCTTAACTGTCCTTCTTTGATTTTGTTTCGAATTGATTTTAAGTTGAAATATTTTCTTTTAATGTCAATTTTTATTTTGTCATATCTTGATTTATTCTTTACTTTTCTTAGACATCTCCTTCTGTACTTTCTATTTTGGTGTTTTGTTTCTATGTGAGTGTTTTTGTTGTTTTATTTCATAAAAATTGAAATAACTATCCTTATATTAATTTCATATTCGTTAAAATTATTTGATAATTTACCATAAGAAATTTCTAAAAAGTCGATAGCTATTTATGTAGTTATTAAATTAGATCGAAACGTTCTAATTAAAACATTTATGATATCGAAGTCTTTAATGGCTCGCAATTGCTTTGAATTTCTTATTGTCTCATTCTAAAGCTTCAATGATTGAAATTTTATTTCATACTATCAGCTTTTGAATACTAATGGCGCTAGAAACCGTCTACTCGTTTAAATACACTAAATAACAGCACTGATTGGTGTTATCATCAATTCAGATTAGAATTTTAAACGTTAGGATATTACACCGTTCTGAAGAGATCCAATGAGATTGAAACAGGTCAGCGGATCTTACTTTTTTGGAATTTTTCGAAATAATGATAATTTGGATCAAATTTCATTATATTAAACATACTATTTACTACTATTACTGCATCAACATTAACAATTTCATCACGAATTCATCCGAAAATATTCATTGTGTTTCATTCATGACCTGGAGATTACATTTATTATTGTGGTAGGTGAAAGATTAATTTAATTAATTTCAGTAGGTAGTTTATCGTTTGTCCCTTAGTAAATTACTAATTAGTATGTCTGAAAGCATGTTTATTCGGACGTTGCCTCAAAAGATTAAATCAAAACAATGACAAAAATCGTTTAATACGTTTTATTTATTTACTTGTAATAATCATTAAGTGGTTGACATATTTTTATCTAATCTCTCTTCCTATTCCAATAATGTTATCTCAAATTGTATAAATATTCATAAAAGCAAATTGAAGTGCCACAAAACAAAGCAATTAAAAATATTTAGAGAACTGGAAGTGGAAAATACGAAATGGAGAAGCTGTCGATAAACAGAAAATTGAGTGACACTGAAGAGGATGAATCCAAGTCAAATTCACTACGTTTGGGTCATTAAACAATTTATAAGATAAAATTCTAATAGAATTAGATATTTTCTTCTAAGCCGTTTCAGATAAAATTAGGATGAAAACAAAACATTTAAATACACTGAATATTTTCTTTAAGTGCTAATTCATTTACATACTTCACTATTATAAGACTAATTTGTAATTCAAATGTACTATTCATTAATCACAGTTCACGATTCAAATTTTCGTTTGTGGCTCTAAATAAACTATTCAACTCCGTAGACCTTCCAATAATCTTGTTTTATATATTTATATGGTAGGTATTTTCTCGAAAATTCGATTTCTCGAAATTCCCTAAAAGTTCATTCCGCAATCTTCTGTTAAGCATCTCCAAGTAATACACGTGTCCATGATTTCGTAACAGTGTGAATAAAAACGGTAAAAAATATTCAGTAAGGAGGTCGTTGTGGAAAAATTGAGCATTCAAAAAATATATAATAAAAGTGCTTAGTAGAAGCTAGGGAGGTACATATAGATTAATGTGAGAATATAAAAAATTAGTTTGGGAAATGGAAAAGCTCAAAATAAGACAATAAGACAATGGAGATAGGAAAGAACGAAAAGCTTCCACTGTAATAAAATTATTATTACATTACCACGCATGCAGTTTTAGCTAGTTTAAATTGATCTTACTCAAAGTTTTGCCCTTAATAAGCGATTCATTTAAATCTAGGATTGGAAGCATTTCTGGAAATATTTTACCGGAATAACTCGATTCAAAATATCTACTTATTGCACACTACGTACATAGATGTAGCACAATTTTTCGATATTTCTGACAAAAATAGTATTTGATTCGAACTAACTCGTACTCAAAATGGCCGTTTAATCTTTTTTTTGACACATAATTGCGTTCAATTGTCTATGGTTGCACATTACCGTATTTATAAAGATTTTTTGTTCAAATTGATATTGATGAAATTGATGTCTTTATAGGATATATCGAATCGCATTTTTTGTGAGGAAATTTCACAAATAATTTCTACAAATAGATAAAACCGGAAACAGAGTAATAATTCGAAGTAAGCAAGAATATGTGGTGCTCTCTTGGATTTGAAGTCTGATTGCGTTAGCTTTCCTTGTAGTGCATTATACCAAAAATAATAATTTTTTCAACAATAATAGAGAAACGGTTATTTAACCCAAATACTAACCTTCTAGTTGCAACATAAATGAAATAAAAGAATTTTGAGGAAAACTCGTTGCGGACGTCGACCCGAGAATGATAAGGAAACGAGTCAAACGATTATTTTATATATGAATAATACTGAATAATAAATTTGCTTTGTTATTACTAAATTATATTGTGATGCATCTATAATAAAAAAAACTCTATTGGATATCTCTGATGCTTAGAGAAAACAATTTCTTACCTGAAATTAGCAGTTGGAAATGAGAGGCTATTAGAAAACGGCGATCACAAAATTATTTTAATTAAATCGTTTGCAATTTCACAAATACTATGTCTTTAAAACCAATCTATCTTTATAACGCTATTAATATCAAAGATAATTTTCTATTTTATTTAGAAATATTTCGTGAGTAATGTGTTATATCTAACAATCTACCAGCAATTTATAGTTAAGTAGTTTATATTGAAAACAAATTACATTATGATATAGAAAGATTAAGAATAATTCTTAAATTTAACAAACTATCAGTACGAATCTTTAATTTCAAATTTTTAAAGGAGGATATCGAATTTTGAAAGTAATTATGAGTACATCTGTTGAAATTTTCTTTTCCTACGACCACTTATGAAAATAATAGATTGTACACTCATTTTTACCTAAGAATGTAGCTTATTTTACACAGGAACTAAAAAATAACAAAACAAATGTATTGAAATGCTTCTTTTTTTAATATATGGTCTCGAACGATAGAGGGAATACGCGAATACAATATGAATTTGGCTGGGTGCCGAAAAGCAAAAGATCAAAATTAAGAAGACTGAAGAAGTAGACAATATGATTTTTTGAGGTTATATTAGTGTTTACAATGAAAATTTTTTGTTGTGTTCAAATACATACTAGTGTCTGCAAGATAATTTAAATGCAAAAAAAAATTAAATGTTATTACTATTACTGGGTAATGTATAAAGTAGTTGAATGCAAAATACTATTACAAAATAAAAAATATTTTGTAGGGTTTTTTAACTTTTCCGCACACGTGTTTGAATACTTTTCAACACATGTGTTGAAATACTTTTCAGCACATGTGTGATATTGACTTCCTTATTTAAAAAATACGTTTTTATGAAGAATTTTTTACGTGGTCGTAGGAAAAATAGTGTACACAACTCGTTGGAAAGTGTATTTCTTACTCGTTAAATAGTAACTAGTGCGAAATGTATCACTTTCCAAACTCGTTACGTAATATATTATTACGTATTTCCTTTGTTAGATAAAAATCGTTGACGAAATGATTGAGACGCAGGAGTTGAGAAAATAGATGCCAACGTTGGACGGCTCCAAAAAATAAACAAAGAGTATTCAGGGAGTAAACAAAAATACCGAAAAATCTAATATAATACATATAAATAGTAAAAATAAATGCCTGATTTAATGATAGAGTGAGAAAAATTGACGAGGAAAACAAATTTATAAAGAAATTGATCGAGTTTCAAACCGAATTCCACATTTGGGAAATTTGAGAAAAGATGAAGAAGAAGGAGAAACGAAGAGATCCGCAGTTGTGGAGAGATAAGAACAAAGTTCAAATTAGTATAGATTATATTTAGACAAATTCATGTCTTTAAAGTTTCCAGGATGAATACTACATTTGCTGACAATCGACCATAAACGAAATCATGTGACAATTTAGTGTTTGGTGTTATTCAACTGCAATATGGACCAATTTTTCGCAATTTTATAATGGTGGAACAGCTACAACACACTAGAGATCAAAGAACAGTCAAAACAGCGGGTTCCTCGAGATGAATCAACACCAAAAAGGCCAAAGTAAGTTTAATAAAATCATTACAAGCAGTATCATGATGAAGTTCATCAGGAAAAAAGTTCTTTGGCACCAAGGTTTACCACATGAGCAGTTTTTATGATAAAAATCTCATCTTACTTCATCTTCCTCATTGAGTCCTGAGTGACTAGTTTTTATTTATAAAGTTAATGTGGAAAGAGACTACAGAACTACCCAAAAACACTTTTACGACAGCTGCAGTCAGGTGCCTTTTGTTCCACTGGGAGCTATTTAATGATGATGACGATTATTCTATAATAATCTTTCTCACGAATACCTCAAGATCCTGCATTAAACCGAGTGAAAGTCATACAGTAGGTTCTACAAGTGTTCCCAAATGTCCAGCTTGGGATTATTAGTTTTTTGCAAATACTCACGTTAGGTTTCGTTTTTCATTTAATATAATTGTCCCCCTTGGTGCCTACTTATCAACTTCCTTTTATTCTTTTATGAATAATGTAAACCATTAAACAATATCATAGTCTATTCGTTCAACAAACAAGCCTGACTGAAAGCAATAACAATAAGATGCCACTGGATAGTGTATAAATGATGCTTAAAGTTTGAAAATCTATGGCTAGGATCGAAATTGAAAACGGATTATGTGTATACTATCGAATCATTAAGATTTGCAGAATGTTTTGTCGATTTCTCGTCTATATTTTATAGGTAGTTTGTGTTTGAATTGATTGAAACCCCGTATAGTTCCTTATACATCATATTGGAATTAGAAACATTTATAGATAAATTTTTTGACCCGTGGCGTCGCAAATCTGTAATCCGAACCCATTCGTTGCTTAAGGCTTAATGTAGGTAGATTAATTTCGAAAAAAAAAGTAAGTTGAGTGTATTATTAACTAGAACGAGCTATGGGCGTTCCTTGGCAAGCAAAACGAGGATTTAATGAGAACATATAGTAAAGAAATATTAGTAATTTCAATGGAGCATCTTGCGAGGAATTTAAAAATAAACAACAAATTAAACTGTTCAAAACGAAGATGAGTAATATAATTGTGATTAATTAATAATTGTTTATACGGGATTGATTCTAAATATATAGGAAAGTCGGTAATTTTAGATAATTTCATCGTGATTTGCTAATAATGATGAGAGCTAAACTAAATATGTGAATAATTGTATTAATTATTATAAAATTAACGTTATTATATTCAGTAGAACATGAAAAAATTATTACATTGAAGACAAAGATAGTAAAGTGTACAATGAAAAAATTTCATGATCTATGAGAAATGGTTATCAAAAAATCCAATAGGTAGAGGATGGACCATCCAAATATTATTCTCAATATCAAATATATGTTTTAAAACGTTTTATATAAATATGAAATGTGTTATTGGCAAGTAAATGTCTTTTCTGCAAATAACGGCTGGTTAAGTAGACGCATTTGCCAGAATGAATAATTGATACAAGGTTCACGCTTCAAAAAAAGAGTTTACGTACGAACGCCGATTACCAAACTATGTTTACCGAATTTCAACGACATTTCCGAACTCGCCGCTACTAAATTGTTCAACAGTATGGAATAAGTAGCAGAAATTCTGAAATAAGGGCTCTGTTGCCGACGCGCCGTGTTCTGGAAGACCCGTATAACGAAAATATGGAAATAATGGCGTTAGTTGAGCAGCCGGGACAATCTGAAGTGCGACCCTCGGGAGAACTTCAAATATTCTATCGTTCTTTACAACGAATGCATTTTCGAGGATGGTTTTGATCGTAGATTGGAATTTTCCGAGTGGTACCTCGAATTCAGTCATGATCCGCATTTCTAGTATGTCTATTTTGTGGTCGGATGAAGCAACCTTCATACTGAACCGGTCAATCGGCATAACTGCGTGTACTGCAACCACCAGAATCCTCCCGTGTTCATTGAGGAAGAATTAAACCTGTCTGGATTGTGTGCGAGCAGGTATTCACGCAGAAAGTCTCGTAGGTCCGTACATTTTTAAGAGTTACGTGACGGGCCAAAGTTACCTAGAAATGCTCGTAGATATACGTGGGCAAATGGACAACGATCGAACACTCGCGAAAATCCGTAATTTCATGCAGGATGGAGTTTCGCCGCACTACGCGTTTTAGTGCGGGAGTACCTTAATGTTAATGGCGAGTGGCCTACACGGTTATGTGACCTGACAACTGATTCTTCCTGTGGGGCCTTCTCAAGGAATATTTTTTTGCAAAATGACCACGCACCTTTCCCGACCTCCGAACTGCAATTATCCAAGAAACTGACACGGAAACCTGAATTATTATAAAAGTGCTAATACAATTGGAAATTTCTCTTTCAATTCAATAATAATTTTTGTTATAAATATAGCACAAACAGGCACATTTCAGTACAGAATTATTTAAATATAGTTATTACCACATGGTAAGTGAGCTACATATACTTTAAACGACAACTGTTGGGGTATTTTCTTTATTTTTAATTCAGTTGCATATTTGATCGTTTGCTAAAAGCAGAATCGTTTCTAATAAAAATAAACACATACAGGGTGATTTATATTCATTGAGCTGACATGCTAAACCTAAACTTATTTGAGATTCTTTGTGAGTTTATAAAGTATTGAATTATGAGAAGAAATAAAAAAAAAACACTTTACTTGAACCATTGAATAATAGATTAAAATATTATGTCAAAGATGCCCTTGCAATTACTGGTGAAACATTATTAAAACCAATTAAAAAAAGATAAAAGGACGCTCTATGTAAATTTTATGAAAATATAGTTAATTGTAATTAAACAAACGAGTACAAGAGTTCAATTTCCCCTGATTAAAATAAAAGATAGTCGTTAATTAAAATAAAAGGTAGTGACTAATACACCAATGTAAATGGTTAAAAAGAGTATATATCAACAGATTCTAATAATAATTCAATTCATAATTTATACAAAAATGAAAATGTACTAAAAAAATTTTGTGGCATAAATCTTGGTTCAATTTCAAACCAAATTGTGAATATATAGATCACAGATATAGTGAAGGGAATCAGCGTCAGCATGCGAGAACGTAATAAGGCTGCCATTTTGATCTTAGCTTCGGCGGCAAATTTGAAAATACGTTAACTTATAGGCTTTAGACTTTAGACTTCTGAACTTGCATAAAAATTGTAGATTTTGGAAAACGTAATAACAATATTCAAATAAGCGGCACTTTAAAATGCGTAATCAGTGACTGAATCTCCGAAAACACGATCAGGTTGCCTCAAACAATCTTCAATACCGAAATCACCGAATCAGCTATAACAACAAAGACAGCAGCGTTGCCAGTTGATGCACAATCAATATTTCAATGTAAAATTATAAACACTAACGATAACGTGAGGTAATTGAACAGAAGAAACCGATATTTATTTTTATTTATGGATCATGACCATCCCAATGGAAGATTATGAGTAATTGTAGAATTGGTGATTCTTCATGTCGTAATCAATTACAAATCTTGTTTTATAATGATATTTGCATTGTGGTTTCCTCTTATTTCTATTTATTGTTTTGTTGAAAAACAAACTTGTCGGAAGTCGATTAAATGTTTTAAAATGTGGATTAGTAACCAGAACATGTTGATGCTCAATTGGAAAATAACTTGTGGAAATTATTCTAATCAAAATGGAAATCGAAAAAATAGGATAATTATATTAATATTCAATATAAAGTTTATCATTGAATTGTTAATTAGGTGATGGAAAATGGAGACGAAACTGCTCCACTGGATATTCACCACCCTTTAGTAGTGTGTAATTGGTGGTTTATTTGCATATTCCCTTGCGGCCATATGAGATATTAAAATTAAAAAAAAATCCTTCTGGATTCATTAAAGTTTAATAGAAATTCAATATTTAGTACTTCTATGGAATCAAATTATTTCTACAACTTCATCACTTTCCCTATAAACGTGAGGACGAAATTATTCGAAAAATACTTACAAAAATAACTTTATTTTATCACGGGTTGCGATCCAGTAGCCTTCCTGATTTATCTCCGACTGCTTTTTTTCTTTGTGGTAAATCAAAACAAAATTTTGTTTAATACGGTTTTCATGTTCATCAAATTGTTTTAATTCAGTTTTTCTCTGATAGATTTCGATTCTACTGAATAGAGTACCTAGAAAGTACATTCGTAGATTGAAACTTGAAGTGTTTACATTGAAGTTCCTATGTTCCGGCGAATTTATGCAAATTGACAATAATTGAAAATATTGTCGAAATGACAAATAATAAATCCTGTATATATTATCATTTATATTTATCTTTACTTATTTGTGAATATTTCAATTCTTTGTAGGAAAATCTAAGTTTATAGTTCCAAACTGTGAGTTCGCGCGATCAACCATGCGTCAAATTAAAATGCTAAGAAAACATTTTATTATAAACTCTTAGAACGATTTATCAGGTATGGCTTTTATCTAGATATTTCCCACATCTCTAATAATTCCAGCTTTCCTATGTTATTATTTGAAAGCTCAAGATACAACAATGTAATATCGACAATCAATTCTTGGAAATGGAAAATTTTTGGTGTAGTACCCAAATAAATTGAAAAAATTGTGTTATTACTATAGAATTTTGTTAAAATGCGCGAGCTACCTTAAAGGAATGAAAAAAAATTCGGGTGACCAAAATAAAATCTAGGCCTGGGTATCATGGCATAATAAGAGCAACGAAAAGGCAGACAAAAGTATCAAATAAACTGCGTCAAAGCCATTCTTTGAATCAGAGTCATTGCAAAATAAATAACTTAAGCTGGTGAAGATTAACTGTAGGTTATGGTAGAGGAATTAAATGAGTTAAAGATAAATGAAACAGTCAACAAAATTTACGTCAGATTAAAAAGAGACAATAAAAAAGTTAAAACCGTTGTGTGGTAGAAGTTTTAAAATGCTGTAGAATAGGGACCTCCCTAAAATAAATCGTATCATAAAGACATGAACGCAAATTATTTCAAACTGTGCTTTAGTTCATATTGCAAGGTATCAATGATAAATTTATCCTTGTAATGGATAAGGCTTCCTATCATAGCGAACTTTTCCCATTTTAAAAAAAGCGAAATGTGACAATCTCCACGTGAAAAGCGGATCATAAGATTAATTATTATTATTGTGTTATAAACAGTTTTTTGTTGTTTTGCTGTTTTGTTTAGTAGGTACTTCACATGTACATTGTACGTATAGAGATATACATTTTGTAGGATATGTTTATTCGAAGTACAAGGCCGTGAACGATATGACATAAATACTATCAGTTATTGTTTTGTTTATATTACATTTATCAATAATAAACGCTCAACAAAATGCTCTTAGTATTTAAACAAGATAAGTCATTAGATACGCTGTATCAACTACTCTAAAAACGGAAATATATTTTATCTAAATTACCAATTGGGGGGTTTTGCAGATAAGCCCATTAATTGAGTTATAGGATTTTATAAAAATTATATAAAATTGTCAGGATCCTAAGTAATATAATATAATATAAGCTCAAGAATGAAAATAGAAAATTATGGAGACGAAAAAAATTCTTTTTACCAACCAAGCCCAAGCGTTTATGTCTTTTTATAACTGACAGTTTTATTGTTTCTATATATGTGAAACATACATTTCTTGTGTTTGTCTGTATTTTATGTGAATGTATTTTTGGAGTTTACTCCTTAAGAATCGATTTGCATATATAAGGGGCCTGGTATGAGAAAAATGTGAGGAGTAAAATCTATGGATGAATGACCTCGTTACGTTTTTGGTGCGCACCCTATGATGCGCAACTTTCTAATTTGTCAATGTATTTTCAAATAACTATGGCAGAAAGAGGTGTAGATGATATTGCCGGAACATCTAACAAACACGTGGTTGCAAGGTACGTTATAATTCATGTATTATATGTATGAGCATGTGCAATTTGTATTTATTAATTATTTTAATAATCATCGATGTAGTTCATATAAATATATATTTGAAAACAACACATAAAATTAGATAATCAACCCAATATGAATTATCGAGATTATTGACTATTGTGAAAAGTTTAATGTAAAATATTTCGTCGATTAGTTATAATAAATGTATATGAAATGAATAAATATATATTTATATATGTATATTATTTTCATCAATTAACAAATTTAGCCTTTTATACAGTATCAATCTTTTTTAAGTTAAATAAATTCTTTTTGCGTCTGGTTAGACTATTGAACTTAAGGAATAAACTCCAGTCGTGCGTCGGAGCTGACACACACAATTTTTTTTCAATACTTTATAATCTTCTAGATATCGAGATGTCGTAAATCGTGTTCTTCAGTTTTTGAGTGTTTTAGATAAATTTTCATTAAAAAAGAGCTAAATTTGAAGAGATTCATCATCCAAAAACATACTTTTTGTATTGAGTTGTAAATTTTTACAAATATAATATGCAATTTTGAAACAATTAAATGCACAAAAATTCTGATGCAATCAAAGATTTCGTATATATCGTTTTGTTTACAGAAGTGAGAAGTACTGCATTCGAAAAAAAAAAGACATTATAGAGCAACGCCAGTATCATTATTTCATAGCTACACCTCGTATTTCCAAAATGATATTAAGCTTTGACAATGGCATTTCAAATTAGGTCAAATCTGTGACACATATTTTGATATTACGCCACGTGGACTTTTGTTCGTTTTTTTTCTAATCCCCACGACAGATGTGTACGTGTATAAATGAGTAAAATCATATGGGCCACCGGTATAAACGTGTTGAATTCAATTAACACACATTTCAAATAATTTAAATATTTACTTTTAATTGTTAGCTGACAATAGATGTGTAACTTTTTGTTTTCGGATTAGAATTAGATATTTTTACTACGCCAAGTTCGTAGTGTCAAATGGAATTGTTACTTTAACAATACGTCTAGAGGTTAACAGACATTATTTTCCATTTTTGTTATTCAAACGAGATAAATTTTGAAACACAAATTGACGGCAAATGCAAGGTAGTTGAATAAATTACATTTCATAAAATATACCATGACGTGGTATACCCATGCTTCCAAAATTGAGCCAAATACCAAATGTTCTGAAACAACACAAAATCAACTTTCTAGTGGAAGTTCTAACCCTTTGAAAGTGTGCACAAATCTGTTTCCAAGGATCACTTAAAAGTAGATATTCGAAAAACAGAAAAACAAAAAACTTGAAAATTAAACTAAACGAAAACTCAAATAAATGACCTAAGTAGAAGTAAACCTACTTGACACTGCATAACATATCGTGGGAATCAAAATGAAAATACTGTTGATTGCTGATTTAATGAAGAAGAAGGTGAAACATCAGAGCAAAAACACTCTGCGAGTCATATTTTGGTGCTACCAGAGAAACAACAATATAAAACAAAATCGCCAAAATGGAAGATGTTGTAAAATGGACCATAGGTTGAGAAAGAGAAAAGAGACTGAATAGGTCATGTGACTAGAAGAAAGCTAAACTCCCTGAAATGAGACAAAGTTATTCTTTGACGAGAGTCATTATGTTATATTTCAAATCAAGCTTTTTCCTTAAAGGTATTTTTTTTTAGTTGAAACGTAATGCTCATTTGACACTTAAACTCTAGCAAGCAAATTATAGTAGATAATGAGCTCAAAAATTGTCAGTTATCTTTGGAAAGATGGACTTTAAGGCAAAAAACATATAAATTTTATATGTGGTGACCTCTATCAGTCAGATTGGGGACAAATATACACAATAAACATAAAATTTATGAATAGATGGTCCAAACATATGTATACCGAATATGTTGGCCAATAAAATATTAATTGAATTGTGGGTGCAGGCCCCGAATGTATTCAAATTCAACATCCGATTTTTTAAACCCATTAAGATACCCTAGAAAATTTTTGATTTTCATTTTATAAAAAAATAAAGCCGTTCTCGAAAATATTCATCTAACTGTTTTATTTCTGATCTACAGCTGTTTCTATTTTTTTAGAATTTGAGTCATCATTGATGTCATTTGGCATCCTGAGTTTCATTTGTCTCAAAGTAATGCTGATTCATTAATTTTGCTACTCTATTTCCTAAATAGTGCTTAAGCTGTACCTCTTCATATCTATGTTTGTTTATATGGTATTGCAAACTGAAGAATTTAAATACAATCTAATTCTCAGAACAATTCATTGATATTGAATTTAAACAATCATCATTTCCGTTCGTGATAATAGTAATTAAAATTAATGCGTATAGCACAAAATTAGATAACAATAATAGCAGTAAAATCTAATACCTTGCTCCAGTTCTGCCAATCGAAAGATAAACATCCTGCGATTTCTAATACTATTAATAAATTTAATTGGTGTAAACTGTTGTATTAATTTACAATTTCCAATTGCAGCAAGTGCAATCAAATGAAGCAGAGGCGTGGAAAATAACGCTACAAATTGGTGGATAAACTTTTTAATATATACGCGAATTAAACTTTTGGCGACTGTTATTTTCCAATAATAAATCCACCATTTTTATTTATCAAATGTTTTATTGAGAAGCACATTAGATACAAAAAGTTTCATCCTGATTCAGGTTGATTTTATTTTTTTCTAAAGACAACATTAACATTTTTAAGACTTTTTCTATTATTTCAAATTTGTATGAACATTCATAACTTCATGTTTTTAGTTTTCCTGTGAGGAAATGATGAGAAACACCATGAACCATATTCAAGCTATCTCCAACGTCTATCTTTGTCTATCTAATTAAAAGCGTACAGGTTATCTCCAGACAAGGCACGGATTCAAAAATTTATTGAATGGTACGATTTGTCAATATTCTTCTTGCACTCAAGAGTTCCAGGCTGTATGAACTTCCTGGAAGGCTTCAACGATGATGTTCTTCAGACTCTTTTGTTGTCCAGGGCCTCCAAATGTGGAGAAGGTGCATTTTCATAGTGAGGCATCCAAGAATCCTCGATCACCGGCAGACATTCGGCGTGACGTTTTCCCGGCCATCCCTAAACATCTTGTAACACTTTTGCCACTTGGATTTCGAGAGATAATCATTTCCAAACGCCTCCTGAAGCATTGAGAAAGTCTCTGTTAAGTTAAGTCGATTGTTTTTTCCATCTGGATTTGAACCGCGCTCCTAGAGAGTGTGTACTGTCACTCCAGGAGCTCGGAGCTCGCTGAAGCTCGGTCCGTTCTGTTGCCAGTCTCTACCTCTACGCACAGTCGATTCGGAAAAAAAAGTGATATTTTTTTGGAAAATGTTGAAATGTACTGAGTTAACAAAGAATAAAAAGAAAATAATCGTTTATAAATAACAATCTAGCCAAAGATGAATAATTTAAACAGTATAAAAAATCAATGGAAAAATTAGGCACCTACGTGCAATATAAAATCATCAAATATTTTTCTAAATTTAATGCTGCAAGGAATAAGAAAATTTTAAAAATATTCCACGAAAAATTATTTTTTAATACAATAAAATGGATTTCTGGAGGGCACCCGTGTATAATTAGTGGAAATTAACCGAAGGGGAATCCCTGCGGCTTGCCACGTTCTAAATTTGATAAAATTGTTATTTACTAAATGATTAGCGTGTTTACTGTATACCTATTTGGAGATAATTACAATGACTGATTCATATTTGCCAAAATAACATCAAATTTCCGTTACAGAAATCAATATATGATAAAAAAACGAGACTAGAGTCGAAAAGCAAATTATATAAAATATATGATGTGATTCTATGTTAATAAATGTATAATGATCGCGTGAAACGCTATATTTTACATGTGATTCGAAGAAATTAATGAGAAATATTCAGGGCCGGATTCAGCTAGGGGCTTGGGGGGGCTATAGCCCCGGGCCCCAGGTCCAAGAGGGCCCCATCATTTGTAAATCATTATGTATTTTTTGATGTGTTGATACCACAAATCTAACGTATTGATATTATTTTGTGAATTTTTCCTTGTTTTCGAATTCCTTAAGGGGGCCCCGTCATTATTCTAGCCCCGGGCCTTATAAATCTTAATCCGGCCCTGGAAATATTATGAAACAAGTTGTATCATATCAAAACTACGAAAAATTGACCACAAAACTAACAAAAAAATATAAATTCCACCCTTTGCAGATTCTTATAATGAATTTTGGAAAATATTTTTGTTCTCACACAATTCGGGTCACCGAAACTCTTTTGTGAAATCAGCACCGATAAATAATATTGGAAGATCTTAAAGAAAAAAAGAATGAAGAAAATATTCAATAACTGGGGTAAGCGATATTACAATTAGGCCATGGGAAATCTGTAGTTCGAATTTCAACAGATGTCCCAACAAACCATAGTCACTTGAAGAAATACTCCAAAATAATTTAGCGACATTTTCGTCTGAGTAAACATTCCTAAGAAAATTAAACTGGTGTAAAAAGACGATGGCAGATTCTGTTGGTTTGGCCAGGATTAGGGACATATTTATGCGGAACATGGAGGTTTCACGACTTGGCCCTGATATAGGAAAACTTTCCTCTACAGAACATGGATTATAAAGGAAATATCTATTTATATACTTGCTAAATGCAAGACACAACTGATTTTTGCCATATATGAGAGCACGAAAGCGAATCCAGTGAATGTCTTCAAATATATCAATTGTTATTCGTTAAAAAAAGTTTTCAGTCGTTTCCCTCTTGTACTCAAAATTTTCCTTCTCTTCTTTTTTAAGGTCTTCCTTTTTTTCTTTTCCCTGGCATTTCACTTTCCCAAATGTTCTTCACGTGGTACTGTGTTATCCTTTGTAGGTGTTCCCAGCATCCTAATCGTTACCTTTATATGGATTCTTGTATGGGTTCAACTTAAATCTTCTCTCATATGTAAGTTTTTAAGTATCATGTTTAGTTATTCCGTTCTAGGTATTTCATTTCTGATGATCTAATTTTGCTTGTTTCTTCGGAGATTTCTTCTTTGGTTATCAGCCTCTTGGTATAGATGCCTTTAAATCCATTGAAGGATTTTTTTTTTTCTATAATAGTTACCTGCTATTTTGTATTCTAACGTATTATTTTTGGTCTTCGGTTTTCGACTATGTCCAAATAATTTGAAGACCTAATAGTTTTAGAGACAATTCTCTACACAACATACACTGTAACAACAATCAAAATTCGTTGTTAATAAACTATTAATCGTGTCAAGAAACTTGATTTAAATCACAATTTTCTTATTTGACTAATAAGTACATTACAATTTATATCCAATCATCAAAATATTTACGAAATAAAATTCCTAGTTTAATGGCCAATATATATTTCAAAACGGGTAATAAAAAAGTTCATTTTATAAGCGATAAATATGTTAGAAATAGTGAAAATAAAACCAAAACTTACAGACTGAATATGACTCCGATTGTCTTAGTAACAATCCCCATATCAAAAAAACTGCTAACAGCAAATAAATACAAAACTATTCATCGTTATTTCACGAATATCGTTTCTTATAATCACTTAAGAACACAAATAAACCGATTATTATTTTTTGATTTGTTAAACATCAAAAATCATAACGCACTGTTTTGTTTATATCCGATATGTTTGTATCTGCTATCGGAACGTTTACTAAACGGAGGCTTACGCTTAGTCAACCCATGCTCGTGGTTACACGGCACGTTCTGATCCTAGTCGATTTCAGTTCGACAAGTTGAACTTCAAGCGTGAGGAATCGTGAAGGTGGACGACGGAAACAAATGAACCAACTACCCGCCGGGTTGGGTGGGGAACATTTGAACTATCATTATCTCGAAACGATAAACGCGATTTTTGGTCTAATTTCCTTCAGTTTATTTTGTAATTATTAATGTATTTAGAATATACAAGATGATTTATAAATTGAATTGTAATAATTACACAAAATTTTCAATAACTACAATGGGTTTAAGCGAATACAAGATAATGACTTGAAAATTGGGAAGGACAGATGATAAATTTATCGTCAAAAATCTACTAAGGCCAGTTTTCAAGACACATACTCTTAACTAAGTTGGAATTTCTGGAACCGTTGGCGATATTTATAATAAATACAATGTTTACACCAACACTCACGATTACACTGTCTGACGAGCGTTTCGATAACCAAGTTATCGTCTTCAGAGACTGAAGGTAAACTTTTATTCAGAATTTGGCATGAAATCAAGAAAATTGAATAATTGTTTGTTATTTATGATTTGAAAAGATCATCAGCCTTTCCCAATAGTCGAAAATGAAGGTTTCAAAAATCTTATGAAGGCAGTTGCTGCTGAATGGACAATAAATCTAAGGTTTTTTCGGAAACTGTGTACGATAGAAGACATAACCTTGATAACAGATACCTGATTCGTTAAATATGAAAACTTTTATATGTGTAACTTCATTTTGGCGTAAAATTTGATACCTTGATATCATTTCAGTATAGGAACGAAAGACATGCGTCACATTAAATTTTTGTTCTTAAGAACTCGCACTTTTTTTAATAGATGCGTGTTTTTTAATATCTAAAACACTTACAAATCTAACATATATTAAAAAAATAGATGAATGAAAAACATATAGGTATTTATATATATTTATATATTTTTGTTCAATTTTTTTTGTATCGATGACTTTATAATCTGTTTTCTATATATCGAGATGTCTGTCCTACGTAAACAGCGTCATAAGGTACTTGATATATAATATGACTTCTTTTGTTTTTAGGTGTTTTAGATGAATCAATAGATATATTAAATCGAAAAAAAATCGATGTTTTTAGTGTTAATCACTGAAAGCATGGGATAAATCTCCCAATGAAATACGGAGTAGAGATCGACCACGAAAGAGTCACAATCTAGAGCCAGGATGAGGAAAGATATCGAAGAAGGAAAGGGAGTTACATCTATTATGGAAAAAAGAAGAAAATTTTTACCTTTTATCGGAAAAAAAAATGTTACAAAAGACCAATAAAAGCCCAATACTTTACCTCAATATAAATAATCAGAATAAAGATATTAATTATTGGTAAGACAATTATTTTCGTTTCTCCCAACGTACTTTTAAAGAGGAATCTCAAAAAAGGAGCAAAAAATTTTGTTTTTTCATAGTGATCAGATTTAGTCTCTGATATGAAATATGATATTTTAGGTAAAATTTTGTCGTAACAAAGAAAACTGTACAATCGTTTGAAAGGACAGTTTTATTAGGGTATAACAAACATAAAAGTCTTGAGTATTGTAGTTTATTTTATTGCAGTAATTCAATACTCACTACAATGCAAATACATCACTCTAACATCCCGACAAGGGTTCAAGTAGCACTTTTCTTCATATATTTGGTTTGTTCCAACTTCATCGAAAACCGTTCAAAAACGGTAATCTTTATGTGCAGTTTTGAAAATGTTTCATATGTCTTTATAACCAGTAGTTCTTGGCTATCAAATTTCAAAAAGGTACCTCACGTTCCAATAAATAATATCGTCATTGTTTATACAATTTAATCGAGGAGTTTCTAAAATTAAAAACAATTTCTATGGTATCTCTTCGAGGAGATAAAGTCCATTAGTTCGAATGCTTGAAAAATTACTTCTTCGTGTTCGAATTAATTTTTTTTCGTTTCTTGTATTAAGTATGATGCGTTCAGATTTTGAAAAATATCGAACTAGTTTCTTTACCAATGTGTTACCAGCACGGGTCTATAATTTAGGTAACTTCAACATCTAAATGTATAGCTGAAAATTACTACATCTGCGCCGCGGGCTATTAGTTTCATTTCACTTTTATAATCACAGGCTAAACTACCACTCGGTTATTATTCTAATTTGGGTATATATTACTCAGAATTATTTTCAAATAATAATTAATTCAATGGCAGTCCGATATTTTTCGACCACAATTCCGAGATATAAAATACTTTCCATCAATTATCGTGTAAGTATCAAAAGTCTTTGAGAATATAAAATCTTAGATTAAAAATTAGTTATAATACTTCCCGGTGACGTAGAGCTTATTCCCCATTCTGAAAAACAAAAAAAGAAAGAAACCGCGTGTACAGTTATGATTTGAAAGTAAATACGATCTAAACTTCGCTTCTATTTAAAATAATTCTCTGTTCGAAGTTACATTATAATTTTAAAGTTTGAATATTTAATAGGCGCAGTCCGTAGGATACACGTTAAAATCGATAACAACAATTTTAACAAAAGTAAACAAGTTTTTATATATTATGTGCGTGTAAACCAACTCATAAGCTTTTGAATCCAGTAAAAACGAAAGCAGGGAATCACGAAAATGAACCGAGAGAGTAGAATCATAGAGTTGACGTCTCTAAATAAATAAATTATCGGTTAGTTACAAGTCAAATTTCGAATCGTTTCCATGGAGAATTCGTGTCCATAACAAATGTTGCGAAGCCAGTGGCAATTTAGAAATTGACTGCAGCTTTTGGTAACCACGCACCATAGAAAAGACTCTTTACAGTTGGTTTGCAGAATTTCGTCATGGTTGTGCGTCTCACAGAGATGAATGTCGAGAAGTTCGGTTTAAATAGGTTGTCATTCATTGATATTGTGCCCAACACTATTGAAGAGGCGTCTCTTAGGATATCGATACAATCGATTTCGCAGGAACATTTAGGTGTGAGAAAGATATGTTCCACATAGATTCCGCATGCCAGGTCCCATAATCAACTGGATATTTGAAGGAGAACATCAAATTAATGTTTTATTGTCCATATTTGATCTTTCTGTGCGCGGACAGCGATTTTCATCGCTTCAAGAAACTGTTGAGCTTATGCAACAATGTATAGACCTTAAGGTCGAATAATTTGTTCGTTTCTGTTTCAGTTAGCCTTTAAAATAACAAGCAATTTGTGATATTATAATTTTTAAAATGAATTTATCATTCTACGAGTTAATTCCACTGAAATGGTTAGTATACAGAATACTCAATAAAATGTTTCCAGTCGCTTTATAATCGCCACACGTTTCAAACATACCCTACTTGTTTTCTTTTAATCTTCTAATATATTCTTTTCTGTACACACATAGAACGCTGCTAAATTCCTGGAAAAACCCAAATCACCCTTATTCGACCTATTTTAGAAAAATATCAAATATAAAATTTCAAACTTGGAATTCTCCGAATAATAAGGACACCCATTCATCCTTCGAGACACGTGTAACGCCCTCGAAATCCTTTAACAACGAAAAAATACTTATGACTTGTTAAAGGTACAAAATACCCATACACCCTTCCCATATATTCCCATGCATCGGCATTCTTATGCCCTGCGGCATCAAATGATGTATGTATCACATATTCCACCAAAAGTATGAAACTATAAAAATCATTAAATTTATTTTTTCTGCGTATAACTACAGTTATTGATTTGATATTGATCGATTTAAATTTTTATAAGTAGGATATCCATAAAGTGGACTGAAAAACCAGTTAAGTTTGTTACAATTTATTGCCAAGTTCTATTTATAGTGTGCGAAATGCTAATTGATTGTAACGTTTTTTTTTTCAAATTTTTTTCTTATTTTCTTAATTATTTTGGTGCAGTAGTTACTTTTGTTGTATATTCACTTTCAATATCAAACGGAATTTCGAAATTCCCCACTTTTGTCAAACGTTCTTATAGTAATGACAGTTGCTACACTAGGAGTTCTACCAAGCTACAGGATGCATCATCTCCACAACCATATACAATAATTGAACACTGGAAATAGATTTGCCTAGATAAGTAAGCTTATGTTATCTGTAACATATACAGTTTATCTACTTCTGCATAGTCCAAAAGTTAAAATGCAACCATGAGATATCAATTTTTTGAAGTAGTATACGAGGTTTGCCAAAAAATTTGAATTTTGTGCAAGAATATAGTATCTTTATTTTTTATAATTCAGAAAAATGTTATAAAGTTGTTTTCAATTAAAAGTTATATTCAAATAAGCAATTAAAGCCATTTATTATGAAAATTCAGGTTTTATGATTATTTACTAATCATTCCGTTTTAATTATACTGGCGGGATAAAATTTAACGCAGTCTAGGATGTCCTGACATGAAGTATGTAACAGTGAATGTCAGAATGAGTTGTTTACAAAATTACAATAAAATGGCAAATTTTCTAAATCGTGAAGAAAAAATAGAACTTGTGTTAATTGTTGGAGACAATTACAAAGCACATAGAGAGACCGCAAATATTTTTAATAAGAGACATCCGCATAGAAATATTAGGCATTCAATTTGTACACACGTTACTACCAAGGGATTATGATATTCGTTTTGAATTCTGCGCTCTGATCCAAGGAAAGTTGGGTGAAGACCCGTTTTTTACAAGAACTATAATATTTTCCTATGAGGCAATATTTTCTTCAAACGGATCTTCCTCATCACAAAATTGTCGCTAGTGGTCTAACAGTAATCCAAACTTTGTAATAAAAACTCGGACCCAATATTCTTTTAAAATAAACGTATGGTATGGTGTGTACAAAAAAATTAGTTGGACCTTTTAGTTACAATAACGTATGATAATTTGGTTGTGCTTCCATCCATAGTACATTGAAAATATGTTTAATGGGAAGGTGATTCACAGGTATTCAGATATATTTTGCCTCCTAGGTCTGCTGATTTGACTCCCCTTGATTTTTTATGGGGTTACTTAAAACAGCCGGTTTATAAGCGAGGACCATTTGATGACGTAGACCAAAATGATTCCAAATATGATACAAAAATTAATACAAGAGTGTGACAAAAGAATCATTAAATGTTTATGTGAAGGTGGATATGTCGAAGCTTTGGGACATTGAATTAAAATTTAATTATATTTGCTTCTGTTTAATAAATATTCTTTGTATGGATTTTTAAATTTCTACAATAAATAATTATTATGCATTCATCACGTATGTAAATTGCAAGGTTGTTCAAAAACAGTAATAAATAGAAAGTTTATCATATTTTTAACAGGTAAGAGAGATAAATTGTATCCAGCCAGAATGATAAATACGGAATGATTGGTAAATAATCACAAAACCTGAATTTTCACAATAAATGACTGTAATGGCATATTTGAATATAACTTTTAATTCAAAACAATTTTACTTCATAACATTCTCTGTATTGTGAAAAATAAAGATAAATTTTTTGACAAAACTCGTATACTGCTTCAAAAAATTGATATCTGATGGTTGCATTTTAACTTTTGGACCATGCAGAACTTTTTATCAGGAAGAACTTCAAAAAACCACTAATAAAAAAGTTTTCCACATGTTTCCAACTTAACTAGACCCACTCCACTGTATAAGTATAGAATTTTTTGTATTCATTGTTTTTAGATACGCAGTTAGTGTGAATTTAGTTCCTTTTTGTTTTTCTAAATAAATATACCATTGTTGAAACCCTTTATATTGTTATCTGCAATTAATGAATGTTCTTTTGCTCAAGATAAATCAGTGTTAATTGTTTGAATGGTATAACTTCCACCTTTTTCTTTATGTGTAATATGACTTATAATCGCATTCATGGATTTCAAGAAATTAAAGATAAGAAAACAGTGAAAAAGTTAATATTGATTGTTTACCCCATCTTAGAACCAGTTATACCTATATTTATACAATGCCCTCTATTGGAGAAACAGTAACATTTTTAAAAATTTTGTCCCAATAGTTTTGGCACGAAATATTTAACCTTAACCTATAATAAGTATCTTAAATAAACTTTTCTTATTTACCATAATTAAAGGCTTAGTAATCTAAACTAAATGGGGGGGCCCATGTTTCTCAACTAGGAGTAATTTTCTAGAAACATATCTCATTAGCTGTTGGACTACTTGAACATGTTTTTCACGTATTCTTCTAAAAATTATATGCCGTAAAAGTGCCCAAAAATGTTCAATTAGATGGGCCTGAGGTGAATTAGGGGAAATATCTGGTTTTGGTACAAAATGTATGTTATTTTGAAATAGCCAATAGTCCTAGCAAAATGGCAAAACGCTAAATCCAGCCAAAACCTTATATCGTCTCAAGCGTGATTTCCATGTACAAAATCAACAAACTCGATTCACATAAGGTCTGGATATTCCTATTGTCGAAATCGCAATCCAGAACTTTATTGACGAATTTTGCTTTATCTTTATTAGCAAAATGTATGTTCCTTTGTTGAAAACAGCTTCTTAGTATTCATGCTAATTGGTTTGGGATATATTTAGGTCACGTCCGGTATCTTTGACCTCTTGGAAGTATGGAATTCATCCGCCAAGTTTCTTGCGGAAACCACGACTCTGTTTTTTGCTCCTCTTAACAGTATTTCTGATCTTCCTCGGGTAAAAATTCATGGTTTTTAATTTTTTGGGAGATTCAGATATGGTATTACTTCTTTTCATTTATGGAACGGTAAATGCTTAAGCGTGAAATATTTTGGTTTTTAAAAATCCGTACTGCCAGTTTTAGAGATCTGTCTAACCAAATGATAAATGCTTCTTCTTACATCCAATGTAGAAGACATTTTAATGCATAAACAGAGCTTCAAGACGGGGACTATATGGAGGTAAAAGTAGTCAAAGTGTTTACTTTTAAACATTATGAAACATTTACAATTCTACAAATGCCACACGAAGCCGTAAGCATTAACTGTTGGTGGAATTTTGTGGGGATATCATATTAAATGCGAAATCGATCATCGATACGACCTTAAGGGTTTAGTTTATTCAGGTAGATAATTCACCTATTCGCCTTTACCGTTAGGTTCTATTTATCTGTAAACGTTAGAAAACTTGAAAATTAGAAAAAATCCTCAGGAACCACCTGTCGATTCTGTTAACGTTTTTATCGATTAAAACAGAAAAAAATTAATTGCATGGAACATGAAAAAATATAAGCTATCAAAAATTGGTTTCAATAATTTGAAACTTCTATACAACGTCTGCCACATGAATTCTCGAAATTTTCACTTTTTCTTTTTACATGAAATAATCACTAGGATTAATATGAGAACTTTTATACGAGAGCTGCTACTTAAGTTTTGAGACAAATAACAACAAATATTTATAATTGGAAATGATTTTAGTTTAGTTTAGTTTTTCAAAATATTCTCCATTTAGATCAACACACATGTGTATGAATCAATTTTTTCCATTCCTATTGATGTACTTCCAAAACATTTGAAAGCTTCAACCACTTCCTCAGGTGTAGAAAAACGTTGATTTCGTTATTTATTTTTGAAAATTGTGTTCAGCGACTAAGCTCATTTCTGATGGAATGTATATGTCAACAAGCAAAATTGCCGCATCTGGAGTGAAGACTAATCGGAAGCATTGCAAGAACTACCAATGCATCCTGAAAAAGTCACTGTTTGGTGTGGATTATGGACCGTTGGTATTATCGGGCCGTATTTCTTCAAAAGCGACGACAGCTAGAACGTTACTGTGAATGGCGAGCGCTGCCGTGTGATGATTGACGATTTTTTTCGTTCAAAATGGAAGAATTCAAGAAGACAGTGCCACCTGCCAAACAATGGCCAAATGAAGCGCCGCCTTCGATTAATAGTTCACCTTACGTTTGGGGCCCGTCAATTAGCCGCCTAGATCGTGTCATTTAACGCATTTGGAATATTTCTTGTGGGGCCATGTTAAGGCTAATGTCCACTGGGATAAACCAGCAACCATTGACGTACTGGAATCAAATATTGAAGCATTTATTAATGAAATACCGGCTGATTTGTTGGAGAAAGTATACCAAAATTGAACCTTGCGCATGGGCTATCTAAAGCGGAGCCGCGGTCAACATTTCCATAAAATCATCTTCAAACATTAAACATACTGATCGTTCTATCGAAGATTTCATCTATTTTTTCAAATTTACCTTTTATAAAAACACTGATTACAATGTCAATATCAACAAGAATAGAAAGATTAGAAACGTGAGGCTCTTAGAGTACGAAAATTTATTATTTCAAAAGAGCGCGTTCATAAGATAATGAAGAATTACGCGGATGCCATTGCGGCAACAAGTCATTGATGAATTTCAAATTTCAACCAGGTATTTTATGTGTGTTTGTTACTTCGTAACGTGTATATAAAAAATATTATAACTTAACCTGCTCGAAAATCACCTATGACGAGTTTAATGTTCAAACAATTTAACATCCCTGTCATTACACGAGCCAGAGAGCTCGATATTATTCACTGTTGAATGAAATTTAACAGTAGAGTTGTTCTGAATACAGGTGACAAAGGGCAATCACAAAAGGGAGTGCGACTTCGCTTATACGAGTACATATAAATGAATCTCTCCAGTTAGGTCAACGACCTTAATCGCCAACACTATTATATAGTAAATTAAGAATCTAATAAATAGTGCTACCACGTGGAGTAATTGATGATGATACTCTCATTTTAACTAGCTCGGATTATCAGTTCATAGTTTCAGTCTTTATTGGATTTTTTTCTCTCTATTTGTTGCTTCAAAAAAAAATATCGATACAGATGGTTGAATTTATGATGCGGCCCTAATAAATCAAATTTAATTGTAAAGCTAGTTAAAGTGGATTGTAGATGTTAGGACTATTTCAGGTGAAACGCTTAATGTATAGTTAGTATGGATGCTATTGATTCACCTATTGCATCTGAAGGAAGGATTACCGAGTAAAATGAGTCATCTAGAGTAACAAAATGATTAATGGCTGTTTTCTTCATAAAATTTAAACATTTTCCGGCAGATAAATATGCGATATTTGTTATATGTTATCGGATCGTCAGCGTTGCAGGTTTTCTGCGGTTTTCCTGTAATTTGGTGAACCGGTTCACCAGCAAAATGGCCGACGATAGGGATAATGCAACAACAGCTGTACACACCCGCCCGCCCTCTATTTAAATTTTTCAAAAAAAAAAACAAAAACACTCACTCACTGCTTACTAGAGCTCTCTTTTCATTCTGTTCCGGCCAATGTTCGATCGCTTTTCCTCTTATCAGCTAGAACAGCAGAACCCCGCGCAACCACAGCCCTGCAGAGGAGCAACTCCTATATCATGGCAACTCCAACAACCCTTCCTCCTATAAAAAATTCTCCTTATCCTTGATTTCATGATTTGATTTCAAGTTTTTAAGTGGAATTTTCTAGATGCCAAAAGACAACGTTAACAAAGAGGACTGCACTATCAAAGCCAAATACCTGGAAGTAATCTTAGATCCTAAGACGCTACATCACATTGTCGACTAACTGGTAAATGAGGAGGACAAGTTGGAGGATTAATCGGAAGATCCAAAATGGAATTATAGGCCTTTATTTATTAAATTGTACAAACCTACAGCGTGAAGATATATTGTCCAAAACCAGTGTTAGACTCTCCAAACCCACCAAAACATTAATTTGAGTCAAGTAGAGAAAGCACTTTGGTACATCAGCACCCAAAGTAGGAAATTCCAAGAGCCGAGATCTTTTGCGAGCGTCTGATCGCAGAGTTCACATGTTGTTTTTAAGTACAGTCCACTACTTTAGTTCGTATCGTAGTTGTTGGTTCATAATTGAAGTGAAGGTTACTACAAGCCTTTCTGGTTCTACACTTCTTCTTTATATCTGTGTCCGCTTTTGCTATATGTGCAGAGACTAACCTCAAAAGTTCGCTAAAGACATCCAGTACTACTTGTAAAAACTTGTCAGGATGCCTCCGATGTTTTACGAAGGTTATATACAAAATTCCTAAGCTCAACCGATTCGTATAATTTATGTGTACCCACTAATGCCTTCTTTTATGTTTTTTTTTTCAGCATGCCCAATAATGTGGACAACAACACACCCAACTTGGACCGAATCCATAGCAAATCTGAGGCATTTTGTCGATAGTGACCATTCACTTGCGCGTGTAGAATAAGCAAAATTTTCACCATATAGAAGAAACCAACTCAACCACGGACAGATGTAAAGACCCCAAAAAGAATACAAGGAAAGTAGGAAAAGCATCTTCTGATCCATAGACGATTAGCAGAATCTCAAGTATTTAATAAGTATATCCACTATTTAAGATCGTTTTTAGTCGTAATAAGTAAAACAATTTGTTGCTTCTATGGAGTTAGGATGTTAACACAGAAGAATAAAATAGTAACAAGCATGATGACAATATCGAATGAGGAATGGATATACATCTTTGCATCTTCGAGGCACCAAAGGGAAGAAATTTGATAAAACAATAGACATCAAAATGCATAAGGTGGAGTACGACAAATTCTTTAAGAAAATTTTTGAATTATGAGTTCACGGTACTTTTTTACATATTTATATTATATCAAAATTAGAAATCAACTGACTGAGATTGGTAAAAAGTATAAACGATAAAAAAATTCAATCATTGCTTTTTATAATTCAACGATTTAAATTTTTTTCATGTATTACAATAATTTAAAGATGTATCCGTAAGTATCAGAAATTTATCCATCCTTTGGCAACCCCACATAACATTAAAAAAAAGTGTTTTCTTGATTAATTTTACCAATGCAAAGTAAATATCAGTTTTAAATCTGAAATATTTGTGAGACACTAAATGTGATCCCAAAATAGTACCACTACATTTATAGAAATATATTTGGTCCGCGTGTATCTTCAACTATACAGATAGAAGTCTGCATATACGACGAGTTATCAAAAATAGAACTCGTTTCATAAAAAGTATGTCATGACGTGCTATATATGATTCTAGAAGTCATAAGAGATTCTTATGATTCCAAAATAACTGCGTTCGTTTTGTTTTTTAGTCTACGTTAGTGTTAAATACAATATATTGGATGGTTTATTTGAACGAATAACAATATAAGAAAAAACGAATATTCATTAGAAGATGATAGTAAAATATTTTATTACGAAATTCCTGATAACTGAATCAAGAAATCCTTCGAAATGGGGCATTCTTATCTGCATAGTCAATAAGATGATAAGTAACTAACCGTTTTGTTGGTAGGAACGAAATTATAAATATGGCGAACACAATATTTTAACTAAAATAAATAAAATTATTCTTAAAAGAATTTGAAATTACCTACACCTGTAAGAAATTACCAAATTTCTTTGTTATAACTGTAAAATTCCTAACATTAGGAAGTTACTTTAGAAGGTATGATATAACCTCAATTAGGGTATTATGGGCGAGGTTTGCGAAGAGGTTGCACAATAATCAAAGTTATATAACTAATATACAAAACGAGAAAGTCGCGCGTGCCGATTCTCTAGGAGCAGCGTAGCTCCGCCGAGATCTAGGCGTTCGAGATCTGCTACTTCGCTGTCTCTATAAAGAATGAACTTCTATTCGATTCAAAATATCACGACTGGGTCCTTGTAAGTACGTTGGTTTTTTCTAAAACGTGTACCAAGTATATCGGATAAGATTAAATTAATTGCATGTTATTAAGACATTAAGGAGGTTATAAAAGAAAGGTGCCTTGGGCTTCCCGAAAGAAGGTGACTTGGAATTCCCGGGATCGAAGGATTATTCTTTTATTGAGGAAGTTATCCTGGGAAATTTGTACTTGAATTACGAAGCTTATTCATATCTATTTAATTACTAAGAGTGAATCCAAAAAATGTGAATTATGCAAGAGAGAATTGACTGTTAAATAGTTAATAACCTACTGCTGTAAATTTCAAAAATCAAACCAAAACAATCTTAATAAGAATCTAAAAGAAGTAGTTGGCAAAAATTAATATCCAGATTATTTTTAAACGACATACCAACAAAACTATGAATCATTTATAATGTCGCTGATTTTCCCAGAGGTAGGGGGCCTTGAAACTCTCATAACAATTATTTTCATTATAGTCAGTCATACATATACATATCGACAAATATATACTACAACAAACGGCCTATTTTAAAATTATTTTGAGACTAGTACCGGTTAGAATTTTCCAAAAATCCATTTTTTACATTTTTCGTATTTTCTTACTTTCAAAAATATCTCATTTTCAATTTCATAGCGAAATTCGAAATAATAAGAAACTTATAATAGTTCGAGCGCGCATGCGTTTTTAGTGCTCCACAAGCAGTTTGGAGCGATCGACAGCTACTCCTTAAACTTGTTCGAAATCGCATTTTTCAATCTTTGCAACCAATCGACAGGAAAAAAAGTGAAAAAAAACTTTATTCCACATTTTTTTCAACAGCCGCCATTTTGTTTGTTTTTAAATTTTTGTTTCAATGATGATAAATTACGTTATAAGCTACCTTCCTCTTTGAAAAGCTTTTTGAATTTTTTTTTTTTCATATCTACCAAATTCGAGATTATCCCAGCACAGTGAAAGGCAGTCTCAACTTTAGCGCCCTCTATAATATGATGTTGAAGATGTTTTATAAACCATCATAATAGATAAAACAAGAAAAAAATATGAATGTTTCTGATTTTAGGACTGATAAAGACTGAAAATTAGTCGAAACGTCAAATTTTTATCAATCTTTCAAATATTATTAAAAAAAAAAAACTAATTTTAAAACAGACCTCAAATCAAAAACATTTAGATGCATTAATATATCAAAAGGTCTAGTAATAGGAAATTGAAAAAATATTATTTATGCGTCATTTTTTACCCTTATAACCGGTACTATTCAAACAAGCGAATCAAGAGCTAAAATATCTAAAACTTTGCATTAAAAAAAGAGTTAGTAGCGATAGGATGAATTATAACAAAAACTCTAATTCTACGATAAAGTAATAAATTTATTTTAAATTAAAATATTTTCCGTGATGAAGTTGCACATTTGATCTGTCACTGACCGTTATCTAATATAGTGCACGTCTTTTGAAACGAAAATAACCGTCTCTTGATACAAAAAGTCGAGACTCCGGATACTAAGTTCACTAACAGCTGATATCATTGAATTTAATCGTTAAACGACATAGAAAAAACGTTGCTATAATTCAGTGACCTGATTATGTTAGTCAAAAGATTATGTGCATTTACAGTGCTGGAGATATGACGAGGGCCCGAAGGATAAATTTGTATTGGAAAAAATTTATCGAACATTGCAATTGCAATATTAACTAAATTACATCACATCTACCGGTATAAATTCAATATAACAACGCCATAAATTATAAAAAACTGCTACACTGAGTTTCTACTACAATTTTTGAGTATTCTACTCATTGGATTCGAAATTAAGCGGCGAATTTATTAGGTTATGATGAGAATAATTTTTTTTTGTTAAAGTCATAAATTTTCATTAGATTTATCACAAGATATATATTAATCTTTTAAGCTAATTCAATCGACATCAATGGCTTTGTTTGATACAAAAAATTTCTTTCAACCTGAGCTATTGTTACTAATAATATTAATGGCAACGATCTGAAATTTTTACAACTTATGTGATGAAGCAAGTACTGCTTTTTTAGTACCAAGTAACAGTTACCAAGTCAATTTTTAAAATTTTTTACTCAATCGTAACTATATAAACAGAGTAATTGCAATATGCTCAGACAGCAGAGCTACCATACAAGCCATAATGGCCGAAATGGCTTGTGCTGAAATATAAGAAAGTCCTACAAGGATTCCACTAATGGACCTAGAAACAATTCTTAATGTAGTCAAAAGTACTAATATTAAACCTCTCAATGGTTTGTTTGCAAGACATGTTCCGCGGAAATGGATAGAGACACGTGGCATGAGAAAAGCTAATGCCGTTGGAAATATTTTAGGTAGGATAAGGAAAATTTTTTATAGGAGGAAGGTTTGTTGATGTTGGCCCTGATATAAGATTTGCTCCTCTTCAGGGCTGGGGCTGTAAAGGATTTCTCTTATCAAACAACTACTTCACCCAATAGATGCGAAATACGATTGGCGACTGGACTTTTAAACAGACACGGTCATCTAAGACGCCATCTCCACACTATTGGTATCACGGATGACTATGAGTACCGTTGGTCTATGGATGAAAAATAAGCTGCAGGCCACGTCATCTATGAGTGCCTAATACTTACACGGATGCGGTTCAAATACAAGGACAAGACTTATAGATTGCTTTTATACGTCATAAAGGTTCAAGACAAAGCGCCTGATCGACTTTCAAAGGACATCGCCTTTAGTAATTGATACGATAGTCCTATCGGACGGCTAGAAGTCTTAATTTATGCTATCGTGAAATTTATTTTGAAACATTTTTAAGTTTAACACATTTATTTCAATTATACGATGATTTGTTGATTAAATGAGGTTAAAAAGGCTTAAAGCTAGCATTTCACGTTTGCAGATTTCATGTTTATTATTATATTATTATTTCATTATAGTCACCTAATGAGTTTGATTATTCCATTCGCTTAGTGAAGTAAAGACAGAAAATGTTTGTATTTTCATGTTTTTATTCTCAATTTTCAGGTTCACAAACGATAATTAGTCCAACTAAAGACATATGGGTGATTCCGTTCTAACTGTGATATTCAATGTCCTGTATTGTTTTTTTGTACTAGTCATTAATTAATAATCAATTAATAAAAATTTTGTGTTAATTGAATAATTCTTAAGATATTTAAACATTATTTTTATACAATATAACTTGCCACTTAAAGAAAACTTATACTACATCACTTGAATGTCAGTACCGTGTCATGTCCATTCCTAGAATTTACCGATAAATTATTAATTTTTTTTGTCGTAACAAATGATTTAAACTAATTACCTTATAAATTCTAATGTTTATGATCAAACTGAGGAAAATTGATGCACTTGTTGTTTAATATCTTAAGTTACCATGTCAGTACCGTGTCATGTCCATTCCTAGAATTTACCGATAAATTATTAATTTTTTTTGTCGTAACAAATGATTTAAACTAATTACCTTATAAATTCTAATGTTTATGATCAAACTGAGGAAAATTGATGCACTTGTTGTTTAATATCTTAAGTTACCATGTCAGTACCGTGGATAAATGAGTCAGTACCGTGGAACTCAAAATCCGACATTTGTGTCTTGCTCGTGATACTTTGAAGTTGTAGTAAATTCCTCTTAGAGTTTTATTTTTACAGTAAAATAGATGAATAATATGCATAAAAAAGTTAGAAAAGTTAAATTTTAAAATCTTGAAATTTTGAATACAAAAAATCACAGTTAGAACGGAATCACCCATATATGTAATATAAGTTACGACCTTACAATGTATCAACACGTTAATTATTTTTACTTCAAAGTTATTAGTTTTTTATTAAAAAAAGAAGGTAAAATTTTGTGCTAACCTTGAGATCTGAATGCATCGATTGTTTCCATATGTAGATTATTTAAAAGGCGTAAATTGGTTCATTCGGAACGTATAATTTCCATTGAAACACATTAAAAAGATCCAGGTGAGAAAATTGAGTTTAAAAAACTAATCGTGTGTGTTCTATACAGATTATTTCAAGTTTGCATATTTGGAAAATTGTTATTAAAAGGAGTCTTTATATGATATCAAGCAATAATAAGAAAAAAAATCATTAGGATTTTTTTATAAAATAAATAGAATAGAAAAAATAGGAACGAAACGAAACCAGAACTAGGAAAAGTGACAATAGTAACAAAAAAAAGGCAGATGACAAACCACGTTACTGCTTTATTGCATATCGAATTACGAATTTCTTCAATAAGCTGACGTTTTAACGTGGACATACCGGACACCAGATTTAAACCCATTGAACATTTGTGGGTATTATACTGTACAGTTTGGCAAATACAAGAGTGAATGTCGAGAAATGTACGAGTGGCACGAAGTTAAAATGAAAAAGTATACGGATGACAAAAAGGATAATATGCGCTTGGTGATTTAGTACGGTAAATAATCAAAGTACTGAATTGTGTACCCTTATCTCGGTATCCAGTAAAATCAATGAAAATAGGTCAGTATCTAACAGGCACAATAGAACTGACAATAGTAGTCAAGTATACCTGCTTGAGAGACCGTACTAATCCCTACTACCGTCATCTAGTAACGCGCATTGACGAGTGTTTCTATTTCACATTCCTGTATTTGACAAAGAGAACAATTTGCACCATCCTATACAGACTGTGCTAATTAATTAATAAAGTAACGTTGTAACAAATGTTGTAATTAAATGTAGACCCATCATATTATCTTCCAGGTGTAATATTCCTAATATTCACTGAGTATATTCAAAATCGGCACAAGAGAGAATTATTAGAGTTTGTTCTCAAAAAAGTAATAATGGGATGTTAACCTATGTAGCTCAGTAAACAACATGATACATTGTACGTGTACAAGTTCTCAAAACTGAAGACAATTTCGACAATCCTTTTGAACGAGCTAATTAAACAACGATTCTTAGGAATTTTCTCGACACCACTTTATATAAATAATCTTAAGTTAAGTAAATTTTGTTTTAGAAAATCTCCAACCAACTGAAATGATTAATAAAATTATTATTTTTCATTTTAAAAAAACGCTGTAACTGTTCATTAACACCATGTCAGGTATTTTTATTTGCGAGGACATCGATAGAATCTGCCGACTCATAAACCATTTTTTTCAAGCCCCATTTTGTTTTATTATAATTTTAATACGAACAATAAGAACGGTAGTTTACTCACAAAAACATCATAACAGAAATTATGAAACGATCTAACAATTAAAATTATTAAATACAGGGTGGTGATAGAAACTTTTACAGTTAGATTAAAGCCACTACCGAAAGTGTTAGTGGCCACAGAGAAGCATATTTTCTTTTGTTTTTATGGTGTTTTATGGAGTAAGCAGACGCCTTGGAATCGGACAAAAGGGATGATTTGTTGCGTTAAGAGGGCAGGCGGAATTTTTTTTTCAAATTGTTACATTTAGCGGTAGTAGTATTTGATTTCTTAATCTCAAGCAAACAGATACCGTCATAGTCCCAAAATATTGTAGCTTTTCGTGACCTTTGCTTTTCTGACACGGGCTTTCCTTTCCAATACCACTCCATGGAATCTCTTTTGGATGTGTCAAGTTTTTTGAGACTTGTCACTGACGCGTGTTAAATATTTTTGCGAACGCACCCGATTTACTACATGAACCGCTTCAAATAACCAAAGTGTCGGAAATCTTATATACTTTTTGCAGGAACAAATGATAGAGATAACACCTATTATGAATTTTTCGAATGTAAGTTTATGCTAAAATCATTGTTAATACTAAGTGATGATACATTTGTTGTGGAAACATCCAAACTCGTTTTGTGTTCGGGTTGGTAGCCCTTGAAAAGTTAGTGACAAATATAGAGATGAAACTAATAAAAAAGTGTTAATGACTGTGTGAAAGTCACTTTATATAGATCAGTAGGTACAAAGTTATTGAGCCGTTCTCAAGTTTGTCAAATTCATCAATTATCTCGCACACCTCGTAATCACATGTAATTCTAAAGAAAATATTGACAGTAACGCTTTGATAACTCATCAGGTTTTAACAAAAAAATAACGGTATATAGAAAAAAATCGTTCATCTAACTATATCAATACTAACTGGAAAAATAAACATATAAATCGAAAAGAATATGTGAAAAAATTGATAAACTATTTACAAAATAACAAAAATTGCAAATCACGTTCCAATTATTTGAGATTGAGTGAGACGCTCAAACTCAGTACATATTTCGTACTTGAATAATAGACAAAACACCTACTGCATACCAACGAGTACCCAAGTGTAAAATATTCCGTGATATCTTGTAACGTTTGATACATAATTCGTTTCTACCAAGACGGAATTCTGGAATTCTTTATTTACTTGAGTGGGTTTTCGTTATAGGTCGAGAAAATGAAAGCGGAAATTGTCTCGGAAACAAATGTATAACGATATACATTTTCTAATAACTATTACTTAAAAAAAAACGCTTAATATAATACTTTTAATATTCATCGAAACAGTAGAATGTACAGGGTATTAACTTTTATGCGATAAACGATATAGGACTTCTCGAACACAATACTGGAACCTCAAATCGACATCGTACATAAAAAATTTCACATTCTACAAAACGTATTTTGACAAACAAAACCTCGCCCATTTTAGCTAGAACTAAACGGTGATTCGTTCAGTGAATAATGGAGCGAAATGATTTGATCTTCATTGATAGGACTCGTATTTTCTTCTGACTGGATACACCCACAACCAGCAACTGCCTGACTTCGATAAGGCGGAAAGTTTAAGATATTACCAGAATTGTTAATTTCTACTCCATAATTTGCTTGTGATGAATACCAAAAATAAGATGCAAAATCTATGAAATAATGAAATAGAAAACATGAAAATCGAAGGGAATTCCAATGAAACTAAATTTGTAAACAACAGGATAAACATATTCGTCCACTGATATAGATAGTGAAACCTGCCCTGTTTCATTATTTTAATGGAAGCTAAAGTTTGGCGGATTCGCTGAATAATTTTTGTATACATTTACTTTTATTTGTAATGTGTTTACATTACGTTGTCGCCGTTTCAATAGGTAAAATTTCTACGAAGGACTTTTTGTTTCTTCACGGCAAATTAGAGATTTCCAGGAAAGAGATGATTGTATATAAATAATAGATGAATAGTTTAGTGATGGTTTACACCATCGTTTAAAAACTGTTTCAATAAGTAGGAAGAACATTTTAATAGAAACGAAATAAAAAGGAAACGAGAGGAAAAAGCGATATAAGAAAGAATGAATCAACTAGTTTAAACTACAGACTATACTAAGACATACATATATAAGTATGGAAGTGAAAATAATAACAGGCAAGTGAGAATAAGTGGGAACTGGACATTCGGGGATTCAGAAACAAAAATGAAGCCAAGATAAACACGGAGGAGATGGCACACCTAAGAAGAATAGTAGAAAAACCAATCGAAATAAATATGGAAATGGACAAATGAGAACACAAAGAAAACTAGAACTAATAATAAGAAAAAAAAAAGAGACCAGTTGAAATGGTATGGACGCTTTTACAAAATGGAAGCATAAAGAAAAGTAATGATAGCAGGTGTTAGTATCGACAGGTAAACCGAGAAGAAAGTGGACAGACCAAATAAGGGAGATAGAAGATTAGTGAGGTGAAATTTCAGATTAAATAAAAAGATCGTTAAAAGAGGAGGAATGGAAACATTGGATATAGAAGGAAACAAATTCCTGATCCGGCAAATGAAAAGGTAGACGGAGAATAAAAGAAAAAGATTAATTGATTGTAAAGAGCTATTCGCTACACTTGTCAGCTTATCCAACAAAAATCTATCAACTTCGACAAAAGACCGTCTAATAACTTTTATTGCCCAAAATGTATACCAATACAACTGTATGCTAAGTAGAGTCTCCACTAAAAAGAAGCTTGTATCATAATGTGTATTTTTTTATCATCCCTTGTATATCCGAACCACTGTTACTACATTATGATATTCATTACGTAGTTTCCCTCGTTTCCTTATAATGGAAGTACTACTACATAAAAAAAATTATTTAGTAGACCTCCCAATCGATTGAAAAGTCCTTTGTTACATTAGGGTTATCGGATTGAAAATGCCGCGTTTATCAATCAAACGCATAAGGTCATTCAACTACACAATTAAATTAAAACAAGTAATTTCCTCAATAAAAAATTGTTATTTATTATAATGCACATATTCACTGATTAATTTCAAACTATATAAAGTTTTTTCTTTGCGGTTGTTTTTCCGTATAATACTTTCGTTCTCTTTTAAATTGGTTTAATTTATACTTCAAGTTTATTACACGCCCTTTTTATTTAAGTACGAATCATTTGAATGTTTCATTTTTCAATTAACCGGGATATGTGTGAATCAGCGCGTAAACATAGGATTTTATTCATTCAGGGACTTCCTGGACATTGATTAGGAGAGTTAATTAATTACCGTATTGTCGATGAAAATCGAGTTTATTTATTATAATAAAGCAAATACGTACTAATAAAAGTTATTGAACAGGATACAGGGTGTTTTTATGGGTCAATACAAACTTTCCAGATATTTAAATATACTTAACTTAGTACTTAGTAGTGTTGCAGGTTTTCTGAGATTTTCCTGTAACTCGTTCACGGAAATCGGAAATAAAATAGCCGCAACTGTACCCGCCCAAACTTACAATGAAAACTGAGTCTAATATAACCCCAAAATTAGTTTAGTAGGTCGAGTTATTTGCTTGGTCGGACATACCCCAAAATCACTAGAATATCAGCCCTACAGAGGAAATTTTTCTCTTATCAGGTCTAAACTTGAAATATCCCTCACCTTACCTACCCCATTCATAAACAACCCAACCAAACCCAACAAACTTCACTACGAAGTTTTATGGGTTTTGTTATTTTTGCATATCTTAAGAAAGGAATATGACGAATTAAATGGAAATGGAAATGCCTAAATCGATGTTCCTGAAAGATTTGCATCGATCGAACAAATACATTGTTTCCATTCTAAAAATATATTTCGAACAAACCGTTTATTCCTGTCGTAGATTTCATATTTCATTATCCGTACATCCCCACGTGAAAAACCAATTATTAACTCCACCTCGTTCATATATTTCATGCAATTTTTCAGTTCATGCAAATATATTGCATTTAATTTAGCTCGTCAACTGTCATATGCTCCCCATGGGAACGGTTTCCGCGTAAAATACTAAACGCACATGTCGTTATTAAACCGTAAAAGGATCTACGTATCCGGATATTATTTCCTGTTTAGCCTAAACAAGTACACGCCAACGTATAAACTACAAATTTTTGTCTCTATTATACTTTTTAAAAAAGACAAAAACCTTATGAAAAGTTATTTGAATATTTTTACATGTTTATGATGTTTGATTCCGGGAAAAACGGGGATGAACAGGATAACAAATGACGCCATTATAAGAAAGTTCAAGTAAAAATGTTTAAACTGGTACGGACACAATGGAAAGCCTAAAATGTGACATAGGAAAATAAGGTAAGGAAGACCCAAGATAACTTGGTCAAAACAATTAGCGCAGGAAAGAGAAAGAAAGGAAAAACACATATTAAATTCCAAATGAATGAAGTAGCAAAAGAGTGGACAAATGGATCAAAAAACTCTAAGAACATTGTAAAAATATAGGCATTTGTAAATACGAAACGTTGGTTTGGAAATGTCCCCATCAAACATGTATCAATATTTTCGGTTTTTCATTCGTAAAGTGATCAAAAATTAATTCGAAAAATAGGTACAAGTGTAAAGGAAATACCATAGTTTTATATTGTTGAAAGTATTTATAATTGTACGTGTTTGTATCGTAGTTCGGAGAGCGCATGATTTCTTAATGTGTGGAAGAGCTCAAGCGCGCGAATCTTACCACAAAGAATCAGTTCTATTCAAGATATTCTGTTCAACAGACGTAATTTACGTAATTTTTGTTATTTTTTGTTATATTTCATACAATAATTAAGTCTGTAATTAGGCAGAATTCTATTCAATATTATTTTTTATGAAAAATGTCTAAGGTTTTACTGGAAGATCTAAAATTCCAAGTGATAGTACAAAAAATGTTCCAGAATAATTTATATGTGGATAAGTGCAGAGAGATACATCATCAGAAGATATATCTGATGCTTTTACTAAGTTAGCTCGTATCAGCACATTGTTAGCACTCACTATAGCAAAGCTTCAAGTTTTTGAAATTATTGTAGGTCTACTTGAGACATACATACTAATTCATTCTCACACTGTTCTCACAGACAAATACGTATTTTGCTAACATTTAAATCTAGATTACCGGGATTTGGGATATAGATTTGGACATTGGGCAATTCAAGGCAAAAGAACGCACGATTACACCATAAAAGTAGCAAAACTTCATGGTGACTATAGTGTTGAACATGTTTGTCGTCCAGAGGGTATATTAGTGATGCGCAGGACATGGTTCCGGATTGCCCTATAGAAATATATCCACAATAAAAATTGATTTTCGTTATCAATGATGTAAGGTACTCGTTGTCAAATTTTTTCAAACAATAAACAGGTATACCAAAAGGTAATGATCTGAATCCACTGCTTTATCTTCTAGGTACTTTTGATAAGTGTACAAAATACAATAGCCACATTTGAAGAGGCACAATTCTGAACAATAAACTAGTGTACCACAAGACAGCCAAATGTGTACTGAGAAATCGAAAAAAGGACCGAAATGAAATAATCCAGGAAGAATTAAATATATTGGACTAACCACACTAGTGAAATGCTGATAACAGGAACGTTGTCAAATTGATGTTGAAAAATATGTAAAAATGCGAAAACAACTAAACCTTCAAGCTATATATAATTATCCATTTCAAAATTATTTATAGATGCCGAATAAAATTTGTAAATTACCATTGCAAAAAAACAAATTCTGAATTTGAATTACATTAAAACGTAAACCGTGTTATCTTCTTCGATGTACCGGTATTCATTATGTAACATTAACAAAAATGCATAAGAAAATAAAACCGTTAATACTGAGTCCAACGGCTTGAATCATATCTATTTAATTACTCACTAATTACCTATATACAAGGACGTACTGACATGCAAATTCATACACCCATATAGTTATATAAATATATGAAAAACTAGGCGACTAATTTTAACTTTTGGCTCAAGCACATCAATTTTGAAAATCTCTAGGGTGAAAAGGAAAAAAAAACTGTAACACACCCAAGCAGAATAATTTTAAAAAATATATGGCAACCAGAAAATTTTTGTTAGAAAAGAGAATAACTAAAAAAGACACGAAACAGCGCCAACATTTCACAGTGGAGGTTTGTCGAATAATTTTTTCCATTCCATCTGGTTTGAGCGCATCATCCGCTTCTTCAGGCGTTGAAAAACGTTGATCCTCCAATTTATTTTTGATCTTAGCGAATAACAAAAAATCATTGGGTGCCAAACAAGAACGATATGACGGATGACCCATCAATTCGATGTTTTGACTGTTCGAAAACGTTTTTGTTGGAACTGATGTGTGAGATTTGGCATTGTCGTGGTGGAGAATAATTCAACAGCCAAATGTTCATGCAATATTGACTTATGCTCCATTTTGCCTCAATCTCACGATATGCCACATGAGGATCTTGCGATATTTTGGGCGACCTTTACGAAATATTACACCGAAGTGCGACCACGATTGAATTCATAAAATTCAAATAGCACTCGTATGACAACACGTTCTGAGTATGACCACCATTTAAAATGCCGAACTTTATGACTGCAATGTCAGATTTGACATATTCACATCAGTATTGCCAAACATTATATTTAGGATTAAATGCAAAAGTGTACTAAATGTTAAAATTTATAAATATGGTTCTAATACGGTAAGTGGCCGGTCAAAAATGCTAATATCAAGATCATGGACTATGGCAAAGTAACTTGCTACACGGCGCTTTTGATTTGGGAATTTTTGGCTGCTCAAAGTTTTCTTCTCTACATCTACATCCACTTCATCAGATTAAACACCACGCACTAAAATGAAAATGATTTGACACCATTCCTGCTACTGAAAAGGTAACAATAAGCATATAAAAAGATCTTCAGGAAGTAGCTTTCAAGAAATTCTTCCAGTTATGGATTCAATGTTGAAATAAACATATTGCTAGACAATGGCAGTACTTTGAAGGAGATTGAATCAAATTTTATGAAACATTTTTACGAAGTTAAGACTGTTTATATTACTATTTATATAAGGAAAAAAATTATTTGGGAGCTAAAAGCATTTTTTTCCAAACATTTGTCTTCATAGTTTCTTGTTTTAATTATGTAGAATCAAAGAAAAACAGATGAGGTATAGAATTTCATTTTATTGCAAATATGTTCAAGGTATTCAAAAGATTTTTAATATCCACATTTTTTACGCCAGAGGTCATGTCAGAATTGTTAAAATACAGAATTGGTGGGCATGCAATAACCTTTTTTATTCTAGATTTACATTTAAAAATGCAAGTTTATATTTTGCATGATGACTTTTTGCATGTTTTGCTTGTCATTCTGGCATTTAATAAATTGTTTTGTCGGGCAATATTACACCTTTTTACATAATGTTATTTATTATAAATAAATAGCTTAGATAATAACAATGGATAGTGTAGAAAAAAGACCAAAAAAACTAGTTTAACTTTATGTTGCAATCTTATAATCGTGTACGTGATTCAATTAAACTGAAACACGGGATTGTCTGTTTATTATTTCATACTCTTCGTATTCCGTAAATATATTTTAATATAGAATATTATTGACTGAGTATTTATAACAAAATGACCAGTAGCCGAAGGTCAAAGTTGACATTGAAAAGTTGTAATTTTAGGTTATAATTGAAGTTGTGGATAATGTGAGTTTTTATCATTAAATATTGTTTGTGTGGTGTACAGAAATTGTCAAAAATGTCGTTTTTCAATGCATTTTGAACTAATTTTTCATGTAAGACAGAAAAAAACAATGTAATCAACAATGTAGTCACGTTGTTTTCAACTACTTGTGTCTAACGCTCAAGTAGATATTTATTTTTCTATTGTAAAATTTTTTATGCAATCGAATTCAGTCAAGTCGTAATTCTTTATTACTGAAATATTTTTCAAGAAGGAAATTTTGTGAGGGATGAAGCAAATGATTATGGAGTAGTATCTGGAAAATACGCAGGTTGTGGGACAACTCTCGTAAAGAGTTACTTTTAAGCTCGGTCTAATCTGTTCAATTGTGTATTATTCATATCAACTTGTGATGGTTTGGTGAGTTGGTAAGAGTTTATAATGGAGAGTTGCTCTAAAATTCCACCAAACACACAACATCACCTTTTTCAGTTAAAAGGCAGGCTTTGGAGCAGGATGGGACGTTTTGGTTTTGTATAACCACTGCGACTTCCCTTCAAATCTTTCATTTTTGGTATAAAATGAGATAATAGCGAACTGCAGATTCTGACTCTAGTTGGTGAGACTCACTTTCCAAAGTTTTTTAATTTACAAAGTAAGCCCATATTTCAAATAATTTTCTTCTAATTTAAACTAATCTAATCCAATTTAAATAAATATTAACAAACGCAAACAAATATTAATAAATTAGGGGATGAAGGGAATGAAAATTCAGAATAATAATTATGTTTTATTTACTTGAAAGGTTAAACTTTGATGACGCGGAAAACTTAATTTAAAAATCTAAGCTTAAGCATATTTATAACTAAGAAATAACAAACTAATATTAACTTGATCCCAATTAAAAAAAAAAACGACTCAAAAATTAAAACTGTTTTGACCCTTGGAATATATCGAAACAATTATTTTGGCCCGAAGTCTGGAGATCCTTGAATTAGAGGAATAAATAAATATTTTCAGGAAGTTTTCAGTTAGTAAGTTATTTTCGAAATATTTGTTACGAAAATCTCTAAAAACTCTAGTAGAATCAATAGTGAACAAGAAAAATTTAATTTTTAATTAAATTTAAAAGAATGAAAATAGTCTTTCATGTATTTAGACACAGGTATTCCAATTTTAACAGCATATATTCATAACCATCGACATCAAACCAGATTATTATGAACTGTACTTAATGAAGGTTTGATGAGTTTCACACGGAGTTAGTTTTCCACATAATAGTAATGTTTTAGGTTACTAGAACCAGACATTTTTAACTATACGTATGGGTCGAAATAATCTTAAACTATAACTTTCAATGTTTTCCAAAATCTATAACGTACATATCTCTAGTTTCAAAGAACAACATTACAGATAGAACCAGCTATTTTGGATCCCTAATAAAGATGAACTTAGCCATAGTAGAAGATAATCGCTCCCATATAGATTGATGTTTTTTTACTTCATTTGAATCTTTTTCATATTTCGTACTCATCGGTTTAACAAGACTGTTACATCATAAAAATAACAAATTACACACTTGAATTGGTTATAGATACAAGTAAAATCCTAAAATGTAAATTCATGCTGCCATACCTCTTCTAAAACAAAACTTTATATGGAAGCGGTTGTTCTGATTATTATTCATAAAAACGATTGCGAAAATAAGAACAAATTTATTATGGTGTACGTCACTTTTTAACGGTTTACTCTCTATAACAAATAAATTATATTTATTCGAGTGCATTGAAATGAAAAATATTCAAACATGATGCGAGAAGTCGATTATATAATTCAAAGATTTTCATAATTTACCAGGGGATACAATTAAAATTGAAAAAAAAAATGTATAACTACAATAATTTGAAAAAATATACAGGATTGATGAACTAGCATAAATGTATGATCAAAAAATCAGATTTTAACAGCAACACGAAATAAATCAAACAAAAGTAATAGATCATATCTTTGAAAGTTATTTATTTAAATGTATTACCATTTCTGAGATATCGTACTCCAAATCATACACTTTTTCAAGGTTAGGTTTTTAGCAGAAATACTTGACAATCTTTTATTAATAAGAACAAGAAGTAAATATTTTGAGCTTTGAAAACCGAAATTTTTACCATTTCCATCCCTACTCCACTTTTTCCATTTTGTATAAGGTACATTTTTATTTTATTGAGTACTACTGGTAAAATCATGAACCATAGTTAGAAATCTATTTTTTCCAATCTACAATCGTTAAGCTTCTTTATCTCTAGAACTCCTTATGCTCATTCGAGTGTCATAATATTGGGATTTCAATTTTATTCTCCTTTTATCCATTTTTTCCACTTTTTTGATCATTTGCTACTTCATTCATCTGCTGTATTGTTTTCTTTTGTCTTCCTATTTGTTGTAGCCAAGTTTACCTGGGTGTTCTTCTCCTTCTTTTCTTATATATTTTTGCTTCAGTCACTTTTCTTATTAGGCTTTATGGTGGTTCATTGAACTAGTCTAGAATCACCTAATTTCTTATCCTATCCATTCTCGTTTTTCCTATGTCTTTTGGTTCATTATCCAACTTGTGGCTCCATATATTAATGTGGATACTGTTATCGAGATTTTTATGTTTTCGCCTATTTCTTTTTATTCCAAAATTGTCTTATTTAGAGCCTAGTAAATTTAATCAGATATACTTAGTCTGTTCATTATCATATATATTTTTCTGTCTTCCGTGAAAATGAGTCCCGGGTATTAAAAAGTGGTAATTCTATCCAACATTTGTCCTCTTTTTATTAAATCTTCCCTATGTCCTTTTGCATTTCTTGATATTTACTTCCGTTCCGTCTTCATCCATATGTCTACTTGTTCTTCCATTTCATTAAATCTATCTGCTACTGTTACTATATCATCTGCATATACTAATCCATCTGATTTTACCTGTTCTAGGTTTCTGTGACGAATTATTGTCTCTAGTTTATAGTTCTTCATTTTCATTGTTTTTATTATCCTATCCATGACAAGTATAAATAGAAGAGCTGAAGGACTATATCCTTCTTTTACTCCCATCTTAATTCTAAACTCGTCGTTCATCTTCCGTCTGTTCCAACTTTCCTTCTATCTCTAATCTCTGTTTTTTTCAAGCGATTCCTATTTTTCTCAGACTTTTTAAACTAATAATAAAAAAGTGAGGTTTTAAATAAGAATTTCATTAAATTTTTTTTTGTTTCTTAATTCTTAAACCTTAAACCACCATAAAAAATATTATTCAAGATTTTTTTTTTCATAACTTGACAGAAAAACTTTGAAATATGTCATATTTATTAATCTATTTTAAAGTTAAATATTTCACAAACTATTCACTACAGTATAAATAGTATTAAAAATAACGAAGTAGTAAAAATTTAGAATGCTAAAAATGCCGTCGTTTGCGAACATTCCAACATTAACTTATTATAAAATTGTAAATAGAATATTGTCTATGCTATTTCAATAATTTTCATGAAAATTACTCACCTCAGCAATATCGTCAGGTGAATATCATGACTGAATCTGTCCAAAGCACTGGTACCATCCACTCTAACTGCATTAACCTTGTCTCTAAGAGAAGAAGAATTTCCAACGGGTGGATGTCGTTCTCTAAGGATATCAAAGATGTTTGGTTGTCTGAGAAAGGCAACTACCTTATCGTTGTATGCCACTGGAACTTCTGGAATATTATTAGTAACAGTTGTTGATGCTGTCGGACGAGGAGGAGGAGCAGGAGCCTGAAATAAGATTACATGAAAAATAAAAGTTGAATTAGATACATATGTATACAGGGCATATATGCAGAATGAATGCAAACAGAATTACCAAGAGAGCACAAATGGACGGAGAAGAAATTACAATTGCTTGGTTTGTTGCCCAGACTTATTCAAATTAAAAAACACGATTCAGTGGAAGAAGTGGGAAGATTTATAATAAAAAAAATGCATCTTCAAGAGGAAGTAATCGACTGTTAGGATTATTTAGAATGTATCCACCTTTAGTTCAGAATATTTATTGGTAGCGTTTCCATCCTTAGTTCTATATCATACAAAGGTACATTGACAATACTTACATGATCATCGACCATTCTTCTGGGCGCCAACAAGTCAAAAGGTAATCTAGGATCGATGTAAGTAGTTTTCTTGTTAGTATGATCAATAAAAAATTGCTATTAATCCAATGCGATTGTGAGCGGTAAGGAAAAAACAATTATAGTTAGAACAATAGTTTGAATATTGGGGAAGGAATTATTCATATTAAATCATTTAAACAAATTTTGTACCTTGGCGTTCCTATCCTTCCTTGTATCCCAACCGTTCGGAAGATCCTGATTGGAATCAGCAAATAAATTGACTAGACTGACCAATTCTTTATTGTGCTGATATTTTTCAAAAACATTGGGATCTCTTCTTATTTTCACTATCATATGTCTCAATGTTGGGTTCCTGTTATAGAGAGCCAGCGCCTCCTACAAAAAAAACAAGAACTAGAAGTTTCTAAAATAGTTTAAAAAATCCATTAGTTGAATAGATATAGACTAGTTATTATTTCGATTAACCTTCTTACAGGATGTTATAAATGATCATTTTGTTACCAAAATATCGTGAATTGAATATGTAGTTTTACAATCATTTAAAAATTTTTGAAAGCGATGGTTGAAGAAGAAGTAAATTGTTAGGTTATCGTGTCAAGATTATATTCTCCAAATACTAAAAAGATCAAAATAAAAAATTATGATTTACTTTGAACTGACAGATTAACCCGGAAAAATAAATTCGTATGTACGAAAAAACTAACCTGATTCATGTGTAAAACAGTAAAAAAATCCGGTCTTGTTAACAAGCGACAACCAGGAGGAGCTGTAGTTAAAATATCTCCGGTATCTAATCTATTAGAGCTTATTGTTCTTCTTATACTTTGATATCTCCTATCTAGTTGTCTTCGATGTTGTTCTGCGGCTGCTGGTGGAATTGAACTAGTACTCCCTCCAGGACGGGTCCAAGAAGTTGTACGGGTAGCATGATCGATGTAAAATACTCGACCGTGACTGTCCATTCGTGCTTCCCATGCTGTAACAAAAATTTAGGCATATTTGAACTCAAGTAACCTTCGAAAAAACTTATTTTGAACTATTGATCAAATTAAAACACTGATGAGCTTTTTTTAACAAATTTATATAAAAAAGATCTTTTATGCCCTTCATACCGCACCTTATCAACGTTTGATAAAATATATCTAATGAACCATTTTTGATTGTTAAAACAACAAGAAGACTAGTCACAGTTGCAACTTCCGCAGATGACACAGTCAGTGTTGCCTTTCACACTAATCCACTAGGAGCATCCTCAAATATGCTAGATAATCTCAAGAAAGTAGAAACATGGAAAATAAAACCAAATGAGACAAAATCCACCCATATGACATTTATATTACGCCGAGAGACATGTCCATCCGTCTTCCTAAATAACTAGCAGAGACAGATTACTAAATACCTAGGCATACATCTGATCAGAATATTGACTTGGAAAAAGTATACACCAAGAGAAAAAAACAAAACCGTATTAAAGTCTATATGGCATTCAGCTATGTGGTTCAACTAGTAACTCCATAGTAGCCGCTCCATTGTACGTTCCTAACAGAATGATAGAGAGGGACTTGAAAGTTTCCTGCATCAAAGAAAAATCAGTAAATAAAGCTATAAATATGAAGAAAGAATAAATGTGCCTCCAAACCTTTTTGTTAGTGAACTAGTGTTTCAAACCAACCGACGTACCTGAAATAGTAAGGTAACTAACGTGCATGTGACGAAGGAATATTCCATCATTAATTATTTTGTTATATCTGAAAGGTACTGAACACACTGTTAACACTACCACCACACCAACACTCACACACTCACACTCATATTTCAACAAATTTACATAAAATGTTGACAAATTATGAACCTAAACCTCCTCATGAATCATTCTATTATTGAAAGCCGCATGAAAATCCAGTAGTTTTTGAATTTATCTCAAATACACTAACAGAGACAATAAAGAATTTTGTTTTATAGTAGATATTGGTTGAATTAAAATGTAATTACAATTCTAAGCAATAAATTTTAAGCGGTATGTAGAAAAGAGCTTGTTTTTCCTAAGTATCCATTAAAATAGAATTTAAAAAAAAACAGAAGAAACAGCGAAGAATGAAAAACATTTTCCCAAATACAGTTTTATTAAGGACGAAAAAATTTTGTTGCATGAGTAAAATACTTACAGGGTGGTAAAGGTTCTTCATCCCCTTCCATTTTTGTTAAAATGAGAGCTCTGTGAGTTCTTTCTGGAATTGAAGGTAGCCTTGTGGTATTTATTCTCTGCAAAGGTAAAGGCATTCCACCACTAGCTTCACCATTGGCTTCCCTATATTGAATATTGAAATTTTATTAAAAATATTAATGAATTAACAACAAATCATTACCTAGTTTCTTCTCTGTCTAAACCCATAATAGGTTTCAATCTTATCATTAAAGTTTCCATATCAGGATCATCACCTGCTGTATTATCTCTACAATCTGTATCGCCATTTACATCATCAGGTGAATCGGTAGATTTGAGATTAGGAGGTCGGAGTTCTGGAGCTCTTAATTTTTTTGCATGATGCGTAGGCGTTGGTGGGCAGACTAATGGATCTGTACTGCAGGGAACTGTATGGGCCACCTAAACATTATAAAAATTCCCATCAATAACTATATTGCAAAAACAGGGGCAACCAAAATAGCTAGAAGATAGAAAGAAGAAAGAATTGATAGTTAGGACACTAAATGATAAAACTCACTAGAACTAGTATATTGAGAAATAGATAGATTTTTCAGAAAATCAGTAATATATAGTATGTACTGAGTAGTTGATCCAAAAAAAAAGATAATTTGGTGGCAAATCAATAGAGAAAAGATATACACATCACACAATTTGGTACGCCATAGTAGGTCAGAGTAGCATGAAGGAAATCCAAAGTTGAAAGGCTTGTCTGGCGTCACTGGGACTATGGAAACGTGTCTAACCTCGAATTATCACATGTCTTCTACGGTGATAAACAGATCAGCCCATAAGCCCATTCTCACTCTCAGAATATCTGGGAAAGGTGCAGGCAATGATAGAGTACGATATGTGAAAAGGAAAAGAAATTCACAATTCAAACTATCACAAAAAATACCACTCAAGTCTTTATAGGAGCTGGCGCTGGGGTATTTGAAATGGTATAATATTCATTTTCACTAAGCGTCTACCTGAGCGTCTCCCGAAAAGAAATATTCAGTATTGAAAGATGGGTGGAAGCTGATCTGGAAAGAAAATCTTAGAAACATGACAAAGGAATTTATTCTGATATTCATCAATTATCAGAATGCTGATTTTTCAAAAATGGACAAGAATAATAAAGTAGTCTTTAATCTGGGTTCCTAGCATGAAAGGAAGAAATAAGAAACCGCTTTTCTTCAGAATTTCTATACCTCTAAATCCAAAAGGCATTCGGAAATCAGAAAAACCAACATACATCTCCTAACTAATTTCATTACAGAGCACTGCCTCCTCAGAAAGTATCTAAAGAAATTATAGCAGAAATTAACGAATGTAAATTCCATGGAAAAGAGAAAGAAACTTGAAATCAACTAGTTTTAGAATGCTTCGCCATTGCAAGCATATGAAAAAAAATGCTTCAAAGAAAAAGCCAATAAGAGAGAAAATTTGTTCTTTTTGTTAAATTAAATTCTCAAAAATCTACTTTAAACTAACCCTTTGGAACGCTTTTAGTTGAGGTCTTATTAATTCTTTACATTCAGTTCTTGGTCTATGTAATGGTGTATGGAACACTTCATCATGTCCTGCTTCAACTTCCTGCAATAATCTAGATAATGGTTTGTGAGGTTTATTAACCAATTCAGTATTAGCATTTCCTTCTACAGCCTCTATTGATCCATTTAAGCATGTAGATCCGTTAGATCCAGATGTAGATCCGCTACTTTGAGTTGAAACTGAACTTTGACTATCTTTCTTTTCTATAGGTAAATGAGTATTGGGTGGACTAGATTCAATATCTCGGTTTTTGCTTAACACTGTACTAATGTAATTATCACAGCCGATAAGTTTTGTGCCGTTTTCTATTAAGCCTGCTTTTACTTTGAGGTTGGCATTGGATACTATATCTACTTCGAAGGTGGAAGTCGTACCTGGAAAAAAATATCAAAAATTTATAAATCTGAATTGCACGTAACTTGACTTTTGTCTATATCTGAATACAGTTCTGAATATTCTGAAATGTTGTGTTAATGTCTGAAAGGAAAAAAGTTATCAGATGAATTTGAAAAAAATGTCAAAAATTTATAAATCTGAATTTCATGTGATTCGACTTTTGCCTAAATCTGAATTCAATTCCAAATATTCTGAAATGTTCGGTTGATATCTGAAAGGAAAAAAGTTGTCAGATGAATTGGGAAAAAATATAAAAAATTTATAAATCTGAATTTTATGTAACTTGACTTTTGTCTATATCTGAATACAGTTCCGAATAAACTGAAATATTGGGTTAGTGTCTGAAAGGTCAGATGAATTTGGAAAAAATGTCAAAAATTTAAAAATCTTATTACTTTTGAATTGTATACTGTTAATATTGTGTTATACCACAATATTAACCGGTTAGTTATTTAGAAAATCACATATAAATAAAAAATTGAGGTATTTGGAAACTAAACTCAAATTTTCTTAAAGAAATATTCATTTGATTAATTTTCAAGTGAAATGCATAAACAATGATGAATTATTTTGTACAACGTAACATGCAAAATATGTGGTTTTTGAATTCTCCATAATCAACTTCAACAATAGTTTACGAAACATAAAAATTAGTTGTCAAGATGATTTATTTTCTTTATCATTATTTATATCCGTTCGGCAAATCCCAACAACATTTTATATAATATGAATTTTGTTATAAGATAATAATAAACATTACCAAGAATTTGAGAAAAAAATTTCAGTTGACATAAAACTTGTTTAGAAAATAAATGGAAGTACATTAATTAATTTCACATGATTTTGCAAAAAGTTATTAATTATGGGCTATAACATAAGGACAAAAACCGATTTAATTCTCACATTTTTCGTTTATATTGAAGTTTTTTATTAAAATAATTTAAACTTGTGGTATCACAAACCCCTTGGCTCACTAAATATTTATACCTACCAACTGATTTATGTTCCTCATCGGTATCGATCAATTCAAATCCGAAAGTATCTTCTAACATCTGAATTTTCTTAGGTTTATGTTGCCTTAAAACAACAGGAGGTGTAAACGGGGTACCCAAAGCGTGACACCTTTCTAGACGCTTGTGGAGAGTTCTTGGAGGCAATGGAGGAGCTATAGGTTCAGTTGGAAAGTCCAAACCACAAGCGTTATCTGAAACATTAATATGAATAAGAATACAATAATAGATGCATCGTCTACCATTTTTTATACACAGGGTATCAATTTATAAAGAATATTTGGATTCCTATAAAAAATTCTAAAATATACAATGTTTATAAACGTTTATTTTTAAGGACCAAAAACTGCGAAAAATGTCGATTCCGATTTGGCATTTGCGAAATAATCTGATACAAAATACACGTCAATTATGCTATCTAAGAAAACATCTACATATACATTAAAATAACGGCCGTGGGGTATACTACTTTCTCGTATGTACGCGTGTTAATTTTTATTGATTTTTTTTCTGGTATTTCGGTTGTTTTGTATTGTTTTTTTTGTTTTATAGTCTTAAGAGAACGTCATAGATACTTGTAGTATGCAAATAAGCTTTAAAGCAATTCACAAAATTTAGAAAACTTTTTTTTTTGGAATTTAATTTCCACCATTACCTTCAAGTTTGGCAAATATAAATGGGAAGTTTTTTAGTGATAACCCGGTGGCAGCTAAAAGGTACAAGGACAAACTTGAAGCTTTAGGTGGAGTTAATCTCTTTTCTTTTAGTCAGAATCCTGCTCATTTTCCACCAGTTCCAATATACTTGCTCTTCATCCTATGTTTACCACTAAGTACAGCACTGCATAGTCGAAAAAGAGAAGCAACAAAGTTATGTTTCCAGGACGAAAATTTCACGTAGCAACTCTTTAAGAAGCCATTTCGCAATAAAACTGGGAATAATAAGATCTAAAACCTAACAAATAACTCCAAAAACCAAACAGAAACTTACGCCTGAAGCATTTGTTTACTCCACGGCGCCCATTTTTAAAAGGCGATTTTGACAATTTGTTAGATCTCTCAATGAGACATGTGTTGCTATTCTTCTCTATTTTTTGCGTAATAAATCGCCGGTGGTGATGGTATAGTGTGAATTCAGACCTGAACGACAGACACCAACTGGGTAGACACTTCAGCTGGTCTCATAGAAGGGTACATGAGATGCGTTGCTAAAGAGGCTCCTAACCAGACAACGTGTCATGCAATCGAGCATCGATTGACAATTATTATAGAGAATTTGATTGAACACTTATTCTTACATTGCACAGAAAGAGCATCAGTTACTGGGTGTTGTGAAACAAGAGCGTGAATCTATGGTCAAGACATCACGAATCTCGACTCTTAGGAAGACAACTTTTCATCATGAGTGATGAGGCCAAATTACATTTCTGTGGATATGAACAGAATTATCGCTTCTAGGGACAAAAAATATGCCTATGACGAAGGGCAATTACCTCGATCGAAGTGACTTGATGTGATTTTTACAATGGAGGAGTCATAGAGACTTATTATTTCGGTAATGTCGCGGGTCACGCTTTTCCGGATCGCCAAAATCTTTTTCAAAAAGCCTCAAACAAGTTGACAAAAAAGTTTATCCGTTAAAAATGGAGTAACTTATTACCGAAAGTTCTAAGAAGAATGATGGAGAATGGCATAAATGAGGCTCATCTTGTCATACATTTTGGCCGCGGTTACTCAGCCGACATAAACACAATACAAAAGCAAAATTAAATTTTCGATACTATTCTTGGAGAAATGAAACTACGCGGAAAATGACTTCTAATATGGTTGTGAAGATGATCGAAATATAAAATCGTTTGGAACATTGAAATATTCTTTGGTCTACTTTACTCACCTTCCGATTCGGGTGACGGTGAAGACGAAGCGTCCCAAATCTGATAATAATCCTTACTAGGAGATTTCGGCGATTTTGGACTATTTTTCGATCGAATTTTTTTCTTGGTTCCTCCCAACGTATTCATGTGCAAGCCGTTTGGTGATTTTTTCTTTGCTCCTGATATTATTTGTTCCGAACTATCCAAATTTTCCAACGAATTTGAAGGTTTCAACTGAGGGGATTGAATAATATCGTTTTCATCTTGAAACGCATCGTTTTCTATACCATTACACTTCTGTTTTTTGATTTTGATGAATTTTTTAATTTTATTTACGGGATGTTTGATTATTAAAGGATCCGATTGAGCTATATAATCCAAAGACGTTCCGTCGTAGTAACGAAAACATAATAATTTTTCGCAGTCTGTAACAAATTCATATATTATTTACGTGAGATATTTATATGAAAGAAAGTTGTGTTAGTTACACGATTTATAACTCAAGAACGGCTGAATCGATTTGGATAAAAATTAGTGAGGAGGTACCTTAGAACCAAGAGAAGGGTATAAGATACTTGGTGGGGAGGTGGCCCAGAAACATGAGAAGGAGATAGATACTTTTTATCCTATTTACGTTAGACATTTCTATAAAAGGAAGTTGTGTTAGTTACACAATTTATAACTCAAGAACGACCGAACCGATTTGGATGAAAATTGGTGGGGTGGTGGCTTAGAACCATGAGAAGGACATAGATACTTTTTATCTTATTTACGTGAGACATTTATATAAAAGAAAGTTGTGTTAGTTACACTATTTATAACTCAAGAACGGCTGAATCGATTTGGATAAAAATTAGTGAGGAGGTACCTTAGAACCAAGAGAAGGGTATAAGATACTTGGTGGGGAGGTTGCTTAGAACCATGAGAAGGACATAGATATTTTTATGTGGAAGAAAGTCGTGTTAATTACACGACTACAGTTAGAGAAGGACAGAATACTTTTTTTTCCGTTTCCGTGGGTCATATATAATCCCGTGGGACGTGACATAAAACGTGGTATAATAAAACGCAACAAACAGAAAAACGAAAAATTTATCAATACTCCAATCCACACTGCTTCGATTTGCAAGGTTACAGTACATAGTTAAGGGATAAAATATTTAAAAACGACGAAATAATTAAACAGGACATGTACGAACAGTTTGACTCTAAAGATGCATCATATTTCTAAAGTTTAGCATAAAAGCTTTAGTCGGACTTCCTGAAAAGTGTGTTGAAATAAAGGGTCTTTCTATGTTAGGCTATGAACTCATAGATCGCGGATATACATTTTGATTTACTTTATGATTTTGATCTTATACATGACTGGATTATAATTTTGCAACAAATAAACTGAACATTCAAGTTTTCGTCTTGTTCTCTTTATTATTATAATATAAATATATCTTTTGATTGTTAACAAAGCATTACACAATAAAGAAAATACCTTCATTACGAATTGCTTGAAATTAATAATATTCATTTAATATTTAACGATTTGACAAATACTTTTTGATTAATTGTATAAAAATATAAACAAACATGTTTTATAATTACCATTATGTGTTTGAGGTATATCCAAAAGCCACATCGTACTTTGTTCTTGACCCCTAATTTCTTGCCTAACGAGACACTCCTCGACACTATTAGAATCTGGAAGAAAATTAAATATTTTCAATTATACCGTCTCCTCGGATAGGCTAAAAGATTAAAGTTTAGCTCTACTTGGTTAAATACTAATTTGTAACAAAATTTTAGTTTTACAAAATTAGGGATTCAAGTTTTTTCGAAAAATCTACTTTTCTTTACAAGAAAGTTCCATTTATTGGGTTAATACGACAAAAAATTATTGAAATAAGTTTAGAATCAACATTTAGAACCCTACACCAAACTTCTATGTTCATTTTACAACCCAAAAAGTAATATTTGTAACAAAAACTGCCATGAGAGAACAAAGTTGTATCCATGACAAAATTAATCTGTTTAAATAACTTCCTATTTGAACTTTAGCTGTTTTTAAATACAATTTCAACGAAAAAGTTCATGAGATTCAGTGTGACTGAACTGACGAAATATATAAAAATGTTTACTGCTTTGTTCAGTTTAATGTAACCAAATACGGCAATGAACACAAGTATTCCTTGGAGTATGATCGAGAGATTTTTTACAACAAAAAAGCATTCATTAAAGAAGAATGTAATTGTAGGAATTCAATCCCAAATTGTCACTCAGATATCGCAGCATACTTACCAAGTCAGAATTTGTCACACTAGAATAAGGTATGAGTCCGAGTCTTAGGATCAAAGATAGCGAATATGTAATACAATAATAAAAACTGGATTAACTATTTGAATATATTGAAGAAATTCGGACGAAGTTTGCCGTAGAATACAAAATGTGAAATTAAATCTACTTTATATCCCCCTCGAAAGTGTACCTGTATTATGTATTTTTAAATGTACTAAATCTCTACTGTTTTTTGTCTCTAAATTTCTGGCATTTCAAACATTTTGCTGTACTAGGCCAAGGCTTCACGAGAATGAGTGTGTTGGCCTGCTAGATCTCCAGACTTTACAATACTGGATTATTTTATATGGGGAAAAATAGAACAAATAGTTTATCAAGGACACATTCCAAATGATAGTGATATATTAAAAAGCAGAATAACTCGCGCAGTTCGATCAATTACTAGAAATCAAGTAAAGGCAGCTTTTGGACAATTCCGAAAATCCCTATAAATAGGAGGGGGATTGGAAATTATCCGAGAGACATCCTTTTTTGTTATTTGATCTGCAAATATATAATGTTTGAGGATAAGATCTCAATTAGTGCTAAGTTATAACATCATTTAATAAGTCGTGTGACCGACACACAGATGGCGCTGCCATTGTCAAATCCATATGACATACCAACTTTCAAAAGACTATGTGTAAAACTTGATTAGTCAGAAAAAGGTGAGGCTACTTTTGTTATTTTTTCTTGGTTCTTGGAAACTGTACAAGCTCAGTAATGGCTTCAAATGTGTTATCCGGACTCTGTTCTATCGAATAGAATCAATTGTTATTGGTTTGCAGAATTGAAACGTGGTTGTACAAACACCGATGATGTTGAACTTTCTTGTCGTTCAATTTAGGTGGTTACTTCAGAAAACGTCAAAAAAATCCACAAATTGGTTATATCTAATCATAAAAGAAAATTGCGTGATATAGCTGAGGCCAAAACATATTAGAAAGCAGTATGTTTACCAAACAACGCCGCGTTAATGATTCAGAACAGTGTTTGGCAATGTTTACACGTAATAAATTAGATTTTTGACGTCGATATGTCAGAATAAATGGAACATGGATCCATCACTTCACTCCGAAATGGAAAAGGTCATCATCTGAGTGGACTACAGCCAGTGAACCACGTCCGAAGCGTTAAAAGGCTCTGGTAAGGTTATGGCTAAAGTATTTTGCCATACGCATGGAATATTGTTCATCGAATATCTTCAAAAAGGAGAGACAATCAACAGCGAATACTTCATAGTGTTGTTGGATCGTTTGAATGCAACAATCAAGAAAAAACGGCCTCATATGTCAAAGAAAAAACCACTGTTTCCGCAAGACAATGCACCAATTCACGTCACCAAGTCGATGGCAACGATTGTTGGAATTACACTTCGAAAAGCTTCCTCGTTCACTGTATAGTCCAGTTCTGACCCCCAGTGATTACTGATCTTTAAAAAAATGCTCACGGGTAAGTAATTCAGTTCAAATGGAAAAGCACTTACTGAAACTGAAGCCTATTTTGAGGTAAAAAACTAATCCTTCTACGGCATGGAGAAGATAGAGAAGCGTTGGAATGATTGTAATGCTCTCGAACGATTTTTGGCGAAAAATGTGTTTTTCTTACTTAGTGATGTGTTTAAATTGATTTTTCATAGAACTTACGTAACTGGAATATAATTTGAAAATTCTAGTAATGCTTTATTTTTGGGAAACTATTTATTGGCAATTGCAGATTTATTGCAAGATATATTTGTTAAAACGTTACGATAGTCGGTCTCATCAATTAAAACTCGTGTTATAATATTATCTTGTCAGTTCTGAAAATGTTGCTGATAAATATATTTTCTTTTGTTTTTATAAATAATTAAGCAACTGGTTTTAAAATATACGGCTTCTGTTTATAAAAATTTTTGCGCAGTTGTTAAGTTACACAAACAACAAACGGTTCTAAAAAACAGACGTAACTTCCGAAAGCAAATATTTTCGTGAAATCTATTAACATTAACATTACATTTTTTCCGTGAAATATAATACCTTTTATAAACAAATGAAAAAATTGATTATTCATTCAATGATAATCTTGGTGCACGATGCAATACAATTTTCATATAATTTCACTGGACTATTCACAAAATCGTCGCCAATACCGACTAAATATCCTATCACCATTTTAATAATATTTTACAGCCCCATACACGATCTAAAATTACATACCCGGATTCAAAATTCATGTTCTAAAATTTTTGCTTGTCTCAAACTAGTTCTAAACAACTTCAATTTGTACTGGAACGTTGTTACAGTCTGATGGAGCAAATCTAATAGATATCTGTTGGTTAGCGCGTGACCAAAGAGGCAGTTTTCACTCTCGTCACTTGTCATTTCTGATTTAAAAGTTCCGTGAAGTTAAAGAAAAGAGGAAAAGAAGTTTTGATTCTTACTGAAAGTAAAAATATATTAAAACGGAAACGTTTTGACACCATTAATGACATAGAGAAGCTACAACAGAAGCCTTCCAGAAATACTTCCAGGTCTGGATTCAACATTGATATGAAAGCGTGGCTAGCAAAGGAAAGTACTTTGAAGAAGATTAACTCAATTTTTATGTAAGATTTGTTTTTTTTTTGTAAAATAATCCATTGTATTTGTGATGTTCAGATGGTTCCAGAAGTACCTGGTCTGACCTAGAGATGGCGGAAAAATACCACTGTATTAGAAAGTATACATTATATAGAGCATATGTTTCAAGTTTGAAGACGCCTCGTTGTTTTGTATTTGTTTGGCAGCTATCAGTAAATGTTTTCAATGAATTTGAATATAGAAAAAACTGGTCATCGTTATGTGATACAATACTTTTATTTGAAAGGCTTCAGCCCAACCGATATAAAAGCTGGACTAGATTCTAGTCTGAGTGAGACTGATCCTTCATTATCAACAGTGAAATATTCAGCTGCAGAGTTTGAACGAGGCTGTACGACAGCGAAAACCAGCATCGCAGTGGTAGATCAATTGAGGTGACGACTCCATAAATATTGAAGAAAATTTAAACACTGGTGCTGGATAATCGTCGACTTGAAGTGCGTAAACTGGCGTAAACTCGCGTGTGTTCACAACGGAACAAAAACAGCGTCATGAAGATGTTTCCATCGAGTGTTTGGTAATGTTTCACAGAAGTAAAGCCGAAGTTTGGCGCCGTTTCATTACCACGACAAGACCAAACAAAAGGGAGAAGCGGCTCCAAAGAAGGCAAAGACCGTTCCATCTGAAGGCAAGGACGTAGCGTCGATTTCTTTAGGATTCGCGTGGAATAATTTTCTTGAGTATCTTGAAAAATGAAAAAGTATCAACGGCAAATATTATGCGAAATTATTGCAACATATGAGCGAAGAAATAAAGCAAAAACCGCCGCATTTGGCTAAGAAAAAAGTATTGTTTCATCAAAACAATGCATCAGCGCACAAAACTTTAGAGCCCCGAATTATTTTCTGTTTCCAGACTTGGTGATCAAAGATTTTCAAACAATGAAGAGGTGATGCCGGCAGTTAATGGCTATTTTGCGGAGCTTACGCGATTCTTATTATAAAAAGGGCATCGAACTTTGATTGAACATCGCTGGGAAAAGTCTATGGAGCTGAAAGGAGATTACGTTGAGAAATATATTTTTTTCCAAAATTTTTGTGTTTTCTTCGTTGCGCCAGGTACTTCTGGAAACATTCTCGTACTACAATTTCGTTACACAACAAAACATTGTTATTAAATATATATTTTCTGTTTTTTAACTTTTGTACTTGTGTACCGAATTCATATTTCCTTTGCAGGATTACGACGCTACAGTGAATTATATTAAAAGACTACTACTAATTTGGATATAATCAATCGAAATGGATTTGATGCAACATTCATCTTCTTTTATCTCACAGTTCCGAAATTTGATTAATAGATCCTTAAAAATAGCCAAAGTTTTGAAAATTCATGAGCATTATATTAATTTAGAATTTGAAATAATATAGAATAAATCATTTTAATTTGAAGAAATACTATTTGACGAACTTTCTGCAATGTACATAAAATAACGAATCAAGTCAAAAATATTCATTTTCACGTGGAAATCCTAGTGCTTATTTTAATTCAATATTGTGGCACAAGTAATTTTTTTAATCAAAATTCAAAAAGTTTTGAGGTACCTTCAAATTCAAATCAAAATTGTGGTGATATTGCAGATTCACCCACAAACAAACAATCAAAAATGGAGAAAAAATTTCATAATAATAATAAAGATTCGAATTTACTTACTTCAATTACCAATAAAAATAGAACAAACGTTGTGAAAAGAATATTTCACAAAGAAAATTGCGTTATTGCGACATTTGAACTTACACGTAATAATTTTTTTATAATAACAGTCAAGACCAACGACCTTTGACAGTTTCCTTGAATAAATAAATAATAGTACATACTCATTATAACTTTCCGTGAATTTTAGATTAATAATAAACACAATTACGCGATATTACTTACTTTTCAATTCCAAATCACAATTATCGTTCATCAAATTTAAATAATCCAATTTGAAATTCCATCACAACTTTCACTAATCCCGATTTGACACCATACCTATTTTATCGCCACAACACGTCACGGATTATCAAAGATCCTGGTGTGAAAAAAAATCTTGTACACTAGGCACACCTGATGTTTAAAAAAATATCGTTTGAATAAACGCCACGGTGTCAACAGAACCTTATAAAAACGAAACTGGTAAAGTGGAATCTACAGTCGACTGGTTTTCTCTAACCGGACGTCCGATCGAGTCTACTGACTGAAACACTGTGAACGTTTATGAATGAATATATTCTGAATGAATGAATCACCTTGAACAGTTGAACGTAGTATTTTACAAACGGAGAGGGGGTTTCGTTCATAGGACAGCGGGAAAGGAGGGAGCGAGGTACTGAATTGTAAATTCTAAGAAGAAATAATTAGGGGCGTATTTTGGTAGTAAAATAGTTTCCGAATGGAATTTCGATGCGTTATTGACAATACAGGTTAGGCGGGAAAATAGATCAAAACTTGTCTACATCAATTTATTTGATATAATCTTCGTTGTTACTTGATTTCGCTAAATATTTAATCCAGTACATCAAGAGACATAGCTAAAAATTTATTTATTCTAAACAACTTTCGGTAGTGCATAAAAGTTTTTTAGAATTTCTAGTTTTTTTTCAAAAAACATTTTGTGTTACGCTCATAATTAAATTTTATCTATTTTTAGAACTAACGCGAGGAAAAACTGCTATTCCACATATTTAATTGAAATTTGATATAATTATTATTCTTTTGATTTTATACATAGCAAACTCTCAAAAAAGTCATATAATATGAAGATGGTCTCAGAAGTAATTGGCTTGACCTAGAGATGACGGTCGTTGCTTAAAAAAACAAACGAATAAGAAATCTTATGTTTCAAGTTTGAAAACGCCACGTTGTTTGGCATTTGTTTGGTATACATGAATAGTAGTCATTATGTAATACAACCAATATAAAAGCTGGACTAGATCTACTCTGGATCAGACTACTCCTTCGTTATCATCAGTGCAATATTGAGTAGCAGAGTTTAAACGAAGCCGTGCGAAGACCAGGATCGCAGTGGTCGACCAATTAAGGTGACGATTCCAGAAATGTTGAAAAAAATCCAAACAGCGGTGCTGGATAATCGTCGACTGGAGGTGCGTAAGTTAGCAGACATAGTAGGCATTTCAAAAAGTGCGATACAAAATGAAAATTTAGACATGAGAAAGCTGTACGCAAGATGGGTGTCGCGTTTGCTCACAATGAAAAAAACATTCAATCAAAAAAATGGACCGAAAAGGGAGAACCGGCTACAAAGACGGCGATGACTGTTCGATCTGCAAGTTCTTGGCGTCCATTTTTTGGCATACGCGTGGTATAATTTTCATTTACTACCTTGAAAAAGAAAAAACTATCAACGTTGACTATTATTGCAAAAAAGGCCGCATTTGGCTATGAAGGAAGTCTTGTTTCATCAAGACAGCGCACGAGCTCACACACCCGTTATTACAGTGACCAAAATTGATTAATTAAAGTTTCAATCGCTACCTCATGCATCATATTTGCCTCATTTAGCTCCCTCGGATTATTTTCTGTTTCTAGACTTGAAAAAATGGCTCGGTGGCCATTATAAAAGGGTATCGAAATTATTGAACACCGCTGGGAAAAGTGTATGTAGCTAAAAAGAGATTACGGATGGATTCAGAAATATTGCACAAGTAAACTGTAGCTTTCTAAACGGAAAATTTGCTACATCAAACAGTTCTGCATATGACAGTGATATAAAAGTGAGAAAATAGTTCTAGCAATTAAAAGAGGGACCGACTGGCAACCTGATGAGTTATATGACTTACAGTCATATAACTCTGGACAGTCAATTTTATTCGTCACAATTTTGTTGAGGAATATAAATAAGATCATATACTTCTAGTCGCTAGATTTATAGTTCAAAGAGTTAGAGATACGGTTTTAAATTCGGTAAATTGCCATAAGTTTCCCAATACGAAACTAGGGTTCCTAAATGCTCCACTGAGGACAAACCCTTTAAGCACATTATTAAAAATGCGATAAATGAAATGAATGGGGTTCAGATTTATTCAATGTATTTTGAATTGAAAAGGAGCCCTCATATGCGTCAGCTCAATATTTTTGATTTCATACTCAAATTTTCGGAGAAATGTTATTATTAATATTAACAAAACTTGACATTCAATAGATTATTGACAATTTCTGAGAATTTTCTAAAAATTATCGTTCTATAACAACAACTAACTGAGCATGTTAGATCATATTAAAACGATGTAAACCGTTTTCAAGTTGAATTAAAAAACGATTAAAACTTTTTAAAGATGTAGACATGTGTCGATACCAAAATTTTTCGATTTTCGATACCATATATATATTAATCGGGTTAAAACGTTCTTCGCCGTCTTCCGATTCCCAGTTTCCATTTTTCTCGATCTTCCCAAAGATCTTCTTCCAATCCTCTCTCTCGAATATCCTTCTCGATACCTTCTCTCCAGTTTAATCTTGGTCTTCCTCTCTTTTTTCTTCCTTGTGGTGCCCAATTTAAAATTTGTTTGGGTATGCGGTCTTCAGGCATTCTTTGGACATGTCCGTACCATCTTAACTGATTCACTCTAATGTCTTCCGTAATCGTATGTTGCACGTTCATGATCTCCCTGATTCTGTCGTTTCTTATTTTTTCCAGTCTTGATATTCCTGCCGCGCGTCTCCAATAATCCATTTCTGTGGCTTCAAGCATTTTGACTGTTTTTTCTTTTAGAGGCCAGATTTCGCTACTATATGTTGTTATACTTTTTATTATGCTATTGTATATTCGATGTTTGTTTTCCTTGGATATTTGTTTGTCCCACAATACACTATTTAGTTGTCTTATTGCTTGTCTTCCTTGGTTATTTCTTTGTGTTATTGCTTCATCTAATCTTCCATCATTAGTGATTATCATGCCTAGGTATTTGTATTTTGTACAATGACTTATTTTTTGTTGTGTTTCTTCAAGTATTAAATTTTGTTGCTCTCCTCCAATACACATATATTCCGTTTTACTAAAATTTACTTCTAGACCCCATTTCCTGTATTCCTCTACTAGCTTTCTTGTCATATATTCTAAGTCTAGATTCTCGATACCGATACCATCGATGTATAATAGCCCCTTGTAAAAAAATTCTCTTACTAGAAACATATTCATAGTTTGTTTGTAGAACCTATAAACCAATTTTGAAAATATCTGTGCCTATACAGGGATAAATGAGGCAATTTCGCAAATAAAAAGCAAACAATGTTTTAATAAACATTTATTCTAAAATTAAATTGGACCAATACTTAACAGAGGGAAAAATATGGTCTACGTTAAGCTCTTATTTTTTTGGTTATTGTATCAAAAATTAAAATCATTATCCAAGTTACTTTAAAAGCATGATTTTTCTCTATACCTAATGACGATATATAAACAAAGACAAATATTTTTCAAAATATAATAATTTCATTTTGATAGCAATATAAACTGGATTAAAAAATAATTTTCCGTCTATTTACTGGTATCGGTATCGACTTTTTGCGATCAATTCTCGATACCGATACCACCAAGAATCGGTGATATCGCTCATCGGTATCGAGACTAAAATTTTTCCCAAATTATATGCTATATAGAAAGGATCCTACGTTTGGAATCCAACGTAGATGCATAACTAAAATGAAAGTTTTCGGATAACGGTTACTTAAAAACTCTAAAAATAAATTTCCATCCCTCGTAACCAAAAATAACGAACCCCAAATACTTCCTTGAGCGATACCAACCGGAAATAGGACATCCGATTTGGCTAATACAATTTTACAATGCTAGTTCCGTTTCCTTGTCCATATTATTTGAAAGTAAAGGAAAGGTAGCCATCTGGCTTTCGTCGAAAAAGGGTCTCAATAATGCAAGGTAACTACCCTAATTGACGGGGATGAAACTACTACTATAGTAGTAGTTGTATAAATTCACATTCTAAATATATCTACGACAGTGTTAGATTGCTGAAAAATATTAAGTCGTAAAATTGTCGGCATATTTGTTTGAATAAATGTATTTATTGCTTTATTGTGCACATATACGGAATGCATTGATTGAAAAAGGATGATATATGATTTATGTGGCATCTGACGACGTATTGTAGATAAATAATTTGTTAGGTTGGCTTTTAATTATTCTCAATACATTCTATTGTCATTAGCTCAGCATATTATATAAGTATAGACAGAAAATATCACCTCTATGGTTTATTGCATATCACAGCTTTATTAAGTAGTTTTTTTTTATTACGCAGACGTCTCTTTTAAAAAAATCAAACCGTATACAATTTCCTCCGGGACTTGATGCAAAATATTCGGGAGTGAGTAGATGACGTGAAAATAATTTTTATATCACAGTTATAGGTCTTCAAAGTTACGAAATAAATAATTCTACACTACTATATGAATGCCAGTAGCGGCTCGTGTCCAATGGTTAACAATTCGTATTAAAGCACAATTAAACATGTTTGATCAAACATGATTATTTTCTTCAGATTGTTTCTTTATGGCAAAATGTTTCTCTGGCATGTACAACGATGTAAAATTTTATCGAGTTGAGCAAAAAGTTCATTTTTATTGAAAAATCGATTAAAAAATTCATTTTTGTTATCTTTAGTTCGTCCTTGTGAAAGTTGCGGATTGTTAAACATTGGAAACGGCCGCCCCTGGCCTTCAGATAGTAGTATAGAATTATTTATTCCATCAAACACACTATACGGACATACGTAATCGTCCATCAAAAATTCATAATGTTTGAATGCATAATTTAGAAAATATACTTAAATATAAGTTCTGATTTCGCAATTTTATAAAACTATAACTCAGAAACGAAGGGTAGTACGTAAAAAAATAATTTTGAAAAAATAAATCCAATAAACTCTTGTTTAAATCGAAGTCATACTCATTGCTCAATCATAATGAGTTTCAAAAAATTTAACAAAGTATTCTAACTAGTCAATAGAAACTATTTAATAGTATATGAAAATTAACCTCATTTTTATTCCTTTCACTCAAATAAAAGTGTTCCACGCACTAAACGAAAGGATCATAACTATCCGTATCTATCAGTAAAGTTAATCAAACTACAGTTGATTGAATTCCTCCAAATATAAAACAGGGTTCCCAGCAAAATTTGCCTGATAAATTCCCTGACTTTCCCTGACCAAATTCAAAAAATTCCCTGACCAAAAGGTACGCGCGAAATCAGCTTGGATTACTTAATGTTAATAGTAGTATTAATCATTATTATTAGGATTAATTAAATTAATTTAAAAGCATCTAGTGAGAAACACAGCAAAATATTTCAGAAGCGCCATCTGGTGAGACGTAGCGCAAGGGTTTTCTAAAATCTGGAGTTACTCCAGATTTTACTTTATTTTAGGATTTTCCCTGACTTTTTGAAATTTTTTGTAAATTTCCCTGACTTTTTGAGAATATTTCCAAATTTCCCTGACTTTCCCTGATCATTTTGCAATTCCCTGACTTTCCCTGACTTTCCAGGTGGCTGGGATCCCTGTAAAAGCAATACAAATTGAAAAAATAGAAAATAGACGAAGAAAATATAAAAATTGAAATTTTTATTATCACAATTTTTATTACTGAATAACAATTGCAAAAGACAGTTATGCGAAAACAATCAAAATTTCATAAATACGCACGGCCCTCATACCAAATTAAGAAATGGGAAATAATATTTACTCCCCGTATAAAATTCAGTAAACATATATAACAAACCGTCAGTCCACGTGGACTTGATGAATGTGTGTCAAAATTCATCATCTCCACTGTTTACCAATGAAAATATCGAATTGGAAACATAAATGCATGTCTATTAGCCAAATACTCGTGCCAGACAGTCTGCGATAATCAGTGGCGTCGTTCAGTGAGATTAATTCAATTAATAAATTTCTTTAAATAAATAGAAATATGGCGTTGTTTAGACCATGTGCGAATGAAGACAATGGAATTACAAAGTGTAGTGATAATAAAGACAAGTACGAATTTAATAATAAAGATTTAGATGTATAAACACAGCAAGTTATTTTAAACATCTTGAAATGTTTATACCGGCCTATTTGTTTTTTTATCATTTTACTTTAGATTTGCATATTCCAAAGGCAGCTCCTGATGTCACGACTCACCATATTCAACAGGTAGGTACCTTATATGGAACGACTAGAGAGCAATTTATTTGTATTGGGTACATTGAAACTTGAGCATTCATTAGGTAACAGGTTATATACGAGTCCAACTGTAGAAATTTCACAATTCAACATATTAAAAGATTTGAATTTGTTATTTTATGTTTTCAATTTGATTTTTTGGTACGGCAGTTATGCAATCATCTAGATAACGGAAAAAATGGAATATTTTTATCAAGTTTGCTCAGAACAGTTTCCTCAAGATCTTCCATTACTAATTGTGCTATAATACTTGTAATTGAAGCTCCCAAATATTTCATTTTCATATTTGAAGTGTGTTGTTGTAAGTGTAAGTTCTATAGCTTTTATAAATTCGTTTTGAGGTATTTTGTCCCATTTTTTTTATTAATATATTTTCCACAATGATAATAGGAATATTTCTATATAAAGAAATAAAATAAGTAATATCATATCATATCAAGTGCCTTGTATCTACTATTTAACGCTGTTTATATAGGGTAGACATCTCAGTATTTATAAAATAGTCTAAAAGGTCATCAATACAATTCATTTTAAAAAAAATGAATTAAAAAGATTTCAAAACTAATAAAAGAAAAAGAGAATTTTTAGAAATTGTTCACATTCATAAAAACGAAAAAGCTATAATTGATATAGATCTAAATAATTCAAGTAAAATTTGAGGCTCTATTTTTTAAATTCTAATACTACTACAAATAATTTGATTGGTGGATGCTACGAATTTTTGAGATTTAAAAACTTAGGAAAAATTATTTTTTTTTGTGATTTTGATTTTATTCTTATATTGATGTTCATGATGTAGGTGATCTATTGATTAATATAAATACGCAAATTGTTAGTGTCAATTATATATTTTGATAAGACTGAAAGTAGTCGAAACGTCAATTTTTTATCTGTGTTACAAAAATTAAAAAAAAATAAACTAATTTGGAAAAAAAATGATTTCTTCTTCTTTGGATGCCCTCTTCTAACGAGGGTTGGCGCTAACCCCAGCAAAGTAATTTCTGACTTCTTACCAGAGTCTAAACCGGTCCACTCGCGAATATTCTCCAGACATGAAGTATAGCGTCTGCCAGGACTACGTTTTCCCTCGATTTTCCCTTCGATCAGCAATTGTAAAAGTCTGTATTTGTCATTTCTATATATGTGTCCCAGATACGAGGTTTTTCGAGTTTTTATTAATTCGAAACTCTCTAAGCGCCTTAGTGAGCCCAAGCCTCCGTTCCGTATGATAAGGTGCTGTATACATAGCATTTCATCATCCGGTACCGGATTTTAAGGTCGAGTGCTCGGGATGTAAACAATTGTCTCATTTTTAGACATTTCTATATCTGGGTCTTTATCTTTTGTTATCCAACACCCCAGATATTTAAATTTCTCGACATTTTCGATGATGCCACCATTTACGTTGATTGATATGGGAGGAAAGTTGGATGTTTTGGAGACAATCATGGTTTTGGTCTTTTTGATGTTGATGATTTAGAAACATAAATATACATATAAGTGTATATAGTAGGGAGGCGGCTTAGAACCAGGAGAAGCATATAGGGTACTTTCTATCCCGTTTCCGTGGGACGTTACATAAAACGTAGTGTAAAAAAACGCAACAAACAGAAAAATTCATCAGTCAAAACATCAACAAAACGCAACTAACTGCTAAAAGTAGTGTTATCCACGTTTCAGCGAAATTGAAATGTTTACAATTAGAAGTTTTGTAGTGGTCCAGTTGACGTGTTTGTTTCTATCAGCTTATCATTTGGATATCATCACTAACAATGCCGGATCGAATCTTTTTCGATAAAGCCGTAATACAACTAGTATTCGAAACATTCCGAATGAAAGGTTGAGGAAGAACAAGAATTTGCACGTGAAGAATGCCGCTTTAGTATGGCCCGTGCTTCCCATTGGAGATCAACAAAAGATAATTTTTTACGCATTAGAAGAAATTTTTGGATTGCTGATTTGAATCGAGAGACTGCAGCACTGGTTACTGCGTTCGCATTGGGCTAATGGACGTTGTTTGCGAATATTAAGGCGCATCTTCAAATATTTCAGTATGTTTCATAATATATTTAACAAATACATAAGTTTCGTCAACAACAATATCAAGCATTAGAGTTGAATCACTCTGAAGCAATTTTTTATTTTGGTAAAATTTCATAAAAAACGCCTTTGGAAATCAACAAAACTATTAGCACAGGAATATGATAGCGGCTCTCTGACTAATAGATCAGTTGGATGCTTTGCGGAGGAAATAATAAATAAGTGAAGTGCGATTTATTTGAGTCTGAGTTACTTCCATTTTTTTTTTGGTATTCCGTTTAGATCAAGAGATTTATAGGAGAACGTGTAATGAAATATCGATCATTCCGAGCTGTTGGATGCATAATAAATGTATGTGATAGAAACGGATATAAATTACGAGTGATTGAGCAATTATTATAGCTGAAAGTAAAAAAACGTAATGATACTTGCACCCAATTAATAATAAATAAACGCGCTCGTTATTATTATGTTGACTAGCTAAGAAGCGGAATTTTAGTAATCGCGAGTAAAATTGGAATCTTGTCAATTCGCTGGCGTATGAAATTTCTGTCATAGTTATGAGAAAGGATTTGAAAAGATAAATAGAGATAACGTTGCATGAATTATCGACGTAGGTCTTTCAGAAAGAATGTTCAGCTCTCAAAGTCTTCTAGACCCTATTCATCAATATTATTCACCACTCTCTTTTGTCGTTTCTTCTTCTCTCCCATCTTTTTCACCTTCTCCTACCTCCCAGCACCATTTCCACAATTCTCTGCTTTTGAATTATGGCAATGTGTCCTTAACCGTCTTGCTCTTTTTGCTGGAACTTTTTGTGTTCTTTTTGACTTTTTGTATATCGTTGTATGTGCAAGGGCGTCGCCATGGGGGGGAGACAGGGGGAGCAGTTGCCCCCCCTAGAGATCCCAGGTAGCTAGCCGCAAAGCGACAAAATTCCTAAGGCCATGCCAGCAATTGACCTATTAATAAATTCCGCATCGCATGACAAATTAAGGTTTAAATTATATTGTAGAAAGAATTTAAATATTCAGAATAACATTAAGAATTTGACATTCGTTTTTAAAATCGTTTGTGAAGTTTTATATGCTCTCGACTGTACCAGGCGTTCATATTTTTTATCCTCCATAATATTGCCCCATTGCCCTCCCACCCGTAGTCAAAAGGTGGCGACGACTTTGTGTACGTGTATATCATAATTTCAAATGGAAATAAGTTCATAGACAATATAAGAAATACATCCCATACACATGGAAACATGGACGTAAATAATATCTGTTTTCACCTTCATTCAAGGAAACATTATCACATATCTTAGTAGCGCTCAAAATCGACTGTGAAAATCGATTTTCACTGCCCTTAAAATATTTTTTGCTCTCAGTATTTTTTGATAGTTATAGAATTCTCCTATCTATCTCATTTTATTTGATTACTCCTAAATAACCAAACTGATATACGAATAACTTTTTCGGATATGTGAAAATTTGATTTTGCGCCAGCCCTGCCAGCCACATGATCGAAATCATATTGAAAAATTAATGTCATAATATTTGAGGTTAAGTGATATTGAAAAAATATTTCTCTGTTTTAGTAAGATTAAGACTTATGTAACTATGAAAAACACCACCAGATAGCGCGCTCAACTTCACTAATTTAAAGTCTCTGTATAGGAAAGTTTTGACACGAGCTATAACGCCCTTGTGTAAGAGTGAGAGCTTTGTGTTCTTTTCTATTCTCCCTTTTCAAGAAGGTGATCTTGCGAATGTAAACAAAACAGATCAGTTTTGCATTTGATTCGTCTCTTTTTGTAATTTTATTATTTACGTCTATAAATGTTATTTCTTTCAAAAAACTTGATAATTTGAATAAATTTGCCAACATATATTCAAATAGTCAATAACATTTTTCGTTCATTTAAACAGACCACTTCTCTTATTGGTGCCGCCATTAATTTTTTAGCTCGAGACCATCCAATCGCGTGAACAATCCCTCTTGACCTATACAGGAATTTTACATTAATTGTGTCCCTGCAGAGGAGCTATTCCTATATCAGGACCTACTCCAACAAATTCCCCTTCTTATAAAAATCCTCCTTATTCTACCAAACTGTAACCAATGAATCTTCTCTCTTATCAATTGTGTGGCATCCATGATTTTTTCCCGAGAGTATAAAATTATCCTTAAATGAAAAGTGAAACAGTCGTTTGTATATTTATAAATAAAATTTTCTTTTAAAAAGTATGACAGGTCATGATAAAAAGAATCTGTAAAAGTAATCTGATTATATTAAAGCATTCCTTGTTTGGAATCGGGGGCACCGCTTTTATTACCAAAACCAGTAAATACCGACTTTCGTTTAACGTCGTCGTCGGCCACGATTGAAAAACCGCGCTCAACTGGGGACCGATTCATGAATGAATTGTAATAAAAGAAACCATGAATGAATTTATATATGAATGGATCGAATTGACTCGAACAAACAAGAAACAGTTCGAGGCCACACGCACTTATTCGCATAATAATGATATGATGTATAACAGAGACGTACGCTACCAAATTTAAAAGGGATAATTTATTACACATTTAGATTGGAAACAGGTAAAATTTTTCATTTCAATAACTTTTATTTAATGTCAAATAATGAAACTTATACTTGGAGACAAAGATATTTGGAATCATCTGCAGCAGCTACGTGTTTCGACACCAGCTTTAACATTCGGGAGCTACAAGTGCACTGAATTCATGCGCACACGAATCAGTATAAAGATATCTAACTATTTATTCGTAAACTAATAAAATGTTGTTAGGGTAAAAGAAGATGAAACATTTCAAATTTGTTTGAAATGTTTCAACCGACCTGAGTCTATAAATTAATTCGTGCGGTTTGATAAGAGATGGAGTAACTTGTATAATATTACATCGTTCCAATATTTCGAACCTGCGTTGGAAAACTACTGTTATTGTACGTCTTTTCAGTATATGTCATTCATTTGAAACGTTAACAACAATAATTTTTGTTTCACTCAAAAAAGTGTTTTTGCGGGGAGTTCTTGGTCATTACTTTAATATGAAGAAAAATGCTGCCGATCGTATTTTGGTGGAAGTTTATAATAAACATGCTCTAGCTGTGCAAACGTGCCAAAAGTGGTTTGCACGATTTAAAAATGGTGATTGTGGCTTGGAAACGAAGAACGTCCTGGGCAGCCAAAAAAGATTAAAGATGAAGAATTCTAAGCATTACTCGATGAAGATTGTTGCCAAACACAAAAAGAGCTCGCAGAATCTTTGGGTATCACTCAAGCAGCCATTTCAAAACGTTTAAAACCAGCTGGATATATTCAAAAGCAAGGAAATTGGGTTCCACATGAACTCCGAGAGACGTCGGTTTAGCATGTCCGAAATGCTGGAACGCCACAGAAGGAAGTCATTCTTGCAGGGGATTGTTACTGGTGATGAAAATTGGATCCATTACGACAACCCCAAAAGCAAAAAATCATATGTCAAATCCGACCAACCAGCTAATTCAACGGCAAAGCCGAATATCCGTGGCGCGAAGATATTGCTCTCTATTATTGGGATCAGAAGGGTGTGCTGTATTATGAGCTGCTAAATCCGGGTGAAATATCAATGGAGAACGTTACCGAACACAATTAATTCGTTTGCAGAGAGCAGTAGTCGAAAAACGCCCGAAATATGGGACCAAACACGAGGCAATAATTTTCCATCATGATAACGCTCGGCCCCACGTTGCTATTCCGGTTAAGAACTATTTGGAAAACAGTGGATGGGAAGTTTTACCTTACCCGCCTTATAGCCTAGACCTTGCCCCTTCTGACTACCATTTGTACCGGTCGATGCAGAACGCCCTCACTGGAATATGGTTCACATCAGAGCAAGATATCAAAAATTGCCATTAAGTTGGAAAAGGTCATAGCTTCAGATGGACAATACTTTGAATAAAACTATTGTACATGTTTTTCTTAAATAAACGTTCAAATTTTGAAAAAAAAACGAACGAATTAAGGTATAGACCACAATACTAAAAGTCATGTAAATAGGTTTTTTCTGATTTCAATAAAATGAACATTGACAGAGACTTGACTCAACGCAATTGCTCTTTTTGAAATATTGAAGGGTTCGTCCCTTCTCTCTCCTCATCCATAATAAAAATAATAGAAGACAATGAGCAAAAAAGATTAAAATAAAGTAAAAAATTGGGAAAGTAAAATGCTTAAAACGATTTACGATGAAATTCAAGAAGATAGTTATAGCATATAGAATGATAAAAAATTGATGAATTGAATAGTAAAATGGAAAGATGGGGAAAAGAAGAGGATCTACCCTACAGACCTAAATTAACGAAAGGGCAGAATTTAAGTAGTTTTTATTTTCAAAAAAAGGCTTTAAATTTGGTTAGGTGCACATGTGTACTTAATGAGGAAAATTATGATTGAAACGTATTTGTTTATCTATCAGTCGGTTAGCTAACATTTTTAAGAAGTGTCATAATGTTTGTTCAATTTACAACTTATTTAAGTTTCATGTAATAAATCACGTATATCTTTAATGACTTGAGAACTGTTATCATAATTTACTATGTTTCCCAATAACAAATAATTCCTTAGGGGTCAAAGATGGTCCGATATTAGGCTAATTATATTAAGTGGGATATTTTACTATGTTCTACTTTTGATTTAAGTTCGTTCCAAGATTTTTTGTTTGACTGTAGTAATGGTAAACTACAGTAATCTAATGAAACTGAAAATGATATATTTCGTATTATCGTAAAAAAATTTAACAAAAAGATGTATACGACGGTGATCCCTTTCTTTCCATCATGGCCTGCTTTCCATAAACAATTGGCATGGATGTAGTATCATATTTCGAAAATTAGTTAAAAACAATACTAGTTTAAATTATTCATAAAAATTTTTATTTGACAATTATTCTAGAAAAGTCCTCATTTAGCTCAATTATCCAGAAATTAAAAGAAATATTCACTTTTAGGTGAAAATTTCGCAGTACATACGAGAGCTGCTACTTAAGTTTTGAGTTAGACAAATAAAAACAAATAGTAATAATTGGATATAGTTTTTCAAAATATTTAGATCAATACACTTTGTTATGCGTTGGAACCAATTGTCGGATCATTTTTTCCATTTACATTGAAGTACTTCCAAAACATGCGATTTGAACACATCAACCGTTTCTTCAGGCCTACAAAAACGTTGACCTTGCAATTATTAGGTGCCAAACAAAGACTGTACGGCAGATCACCCATGAATTCAATGTTTTGATTGTTCAAAAAAGTTCTGGTTTGAACTGTTGTACTGTGCCCTGGTAAACAAATGCTGGTGTACCATTCAGGAATGACCGTTATACGTTGTACTAACGGAACGGTGGCGAAATGTCCAGTTATTCCCAAAAAACAGACGACCATTTGCATGACAACACGTTCTGAGCATGTTCACCATTAAGAATGTCACACTTTATGATGGCAATGTAAGATTTGACATATTCACATCATTTAAAAAGTTTCTAGCCATGTACAACATCCCAATGTTAGACCACCCATCTTATTCGCCGGATCTTGCACCGTGCCTTTACTAACTCTTTCCTAAGGTCAAATCTGCATTAAAAGGTTCGAATCTGTTCTGAAGGAGCTGACTGAAAAGGCGATGTAGTGATAGAAAAGGGGTATATATTGAAAATGATTATTTATAAATGTACATAATATCGAGATAAAATATCCTTACCCTCCTTGGTAAATATTCAGTAGAGTTGTTTTATAAAATATTTATGGCTAAAAGAACATCAAATAGTTTCGTTTTTGAAATTTTACTTTCTTTTCTTTCGACTAGCAAACGGTAAGTAAATTATATTTATTATTATAAAAATATGTCTCATTTTAAAATAATAAGAAATAACATTGTGGCGAATCATCAAATCGTGCCATAATAGCTTGCATATGCGTTTCCGGTTCGTGTAATCCGAGAAAGGAAGCAATATAGAATGGATTCTACACATAAAAGGTTGCTTCCTTGACTTATTGACATATATAGAGTAATAAATTATAATACTAAACATTAATGATTTGTTGAAATTGTCGTATCTTAATACTAGGTCTTTTTACTACTATACTATATCTTTTAATTTATTTTAAAGCTTCTAAATGTTCTTGATTTTGGGTCTCTTTTGGTTTAAAAATAATTTTCAAAAGATTGATAAAAAAATTTCAAGTCTTTATCAAAATATGATATTGACAATTTGCGTATTTATATTAATCAATTAGAAAACAAAACAGAAACATTTTTCCTTACCATATTTACAAGTACTTTCCCAACAATTATCAAATTATTTTAATAAATATGATATTAGTATAAGTCATAAAGAACATAATAAGCTATCCAAATATTTCACTAAATTAAAATCTAAAACATCAAAATTGTGTACTAATTGTGATGGTGTCTACATAGGACAGACCTCTCAATATTTAGAAAATAGACTAAAAGGTCATCAATACGATAATAAAAATACATTAAAAAATCATGAAATATAAAAAAAACATAAATTAAATTATAAAGATTCAAAAATTCTTGGAACGGAATATAATACACGAAAAAGAGAATTTTGAGAAATGGTTCACATTCATAAGATCGAAAAAGCTATAAATTTTATAGCTAAATTTTGTAAATTCTAATAAAACTACAAATAATTTGATTGATTACTGCTACATACTTAAGATGTAAGGCCTGAGGAAAAAAATTAATTTTTCTTATTAGAACCAAATTTTAGTTTGATTTTATTCTTATTTTGATAGATTGATAGACTTAAAATTAGTCGAAACGTCAATTTTTTTATTAATCTTTTAAAAATTATTTTAAAACAGAAGAAACCTAAAATCAAGAACATTTAGAAGCATTGATATATAAAAAGCTCTAGAAATAAGAGATTGAAGAAATTTAATTTATTTTTTAATTGGTTCAAATGTAGAAAACAATTTCTTCTTTTTTGTACCTATAACATCGTCAGTGCGATCCGCAAACTGGTGTGCAATAGGACACTCTATAAAGTGGTGATGAATACAGAAAAAACGATTACAGTTGAAAATTATGATCTAAGAAGATTTAAAAAATCATGAAGGAAGCCGCTGGGAATCGATTTGAAAACCTAACAACGAAGGTGACGGAATAAACAAGGAATTATTGTTATCGAATAACCCAATCAGATGACTAGCAGTGAAGAGAAGAAGAAACACAAAGAGAAGATCCATAAGCGGAATTTTGATTTATTTAAGATCATTTTAAATGATAAAAACAAACTAATGAGATTAACGAAGCAGAAAGGAAGTGAAGGATATGATTCTAAAGAAAATAGCTTATATAAAAATATATAATCAAGAAAGAAGAGAAAGTTATTCTGGGAATAAAATATGTTGTCTGGAGGTAACAGGGAATTTATGGGAAATTAAAATCCTATAAATAGAACACTCTATACAAGTGATAATGGATCTTAGTATTTACAGAAAAAACGATTCCGTGGAATAATTGAAAAATATAGATGTATCATACGACCTAATTGTTTTTTCCAGGAAAAAACAAATTAAAGTCAAATTTCCTTTTACAATAAAGATAAACCGTTGTCTTGTGTGGATAAAATGATTGCATATCTAAACTAATTTCCGTTAAATAATCCTCACCTCCGGCTATTTATTTTTACTATTTATTTGTTATATTTGCTGAATGTGTGTGAATAAATTTTGATGATGTCGAGTGCATGAAAATGCAGTTTTAGAACGGAAATATACTGTATATCCCTCAATTTTGAAAACGGAAATACTTTGCAATGAATTATATAAATAAACACAGGAAATATTGAACCGGGAGCTGAAATTAACAATTTACAATTTTTTTTTCATTTTAAACAAAAGCCGTTTTCAGTAAAAGGTGACTAATTACATTACCGCGTGAATCATCATTTTATTTTATACAGTTGGTTCTTATATTTATGGTAGTACTCTACACTTGACGATAGACAGACTCGTAAATTTTATATACATCAAATTCAGCAGCACAAAATCATCTTTTTTTAAAAAGTTGGCACCAATATATTTTTTAAACGACGTCATCTGAAAGTTGTTCGTTCTGTATTCATTTACATAACGAAAGTTGCGTTTTGAGTGTTCCATGTAGTGACAGTTGACAGTTCGTTACTGCAAAACACTTTCGGGACGATCTGGAGTAGATAACTTTAACTTCCTTAAATGTAACTCTACCCACTTCAATGTTGACAATTGACAGTTTCATTTCGATGATTTTGTATAACCTTAAATATTTAATTTTCTGAAATTATTTGTTTTATCCGAAGTTTTGTCTAAATTAATGAATAACAATGAATGATGATGAAAAAGAAGAAAGCAATGCGGTCGTTCTTAATTCGTTGCCGGATAAATCTCGTGCAAGGTACGAAAAACAGTACGAGCTTTATGAAGTGGTGTCACCAGAAAAAATTATAAATAAAATGTTTATAACTTTCTATTATTTATTTTCTTTCCTCAGTGTAATTGAAAAAGTTTTGGATCTTATGCGTCGTCTAAAAAATGTTGTGTACGCCACGGCTGAAATACTACTTTGTTGGACTCGTCTTTTCAAACTCGTACAAGTCCTTGGCATACAAATAACTATTTATCTATCTAAAAAATTGACAACAACGCTGATAGATAGAATGTTTAATTATTATACAATGTATCAAATTTAAAACGTATCACCCTCTAAATTTTAGCCCGTATAGAACAAACGATTATGTGCAAAATTATATTTCACTTTTTTATAAGATTTGTGAGCTTGTGTTTAACCAAATTAGATCAACCCTTTAGAAGGGAGTCACTCTAAAATCTCAAAGGGAAATGGTGGTTAAGTGGTGGTGGTTGTGTAACTTCCTATTCAAACCAACAACGTACTTGACATTTTTTTAACGGTTCGAGAGAAATCTGGTGAAAACCTTAAATAAGTTTGTCGTGGCTTTGTATATTTTATATAGGGGTCGTAATATAGAGGTGGTACATTTTAAAATTGACAATTTAGACGAGGGATATCCAACATATAAGATCCATTTTTATTTTGGCAGCGCTGCAGAAAAAATGTATGCAACTGCAGATGTGTTTTTCATAAAGTCAGCCTTACTGCAAAAGTTACACCAAGTGAAATTTATAGGCAAATCTGCCAAGTTTACGGACAAAATTCTGTGAGTGATTTAATGAGTAGAAGATGGGTCAAAGAACGTGATCAAGTGCACAATGAATAATGATGTTGACTACATTTGGTTAATAATACACTTGTCAACTTGAAGTACTTCTAGAAGGGTTGTTTCATTAACTATATATTAGCTATATCACTGTTATGATAGGTTTCATTTTCAGGTAGAATCAAGAGTCGTATAATGCTATATCGGGTGATTAAGCAGACATACGTAAACAGGAAGCTTTGTAGTAGTCAAAATCGTCGGCGTTGCAGGTTTTCTGCAGTTTCCCTGCAATCTGATGAATCGGTTTTTCAGCCAAATATCCAACGATAGGGAATAATGCAGCCGCAGCTGCATTATTCCTTATAATATATATAAATATAATAAATAAATAAATATAATAAATTAAAAAAAAAACTCTAAATTTCAAAATACCAAAATAAAACAAATTAAGCCCATCAAAAATAAAAAAAACAAACTGAGAATGGCCGTTTTTGCTTAAAAGCTACACTTCCGTTTTCTTTTGGCCAAAATATCCCCTAAGAAATAGTTAGGCAAACACAAGCCCAACGAAACCACCACAACCCCAGCCCTGCAGAGGAGCTAATCCTATATCAAGGCCTACTCAAACAAACCACCTTCCTTACAAAAATCCTCTTTACCTTACCAAACTTTAATCAACGAATCTTTCTCTCTTAGTAGTCAAAAATTTTGGGAATCAGAAGCGATTTGCGACAGGGAGAGAAAGTTCTTGTTCCATTTTCTGATCTTTTTTACTTCGCAGTTTCAGTACTCCCTAAACTCTTGTAAATTTTGTTTCCCTTGTACTATGCCCTTACAATCAAAGAAAATAATGTCCTTAGGTTTTTATTAACAGGACTTTTTAGGGCGAGATAAGTCAATGGTTTCACAACATCTCAACTTTTGTCTTAGGTTCATAACTTCAGAACTAACGTTCTCCTCCAGTTTTCCACGGATCACATACAAGTTCTTCACAACACCTGTTGAAAAAAACAAGTTTGTTAAATGTGTTGTACCAAAAACGAAAATGTAGCAGCGTACCTAGCTGTATCAGAATTATTTGATTATACCTCGTACGTCATCTCTGTATTTGTTATCTATATTTTTGTTTCGCCCTAATAGCTGTTTACTACAATCAACTTCCTTTAATCTAACAAATATAAACGATGTTCCTTCAAGTGAAATAGTTAGAATCAATTTCTGGGTAATACATTTATAATTTCGGCACGTACCCTCGTCTGTATTTGGAAACATTTAATGGGTATTTAGTTATTTACTGGTTGCCCAATTTCCGCTGTTTAACTTCAATAAATTAGTTGCGTAAGTAGAGTTTCGCTTTACAGTCGCACAAATGATTTTTTTTGGAATTTATTTGAATATTTTTTATTGCAGTACGTAATTCTTTGAAAAAATCCATCTGTTTTATCAAGGAATCCCTCATTTGATTGATAAATCTTTTTAAGAGGTTTGTAAACAACCAGTAGTCGCTTAGGACCAGATGTGGAGAATGCGTGGAATTTTTGTAGCAGAAATTCACTCGCTGGAAAATTTGCACGGGTCTGCTGCAGCGGTATGAAGAGGAAGGAGAGAATTTAATATACTGAATATTCAGCACGGATTGTATGTAAACCACTATAATCTAGAGAGAAAACGCAAGTCTGTGGAGTGGATGCAAAAAGATAAAACAAGAAGGCGCGCCGGTTAAGTAGCGGGGAAAGTGTTGTGTACCGTGTACCGAAAATTTTCTTATTACCCTTGAAATAAGATGTTATTATTCATATAAAGTACGCCCGACTGTATGATAATTAAAAACCATCTGAAAATGTAATTTACTTCACTCCGTCCCGAGACTTTTGATTTACCTCATATTTGACACTTCCCCATAAACAACAGCAAATAAAATAGAATATCCGTGAAGGTAATGTGACACCTCTACAGATTACAAATCGTTTGTTAAAAAATTATTTTGGGCATGTAACATGTTTATTGAAATTTTCAAGTATGTATCGCTGCTTATAAAATATTATACAATAATAAATGTCATCTCTACTATTTTAAAACATCAAATAAAATTTTTCCCAATGTAATAAATAACACCTAAGTTATTATAATTTTATTGTTTCCGCCCACTTTCTGTTTGTCTTTTGTTTATTTAAGAAAAGATAAAATTATGTAAAAAACATATATATTAGTCGTAATCCTGAAATTATTAAGTAATGGTGCATAATTTTAACCGTTGATCGAATTTAACAAGCACCACAAGCCTTGAAGGCCCATGCCTGCATAGAATCCACAATTAAAAGGAATAGAGATTAAGGTTTATAAGGTTTGGCCCTGATATAGCTCCTCTGCAGGGCTGGGGGCTCGTGGTTATAAGTTTGTGATTCCGCTGCTACAGGCTAAAAAAGAGAAAAAGAAAAACGGACGACCAGCGAAGAAAGAAAAGAAAGCTCCAGACTAAAAAACAAACGATTCCTTCCAAGTTTAGGGATATATGTCTGGAAAGGTTAGAAAGAGGTTTACTCGAGGCAACGAAAACACACATACACATTAAGACGAAGAGGAAGGAGTCTACGCGCGAAACTGCGACGCGAACGAGAATGAAAAACTGTCAAAACGACAGGGGGAAGTGGAATGGAATTCTTTGCACCTATCCGCGGATTTGTTTGGAGGTGCTTAGAGGAACGGGCTTTCTCACGCGCGCGTTTGTGCGTGTATGACATGATAAAATTTATTTTTCGTTGTTGGTGAAAGAACCTGAAATATTTAACAATATTTAAAATAGTTGTTAAAAAAAACTTTAAATATGGAGTAACGTCCATTTAAATTGAAATCTATTTTTATCTTGAAGCATGTGATTACTGAGAAATCCACGTGTGAGATATCTCACAAAAAAGCTGTGAATATAGTCGACTCTAAGTTTAGTTTACTAAATATTTTCCTAAAATATATTAACAACCAATTCCATTTATATATATCGAGTATCATCATATTCTTGTTTATCTTAACGTTTACAACTTTGAATAACAGTCACCCGTGTCTAATGGTTTCAAAAATATCATGTAAACACGACGAAGCGGTGAATTCATCAATTTTTCATCATCAAAACTAGAAAAAACGGAACGAAGAGTGTTTGTGGATTCTCGATGTCAACTTTTCAACGTGTCTAAATGAGTTGTCGGCATGCATTTTTAACTAAATTATAGGGTGAATGTGAATGAATATAAAATGTAGTAAAAAGTAAAACAAACATAACTCTTCTGATAAACTAATTTAATATTGAATTTGTTTTCTAATATCACATTCATTCTATTGATGTTAATGTGAAAAAGTCTATAATGTGGGATGGCTTCAATTGCCAGAGATTTTCGTCTTCTATTTCATGCGCTCCCAGGTGCAGCGCTATGGATTTTCACACTTCGAAAGAATATGGATAGAGGTTTCGTCCTGTGTGAAACAAAACCTGTTAGGCCTAGCGTCTTCAGGTGTTTGTTGAGGCGACACTGCTCCGATAGTACTTCTGTTGGTATTCGTAGATTGTTCTTACTTAGGTTGATACATTCTGCAAATCTATTCTGGTTATAGTTTCCCAGAAGAGTGTTTGCCTGTCTCAGCCCTTGGAGGTTGTCCCAATAATTGGTTTTTCTCCTATTTACCTTCTTTTTCAGTGCTTTTTCCATTGCTCTGTAGCTGATACCACAGAAAGGTTCAGGTCCCATGAAGGGCTTCCCTTCACTCCAGTATGTCCCGGAATCCATTGTAGGATAACTTTATTTTCCTTGCCTAGCTCGTTTAATTTTTCTAGGCAATCCCAAATTATCGGACAGATAGTTCCTCTCTAGATTGAATAAATTTCAGCTTAAAAAATGCTTAGTGCGCTGCCCAGACTTTCAGAATATTTGGTTCTGGGCCCGTACACTCCTATTCCAGTCCCATTTACTGTTATGTTCATTTCTTGTATGGTATTTTGGTCCCATTTGCTTTTACAGTTTATTATTAAGGTGAAGTCTTTCTCAAAGCTAAACTTTTTCGATGTGACGTCCTGGGGCATGTCCCAGAGTTGGTCATTATCTAGGTACGGTTTTTCTTTGATGATTCCGTACTCTTATCATGCACATTGATTCTTTTTCAAAAATATATTTTCATTTGTCCAATATATAAGAGCATTTTTAAATTCATGCTAAAACATCGGGTAATTGTTGTTATGAAATTTTGATTGATCTTTTTCCTTTTCGACATAACATCCCTAGAAACTGGTAAATAAAATTGAAACTCGACAATTCATTCATGAATATGGAAACTTGTTATTGTTTTTACCTAAGTTACGGTGTGTAGTACTTCTCTATGGTCTAGAGACATTTTTAATATGCTGATGGTAAACTCTACCCATTGGCATTCAAATTACCATAGGAAATTTAAATTAATAAGATCCACGGAAACGTATGACCGTTCTTGACAGGAAAAAGGCATAAGTTGAGCACATTAGTACTAATATATAGATAGTCTTTTGGTCTTTCAATTCATTTTTTTATTTTGCTTTTCTAATTACTGCTTTTTTAGATAAAGGAGATTGGAATTTAACTGAAATCGAAATCCTTTGAAGTAGAATTTTTGTAGTGCGAAAATTTTTTACATCTAATCTTACAGAATGGTCTTATTAAGATATCAAAAAGCTGAATGTTGGGTTAAAATTATAGAATACGATGGGCTTTATTTCAAATATAAAGGCTTTCTTTTTGTATGATTATTTATTAAATAAAATAGCATTGGAAACCGACATTACATGTGGAGACACCGTCTACATATCATTAAATACACTAAATAAAAATGTTGAATAAATTAAACTGGCTTCAAAGTAGAATTAATTCTAAACATACAGCCCCTGTCGAAACGTCACGCCCCGGAGAATCATGGAGTGTACACTAGAGCAGGGATAAGCCATTAAATTTTGTGTAAAGTATTTTTGAGTGGCACACGCTGTTACTAGAAGGTAGGGAAAGAGTGGAAGACAACGACCTTCGACCAGCAAGACCAATGAAAATATGTGATGAGAAAGAAATTTATTGAACAGTGATCGTAGGATGAGTCAGATCAGAATAATTACTGATTGAGCATTCCTCAGACCCAAGTTTTTGAGATCGTGACAGAAAACTTAGCCATGAGGAAGGTATGCGCGGAGTTGGTACCACGAGTGTTGTCAGAAGAGCAAAAGTACAACCGGAAAGCGATTTGCTAAGATCTTCTTGGTGCCATCAGACTTTTTTCTATTCCCAAAATCACGGCTCAGTAAAGGCTATTCCACAGGCCGTGACTGTTTGAACTCATATTATGATAATATTTTGTTTAATATTTTCATTTTATTTCTTTTTAAATAACAGAAAGATCTTTGTAACTAAAAATTAGCGTTTATTATTTTATTGTTGTAGAACTGATGTATACTTCCACGGTTCTCGTTTTGATATTGATCGCTTTCCATTCTAATAGATACTACTGAAAGAGTGTAGTGGATATCCATCAGGAAGTTCTATTGAAATTAATATGATTAAACGGAATTTGCTTGGTTAAAGTGTTCATTAGAATTTTTTTCCAATACCTTAAATGGAATACGCTTTTAGAAATATTCCAAGACACCACCCTGTAGACTTTGCTTTAGCAGGATGTGTGAGTGATGTTCGAGGAAATAGGAAGCATGCTCCTTAATATTTTTGCGGTAGCGCATCATATACCAACGAGAAAAGATAAAATTAAACCACGATTACCACAACCGATAACGTCGGCGGTTGTCGGTAACGGGAAATTCTAAGAAAAATATCGACTTGGGAAAGGTTATATTTATACTATTTCACAATAATATTTTTTTTAAAAATAAAATACGGACACAATTAAAACGTTTACCAGAAATTGAATTGAAAATTATATGTTTTACAGTTTGTATTCAACGCAGATTCTTAAATTTTATGGAAAACTCAAGCAAATTAGACACATGTATTGAAATTGGTTTCCCAGAGATAGACATAAACGAAAACCGAGAATTTTGGGGTTGACCAGGTCTAATAATCGTGTTAATCCGTTATATTTCATAATGGGTAACCAAATCCCTTGAATGCGTGCATCGAGCGCACGTGAGTCGAGCACACGGTGGTTCGAGCGCACATTTGCAGGTATAAAGACTGTATCTTCAATCCCCGTATTTAGCTTGAAATTTTCATAACCGTAAATAAAAGAAGAAAAATCAAAAAAGAGCTAAAAGAGTCAATGCGATTAAAGTCATAGTCTTCCAACCTAATTTCACCTAATCATTCTTAAATTAAAAGGTATTTTGGGGAAAATTCAAAATATGCAATATTTGAATTATTTTGGATCTAATTTTTGTTCAATATTTTATATAATATTGAACATTAGCTCATTTTGGATAGATGCTGTTGATGGTTTTTAGTTTTGTCTTAATGATAATAATTATTCCAAAGTTCGTATGTTTACCCATCTAGGAGCAAATTTTCGTCGAACGATTTTTGGATTCGACAGTGTGCGCTAGATGCACGAAATATTTTCTAAATGTGCTCGATGCACGTGCACTTCTTGCACACCACCAAATCCCCTTTAACGTGTTCGATGTTCAATTAAGTCGAAATTTTATAAGTGAAGTTTATACCACAGATATTGACTTCTTCACGTTTTACAGATGGCGTTTACCTACAAATTTCGGTTTAATCTTTAGCGACGATCTAGGGGTAAATTAAACTGAGTTCTAATATGGAACTGAGGATTCCTAGCTTTCTCAAAAAGTTTCAACTTGCTGCTTCGATCCATTCAATATCATAGTATCGCTCTAACGACCACTCGGTCAAGTTGATTTGAAAAATGTCTCAAATTGAGTTTTGCGCTGTTACAAAATTTTTGAATAAAGAAGGATAAACACCAACGCAAATCAAAAACAAAATGGACGTTGTTGTGTCTCTGTTATTTCGCAGGGGTGGAGATCCTTTCTGTTTTTTGTTCATTTATGTTTAACATTTCTTAAACAATTAAAATTAAAAACCAAGCGGATTTTTTTCCCTCGGAAAAGTCGGGCGAACTGTGACCTACAAAATAAAGCGACATTGTTTATTATTGGTTTAAAATAGTTTATAGTTTAATCCTTAGTTCAATTTCCAGTTTAATCCTAAGTTCTTGAATTGCGCTTAAGAAATGAAATGAATACTTAAATTTATAACGAACTCTACGAAGATTATGGGGAAACTATCCATGACGGTGTAATGCAACATAAAAGAAAGATGTCGGGCATACCGATCATGGAAACATAAAATAACTAAAACTATATAACATTTCCCGGAGTTAAAACCAATTTCTAGTAGACGGTACCCAAGTTTTTAGCCAATGTTTTTGCAATCATTTTTATTGAACGATTTTTTTTTGGTTCCTTGGAAGTCTATAAACTAGCCGGTAATCATCAGAGACCAGATCTGGAGAATATGTTGGATTCATTGGATTTCATCATCGTTTCCACCTACTTATAATACTTTGAGTAATGGTCACTGATGATTGTTTTTTCCTTTTCAAAATAATCTAGGACCAATATATTATATGTGCATTAACAGACATTAACCTTACTACCTGTTTGTTGCGTTTTTTCCTCGTTTCTAACGAATCCAGCCTAAATGTTTTGATTCATGAATTTTTTATTAATTTGTGTGATATTGATTAAACTCGACACAACTTTTATCACAGTCAAACAATCTTCCTCAATTTCCTTTAACATTTTTTAGAATATTTTCATTTTTCCTGGTGTTACTACATATTTTGCACGTATAGTACTCAAAAGAAGCCTTTGCCTCAACGGTATTATCATCGGTTAAAAAAGCCGTTTAATCACTCGATCGATTATATAATGAAAACTTCTGTATCGAAAGCAGAATCATGAAGATTCTCAATACATTGTGGACACCGTTTTGTTTCATCAAGTTCATATCATATTTTTAATCTTGTCTTTTACTCATTTGCTTGCTTTTCTTTGATTTTTCCTTGGTGCACTTATCTTTTGTCATTTGTTGTCCCATTCTCAGTATACACTGCTCTTCAGTAGAATCAACTTCTTTATAGACAAATAAATTTTTTTGGAAAACAATATAATATAGGAGATTTGATCAAATTTGGCGACTATTGAAAGAAAAGTTCAACAACAAATGTAGTGTTTTGGGTAGTTCATTTTATCGCGATCGAAAGTACTTGATTGGCACAAACCATTCAATGAGAGCAGTGAAGTTGTCCAAAACGTGCTTCATGCGAGTTGCCCATCCACATCTATTACCAATGATACAAATCTATAGGCAACATATTTTGGTTAGTTTTGAGTATTAAACGTATTAATGCTAGACTTGTACCAAAAGAAAAAACTACGTTGATTAGGTGAAGACCCTACATCTATAAAACATATTATTAGCGGCAAGGTAATGTGGGTTTATTAATATGACGATGGAACTGTTAAACAAAGTAGCGAATGGCGCTCCAAATATGACCAAAACCGAAAAAACCGAAAGTTGATCAAGAATAAAGTTGGTTTGGTACTAACGTTTTTTTTATTGCAGTGGTGTGGTTCGTCATGAATTAGTTCTAGGTCAAACCGTCAATAAGGAATACTACTTTACAATTTTGAAGTATCTACTTATAAGTAATTCATCGTAAGCGATCGGATTTGTAAGCATTGAATTCATGTATTGATGAATGAGAATTTTAGCTGATTCCCAGTATTCGTTAGATTTGGCTCCGCGTGACTTTTTCCCCGTTTCGAAATTTAAATATCCGTTACGGAGAACGCGTCATGAGTCTATTGAACTGTAAAAGTATCTCCTGTTTTCTCCGAATGAATCACCCAATTCTCTGTTGCATATGTAATTGTAGGGATAGTTGTTACATTGTGTATCATGTTTCAAATATAATTAAAACTGACAAGTTTATTTTTTCAACCGTTCCTAAATTATTCAAATAACAAGATATCATGTACCAAACCATACATATCATATTAAAAAAAATGTGTAACTAAAGACGATAACCTATCAATAACATAAGATAAAAACTAATTTCATTGAAAAAATTTTCACATTCATATTCTAATGTGAACTATTATTATTTAATAATTACTTAGACTAGTTATATAAAAACGCATCCTTGAAAAACACGTGAATCTACGACATACTAAATTTCTTAAATTAAATAGGATTCCAAGGACGACAAGAGCAGAAAGAAATGAATGAACTTGTGTGGGTGGAGATGTTATTTATTTTAATTTACGTATGATAGTGGTATACCTCCTTATAATATATAAAATGAATTTAAATGACCCGAAACTATTGAAGAACAGAACGTTTCTATGAAGGTAAATATTCACGTTCCAATACCGCAGTTCGATTTGTTTGAATTTATATTAAAAGACTCACAGTCCGAGACTTTTCTTTTAAATCCTTTCAGCTTTCAATTAGGCACTTTTCTGTTCCTTCCACAACATCAGTGAATGTAAAAATTTATAGAAATCGGTTTAGAATTGTCATAATCACGCGTTGATTCTTATATTTTAACTTTAGCTTCTGTGGCTGTCAAAGACAAAGGGCAGACAAGTCTCATTATTTTTTCCCCAATCACTTTAATTAAAATACAGTTGTACTCTTTGGTAACTTTGAGCTGATGAATTTGGGTCCGGAAATACGATTTTTATAATGACATTGTACATGAAGACCAAAGTATTTCGAAAAAACATTTAATAATAGAATGAATTCTTCACTTGGCAAGAGCAAGTGGCTTACCACGTCACCGTATTAATCTCCAAATGATTATCGATATTTTCAATTCAATAAGTTATCATTTTTCGATGCGCACCTTCCCTTGTTTTGATTCTGACTAATTTCGTTTGTAACTCAGATCAAAGAGTGGAGTTCAACTTAAGTTTGAGTGATTACTTGAAAATGCTACGATCTCTAAAAATTATATTAATCCCGTACATCACATACTTAAAACATCGTACATATCAACGTTTACTTCAAATACTTGTATGAATGTGAATAAATAATTTCTCATGAGAATCTCCGGTTCTCAGGAATCACAAAGGAAGAAGGGTGTGAAGACGTGTTAACAGAAGTTACGCATTTCTTTGTGAATGAAATGAATGAACCGAATGAAGTATGTACATACACCACGTTAATTACTCAGGAAGTCGATGTTTAATAAAAAAATTCACACGTTTAGTTATTTACGAAAATCTAATATTTTCAATTATTTCAATCAGCGGGTAGTTGACTTTTTATTACAAAAAAAAACACAGGGTTGATAAAAGAGTATTTCGTGGGCTTACTGCAAAAAGCCCTCAAGTCCAATTTTGTTAAATTTTCAACTAAAAATACAGCGACGAGTCCAACAAAGTTGTAGTATTTCAACCGCGGCGTACACAACATTTTTTAGACGACGCATAAGATCCACAACTTTTTCAATTATACTGAGGAGAATTATAAACATTTTAATTATTGAACAATATAATGTACTTAATGATATTTGCGCAATGTCAATATTAATTTATTAATTATTTGCAAAAAGTAATGTTAATTGTTATTCGTTAATTTAGACGAAACTTCGGATAAAACAAATAATTTCAGAAAATTGAAAATTTAAGGTTATGCAAAATCATCGTAGTGAAACTGTCAACTGTCAACAAAAGTTAAGAGTTATCTACTCCAGAGCGTCCTGAAAGTGTTTTACAGTACGGAACTGTCACTTTCACTACATGGAACACTCAAAACGCAACTTTTGGTATGTAAATGAATACAGAACGAACAACTTTGCAGATTGGGTCGTCTGAAAAATTGTTTATTGCTATTTTCATAGAAAAGCAAATCCTTAAGTCCAATATTTTTAAACACCCAAAATATAAAGGCTTTTTACCGGTTCTTGCATATCCAATAATACCAATCGATTACATTGTTTACTGTAAATACCTTTTTTTTTGCTTGTATATATCAAACTGGAAAAATTGCGGTCAAACGATGAACAGACAAAACACTGTAACGGTTTTGGCTGTATAAAATGTCGCCAGTAGCCACCTCAAATTTAACAGCAAAAATCGTTTTAAATCACTAAAGCGATTCTTCCAGAATGATTTTCTCAATAATTAACCCAAATTCGTTACAATAAGTGTGCAGTTGTGTTTACATAGATTTTCTTCACAAAATGGACACAAAAGATTATTCCGAACATAAAAAGTGTATTTTTAGAATTGCTAAGTGTGTTAGGATGGTTTTAGAAAAGAAAAATGTTATTGATGGTGAGTACTTTTAACAAAAATATTGTTTTATACCGGCTTATAGAAAGTTAGGTTGAGTTAATAGAATTCTGAACTAATCTATTTGCATGTTACGACGTATCTGATATAAACGAGTGTTTTGCAATGATTGCAATCTCTCATTTTTCAAGCCTAAAAAAGATCTTTGTCAGCTATGCACTAAATACGATTCTCTGTAGAGAAGCAAACCTTGGAAGACCAGTACAGACAGCATCTAGCAAGAAAAGAAGACTGCAATAATGCCAATGCCAAAGATAACAAAGAGATCAGATCAGATATTACAGTCTTAAGCTTTGTATGTATAATTTTACAATTTATGAGTTACGTGATGCCAGCGACGCTTTTTGTTATGGATGGACAAAGTAACAAGGAAAACGAGGAAGCTCTGAGATAGGAAGTTGTCTTCTAAAATATATCATGCAATTAGATCCTGAAATCAATTTTTATTCTGATACTTGTGGTGGCCAAAATCGTAACCAGAATATAGCCGGACATTTTTTATATTTGATTCAGGTTACAAATTTGGACACTATTGAACACAAGTTTCTAGAGAGTGTTCATACATTCATGGAAAACAATATTCAAGATTGGTTGAATATTTTCGAGCTAGCAAGAACCAATCAGCCTAAGAAACAAGAAGAGTTCTGCTTATAAAGTTTTCCAATTTTCAGATTTTAGAGATTTGACAGAAGACAAAATACAATCAAGACTAGAAACAAGATTACTGGAGGGTGTCCAAAGAATTTTCAAGACATAAATCTCAAGATTTTATATTCACCTATAACACAGAAAAAGAAAAAAATTTATTGTAGTTGTGCAAAAAAGGAGACATTGTTTTTTTCAATTTTACTGACATTTTATTGTGCTAAAAACCCGTAAGTCCATTTTTTGCTTTGTTTTTGTTATTTTTTTATTTATATTATAATGTTTTTCTATTCATATTGATATGAATAATAGTAAAAATATAACCATATTTTTCAAATTCCAAACAGTAAGTTTTTCGGAGTAAATAGAAACTTTAAACTCAATTATCTAGAAACTATAGATTTTTTAAATAAAGGGTTTTTGCAGTAAGTTCACGATTTGCTCTATTTCATTTATCGCTTAATGTAAATGTGAAAAAACGTTGATGTCCACAATGATTTCGCACAGTCGCAATTTAAACAAAAAAAAAAAAAAAAGGTGAAAGTGTGGGATTATTAGCCTGATAATAAGAACTATGCATAATGAATAACGTTGGTTGCAGATTTGAGTAATATTTTTCAACAGTAGGGTAAATTTATACACACTTTTTTTATTTACTTAATTTATTTAAACACTTACACTGGACTAATTTATTCAAATTCATTGGTTATTATTCTATTTCCTTCCGTTCATCATGGACCTTCCTAGATATTAGTTCTAAAAAATAATATAAACAACTCCTGTTTTTACAAAAATGCAGATTCGCCAAATTTCTTCTTCCATTAAAACCAAACAAGGACCGGCTTCACGGTGATGCGTAAAATTGCCATTAGAGTAAACCATGTTTTGCTTGAGTTGTTAATTACATACGTCTTATTACTAGTGATGTGAGATCACCAACTTTAAATTTTTGTGTTTCCAAGACGAATTAGACAGATTAGTAATACATATAATTTTGTTCACATAAATGATTTAATTAATGATCAAATATTTTATAGCGCTTTCTAAAAACGACGTCACAACCAAGATCATATGATTTTTCACACCTCAAAACCTTACGATTGAATATTTTTTTTACATTTCAACTTTGCATTCTGTATCTGGTTTATTATCAACATTCTATGTAGCAAGTTTCGTCTTAACATTCTATTCTAGTTTGTATCATTAGTTAGAAAAAAGCCCGCTCGGCTCAATACGAAAAGGCCGTCACTGAAGTATAGAAAGAAGAAGAATATAACCCCAAAGCTCCCTCGCATAATAGGCAATTCGCAAATCAAGAATAATTTTTATTTAAAAATATTTAGATTCCTCGTGCATATGAGAATGAGACGAGTTGTTAGTTTAGAATAAATACATCACAATAAACATGTCTCGTTCGTTTTCAGGTAGGAAAAAACCTTCGTTTTAGTCCTCTATTCATGTCCGTCCCTTTGAAGGTTGTATTCCAATTACTTACATAATGCGCACACGAATGTTCGATTTCTCCTTGACATTATAATTTAATCTTTTGTTACATTACGTGAATAATTAATTCATATTCTACGGTCGTGTTTAATGCATCCGGAGATCGGATGCTGATGCACATGTTTGCCGCGTTTCCGTCCTTCACTATCGTTTTTTTTTTCATTACGTTGCAACAACATTTAACGACCCAGTAAATTGACGAACTTACGCAGATATTGTCAATAATAAATTGTTCCTGTTTCAGAAGAAACTATTTGAAACATTCTCAAAAACAAATGCCAAATTTGACGTACAAGGTCTGGATATTAAATAACGAGACTGGTTACAAAACAGGGTTTTTTTTCCATTGATAGAAACAGTACTGGAAGTATTCTTTGGTGAGGACCATTAGGAGCTATGGCGTAAGAGCTTTTGGTCAGGAGTCAGATTTTTTGGCATCAACTTCGCACAGACTTTTGTCATGTGTAATTCCTCGTGTAAAATTTTTCTAATCGTTGCTTTATCGGCGTTTACTGCCTCGGCAATCATCCGGATGCTCATTCGACGATCTGCACGCAAAATTTGTTTGATTTTCCGTTTTTTTTTTCAATTTAACTTGAAATTTGAGATTGATACGTTGCTCTTGTTTTTCGACATGTGAAAAAAACCACTTTGTTTCAAACCGCTACTGCACAAATACTATAATAGCGACGGAAACGTATTTTGGGGACGTGCATAGACAAGATATTTCGATACCCATGGCACTACTCGTTTTTTACCCCAACCATATAGGGCGCCCTCTAGGCGCGAGGTCTCGTTATTTAATAGCCAGACCTCGTATACAAAATGTAGTTTATAAATGTAAGAAAAGCGAACTGGAAGTTATTAGGAAAAAGAAGTGTTTTGTTTCTTCGGAAAAATATATTTCTTCTTGGTTTCAAATTAAATACCCAATAGTGTGATAACAACGTTCAATATTGTAAACAGTTTTAGATATACGAGTTATTTCATAATGTAAATTCAGTTTCCATTTCTATCAGCGAGATTGCAGCGATCGCACTTCCGAGAATGCGCGGCAGTTACTCTGCCTCAATGAATAAATTGTCGTCGTGCTCTTTGTAGTGCTTATTATGATCTGACTCTCCCACTTATTTTGATGCTTGTCCTGTATTCTTCAGTTTCGATCTTGAGTTATCGATATCCATGATTCGGTACATTTCTTCGTAGCTTTGCCTGCTGATCATCTGGTGGTCGGCTTCTCCTTGAACGCTTTTTTCGCCAGCAGATCCTGCCATGTTCTGTCAACGTGTGCCTTCCACTCTTTTTGCATCTGGTCGCAGGTCTGTTTAATGTCGGAGCTGCGTTTTCTGTCCCAGAAGGTTATTCCCGCTATTCATCTAAGTGTTTTCATCTCTGTTGTTCCAAGTTGTTTTTTCTAGCTTGTATCCGCTCCTGGTTCGGCTGCCTAAGCTAATATGTTCAGGTTCAGGTGAACAAGAATTTGTTGCCCCATGGAGATAAAATATTCTTTTAAGATCTAGAAGACCTGCGAATAAAATTCTAGAGTAAAATTACCTTGGTCACTCATAACTAGAGCTCTAGTTAATTATATCAAAAAGTTCGAATCTTTCTTTTCGATATACATCAGTAACTTCCGAAGTGAAAAATTTCACAGTTTATACAGGGTTTATTAGTCAAAAAACTCTATTTAATTGGAGCTTCCTTCAGTTTTTGTTGGTTATTTTGCTACCGCTATTGTTATATATATAATAATTTGAATATTTGTGGGTAGAAATTGAACTAAGATTCCCGAATCTTTTCTTTAGAAATACATTTATGCAAATGGATTGCGATAATTTGTCAACCGAAGCGACCGATGGGAAAATAGAGACGAGTTTCTATAAATTTCGATCGTCGGTAGTAAATTAAACTTACGTAAACATATCCTGTCACATTTCGCATTTATTTGTCTGTAAATAATTTGATAGAGTAGGTGTACAATGGGGATATAAATATGGTTTAAAATGATCTAGACATATGTGCGTGCCGAAACTAATCAGCGAGCGTAGGTAACTTAATGCCATATTGAAATACGAAAACGAACTTTCATGGGTACCAAAAAGTTTTTACAGGTTGTCCTCGATTGAAATGGAGTTGTTAAGTAGTTAAGTTGAGACAAATTTCATCCTCAAATATCGAAAGTAATTACACCTTTATCGTTACGGCATTCAAGATTCCATTAGAGAAACAAACCAAATGTAATGGAGACAATGACATCAAAATACATAAACAACGGTACAAAAGACGATAAGAATATAAAAAAATTGTATCTAACATTATTAAATACATTTTGATAATTGATAGCGAAGAAAATACACTTGAAGTTAGAAGGTAAAACCGCAAGATATCAAGATGATGTGTTTTATATCATATAAATGTCAAATTTCTCATTATATTGAAAAAAATTACAATTAGCAACATCACAAGTTTCATATGTTTATATACAGGGTCCTTCACGACGAGCTGAATCGATATGCATATGGGAAAGTATTGCGACTAGTGTTCTGAAAATTTGCTTGCAAGAGTTTTCCAAAATGCTCGTTTCAGCTAAAATAAAATAAAAAAACTTCCGGTTATACCGGAAGGAGATCCAAACTTCGTCATTTTAAACGGAATGTTAAATTATATTTCTAAGTTTAAGTGAGTCAGGTCTAATATTTTTGGGATTTGGACAAATAACACTTACATCTTTCAAAATCTGTGAAAACATTGATAAAAATTTATATAGGGTATTCAGAAAATCGGTGTTCATAAAATTGTGCCGAATTTCGCTATCTAAAAACTTCGAAAACTTAATTTTTTCAAATGGCAACCCCCATTTTTCCCTTTTTTGTAGAAATTTAAAAAAAACTGAATTCATCATGGTTTTTAATTGTTTGCAACGCTTAAACGTGAAGATGTTTTCATTGTTTATTTGTTTGTTGAAATATTAGCTTTTTTTGGTCGCTCCAGAAAACCGACAATTAAATACCATGAAAATTTCAGTTTTTTCAAGTTTCTACAAAAACCTTTAATATATATTAATATGAATTTACTAACGAAGCCCCCTTAATTTAAAGCGTAGAATCCAATGATAAAGAGAAAAATTGGAGTTGCCATTTGAAAAAATTAAGTTTTCGAAGTTTTTAGACAGCGAAATTCGGCACAATTTTATGAACACCGTATATAAATTTTGGTCTAGGTTTTCACAGATTTTGAAAGCTGTAAGTGTTATTTGTCCAAATCCCAAAAATATTAGACCTGACTCACTTAAACTTGGAAATATAATTTTTTTAGTGTCCAAAAATTTCGAAAATGTGAAAACTGTGAAACTTTATTAATAACTAAGAAAAAACACTTATTTATTCATTCTCAAATTCTCTTCATGAAATTCCCTCCAATAAATATCCAACATAAAAGTGTAAGGCTTGCAGGAGCCTTGATACACTACCAAGACTACTTATTACCCGCAAGAGCAAGACTACTTATGCAAGACGAAGATAATTCTGGGCTTCGTTTTGCATATACTGATCACTACCTATCCCTAACTTAGTTATCCAATTTTTAACCTTCATTCTCTTCAGATCTTGTTATACCTCATCTAACCACCTTTGAGACGTTCAAACTCACTTTTTCCTTATTTCCTTTATTTCGTCTATATCAACTTCATTGATCAGAATCAGTACAATGCAACTTCTAGCTTCTCTCTTATTTCAAAATAATAAATGTTCTAAAATGACAATACTATTTCTGAAATCAAGAAAATCACGAAACAGCTGTTAAAAGACATAAATTCAATGTGATAAGTGCATTGGAGTTAACAAACAACGACGAACCTACCCATTATCCCGATTGGGCTCCATTCAACTCTTCCCAGTCATCACTTTTTTTCTTGGTGTCATCTATTTTTACTTTATACGAGACACAAATAATAATCCTTCGAAACTATTAAATTTTTTTTAACGAAAATTCCAATTATCACCGTATATTATGTACGTTCAAAAGAAATTATAACACAACCAGTTGTCAAACTACTTCCCATCAGGCGAATTAAAATGAATATACCATATGGGTGGTAGCTAGAAGGTACTTCGTTAAGACTATTAAGAATAGAGTGGGCAGGTGTAGTGGGCAGTTTTGGGTCTTTCACCGGTACGTAGAAGCGAGTCAAATAACGAACAGGTTGATTGTCTCTTCAAATACTCAGTTTACTCCTCTGCACAACTTCACATTCTTGTTACCATTTGTAAAGGAATCGTGAATGTGGTTCTTATTTTTTTTTTATTTTGGTCGATTGAAAATTGTAACTACATACCAAATAACGATGGAGAAATGTACGAGGTAAGTAATAATAATATGTTTATTTCTCAAAATAAGATTAATTAAATTACAAATGGCAACATAGCCTGAATGTTGAATGTATTTTTGCATGACCATACAGATGGAAAGAGAGACAATGATTCCTTGGGTTCTATGTTGTTTGGATGAAGACATTATTCATGTGATAGATATTAGGTTTGGCCCTGATATAGGAAATATTCACATATAGTGATGTGTACTGCAATAGACTGAAAGACCAGAGAAAAAGAGTGAAGTAAAAAGAAAGAACCGCCCGAGAAAAAAACAAATGGTTCTTCGCAGATAATATTCCCTACCGGCAACCATTTGGTCAGTGAACCAGTTCACCAGGTTACAAAAAAACCGCAGAAAACTTTCAACGCCAACTACCCAGATACAACAACTAGAATCATCTAATATACGGCGAGATTTGATAATCACTTTTTTCTGTTTCCGTGGTAAAATGAACATATAGCCATCACTTGGTTCTCTTGAGATTATGATGACAAATATCCTCAGATATCTGATTTAATTTTACGTTCCTTTAAATATTTAAAAGACTATAACTGGCAAATATTATTGGGTTGGCGTCAAAGTAATTTCGGTTTGGTAGTAAAAATTGAAACACTTTTTTTAAAAAAGAATAGTTTTTAATCAATTATATATTTTTCATTTTGCTCAATGATCTTTCTTTTACCTTCATGATTTCACGCTCTGGTCCGTATCAGCAAAAAAATGAACCAGGTGCGATTGAAGGTAATCGTCATTTTTGACGATTTTTGACCATTCAAAAAATTCTGCACACTTCGACATAAATGGTGATCTGATGTGTGCCAGATCAGGGCTGTAATGGGGATGTGGCATCACTTCCCGCTCAAGCTCCAATAGATTCCCACGAGTTACCAAAAATATCTGAGGCCTTTCATTAACATGGTGGAACACTAAGCTTGATAATTCTGACGAAACGATGTAGACTTCTCAAACCGAATTGTTACTATGGATGAGAGTTGGGTACATTTATACGACCCAGAAACAAAGCAACAATCCAAGGAATGGCGACACTCTGGTTCTCCAAGACCTAAGAAGTTTCGTGTACAAAAATCTGCTGGAAGAGTTCTTGCTTCAGTTTTTTGGGATTGCCATGGAGTAATCATGATTGATTTTTTGGACTATTCGACATTACTGACCACTCTACGGGAAAAAATTAAAGAGAAAAGATGCGGAAAGCTATCCAAAGGTGTTTTTTTTGCAGGACAACGCCCCTGCACACAATTCTCATGTTGCCATACAAAAAATTCGTGATTTAGGGTTTATATTACTAGAACACCCCCCTTATTCACCAGATTTGGCTCCGTCCGACTATCATCTCATTCCTCAACTGAAAAAAGTTTAAAGGATCGTGACTTTTCTTCCAACGAGGAGGTAATAAAAGTTGAATATGTTGAATAATAAAATATTTTGTCATTGAAATTTTGTTTGGGTCTATAGTACGTTTAGACCTATTTCGATGTTTATCAAAATATAGGCTATTGCAACTTTTTTTAGCATATCTTGTATATTAAATTAACGTAGATGATCATTTTGATGAATAGTTATAAACCAAGAAATTGGTAGTAGTCTACAATTCTGATTCTTGCTCTTTGTATCTTAACAATAAGATTTGGATAATCTTATTATTACTTTTTTACTAATTATTAGCTTCCTCCTAGTAGTCTACTAATGCCCAATAACTGCTTATCCGGGTGCCCGGACGTCTAGACAAAGCCATAAAATCTGAAATACTACAATTATGCCATTTACTTTGAAGTGAAGTTTTAAAATAAAATGTTTTTTTTTTCTAATTTCAGGTAAGTTTCCTTCCACTTTACGAATGATTTTTTATTTCAAAAATAGAAATGTATATTCTATTCTATCTAAAAGGGGGACCACAAAGTGATATTTTGAATGCAACACCCTGTATATTATTTATTGTTTCGATCAAGGGTTGCTTGATACATAATTATCTAACAATTATTTGAAATTACACAATTGTCTAACATATCTATAAACTTGATTCATTCAATGTTAAAATTCAAAAATTAATTCTGAATAAGTGAACATAATAATTCAGGTGCAAACAGGATCACTTCTTAAGGAATTCATCTATATCAAATCTTAAATATCAGGTAATAAGTATGCAATTACGTACAACTTAATCACGCATTCTATATAAAAATTATCAGTCTGCTTCGTTGTTGATGCCTGCCGAAAGATCTAACCAAAGAATCTCGAAGGGTTATACGAGGTTTGATGCGTAAGTTTATTGTTTCTCAACATATTCTCCATTAAGATCAATAAACTTTTAACCAATTGTCGAAGCATTTTTTCCTTTCCATGTGATTTGAAAACATCAACCTAGTCTTCAGGTGTAGAAAAACTTTGAATTTGCAATTTATTTCCGATCTGCAGGAATAAAGATTCATTGGGTACCAAAAAAGGACTGTCCGGCGGATCAGCCATCAATTTGATCTTTTGATTGTTCAAAAACGTTATTGTTGGTGGAAACGGTGGAAAAATGTCCAATTATTCCGACAAAACTGGCGATCATTTGATCTGAACTACTTCGTGTGCCAACAACTTTTGTTGGATTTGGCTCGTCTTAAAAGATCCATACAGTCAATCCAACGTGAACAAATCTTTCTTATGGTCAAATGTTCATGCAATATCCGAGTGGAACTGATACCTCAAAGTATGCCTCAATCTCACGATATTTCATTATAACGATCTTGCAATATCAGTTTACACACAGCATCGATATTTTCTGGCACAACAACGATTATGGCCAAAATTCATTGCGTAGCGAAGTGCGACCAAGATTGAATTCGGAAAACCAGCGAAACACGGTGGCTCCAGATGGTGCTTCATTACCAAAATCGAAGCGAGTTTAACGACAAACTGTTGTTGGTTTAATCCACGTCGAAAGTCATAGAAAATCATCGCACGAGATTGTTCGGGATTTAATACCATTTTATGACCAACTAGCTGTAAACAACTCAAATAGCACTCGTGTGACATGCAACAGAAAAAGTTGATGCAACTTTTCAATTTCAATCAATAAAAAACTTGAAATAGGTTATAAAAATAATTAGAAATACACAGAGTATGTGTGAAAATGGGGAAAAATTAAATTTTAACAAACAATAATAGAAGAAAATCGTCGGAAATTGCATGAAAACTATTCACGAGTGAATTTCATTTTGTGGTATGATTTGCACTTGTCAACACTAATCGCAATCAATATTGAAGTTCTGTTCAGCAAGTCGAGAACTTGTTTCCTGTAACTATTTAATATGTCTCATTGGTATTTTCTTTGTTTTATTTGTTCGTGCTTTAAAAAACAATTAAAAGATTTTGGTTCTGTCGATGGTAAAATAGCGGATCCGTGTAATGATTTTAAAGCGATCAACCATAAAAAAATAGACACATCATTCGACTAACGTCTTTTTTATTCTTTTTGGCTTTGGGCTTTAGATTCGAAATGGCCGGATGTAATCCTCATTAAAAAAATAATTGGCCCATCCTCCCGTAAAAATCACTATTCTCGAGGGTTGAATGAAATTACAACTACTGGTTTTTATAATTTAGACGTATAAGACCATCAACTTTTTTTATTCATTTACTTTTTGGAAGGTACAGGATTGAAATTCTAATTTTAAAAACGAAATTGGTGGCATGGTAAAATGATTGTTTTTAATATATGGTAGGATTAAATTAATTTTTCGGCATTAAAACCTGATTTCGTAGATACATAATGACGGTTATCGGCTACCATTTTATGTAGGCAAATTTGAAGTAATAGCAGGCTTGCCACTGGTTTTTGTATTTCATTAGTTACATTTTTAAACATCTCATTATTTTAAACAACCTCAATTATAGTTGTTGAAGAAATGAATAACGATGAAAAGACCTATGAATACTTAGGAAAACAGAATTTTAAAATCACAGTTAGCAGATGAACGGAATAAATTTGTAAATTGGTTCTATTCTAACTTTAAGAAGCCAAAAATACAGTGAAAGAAAAAGATAACAGAGGATTCTGCAGTTTTCATTGTTGGAATATAGAGAAAATATGAAATTTATAATCAAATTCGTGAAAAAATCAGACAATCATTTGACATAGTTAACATTAACGAATGGGTACCACAGCTTAAGGGTCAATGAAATGAATGTTGAAACACTTGAAACAAACAGAGAATAGAACTTCCTATTCCATCAAACGCGAACAGCAGCCTAACTCATTAAAAGCGAAGTCGGTCTATGTAATAGGTGCTATTTTATAATAAAGCAGGACCTAGAGCACCTCTTAAGAATAAAGGTTCAAAACCCCAAAGGATGGCATCATGATAACCCTATTTGAAATGAACTAATTTTGCATTGGGTTTTCCTAATCATGTCCATACCATTAACTTCTTAGGATCACCTTACTGAGGAGGAAAATATCCTGACGAGGTATATTCTAGAGTTACATCATTAATTTTTTCTTTAGATTTTCCTAATCTTGGAAATACTACGATACCACTAGAATATTGAAACCAAATTAATTTTTCTTCGGGCTTTTATGATCATATCTATGCCAAAAATTTCTCAGTATCACCTGATGAGTTTGATAATCTGATCAGTACCACTGAACAGAAAGTATTTGCGGCAATACTGACGAAAACTATACATAGATAGAATGAAAATTTAATCAGCAATATGTTAGGTAATCATGATTAGATCCGTAAAGGCAATCCTTATCAGAACCATATGTGGTAATACTAATCTTATAATCCTGTTCAGGACCATATAAGATCTCATTATTGATTTGCATTACATTCTTACCAGGTCCTTGTCAGGTTATCCTGATATAAACCTTACCAGGTTGCGAAGGTCGTTATCGAGTCCTCACAAAAAAATTCTAGTCGGGAATATTAAACGACGATTCCCTTAACATTAGTGGCAAAGATTTATTTTTCTTTTGTAAATGTAAGATTGCGTATTATTCGTGGGGCTTTGTTCTCATAGTATAAGGCATGAAGAATTCGTGAGGCACATTCCTTGGAATATCGAAAGCGATATGTTACACTGTACCATCGCTCAGTCCCAGGTCCTACAGAACTTGTTCTTATCTTATCTTATCTTATTGAAAAGAGCGACAAACATTTTACTACTTGTTGTCTACTCTCGATTTGATTTTGGACGTTAGATACGGAAACATTTATTCACAACTAGCACTAAACGACGTCCTAATAGCCGTATTTAAGTAGTAGATGACCGCAAAAGCCTTACACAACAATTAATTTGTTATAAACCTTCTGGACACTCATCAGCTATCCAAATGACAAGTCCATCGGTCTCTACTCTAGGAAAACAAATTGTTTTCACGATATGTAATTTTTGAATGATGCAGCTTGTAATTTTTTTCCAGACAGCTCTTTCTAATAGTTTAAGATCCCACCGCTTGATCTTGCAGGTATCTTGAGGATGTATGGAATGGATTAAGGATAGGTTATCTTGTAAAAATTAGCCTGTTAACAATAGTATAAAGTTGTGAAAATTAAGTTTTATTATATTTTCACTTATTATTTATTAAAAATAAATTTTTGGGCATAATGAAATGAAACTACGAAATGACTAAACTGCACATTAACTGTATAAATGTAGCAGCAACCTCTGTTTGCGGCCATTGTGCAACTGGTAACCATTTTCATGTTCAATGTATAATGTATATAAAACTTAAATTTTGCATTAAAATGCAGTTAATTAACAATTATATACCTGTTTACACCTGGCGACCCTAATGCTGCGGCCGACTAAGAGCTGGCAACCATTTTTACTTTGATTTGTGACATAATTTTCTTTCAAATGCTGTAAGATTGACTGAGAAAACATATAGCTGTAAGTCACATTAGTATATTAATGACATTAAAATTAATTACAGGTAATTGCGGCTAATTTTTACGAAGCAACATATCCTTAATCCATTCCATACATCCTCAAGATTCCTTTAAAATTAATTTCATTTCAAAACAGATACCTGCAAGATCAAGCAGTGGGATCTTAGACTATAATAGAAAACAATAAACCCTTGCTTAGCCATTAGCGTCGCCTAATTTTTACATGGGAGTATGATTAATTATACTGGATAGCTTAACTGGAAGCTATTCCATTATTAGTAACTCGTTAAAAACGCATTTTTATCATTATTTCTTTATGGTTATTCCGTTGCCAACTTATATGTATTGTTGCTGACAAATAGTTTTATGCATCCTGTAGTAAATTTTTTTAAAAGCGTGCTTCAAAAAAATACTTTTTATTAGTCTACAACGCCTATAAAATGAAAAACCACGATATACAAAGTGTTATATTTATAATTTATTACTTTTTAATGACATATGTTGGTTTTAAAATTAATTAATAATGATCAATAGCGTTATAGTAGTTCTATTATTCCTTGAAGGAGCAAATAATACGGTCAAAATAAAATATTATAAAGAATTATGCCGAAGTTATAAATGTTATAATGAAATTGATTTAAACATTTAACTAATTTATTATAAAAAGTTTCCAATCCTCTCAAACTTGCACCAGATTTTCCCTTCTTTTAAGATTTCTCCTGGTGTGTTGTTTCATGTTGCTCCTGGTCTTTTTTTCTCCTTTTTCCTGGTACTTTACTTTTCCAATTTTAGGTGATCCCACCAAACCAAGTCTTTTCTTTCTTTTAATTCTTGTATGGGTTAAATATTCAATCTTCTCTTATATCCTAAGTCTATCATTTCTAGGTACTCCTTTCAATCTTCAAAGGTATTTCAACCCTGCTGCCTCAATTTTGGTCTGTCACTATCCAAGATTCACAGTCATATGTGAGTATTGTACACTTTCGTTTTTGATTCTTTGCATATATTTTTTTTTATCATAAGCTCAATGCTTATTATATAATCTTCGCCCTTCTCTATCCTATTGTTTGACTCTAAATCCTGTATTCATGCTCCTTCCAACATGATTCCCAGGTATTGAAATCTACTCACTTGTTCCTTAACCCTAATTACAATTTTTTCTTTTACATTTGCCAATACCATAATTTTGGTTCTCTTTTTGTTTATTTTCGTCAATATTTGGCTCCAGGTTTTCAAATTTTCTTGTAGATCCTTCGGGTTGTCTGCTATGATCATCATATCATCTGCAAAGGTGCATTCCGATATATTGATGGGTTCTTAGTGTCGATTTACAATATGGAGAGAGTTTTTCAATATTTTCGTTCGGAGACTTCATCGAAAGCTTCTTCCATGTCGAGGAATGCAAAGAGGTATAAATTAATAAAAACCAAATCAATTGTTCCATCAGCTTATTAATAGCATTTTCTGACTGATCTCCATGTTGTAATCTTGGTATATTTGAAATAACCTTCTACATTGGGTATATAAAATTTTTTTCTCACTACTCGACACCGTATCGTCCACATCAAATTGTCGCCATTAATTCTGATTTGAATGCATGTGTGCATGACACGATTTTGATCGGTTCAATGCGGGATCTAAAGGGGTGAGCACACATGTCCCACACGCTTTCGAGTTCGTTCCGATTCGCAATTCCGGCTCGATACATTCGCCACTCTCGATTCAATTAAAATCGCGGAAGATTTAGCCATGATGGTATGCATCTTGCACAATTTCATTCGAAATAATGGAGGCTACAATGTACGTGAATTAGAGATCTGATCTACAGAGCTTTTCTCGCCAATGCCAAGGGGAAAATAGCGAAGTATTTAATTTAAGAGTGCAGTTTAATAACGTCAACTCCTCATGATCTAATTTTGTTTAATTTTTGTTTGTTTATTATGTGTTTGTAGTCGGCGTTTTGGTACTGCTCGTTTATCTGGTCATACAGTACTGGATACTTTTTCAATAAGCTTTTCTGGTTCTATACTCGAAATTATTGCCATTTTATCGAAAAAAACACTGGAAAAACGCAAAAATATTACAAATTCCAACAAACACGCGTCCTGCAGCCTTTAAACGAATATTCTGCACGATCGGAGTCGTGTAGGAGTTGGATCCGACACGAACTACACTGTTCAAACTCTAGTGTCATTTTTCTCTCTGACACTCGTCCTTGTGTATGATCGTAGTTGGATCGGAAGGATTCTCATGCGAATCGCTATTCTAAGCGCATATTTTAAACTCGCTCTGGTATATTAGTTTTACGCCCGGAATTCTTTGGATAGTTTTAACACTTCTTCAAGTATAAGCTGTTAAATTAGACAAAGTAGTTCAATTACTAAAATATCAACTATACACACATACATTTTATTGCGCGAAATATCTCTATTCCTTTCCTTTCAAATCTAAAATAAAAATATTTAAAATCGGTTGTAAAACAACCTAAAAATAGTCAAGTGGTCGTTGTAGTAGTGTGTGGGATACATATTTATATTGAAATAATACCTGAAAACGTGGGTCGAAATAACAGAAATTAAATTTTAAAGATTTCTCTATCTCCTTTTTGCCTCGACAGAAAAGTAACAAGATATTAAACGACACAAGAAATTTATAACCAATTGTTTTCCATTTTACGTTTTGGAAACGAATTTATGTTTTTTTTTCTATCTATTTTCTCTACCTCAGGTAACAACGACTGAAATGGGCGTCTACATGTGTCTAAGAAATGCTCCAAGGAGAACCATAAATCTTTCTAATTCCACAAAATGTTATAATTCCTAATTAAAATACAAAATAATAACACTGGTCAACACTAGTCATTCCACACGAACATAGCTGTCTATTCGTTTGTGTCACCTATACTCGTTATAGTCTATTTTTATCTAAGTAGTAAGAGTATTAAAGTAATAAAACATTCAAAATGTTTCACGTTCATATTCGCTATATAGAAATAAGGGTGTGAACTTTAACTTTTAAACAATGTTTCATATAAAAACTTGTATAAGAGCTACTTCTTACAAATCCAAATTAGATTTGTAATCAGAGGATGAATTTTCGCAACCAATATTTGCAAATTATTTGAATTTCTTCTCTATGAAGAGGAATACAAAGAATATACTTCTTTTCTCGCGGAACTGGGATGGGATTTAACATTCTTTGAATTCAGGCAATTCTGTAAATCTTTTTTTAACCACTTGGTGGTGTGCAATTTTTCTAAAAGTCTCGGGTGGTAAATTGAATTATACAGTCGAGAGGAAGATCTATAATTTGTTCGAACCATTTTTTAAAGACATCAGCATCGGCTCGGGTAGATTCAAAAGTTAATAAATCAACCACCCTCAACAATATCGTTCAAAGTACTTATGTGTACTATTATTGGTTCCTTATTGATAGTGGATTTAAATCAGTAGATAAATTGTTCAAAAACGCCTGCATTCGACTTAATAGTTTCATCTTGACAAAATTTATTTGGTGTGTATCCCTGGTTTGTCCATGTTTCATCTAAATAAAATATATTTCTACTTCGGTTTCTTATATCTTTTTTAGTCTTTAGGTAATTTCTTCTCTATACTACAAAATCCATAGCCTTTATCATCTCGATCAAGAACAAGAGCTTTGTCTTCCTTCGAAGACCTTCTTTCCAATTATTTTCTTTTTGAAATTTTGGTTATCCTGGAAATTTACGTATTATTTGAAACTCGCGATATTTTCCTTTATGTATGAATCGTTTTTCCCAAAACTAACCGTACTAGTAATTAATTTTACTGTGTCATCAACACTTTTACGTAATCACATTAGAATTCACAATTTACTGCACTTTACAAGTTACAACTGAACTGTTAAGGATACACAAGTTACTAAATGGAAAAAACTAAAATCGTATTTTTGGTGAAATTTGTTGGGAAGAGAATCTTGGAATTAAAATAAAACAAAATATCTAACCTTTATTAGCAAATATGTACTTATTTCAAAAAATTTTATGATACGGCTATGAAATGTTTAATACACGGGGCTTTTGGTCTATCCAAACATTTCACTATTATTTCTGAGAATTCGTGAGCTGTAAACGATGAGAAGTTTCATCGAGGCCAATTCTTGACAAACTTTTTTACAAGTTACTTATTTTTACTAACAATAATCGATCAAAGTGAAACAATGTGAATGAGATCGAATAGTACGACAAAGTTCAATTGAAATTTGTAAATTTTGCGGACTGATTCCAGCGTGTACACTCTATTTCCAAGATGATAATGTACCGAATGGACTGCGACAAAATAACTATATATAAACAGAAACAGGTGTGTTTATTTGATTGAAAATCGTTTACAATATTAGGAACAGTACCACACAATTTACTTTCTACAACAAATAAGGCAAGTACCGATTTCAGTGCCTACTACTTATAAAGAACGGAAGAAAATCTTTGACACACTTTTCTTTATCAAACCAACCTCAAGATAATTTGACATAGTTTCCTGCTACTTTCAAACAATCGTATATAAGTTTATTTACTCATTAATTAATCATTATTAAGAAATAATTCAGACAAAACGATTTGGACTACCTTGACGTAAAAAGAATTTTTTACGAGGCAAAACCATTGTCGAGGAAAATTTGACCATTGAAAGCCGAAATCGGATTGTATCAATTCCTACCACGCGCCATAAGTTTTATATACTTAGTATTGATAGCAAAAATTTTATTTCTTCGTAAAAACTTCGATATATCAGATAGGTTTTGACCAATCGACAACATTTAAAAAACGATTGGACTTTAGAGAATAAAAGGATAAATTTCATCCACGTCTTTAGCGAATATTATGGATCTGTCATTTCATAGGTATTGAGTTTTTAATTTATTTCACTAGAAATTAAATGTTAGTAGTGAATATGAGTTCTTAGCGTATTTTTCAGAATGTCGTACTAAAGCTCCTTTGCCACTATAAAAATTCGATGCACCTTTAGAATCAAAATGTTCGTATACCACTTGTTTAATGTTAAATCCTTCACCTCTTAACTTGGCCTTCAGTTTTGTGAATAAAAAATAATCAGAAGGGACCATATCAGATCTATACAATAAGTGTTCAATTTATGTGAAGCCACATTCGTGTACAGTAGCCTTGGAAAGCGAAGCAGTATGGACTGGAGCACTGCCATGAACCATACGCACGCCTCGGCTTCTTTTAACGTGCCGCATCTTTTTTCTTCAAGTTTTTGACGCAATTACCTTAGTAAGTCAGAGTAATATACTACTATTTTATTTCTTAAAGACAATCAAAAACATATCCTCACAGTCCCCAATATTGTAGCCATTACTTTTGTGGTGCTTTGCTTTTTTGACTCGGGTTCTCCTTTCCGATGCCACTCCATGGAAAATCTTATATGGATGTCGGATTATAGTTTTATCATGCATAGAATTCGAGCCTTTTGTCACATTTAAATGCTCCTTAGAAATTGTTTTGGAAATGCTATACTGCAATTTCTTCCACTAACTCAATGTTTTCTGTTGTAATCACCATCACAGTACCTTCCGCATTTGGGTCATCTTCTAATGATTCTCGTCGACAGTGAAGCAATTTTCAATTGTTGGAAACAGTCTCCATTCTGTTTTTGATTTATGTTGATGCTAATCCTTCTTAAGTCAAAAATTTTATAACAGTACGAAAAACAATTTGAGACATGTTTCAAAACCACTTGACTGAGTGGTTTTTCGAGCTCTACTATTATAAAGTAGCAGCAAATTGAATTTCAATAAAGCTTCTGGAGATTTGTCACTGACGACTACATGAAGATTTTTGCGAAGGATCTCTACTTACTACACGAGGCCAAGAACTCATGGGCAGCAATATGTTGAGGATGTATATAGAAACAAATTTATTGTAGAACCTAATCTTCGGCTATATCTAAGTATCTAATTTAATAGAAATGTTTTTACCATATTTGATTTTATTCTATTACTACGTTATAATTTTAGCTGGTCAATTACAATTAACTAAATTACCTAACCACAAGGGTACTTTCGTTACCTGGTACATAAAAATATTTAAAACCATTTTAGGTACTCACTAAAATAGGTTGTGAGCCACTGATTTAAATCATTCTTAGACCAATTGTACCAACATGTACGCCAAAATTTCTATTTTTTAGTGCATTTTAAATGAAATCAATTTTTGAAATGCTTTGTTCACCCACATTCTGTTACAGCCTGCATAACGATTAAGAAAACGATTATTTGAAAAGATAAGTCCGCGTTCCTTTTGATTTCATCTTCATTTTAAGATGCATCGATTCTTGTTGAACAAGTCATTTATTATTCTAAACGTAACAGAATCGACGAACCCCTGTATGCAATTCCTTGTTGATTAAATCTAAACTTATTCGAATGTTGTTAAAGTTTTTATCAAAATTACGAATCGACAACAATGTAATACCACATCGGTTGTACGTACACAATGTTTTTAATTTCATCGACTGCCTGATACACACACACGCTCTGTACATAATTATTGCACAGGATGTGAGTGGGTGTACTCATAAAAATTTGGCCTAAACGAAGTTTGTTGTTTATTAGTCTTTCATTTATAGTCTAGGACTTGCATATGCGTAACTTATACGAATGTTTATATTCAATGCAATTTTGAAATTTGTTATTCCACGACAGAAACTAACCTATAAGAGCAATAAACAGTTCAACAGTGGTTTTGTTGGGGTTGATATAAGATTCTGGATATATTAGATTGAGATTTTAAGATCCGTTCATCACGACACTTGCCAAGGCTCGTGTAGGAACTTTCATATATCGTTACCAAGCTGGAATTTCTGGAACCGTTGGCGATATTTATTCTGTATACACTGTTTACACCAACAGTCACAAGTACACTGTTCGATAACCAAGTTATCGTCTTCAGAGACTGAAGATAAACTAAAACCTAATGACTTGACTTACCTGTTTTATACTAACCAATAAACCTTCTCCCGCAAAAATTAAATCCAGCGGGTAAAACATCTTGGCGGGAATCTTAGTAGTGAAGGAATTAATATATTTTTAAGGACCAGCAATAATCTATCCTGATACCTTCCCTTCATCACTTTTAAATTTTGGTGACAGCACTTGCCTTGTTCCCAAGTATAATTAATACTCATATTTGTTCTTAGATTCTGAAAGTTTGTCAGCATATTCTGCACAATTTCTTCATAATTTGTTGCTTTACAATTAACAAGGAAAGTTTCGACTACCAACGGAAATCTTTTGCCAAACTTTACTTTCATAAAATATGTATCATAAATCAATTACTGCATTCGACCTTTCAACTTTTTCAATATTGAGTTTTTCTTATTTTATATAGAGCAGTATATTCGTAAAACCGTTCGAATCTGTTCAAAATAATTTTTAAAATTCGGTGCAATTTTATATAAAAACACCTGGACTACGGTTTTCCGTTTCAATCTCATTTTCTGTTTTGTATTTTTTGAACATTCAGCCGCACGCCAGATAAACGAACCGTTTTTCGATGTCGATGGCTGCAAACATAACCAGCAGGTAAAAGAATAATCTAAATTGCGAATATTGAAATGGCAGGTGGTCTGAAAAAACAATTGGGTATCTCAAGTTTATCGTTTTTTTGTGGTATTTACAGGTACAATTGAAAGTTCGATGTTTCAAACGCTAGGAAATTGTCAATAAACTTAAAAAATCATAATCAAATTATTTCAGTAATCTAAAATAAGTTTGTTGTTCTTTAGTCGGGGTTTTTCATTCCATTCATTAAACGAATCTACATCTACAAGCGTTCTTATAGTTGCATTATTTATAATGATCAGATTCAAACAAATTCGCGGCTAGGGAATATGGGGAGAGACTACGCAGAAAAAGAATATCCAGGGTGCAAGGTGGAGTTGCTCTTAAGAGTATGAGGTGAACACCGCTCTGGGTCCATATCAGTAGATCTGCTAGCAATCGATCGCAGAAGAATAGGAGACAAAACATAGGGTGAAATCATTGACAAAATCAGAATTGCAGACAAAGAGTCGTGGCCATGGACCAGTGGCAGCAGAGGTATGATACGGATCAACGAGGTAGGTGGACTTCGCGGGGAGTCACGGGGAGGTGAACTACTTGACCCAACGACCCTGGACACGTATATTTTCCTTCAAACCTGTTTAAACGAGGAAAAGTGGAGAGCCGCCTTTTTCTCGCTCGCGGACAACATTAAAAGTTACAACGCGAAGTACTGCAATACTGCACTCCCGAGAATATTATAGAGATTATGATAACTAACAAAGAGAACTGGGACGCCGTATCTCAGAACATAGAAACACCTTACGGAGGAAAAAACAGGGCAATTTGATCGATGACCACACTGCATGAAGCAACAGCTGAAGAGATTACAGAACGTAGAATAAATAGAGCAAACGCAAATGGAGTGAAGATGGATGGAAATCTCAATGAGGTTCAGCTTGAAATTGTAGAAAGAGAAGTAGAAATGGAGTGGACGTTTGCATATATTCTAAACACTGTGAGAATTAATTTGTTACAGATTTACGGTTGAAAAGAAAAATAATTATCAGATGTTTTACTTGAAGATTTAGATATTGACCAAAATGCTTGAGATTGTAAAGATGAAAAGCTACAGAAATCAGAAGTCTCGGAACCGGATGTTTTGGTACAGTAGTTGAGCAATCATCAACATAAAGGGAATTTTAAGTTGTTTTTCACGACAGTTTCGTCAAAATTTTCCTTTACTTACTGATATGGATGTTCCACAGCACAACTTTCAATTTAATTCCCAAATTTGGAATATATGCTTATTAGTTGTATAGTTTCAACAAATTTGTCCATTATGTTGTTCAATTTTCTCTGTAATTAATCTTTCACAATTGTAATAAGAATATTGGTACATAAAGAACGTTTATTCATAAATAAAAATTACTCAATTCACAGACCTTTCAACCTTAATAAATTTATTTATTTGAATAAATCATCTTGATTTATTTACAATTATTATAATTTATAGAAAATATTATTGATGTTTCGACCTAATTTCGGTCTATATCAAAATATATTTTCATTTCTATACTTTACGTAATCAATCTCACGACGTATCTTCATAAACTTTATAATTATCTCGTTTATAACCCTGCCACTTCCCGAAATTATTTCTTCTCCAAGCTATGCGACATTATTTGAAAATTATACGAGTGTTGGAGCATAAGATATCGTTCCTATTTTTACTATTTTGTAAATATGTGAACGGACAACAGACATTTATGTTACGTGTGTATGTTTTGCATACAGAACAACAGATGGCTCTGTAACAATTAGTAGTAGTGCAACGAGGAATGTTAGACGGAAGTTAGGTTAGGTTTCAGCAAGGACGTGTATCAACCAGTTCAAGACAACCGGTTAATATGAGGATAGATGTGGCACGTGTCACGCGTGGATGAAGAGAAACGATGGACGCTATTGTGACTATGATCTCGTTGTGTAACTTCTACGTAGGAAGGAATTTGTACACGAGAAGAGATTATTAGTGCAAATTCTGAGGCTGATTGGTACTTAGTGTTTTTAATGGTGACTACTTTGAGGGTCTTTAGGCAACTTATGTATACTATTTGGTAGCAGTCAATTCTGCATTTTAAAATGGATACATTTGTTTCAAATTTAATTTTTATAATCTTATTGTATATAAAAAAACATACACGAAACGTGAGTGTAATTAATCAATGTTTTGAAATGCAGGCGATTTCTAAAATTGTCCACCACATCATGAATCATGCGCTGAGGAATTCTCGGGATTTTTAATCGGATATTTACCTTGAGTTCTTCAATTGTAAGAGCTCCTTCTTTGTAACCTTTACTTTTAAAAAATCACCACAATCTGACCTCTAGATCATTCGAATAAACCTGTTGGAATTTCCAAGAGCGGCAATCTGCCGACGCGCTGACCTTCGCGGGCTTCTTCCTACAGCGTTCAACATTCTCAAGAGCCAATTTCTTTGCCTCGTGTTTCACCGATAGTTTCAAATTTTGTCATTCACAACGGTGATTGGGTCTAACTTCAAAATGAGGAAAAAACGCTACATAGCTACCGGCTTGGTAAAACACTATCACAGCAAACGCTCGGCGTTATTTTAACCATTGTTCCATGGACTGAAATGCTTTGAGTTGGGAGACATTTCAAAAATGCAAGATTGACTATTACCGGTTGTACTACCGTAGTAAATTAGTGTATCACGATATTTCAGTGCTATTCATTGTCCATACATAACTTACAGTCCTTTCATCTGTATATGTCCAATTGGACTGGTTGCTATGACTTCTGCTTTTTGCCTGTTTACGATAAAGATAAACGATATTCCTAGTATATTGTACTTCTGTTATTGATTAGCTGTAGTATTTGAGTCGCCTAGATTTCATACAGATGAAATATAGTATTTTGTAAGGATGCAAATATTGTCAAACCCATGTGACCATAGGAAATGGATAATTCATATGACCAAACCAAAATAACTCTTGTCATATCTGCGAAGAAATAAAGGAAACAACCAAACACCCCCCATATGAATGGTACAAATTGATAAAGGGTGAAAAGTTTCCGAGATCAACCTGAAGATGTCAGCACTTACCAATTTAAGGAATGTATTTCAGCCATTTTGGATGCTTACTTTCTGTTTGGCAATCGTATAAATGAGACGTTGTGAAGATTTTTCTAAAATTGAGTATTGAGCTGTCATTGAATATTTGTTTTTGAAATATAATACTCATACGCAAATGAAAGCGTAGTTAGATCATGTGTAAATAGACTCTGAACCCAGAGTAGAATTTTGGGCAGTTGAATTCAATATCAGATTGATTGACGACGAGCATTCAGGATGACGAAGATAGTGAGATTAACGTTAGAGATATAGAAGAAGCCATTTACAAATCAAAACAACGCATTTGACGTAGTATTCTAAAACAAGAAGAGATAAACCGCGTAGCTCCAAGACAAGCATCTTTGCAAAGTCCCGATTGGTAAACACTCCCGGATACACAATACATAATAAGTTAAAGTCGATTCACGGTCTTTACGAAATAGTTCATCAGAGTCAAGGCTTATTGTACGACGACGAATACAGTTTAGACATGTCATCCCCAAGAGACAACAATTTTCCCATATTTAGTGTTGTACCAAAGATGTTAGAATCTGAAATAGAAAAAATGCTACGTAGACGAGAAAAACAAAAAGCAAAAGATGATTCGAAACTGGAAAAACGTAGATTAAAGAAAGCAAAATCAAGTAAAGTGGAGGAAGAGAAAGATAAAAATAAACAAAAACCCAAACAGAAAATTTTATCTATCAGTGGAGCTCCAAGTAAATTATCAAACTTTATACAATCTGATAAAAACTTTGATGCAGTTTTTATGGAAAAATGTGTTAAATTTATATAATACAAGGTTTGGACGCTGAAGGAATTTATCGAATTCCTGGTAACAGAGCCCACGTCGATCTGTTATTTACTAAATTTGAAGAGGTTGCAAATATTCATATAAGAGATCTTGACACTGTCGCTACAGCGCTAAAAGACTTTGTTTCCAAAAGACTACTACCCTTATTTGAACTAGAGGTAATGACCGAAATGGAGGAGATAGCTGGTACCAAACTGGAACCCATGGTTTCCTCAAGTGGCAATCTAGAAGTTAAGAACGATCGCAGTAGATTCCTAGCTTTAAGAAGAATGCTAAACAAATTACCCCTGAGCAATTTCTAGATTATATCACGCCTACTTTCATAAACAGAAAAAAACATATTGACTCATATTCAGCGGGGTTAATTTCTTATTTTTTTACGATTGACGGTTGAACAAATCCTCGAGCTGGATCGAAATTTTATTTGCATTTTACTCGTCTGTCACGTTTCGATTTGACATAATGTAATCCACAACCTTTATGTAATTACTGAAAGTTTTTAAATACTGTCTGGCTCTATACAAATAATTACAATTGAAATATGTAAATGCGGACTATTGTCTTAAGACTGAAATAATTCATTGTTGATGTTTAACGGCTTATTGTATGAAAACATAGCAATAAAAGTTGGGGCATTAAACTTAAACTCATGTACATCGTCGTTGGTTAAGTCCATAATAAAATGATAATTGAATGGCAGTTAATAAAAATGAAATGTTAGAAGTAAATGGAAATTTATATTAATATCTCTAAAGTGATGCAACAAAAGGAGAAAAAAATAGAAATTATTTTTCGTTAATTTCTCTACTAAGGATTCGAATAAATTAATTTTGAAGTATCCAAGGGAAAACTGCATCAATCAAGATTTATTGCAATATGGATGAGCTCAATTCAATTCAATTCAAAATAGATATACCAGGGCAAGTTGAAAAGAAATGCTTATAATACCTGTTTGCAGTGGCGGAATTACCGTTTTGCCGCCTGTAGACTATTCATATTTTACGGCCTCTATTCACCTCTAAAATTGAATACTTTATTTCTTAATTATTCAAATTACATTTTCTATCAATGGAATTTCAACTTCATAATTGGAGAACTAACATTTCGTGTAAGATCCTTGTTTTTTACGTGGTATACGGTTGTTTAAAAACACAATTTTTAGCATATTTTACAAATCGTCCAACAAATTACTTTCAAAACTCATATTTTCCTTGTGAACAATATATTTTTTTAAATTTTGTAAATAAATTGAACAAAATTTGCCGTCCCTTTTTGTGATTTCGCTAAGGCCTTCGGTTGTGTTGTGAAATTCTGTTCTGGTGTTCCCTGCTTTGTATTTTACCTTGAATGTCGAAAACAATTGGTAAGAGTTAATGTCAGCCAGCAGTGGTTTACTTCAGGGTTCAGTTTTGGGCCCAGAACTTTTTTTTTTCTAATTATTAATGATGTCACAGACTTACGAATGAAAATTTATTCGCAGATGACACCAGTGTAACCTGTAGTGGTCCAGCTTTACATTCTACCATAGGCAAAGATCTCATTACTATTAAGTCCTGGTCTGACGCGAACGGTCTCTGTTTAAACATTGAGAAAACTTCATTTTTATCTTATTAAGGATCTTTACCAGCTCTTAAACTCAACAGTGACTTAACACGATTCTCAAATTCGTTTCTTGGTCTACGTATTGACGGTGCACTTCAATGGTCTGGGCATGTAGAAAACTTGGCAAAAAAATTATCCTCTGGTTGTTTTGTGCTTAAATCTGTGTCTAAATAGTTCGATTCTTGTACTGTTCTCTACAACCACTCACTATTCGTTGTTCGAATCGCATATTCGGTTATGGTTTGCTTTTCTTTGTTTGTACCTCTTCGAATCCATTTTCAAATTACAGAAAAGAGCTATTAGTTATATTTCTGGTCCCTGCACTTTTCATTTTTCTGTTTGGTTTGCAAACACTTTCACAACTCAACTGAGAGTCGCAAAAAATTTGGACATTTACTTAACTATACCCACTTCTTATCTTGTAGAAAATTCGGAATTAAAAATGGCAAATAAATTTAAGTTCGGAAGATTGATAAAGACATTTTTGCTTGAAAGACCTTATTATTCTATGGTGAAATTCTACAATTTACTATAGACTCAAAAGACGGACATTATTCTACAATTTCCCTCAATAGAATGGTTCAATTCAATTTAGTGTGTATTGAGATATTGTATATATTATAATCACTATATTAATTCAAATTGTGATTTTATATTTTTCTAATTCTAATATAAAATTCCGTTGCTTTATCGACAAAATTGTAAAATTATCTCTCTCTTGAAATCCGCCGCCCTTGGCTACAGCCTGCTGGTGAATCCACCACTGCCTGTTTGCACCACAAAAGTATGAATTTTACTAATTTACGTATTCTTAACAACTTCGGTAATGAATAACAGTGTAGTCAAAAAACATGTACAGTTCTGTTAATTGAAATTGCGTAGTCTTGGGACAGATTTTTTAAATTTTTTAGCTGTGTGAATTTACTTGATATTTGTTGTCATGTTTACCAATATTATATATAATTGTTTCAAATGAAAAATAGAATTCAACACACCACAATCCTCAGCATTAATGAATTCCCCATTGATGAATACATAAGTAATTATTTTCGACTTATTCATTTTTTTAGTCTATGGAAAACTTAAATGTTTCGTTCATTTCATTCGTCGTAGCAATTAATTTCTGTTTGCCAATAGTGTGGCATTTAGATCACCTAATCACTTTTCGTTGTGTATTTTTTCGCAAAACAGGATTTTATGATCAGAAGTTTTTATTGAAAATCGAATTGGAATGATCTTGACATTTCTTGAAATACCGTTGCACGTTGCAATAATAACAATAATTATTATTGTAAAACATGTTTTTATGATTTCTGCAAAAAACAATTTCTCAAATGCGTTGTTTATAAAATAATATCTCATCCGGATATTATACAGGATGCTTCAACATTCATAGGACAAAATTCGGGAGGTATGAAATTATGAAGGGTCTTTCAAATATTCATATGTCTCATGCCGATACACATAAAAAGGGATTTTTAGTTCTATTGCAGCTTTTTTCTATCACTTTTGTAACACAATATAGATTGTATGTTGTTCATCCGCTTCAAGTTCATCTTTCGATTTTGGTTTTCAGTATTTGGTTGTACATTATGGTAATTGTACTAGTCATTGCACTGACATTGATCTTTACTGCCTTTCTTGTGGGTTGTCGACATTATGGAGATTTTCCATCTCCTTGGTACGTTCGCTCAGTTCATACATTTTTGGAACAATTTTCGTAAATGTTCGTATAATGTCTCTATTCCTGATTTAATTAACTCTGCCGAGATTTCCAGGAGATTTTCCGTTTTTCAGAGATCAAGAAACTTCCTCGAATTCGTTTTGACTGACTCTTAGTCTTAGTTAGTAAAATTATGGTATATTTTTAGGTAATAGGTCCTTGAAGTACTGTTCCCACTTCTGTAGGTCTATTGCGAATATTTTTTCCTCAATTACATCATGTTCAAAACTTATGAGTTTTCTGCAGTAAGTATTCAGTTTTTTAAAAGTTTTTCTCTAATACCTCATTTTTTTGGCCATTTTTTTTTATTACTATCACTTGGACTTCTTTGTACTTTTTTCTACGGGTATTTGGGCGGAGAGATAGAGATCAGTTTGAACGTCATCAAACAGTGGTAAAATCCAAAGGTTTGAGGGGTTGCTAATAGCCCTGTGCTTATAGGGGATAGGGGGTTGGAAATGAAGCCGAGCACGTAACATGACAGCTGTCAGCAACTCATACATTAGACACATGGTAGTTTAAGATGACTAAATCCAAAGTTGCTGACAGATTGGTCATTGCAGAGAGCTGTAGGCCGAAATCGGTTATCTGGTATATGGTCAAGGGACCATCGAAAGATACCTTTTTTTTTGCACCCAGCCTATGAATATACCAGGTAAACGACCTCAGTCGACCCCTTTCCGAGATATCACTCTTAAAATGTCTTCTTCTTCTTCCTCCTGTTGTGTATAGGCATCATTGCCTGTTTTCCTTCACATCATTGCCTCTGCTCAGTCACCTGGGAGGTTGTCACTCCATCTTTTCCTAGGTCTTCCAAGGCTTCTTTGTCCTGCTGGTGATTTGTCCCTTGATATTTTCACAATTCGTTCTTCCGTCATGCGGTCAATGTGCTCATTCCATTTTATCTTTCTATCCAGTACCCAGTCATTGATGTTATCTATTGTGGTGACTAAAATTGAGTTTTTATTTTTTTCTTCTAAAATTTCAATAATGCTAGAAACTTGAAATTCTGTAATTTGTGTGCACTGACAAAGGACTAACCACGGGTACTTTTTCAATATTTCTGCTACATTTTCAGCATTTATTGTGAATCGTATTACATTTTACATCTTTACTATTTTCCAAACATTTTTTTGAAAAAATTATTTTGTTTATTTACAATTTGATAATACAAAATACTTTTTAAATAAAACAAGGATTTTAAGTTATAATTTTATTTCATAGAACTTCAAATTAGAAAGTTTTTACACCCTCGGAATATTGAAAAAATACTCGTAGATAGTCATTTGCGAGTACGAAAATTACAAAATTTCAATTTTAGAAAAAAAAAATTAAATTTTAGTCACCTTTCAAGGGATGGGCTAAGAAAATTTTGTTATAGGAAATAACCATCTCAATTTCATACGAGTAATCACCTCCTGAATTTCGTCGCATCAATTTAGAAACACCCTGTATAATATTATGTACAAAGTACTGTACTGTACTGTACGACGTTTCGGCAGTCATCAATAATTTCGTCTAGTACTTTTTTTTAATTATATTATTAATCGCATTAGATTTTTTAAATGCTATACTGAAATTATCCATCACAGGCATATGTTTTCCGTTATTGTCATTAATTCGTCATTTATAATTATTGGTCATATCGAGCATTCAGTAAACACTTAAGATCATCATTTAATATGCCTCAAAACTCATATATCGCCTATCAGATTAGAAAGAAAAAGTCTCCGAAAACAAAAGGCATCAAAATTTTGTACTTTTCGGCGTTTTGCTATGGAATAAGGCATTTTTTCAATACAATTTGAGGTTTCTATAAAAATGTTGTTGTGCGCAACTATTCATCATAAGTTATCGATCACCGAAATGGCATTTTCTACTCAAAATAATAATTATCGATATTATGTGAACGTGTATAATTTTGTATAATAAAAATCGATGTTATGTTAATAAAAAATAAAAACGCTTTCGTTGGAAGCGTTAATTTAATTTAATCTTATTTCCGGAATTACTAGAAGTTATGACGTCGTGTGTTATTAACCATTCAGATATGTTTTACGATTTCCTGTTTAATCTTAAACAGAAGTTCACGGTTTGTACAATTATATCATCAAAAATGTATTGTCAAATCGAATAGCACCGCATAAAAATTAAATTTCTCGTTTTTAAAAACGTCAATTAAATAAATTCGCTAAAGTAAATTTAATCCTAAACATATTATATATAGGGTGTTCCACATAAGAAGCGACAAAGAGCAGAGGCGCATCGAGGAGCCCAAAATATAACGATTCGAGGTATCCCTGAGTAGCCTCAAAGTAGACCCTAAAATTTGTCGTGATTATCCAATTAGAAAGTTGATAAGCCATGTGCCGTCGCATTTAAAAATACATAATATAGGTATACAAAAAATTTCCCTAATAAAACAATAATCCTTCGAACCCTGACCGACCGACGCCATGGATTAAGTCACCCTTTATAACCTTCTTTATGTACTATCAGCATGTAAATAACTCAACCTTTGTCGGTAGCACGTTTCAGGAAAAGACAACCCATCTACTTCCCTCTACCTTAAACATTGTTTCATCATACATCTTCCTATTTCTTATTCACACGAAACCAAGCGAGACGTTTTGAATCGAAGTATAAAGGACGAACTCTTCCTCGAGCGGAGCGAGCATATCTCGAACGTCTAATCGCCTTTACGCTGCTCCTAGAGATTTGACACGCGCAGCTAAGTTTAATTTTACGATTTACAAATATGTTTCAAGTTGGTAGTTAACGAACTTTGATTATTGTGTTACCTCTTCGCCATTCTCGAACCTAAGACACATCAAGCAACAGGTCATAGACTCGATTTTGTCCGGTTAAAGTTAAAGTTAATAGCATCCAAGAAGCTTCTATCGAAACAACATTATAATCATCACTGTTAAGTGTGCTTTTGGTATGGGTATCGTATCTATATTAGCTGTAATAATCTCTGGCATGTGGTTCCATCAGAACGAAGCCACTTGTCATACAGTGCGAGCTACAATTGATTTACCAACAAGATCGTGTGATTCAACCCCATTTGATCGAAATTTTGGCGTTAGATAAAGTCACTTATCAGCATTTATATGCCATCGATAATTGAACACCTAAAAAGTTTGTGAAATTTGGTATTCCAGACATTAATGTAATAAAATTTTTTGTCCAATTGGAAAGATCTTTCTTTGTTTAAACTCTAGTAACTGCGAATAAAACACTTATTTGCAATAGTGGATAAAGACGTAAAAAAAATCTGATTTCTAATATTCTGGTAACAGCGGCAACAGCGCACATCACCTCTATCAACTAGAACAGTCAAGTTGTTCGCTGTAATGAACCTAATCAAATGGTATTTTATTCGTTGTCACGTATTCGATTTGAGGAACGTCCTTTCCACAAAAATTCTCTGCCGATGTGGAATTATGGGTAATAAATTATGTTAAATCGAAATTGTAAAGAAATTAATGATGAACTTATTGCGATTAGCCGGATATTGCAACGAAACTAAAAAAAAATCCACGGCAGTAAATTAAATTTGAATAATGTCTAAATATTATACGGGGTATCATAAAATTTGAATGTATTTCTCGATATAGCAGGGCGATGAGAAAAGACATCCCATGTTATATGCCCATGTGGAAAAGTTTTTCATTATCAATTTCAGGTGAAAGTTCCGCATTTTCTATAAAACACGATCATCAATCAACAAGTTGTTTCAATGGTATACGAGGTTCGTTGAAAAGAGCTCAATAAAGTACCTTTATATTTAATAATATCGTGAATTGTTAATTATCAAAAGTTAAAGTTATAAATATACAAGTGCGTTTATTGTTTACAATGACATAATTCATCTTCTTAATACTAAAAATGATACAAATATGATTTTCAATATTATCGAATTTAATGAACGTTACTAGTTATAAAAGACTCCTAGTTTCCTAGTATTTCAAAATATATAGCGTCACCCTCGTGTAAGTCTCAATTTACATAAAAACAAATTTTTCTGTTATTTTATTGATATATACAATACCGGTCAAAAGTATCTCATTTTTTGACCTTTGAACTTGAATACAGTTTTTTCTATATATTCCGTACATTCAAATTTTATTTTCAATTGTTTATTAAACAATTTTACTGATTTTCAGCTTGATGGGAATTTATGTAGCTTCACTCTTATTTTTTGGTCTAATTTGACCGGACTAAGAGTGAACCAATCTAAATATCAATTCTACACAAATATCATTGATATAATGACATCGTGTCCTTATTTTATGTAAACGACATCCATAAATAAGCATATAATGTTGCAAAAAATTTACAAAATGATGTACTAATAAATTGAGGCGAAAAAGAGGTACATGTTGATACCTCATTATTCACGTTTCGGATATGGTGATCGACCTGATTTTCTTTTTCCATATTTGCCATATGTCGTAAGCTTAAATTGATATTTCAATGATTGTTTACTAGATACATTGTTTATTGATGGAAATACAATAAATTATTCGGTTTCCGCTTTAGCGATTATTTCTTTCTCTATTCAATTAAGTACGACGAATATTGAATTGTTTCCCTATGCTATTTTTATACACCGTTGCTTGATATTCGAAATGAATATTAAATCAATAGAACGAGAGGTGTATTATTTTGCTAAAATTTGATTATTTTGTATACATACAACTATTATAAATTCTAACTATCTCCTACATGTAAATTTATACACACTTAAATTGTTAATTCAATATCACTTTTTTTACTTAAATACCACGTATATCAATCATTTTATTTGACTAATTCTAGACAGTGTTAAGTTACAAATAAGTAGTTGAAATCGATTGTAATTATGGCCCACATCCGCCCTTGAATAGATCGTGTCACTCGAAATTACCCGTAAATGCAGGCAGGGCAGGGGTCAAATGGGCTGACTACAGACATTCACATTAATTGTACATCACAATTTTCATTCATAAAATGTTCATCCTACACTGCTCTATCGTACTAAAGTCTTCTTATACCTACGAGGTGTCAGCGAAAGATACAGTGAAACATTTCTGGAAGACTTCTTTCGAAACGGCTTTTAACTGGCTTGGAAAGCTGCTAAAATATTTCCTTTTTTAGTACATTTTCTATTTTCAGGGCTAAATGTGGACATAAAGACTTGTGAGAAAGATGAACTAGTTTTCTATTGAGAAATTTGAATTTTTGTCTCAGGTTTGTAGCCACAAAATTCTCAATTTTGACAATGAAACTCGAGTATACATAAACTCCATAAAAAATGAAACCAGTCCGATATTTGCAATTTAATTCACTTTATTTTAAAGGCAGTGAACCAGGAATTTTATTTTCTAGTAGTTTAGGGCCATTTTACGGATTTACACCTGAATCAAGATTTGTTTTGGCATATTTTCTTTATCAAATAATAGTAGTTTACGTAACAAGTCCCGAAAGTGGTATTTTACTGGACGAATGGGCAAATTGCAAACCTGCAAGTCCAGTAAAAGACCACTTTCGGGACGAATTACGTACAATATCTTTTTTAAAACGGGCTTTGATGTACGATAAACACAATCAAATGCATCATTTTGAATATCCATTTCATAATAAATGTCACGTTTGCAACTAAACGTTGTTGGCTTCTACATATGTCAAGTTTTAAATAATACAAAACTCGGTTACTACATTTTATATTATTTTTTTTTATTAAAGATAGGCCGGAAAGTAAATAAAAATGAGTCCGGTAAAAGCTTTTACCGAACTATCACAATAATTTTCTGGCTCGGCCCAAAAAGTACTAATTTCTAGCCCGTTTTAAAAAAAAACATTAACTCTAGAAAGCGAATACATAATTCAAACTATGGTAGATGCAACTATGGTGGCAGGTTTCCTTGCAGCCGATGATTCCTGTGCTGCTGAATTTAGAAAGAACTTGTTCTATTATTTATTTACATTGAAGTTATATTTGGGTCACTTAGGTTAAGTTTTTATTTCATTATTTTAATAATTTCGAATATTCCGAAAGGCAATGAAACACTTTATTTTGAACTGTTTCGTTTGTGTTTCACTTTTTGTAAAAACTTGAAAGACAACCCTCGTAGACATGAATTAGATGTATATTTCTTTAATTTTTTATTTCTTAAACCTTTTGATATATTAATACTTCAAAATGCTCTTGATTTTAGGTCTCTTCTGTTTTAAAACTGGTCTTTTTAATAATTTTTGGAAGAAATGTAAAAATTTCGACTTTTCTTTAAGCGTTTATCAAAATATTATTTTAAGACAGAAGAGACCTAAAATCAAGAACATTTAGATGAATTAGGTTTAGGTATGTCAACTTGTATTAATGTACGCTTGTAATATTTACCGCAACAAACATGTTTGTAATCGATACCCTAATATTTTTTCCGATTAACGCGTATTTTTGACCTTTGAATAAGAAATTTTCCATTAAAATTAACCGCTGTTAAAAAACTGACGAATCAAGTAAACTGTTTGCAGTTGTAAAAACAAACACAAACCCACATTTAGAACGTTCTATCTATAAAGATCGACCTCCATATTCGTTGCGTAAACAGGGACTTTTTTTAACGGCGGGACGTTGAAAATTATTTGGTATATATCCGACGAGGAATGTCATAATTAATCAAAAGGATTTAAAATTGATTTTCATCGGTTTTCTTTAGAACTTTTGCAATTTCTCCACTCCTAATTTACAGATTTTCTTTCTAATATTTAACCATCTCTCCAACTACTCATCCCGATCATCCCCTTTTTCTTTATTATTTCGTTGGTATTCTTTATAGTCTGTCTTCAAAATTCGTTAGTCTCTACTTAATAATTTTTTTCTTGTATCAGCACACTTGCATTATATGAATACCTAGGCGACAAAACTATATTACATCGTCGATTACTAGATATTACGGTCCTGTCTTATAACGTAGAACGGGATGTTCTTTAATATTTTATGCCTTCTGAATTCCGCAAACTCAAGGTCAAATGCTTTTTTGTCACTACATGTTGTTACACACGTTTTAGTTATTCGATTCATTTAAAGACACTTAATTTTTTTGTATAATATTTTTTGTTAAAGGCCGCTTGACATGATACAATACAACGTGCAAGAAATTTAATGCAAATATTGCACGTCCCTTGGCATTATGGAAGTCTCTTGCCATTGCATCATAGTTGCCACTAATCACAATTTCTCAACCTCAAATTTCATTTAATAGTTTGTTGGCGGTTTAAAAATTAGAATCAAAAAAAGTAAAAGTGTTCAGTGCATCACTGGCAATAATAATATCTGCTGTTTCTTGCTTTTGCAGTTTAGCTATAGAATTAAACGAGAAAACTAGTTAAGAATGGATGAAGAAACATGTGAAAAGCTCTCAAGGAAAATAAAGAAGAGAAATAAAAGCTTAAAATATCGATTTCACGCATTAGAACGTCGAACTATATCAGATTGTAACTTATTCCAATAATGGGTCTCATACTAGGCAATAGTTCTAGAAAATGGTCCTTGATTGTGAATTCAGTGTTCCTGGGTCCGACATACGTTACTTTGAAGTGAACCCCGCGATCCTAGCACTTCATGTGTGGAATTTCGAATGATTATAGCATCTGAACGGTCTAATATTAGCCATAAAAAATCAGTTGTTTTTATGAATTGGTCACCATTAGAAAATTTTCTGTTGAGGGTTCTAGTTTTTCAAGGTCATTGGCGACTTCACTCGCGAAAAAAATTGCACCATTCACTGATGATTAGTCAGCTTAATTCAACATTAAAAAACATGTCGTAACGCGCATAGTTTGGGGAGGTTAAAGATTACAAAAAGCTAGAAATTATGAAATACCCACACCCTGTAAGTTTTTACTTTCAAGATCCATCTGGTATTTTGTTTATAATGATAATTACAGGCTTAAAAAATCACAACTCTCTGAAAAATCGATCCTAAAATAATTTTGAAGTTGTTTATAACAAATTTCATTCATTTCAACCACTTTTATAGATGGAAATTCTTTTTTAGATAGTTGTATAATAAATATATCCTGGAAAACCCGTGGAAAATTAGCTAAATATTGGTAAAAACCGTCGCGGGGTTAAATGAATTATACAGCGTAATTCATATTTTCTTTAAAATATGTGCAGACACGGTCCTGTTAAATTTCGCACTAAAATCGTGATCTAAAGATAAAACAGTTGCTTTTCATTCGTGATTTGCGTTTCTAATGACAGATGTGTCCGTATTCGACCCTCGAATTTCGCATTGCATTTTTTTTGTCGCCGTCTTCGTCTTATGTCGACTTTTCTAGCGATTAATCTCCAAAGGAAGGCTTAATTAGGCAACGTGCCTCGCTTTGACGAAGAAACGAGCGGATATCCGATGACACATCAATGAATTTGGGCTATGCAGACAAATACACCTATCGGAAGTAACAAATATTTCAATGGAATAGTGTCAAATTAGACGAATGACGATAATTATAGCGATATGAACACTATACTATTGGCGATATTAAATAGTTTGAAGCGTGTGAAAAGTTTAAAATCGAACGTTGAACTCATTAATCAATAAATCCATTTGAAAATATTTCAAAAATTTCTTCTTTTTTGAAATTTGCGCGAGTTCAAAAAGGGTCTATTGACATCATGCTCTTCAGAACAGTTGTAATTTAATATTTGTCGAGGCATTAGCCAGGAAAGGAGTTGTTTTCCCCTTTGAAGAACGGTAGAATTCATTTTCGAAATGATTTCACAGGGAAATAGTAGAAATCCTGTATTTTGATACATTTTACACACCTCATTCACCATCGGAATATATACGACTACGCTAAATTTCTACCTGACCAGTGGTTCGCAGTTGGAAGTAAGGATAACGCCACTTAGTGTTCGCTGAGAAATGTTTAACTACATTTACCAAATAGCGACACTCTTTGACGTTCTCTTCAGTTCGGGTCTGAAGCATGAACGAGGGTTGTTAAACTGCTCTGATGAGACGTAGTGACGTCGAAACTAGTTAGTTGTTACAAACCCTCTTTGCAATTGCGAGCCATTGAGGATGTTAATATTGATAAAATGGTCGCTTGTCATCACGTTCTTAGAGCAGTTGTAATTCAATATTCGTCAAGGTATTAGCCAGGAAAGTAGTTGTTTTCTCCTTTAAAGAACGGTAGGATTCATTTTCGAAATGATTTCAGAGTAGAATGGTAGAAATCCTGTATTGTTGAATCCCATATTACCAAAATTTGTAAAACTTGGATGATAAAAAAGTGTGAAAAAATTTTTTCGTACGTTTATGAATACGGTATAGAATTTGCTACGGATGGCAAACGATACCCGCGAATTGCAACGGCAAACGGAAAGTCAAGTTTATGAATCGGCATGAAAAGAACGTAGAAACGCAAATTGTGTCTGGTCGAGTTAAAAAATTTTTCAAGACAAATCAAGGTTCCTATGGGTGAGTTGGGTGCAGTAGAAGCAAAAATTGTCGAAATTGGAAGAAATAGAGCTTAAGGCATTAATCGGAGTTTGATAAAAGACTATCTATGGTAAATATAGAAGTAACGAACTTAAAATCACAAAACAAAGCGATTCGTTAGAATTAATTTACCGCGTTATGTGAACAGGCTTTAGAATATTATTGTTTCAAACTACATTTTTAGCATGCTTTCAGTTTTCCTTGTATGTACTGGTCGATATGCAGTGCTTCTAAATAATGTAGGTGTAGTGATTGGTAGATACCGATCGAACCGGCCGATATTACAACTACATTTATCCCACATGGAATGTAAAAACAGAGAAAGCTGAATTACTTCCTGACTGATTTATTCGAATGAATTAATGAGGAAAACGTAAATGCGGGGGTTAGATATCGGTATCTACATACCACGTTGAATAAACTCAATTATATAATATTAAAAGGTAGATAAACGAAATTTTGTTGAGATAGGTTACTTCGTAGGCGTAGTGAAAGACAGAAATAAGCTTTTTTATCGTCTTCAGCGGTGTGCCATTGCTAAATTATTGGTATTATTACAAAGTGCTTCTGAAGACGAGAATCTATTATTCGCTACAAAACAATGGCTAAAACCAAAGAAAGATAGTTGAAATAATACAGAGAAAGCTTGTTCAGAGACTACCAATGCGATTTCAGGTATGGAAGATCAGTCATAGACCAATCTGAGGCAAACGCAAAGAATGGAATATGAATATGAACTACCTATTTACTCAGTTTTCATAGATTTCCAAAAAGTTTACGGCGAAAATAAATTAGTTATACAGCATTATGACGACCTTATCATTCTAAAAAAGTTGGAAGTCGCATCCAAAAACCAAAGCATATCAAAATGCTTTCTAGTCAAAAGAGCATTAAACCAGAGTGATCCATTATCCACTACGCTGTTCAACAAAGAATTTAAATGGATATATACTAAGCAAAATCAGTTTGAATAGAGCAAGAACACTATGTAGAGTTATTTTTATGTTTGTTTTTTAGTTTTTACAAGCTTTTGTCTACTAATTGTAACAATTTTTTGACAATAAAACATTTCTCCCTCTCTCTAAAATCGTAGACAACACATACGCAGACGATGGAAACATTGGACAACGAGCATAAGGAAATTTTCAAAGCCTTCATAAGAACAGCAGAGACAGTGAATCTACGAGTCAACCAAATTTATGTTAATGGCAACAGCACAAAGAAAAAGTGCAATGAGTTAAGTCACTCCTAATTAATCCCCCCGAATGGTTCGATCGCCTTCTTTACCATTCCTTAATGAGAGAGAGAGAGAAATGCTTTATTGTCAAAAAATTGTTACAATTTGTAGACAAAAGCTTATAAAAACTAAAAAACAAATATAAAAATAACTAACTAATAAAATTTTAATATACAGAATAAAACCATAATCTCCTTTAATGTGGTTAAGGATATTCGCCATCACAGTGTCACATCAGCAGACCATCTACGAACCACAACCTTGCTGTTGGGGGCCAAAGGTCGATTGCATTTCAAGGACTAAGGTACTACAATCAACTGCCAAAAGAGACTAGAACTCTTAGTGTGAACAGGTTTAAAGTGGACCTTCGGAAGCTGATTCAGCAAAAATTTTCTAAAAGAGAACACTGTACACTATTGTTTAAAAATGCTGTAACGAACTTCTTATTCAATTTCGCTTTTAAGTCCAATATGGCACTACCTGTGCCCCGGGTACTATATGCTAACAAATTATGGATATTTTCGTTTTTGTAAATTTTTGTATTAATAATAAAGGATTATTATTATTATTATAATGAGTCACTAAATTATAGATAATAGTAATAGATAATAATTAATAAATAAATCCATAGCAAAAATTAAACCTGTATGCAGCATGTCCGGAATTGAATATTAGATTAGAAGTCGTTTACAGAGTAGAAGGAAGGAAAATATGATTTGATTTCAATTGGCAAGTGATTATGCATTTTATTTGCATTGTAAAATATTGAGCCATAAATAAATCTGAACGTGGAGTTGGTAGGTAAAGGTCGTGCTCCGCGATCCTAAGTGAGTAGCTGTGAGCAACGATCTTTCTGAAATTGGAGAAGCATGCTTACGAAGTAAGCAAACGAATTCAAAGATAAATAAGGAACGAAGAGTCAGAATTATTAATATTTCAAAGAAGTCCCTGTATTAAGCCCTGCAGTTAAGTCCGAGTAAGTATTTAACAACTCTCTTTTGTAGTTTGAAGATTCGCTCGATGCATTCAACAGTCTCATACAGTGTACCAAATTGGGTATTTTCCAGCTAGATAAGGTTTGATATAACACTTAAAGCTTACAAAATCTGTGAAAACCTTGATAAAAATCTTTATAGCGTGTTCAGAAAATTGTGCCGAATTTCGCTATCTAAAAACTTCGAAAACTCAATTTTTTCAAATGGCAACCCCCATTTTTCTCTTTTTTGTAGAAATTTAAAAAAAACTGAATTCTTCATGGTTTTTAATTGTTTGCAACGCTTAAAACGTCAAGCTGTTTTCATTGTTTATTTGTTGATATTTTAGCTTTTTTTGGTCGCTCTAGACAACCGTTAGTTTGAGATATATGAATATACTAACAAAGTCTCTTTAATTTAAAGCGTAGAATCCAATGATAAAGAGAAAAATTGGGGTTGCCATGTGAAAAAATTAAGTTTTCGAAGTTTTTAGATAGCGAAATTCGGCACAATTTTATGAACACCGATTTTCTGAATACCCTATATAAATTTTTATCAATGTTTTCACAGATTTTGAAAGATGTGTTATTTGTCCAAATCCCAAAAATATTAGATTCCATATATTTAATAAAAACCTTAGCATTCCGTTTAAAATAACGAAATTTGGGTCCACTTCTGGTATATAACTGGAAGTTTCAGAAAACTGAAACTGTTTTAGCCGGAAAACCCATGCAAGCAAATTTTCAGAACACTAATCTTAGTACTTTCCCATATAGATATCGATTCAGCTCGTCGTGAAGGACCCTGTACGTGTACGTGTTTCTAATACGGAACACCTTGTATAATATCTTTCAAATTATTTCGTATTGTGATACGAAAAGTCAGCTACAAGTACTGTTTAAATAAAAATATATATAATCAAAGATAATTATTTTACATTTTCACCTCATTTTTTTTTATAAATTACACCCATTCGAAGCCAGGGCGAGTCGTTAGTATATTATAACCCCGCCATACGTACGTGCTTATTGTTCAATTACACTAATTTCACGATCACGTCCCACGTTTCAGCTGCAGGTGCTCTTTATCTTCTTCTTTTTTTCCTTTACTTTTGTCGTCCTTTCGATGACCTGACACGTTACGGTTGTAACGACAACGGCCTTATAAGAACGTAAAAAGGAAGAAATCTAAAAATCGGATTACTAGATTGCAGGTACGCAGAGGCGTAATACAGACATTTCATTGAAGAAAACATGTTTCATTACTAACAAACCGATACGAGGTACGTTGAGAAAAAGAAAAACAAAGTCTATCCTTACGAATATTGAACACACTGTTTACACTACCACTACAGCAACAATTTCAATTACACTATTCGACGCGCGATGACCAAATGATGGGAATATCTCACAATCGAAACTATCCAATATTTCAATTAAGGTTATATTTGCTACTTATGTCTTAGTGACAGCTTAAATCGACTGAACTGTCACGGAATCATCTTTATATGGAAAATAAGAGACAATACAATTGGACCATTTTCGTTAACGGAAACTTAATTGAATCTGGTTGCAAGTAAATGGATCGGAAGGCCTTGTTTTATCGAATGCCTTCCGCGAGCACTCAACATGAATCCTTTAGAATGTTTCCTGAGCGGTCAGTCAAAAAATATGTATATAAAAAATGAGATTACCACAGAAATTTACTTCATATTTTATAAAGTATCTAAATGGTTGCATGTTTTCTACGGTATGATTTGAAGGTAAGGTCAGGATAAGGAATAGAAGAAAGATGGGACATTGACGAAGCTTATGTTAGAGACTAGCCAAAAGCTGTTAGGAAAAAGGAAACAAAGCAAAAACTAGACTGAAGTAATCAGAAATGACAAAAAATGTCTGCGGAAAGGAACAAAACCACAATAAAAATGTTGAAATTGAGAACAGTGTGGACATGGGAAAAAAGAACACGAAACAAATATTAGTAGAGCTGCAAAATAAAGAAACTTTTACTTAGAAATTAAAAGAAGTAAGAAAAAACCGGAATGAGATTGTAAAAACTGCTGAATACAAGTACAGATGTTTGAAGAAGAGAAAGAATAAGGAGAAACGATAAATCAAGAAAATGTATCAGAATGTACTGAGCAACAAGTCCAGGTAAAAACTTAGAAACACAATAAACCCCAAAAGAATGGAATAGAGGCAGATTTCCTAAAATCGGGTGGCCAATACCTATCAAAAAATATCATGCATTTAATAAAAGAAATATGGACAAAAGAAAGACTACCAAGTAAATGAAACAGTGCATTTATCTGCCCGATACATAGAAAAGATGACAAAACTATTTGTGGAAATTGCGGAGACTTATCACTGTTGGATATCAAGAATAGTTAGAAAATGATTAAAAAATTGAAATTTGGATATCCTTGAAGAATACCAAGCAAGGCAGGGTCATTACGGACCAAGTGCTTAGTCTAAAACAGCTACAAGTTACGAGCAGAATCTACAGCTGCATATACTCTCCATTGACTTTAAGCAAGAGTACGATACAGTAGATCAAAGTTGTATGAAATACCTTCGGAATACCAATTAATATCATCAAATTAGTAAGCATGTCTTTGGAGAGAGCTACAGGTTAGGTAACGGTAGACTGTTTGATATCAGAAGCTTTCAATATAAATAGAGGTAGTCTTTATTTCTAAAAAAATAAATCGTGTTCTATTTGAAATAACAAAGTTCATTATAATGCTAGAAAAACCGAAGACTTGACAACTATGCGACAACTATGCGAATATAATATCGGTCACATTAAGAATATATCCAAGAAATTGTTCTTAAACATTTTTTCGGTATCTATTACTCTATTACCCTCTCCAAAGATAAGAATAATAAGTATTTATATATGACTTTAAGCTATTTTATTAAAGTATTTGTTATAATTATTTAATTTAGAAAAATATTTCTGGCTACGGTTCTGTCGAGAATTAAAGCGAAAAAAATGGGAAAACCTCTAAAAATCGGATTACCGAGTTTGCTGGTCTGTGATAGACCGGACGTTGGTATTAAGTAGTAGTAACCACAAGAAGATATCCGGCCTCGACCGGAAGGGACCTGCAAAATAAGCTTTTGGGTTTAATTGACAAAGGACCAAATAATGGGTAGTGGAGTAGAACGTGACTGGACGAAAAATTGGGATTTGTTGATATTTGTTTTGTGAGATTTGTGTCAATCAAAAAAACAGTGCTAGGTGTGAAAATTCCAAGTTGAATCATTGAATCATTATATAGGAACTTATTCTGAATAGTCTGAATAAACATCCGTTGAAATTGCTATTTCTTTTGATGTCAGACTGGAGTACAAATTGCATGGAATCAAACGTTTATCTCTTAGCCTAACATAAATTTTAAAAAATATGATTATTTTTCAATATATTCTCCCTTTATTTCCTCAAACTTTCCATAACGTATGACTAAGCTTCTATGGTAAAATACAAAAATATTATGCATCTTTAGATTCAAAATATTGGTACACTGCTTGTTTAACTTCATCGTCGCTGTCAAATATTTCACTCCTTTGTCTTTGCGAACAAAAAATAGTCCAGATCAGGGCCATTTGATGGGTGTTCAATCTCTGTGACGCCACATTCGTGTACAGCAGCCTTGGAAAGCGAACCAGTGCAAACTGAAACATTGTCGTGAACCAAGCACACCCTAGACTGATTTTGCGACAATTCTAAAGAATACCTTCGCAATCCCAAAATAATGCATCCAACCAATTTTTAATTATTAAAAATTATGGATAAAAGTCATCGTTAACAGCATCCATTCTGTTTTTGATTTGTGTTAGTGTTAATCCTTCTTTAGTCAAAAATTTTACAGCATAAACTCGAGAAATTTTTCAAATCAACGCGACTGAATGGTCGTTCGAGTTCTACTATAACAAAACGAAACACCAAGCTGAAACTTTGTGTAAAGCTTGTTGAGACTTGAAACTAACGCGTGCATAAAGATTTCTACGAACGCAGTCTAAATACTATATGAGGCTACGTACATATTTATGTACGCAGAGATCAAACTATAAGCAAACGACAGAGCACTAATAACAAAATAAATAAAATACTGCTACAAAATCTCATCAAAACTACGTCTAAATGATTCAGCAAAAGGATGCTAAAATTTAATCCTGCTGATTAATTATAATATCAAATAATCGCCCTTTACAAACATCCCTTGCAGTAAACAAATTACAATTACAGTATTTACACCAAAAGATAAAAAAAATGTTATCAAGATCAACACATCCATTTCCCTTGGTACTGATATGATTATCCTAAGTTTTTAAACTTGAAACAGAGTTTTATTTAATGGAATTCTGAATATGAGACACCCCAATAATCCATTTTACAACCCTCCTAATACTCCACTATATTAAATTATATAACCAGAACCTATTGACGCTCTATGAAAATATTACTGAATCTGATAGTAATTAGAATAAGTACAAGTCAAAAGTATTCGATAATGAAATATCCCAAAAAAATGTCACCGGCCACAATAAACATTTTACAAAAATTAATTACATAAGTTTATATTGATTTTAAAATATTCATTTAAGTACCAAAAAACATAAAGTTCAGGAGGCAGAAGGACCTCACAAGATAGCCTATTAGGCTGAATTGTCATTGCCATAAAAACTTTGATAATAATAATAACAAAGTATTAATGGTTGAAAAAATAATATGAGTGTCCTTGTTTATTTAAAAAAAAAACTTCAGGATGATATTAAGACAGTGACTTTGATTTAGGAGGATGGTCCCAGAAGTACCTGGATGAATAGTGAACGTTTTCAGTGAATTTGTAAACATGGAAAAAATTGGTCATCGTTATAGGATACAATACTTTTATTTGAAAGGCTTTAGCACAATCAATATAAAAGCTAAGCTAGATTCTACTTTGGGCGAGAGTGTTCCTTCGTTATTAACAGTAAAATATTGGGTAGCAGAGTTTAAACGAGGCCGTACGACCTGCGAGGACCAGCATCGCAGTGATCGACCAATGAGGTCACGACTGGAATTGCGCGTGCTAGCAGACATAGTAGAAAAACACCAATGTCGAGTGTATTGTAATGTTACACAGAAATGGATGAAACATGGGTCCATCACTTCACATCCAAAACAAAACAACAATCAAAACGATCGGCTGAACAGGGAGAACCAGCTCCAAAGATGGCAAAGACCGTTCCATCTGCAGACAAGTTCATGACGTTGGTTTTTCGGGATGCGCGGGGGATAATATTCATTGACTACCTTGAAAAAGAAGAAACTATCATCAGCGAGTATTATGCGAACTTTTTGTAACGTTTGAGCGTAGAAATCAAGCAAAATCGGCCCAATACACCATCTCACACATTCGTTATTGCAATGGTCAACATTTAAGTTTGAATTGCTACCTCACACACCCTATTCGTTAGATTTAGCCCCCTCGGATTATTTTCTATTCCCAGACTTGAAAAAATTGCTGGGCGTTCAAAGATTTTCCAACAATGAAGAGGTGATGTCGGCTATTTTGAGAAGCTTGAAGATTCTTATTATAGAAAGGATATCGAACTTATTTAACATCGCTGGGAAAAGTGTGTAAAGCTAAAAGCATATTACCTTGGAAAATATTTTTTTCCAAAATTTTTGTGTTTCCTTTGATAAGACAGGTACTTCTGGGACCATCCTAGTGTATCGTTTTTTAGAGCTGCCGCTACTTCTCCAACTCCAACAATTTTTCTATCAAATCTCTACGGCCACTTCCTTTTTCATTATTCTGACGGTATCGTTTATAGTATTTTCTGGATTTTTATTTCATTTTTTACAAGTTCAAACCAAATCAATTGCTTCCTTTCAATTTTCTTAATGATTTATTACTACAAATCAAATTTTCTTTCTCAAAAATCAGAATCTGCACTATATTTTTTTAGTTTTCTCAAATTTCTGTGTTCAATAGAAATGAATCTTATAATTATATTTGTACATCTTTATTCCTTTATTTGTATTATCATCCGAGTTTAAATTTTTATAATTTAAACCATATATGCCTAGAGTGTCTAAAATCATATTTAATACAAACATGGACTCATAAAAAGTTTGTGGGATTAAAGTAACACCCGGTATATTGTTTAGTTAATATAATATTCGAAGTTAGTAACCGATACATCCTGTTTGAAATTAATTGGTTTCATTGAAAAAAAAAACAATTCCTTAAAAACTGTTTGGATACAAGTAAACAACTTTAAATGCATTAATTTATCACAAATACATTTATATTCACGAACATGAGTGATTATAATATATAGAATTATTAATATTGAATCAATATAAAAAATTATTGTCTGTTTCGACCTTCTAGGTATCAACTTAAAAACAAATTAATACTGAGGATTAGAACATCAAAGCATTCTTCAGCACACCTTAATCAGTAATCTTCAAGTTACCTGGTATTTTGTAGTATTTTGAATTCATTGGTTGATTAATTATTATTATTTTGGAGTTGATCTATGTAAAACAAATAGTTTTATTAGTAAAAATTTATGTTGATTGATTCAGTTGCTGTAATTTTAATTCTAATATCTCAAAAATCTTTAAATTGAGTCTTGCATTTAATTAATTTTAAATTTGAAAAATAATCAAGATTTCAATGAATATATATTTGAAATTTCAAATAACGAGACTGGTTACGAAAAAGGGTTTTATTATAAAAATTATTCTACATTCGAATGCTCCTCAATATATTATAAATCTTCTTTAATGAGAGCTCTTCCGTTTTTTTGCTTCACCGCTTCCATCGACTCAAATCGAATACTTTCCAGAGTAAATCTTTTTCTAACCTTTCAAGGAAATCTAAGCAGACCTTTTGACCAAGAGCTTTTAGTCAGCAGTCAGATTTTTTGGCACCAATTATCCACAGACGTTTGTTATGTATAATTCCTCTTGTAAAATGTTTTTATCCGTTTCTTTATCGGCGTTTACAACTTCGGCAAACATCCAGTACTCATTCGACGATCTGCACGCACAATTTGGTTGATTTTGGTCACTGTTTCCGGAGTTGAGACAGTCACTGAGCGATCTGGGCGCTGGTCATCTTCAGTGCTCTCTCGGCCATCACTAAAGCGCTTACACCACTCAAAAAAACGCGCTCGAGGTAGAAAATTGTCCCCATAGACGTCTTGTAACAATTTATAGCACTCAATCGGAGTTTTTTTCAATTTAAAGAGAAATTTGAGACTGATACGTTCCTTTCAAACCGCTACTGCCTAGATACCCAACGCACTAATCGTTTTTTACTCCACCCGTCTAGGATCATTCTAAATTTCAGTCTTACAACTCAATAATAATTATCATTTTTATATTTTTATTACCAGCAATTTGACAAAATTCTGTAAGAACTTCGATTTGTACTGTGTAAGTGGTAAAAAATTATAATCTTTTCAAGATAATGCATTCCAGGACTTCTGGCAGTAAATCACATTTGTGGTGCAGTGCACTTTATTGTTAATAACATGTGCAGAGCATCCCACACCAACCATGATTGAGTTTAGATCTTCTTTCCAAATTGTGAAAGACATTGTTGATTCCACATTTTCCAAATTTTTGAACAACTACAAATAAAGCCCCATCCAGGAGCTTACAGAATGCCCTCTAAACTACGAAAAATCTGATGAAACCAGGATGGATGACCAACTTAATTATAAGTATTGTCAATGTTTTCATAATACAATATTCTAGTTAAAATTATAGAATACATAGTTGTGCACAAAGTACATTATTTAATAAAAAAATAAATGTAACTGATATGCACTTAGATGATTTACAACACTTCAGATAATTAAATTGAGTAGTATTAAATTTTAAAGCTAGATTTTGTTTCTATAATATTATATCAAATGTCAGAAAATATCAGAAAATGTATCTCATACTTTTTTATTTGCATTATTAACAATAATAACAATATTTTTCTTAATTATTTAGTTAGAATTCATCGACAGATTTGAATAGTTTCAATGCTTTAATCATTTAAGTCTTTTGTTTGTTAGGTGGGTTGCAATTTACTCAGTTGAAAATTGTTCAAGACAGAAAATCTCAATTAGTTGAGTTGTTGAGCATAACATTGGACCAGCATTTTACTCGGAATGCTCAGTACATGCTCTTTGCTGAACGGTTGAACCAATATTTACACTGAAACAGCTAAGCAACCAATGTTATAAGAATACTCGTATTGTGGGTATTCAAGACAGTGTTTACTGTCTTTTACTATTGGGTTTCAAAATTTCAAAACTTATCACAATGTGTTAAATATTTGGAATAAAATATTTGATAGTTAATGTTCACACTATATAAGTGTTTTAAAAATATATCTTTCATTGGTTGAGGTTATGGTGTATAAAAGTAGGTAATTGTAGGTAATTTTAGATTTCGGTCTATTGTAATCTAAACTTGTAATATAAAAGAGAAGTATGATATTATAGAATATTATTACTTCTGGAAGACTATATTAGAAGATATAAACTGGTGCTATAGTGAAAAATTTTACAAATCTACACAGTTCAATGAAAAAATATACTCACCTTCATAACAAAGCGCTATAAAATCTTTTTCACTTCTTCTTTGAATGTCCCATCTTAAAAGCCAATTACCTTCTTCATTTTGCTTAGCAAAAATATTATTTGCCAGTTGTATTTCCTGTATGTTTTCATCAACACAGTCTGAAACTTTAGACTGAGCATATTCATTATCACAATAGGAAACATCCTTAATAACTTGAGTTTCATTCGATTCCGCACTTTCGGCACTAGAAGTCCCGTTTTCTTTGAGATTACATTTTAAAAATTGACATTTTATTTCGGATTCATTTTCTATTGACTCGAATACTAAATCGCTATCACTTGTTTGAATTTCTTCGCCCATTTCGCAAATATCAATACTTACTATAATTTATATTATTTGTAGAAAAATATAAGCCATCGACTTCTGCCTCGAGATGTGGTTGTCATGACGACAGACATTTAGGCGACTCTGTCCACTGCAGATTTAGGTTTAAGTGGATTCACATTCATCACAAAATATTAACACAGAAATTTTAATGTTTGTACATAATTTAATAGTATCCCAATGGATTTCGAAATTATTATGTTATTAAAAACATTAAATTCAATTCAAATTCATTCTATTAACCCATAACAATCAATAATAATTTTACTTAACAGGAAAAAAAGAAAGTTCTGATTTTTGTTGAGAAATATATACAAACAGCTGATTTGACATTTGAAAGTAGCTTGTTTGTTTCAAACAGTTATGCAACTAATTTTACAGCTGGCAGCATTAGTAGATAACTATCGAATTATTTCGTTTTAAGATACATAACGCTTAAATTGTAATATATAATCAAATTTTATAGTCTAAATTGATCTGAACTTAAATTGAGTAAATTAGTAAACTCAATATGTACTGCTTACATAGTAAAGTGGCTGTTGACTTACATTACAATGGTCACTAAAAACAACAAAAAAATATGAATATTTGAATTTGAAAATATAACCTAACACCGTGCTTGATAAATATATCTAACTTGGGATTGTTCAGTACATATGGAAAACCAAATAGAATGAACTAATTAGAGTTTTTCACACTTTGTCTTTATTTTTTTATAACCTTTAAAGATTCGTTTTCTCTTTTTAATTTTGCTGGGTTTTCCCGTGTTTCTTGCTGTATTTATTTTTGTATTTATAGACCGGTTTCACGGTATTAAATATCGGTGTACATACGACCGTGATCTGTATTGTAAATTAGTGTCTAAACTGTTTTATTTATTGATGAATATTTGTTGGGGTTGTTGTTATTCTGATATTATACATAATAAGTATATTATTCATCTTGATATATTTGTTTAGTAAAATTATAAAATTTTTCTTTCGACTTGAATAAATAATGTTTTACTGGATGTTTTGACTCGAAATCGAGAAAAAAATCGTTCCAAATCCTGTAGAAGAATAATAATTATTCGTGAAATATTCTATTTAACTTATTTTATATTTGTGTGAATGAAGAAACTTGCTTGTTTATAATATATAGAACATATACATTTGTGTTTCAAGCTGGAGTGAATTGTTTTAGTGAATAATAATGACCTAAACGGATTTTGGATTGTCAGAATAAATTTACAAAACAATGTTGAAAAATTATTATAACACATTTATTTGATAAGAATCTAGATGAACAATTCCTTTAAAAAAATAAATAGGCAACTTTCTAAAGTATAATTGATTTGGAAACTAAAACAATAAATACACAAAAAACTGGTTTGAAAATATTTGTATCTCATTACTAGATATTATATAATGTGTGGACAAAATCCCTATTAACAGTGTATAGAATATCTAATTTATGTTTATACACATTATGTTTTATTCATTTTTGTTGTAGTTAAATAGAAAAATCATGCACTTTGACTGAAGCAAGAAAAATCCGAAAAAAGGTCCAATCTTTCTATTAATAATTCTATCTCTAATCATATTCTATGAAATATATATAAATGTCTAATGAATACCATACAGTTGAAATGTGTGAGATGAGCTGTATTGACATATCTCCACAGTCTGTTTACAAACTGTGGATCAGTTATAAATTTAACTAGGCAATTTAAGAAAACAGCTGATCTACATCAAAATCATGGTCGTGGGATAAACAATCTGCTTTCTCGTATGTTAACTTGATTTTTACCGGTATTTTGGTTGTTTTGTATTGTTTTTTTTTTGTTTTATGATGTTGAGATTACTTCATAGATTGTTTTTAGATCAGTTTCAGTGAAATTAATACATAGGAAACTGAGTATTTTTGCATTTTTTAAAATCTGTCTGCAAGTAAGCTTTGAATCAATTTTGAATACTCAGCTTGTTTTTCGGAAATTAGTTTCCACTGTTGCGTGTAAGTTTATAAAACAAGAGTGAGTGCTATTCAAGTTTGTAAAGTGATAAACCAGTGGCATCTGAAAGGTACAAGGACAAACTTATAGTTCTAGGTGGAATTGACCACTTTTCATTAGATAAAAAGAGATTTAGTCAGAATCTTGCTCATTTTTTACCAGTTTTAACTTTTCAGACTATATTACTGCTCAGCTACACTATATAATATAACATTGCATAATAGAAAAAAAACCATCACGCAATAAACTATAAGCTCCTTTTTTGTCATATTATGTCAATATTTTCTGTAAAACCAGCTGCGATTTGACCAATCAGGAATCTACATAATTGTCAATTTAAATTCAAATCAGTAGTCCTAGTTTGAAAATAGGGTATAGAAATAATAAGGTCTAAAATTCAATAACTAACTTCACAAACCACATAAAAATCACGGCAAAAGCATTTGCTTACCCCACGGCAGTAATTTTTAAACGAGCATCAGCTGTTTTTAACAATTCGTTCGATTGCTCGATTGTAAAATGTGATGTCATAATTGACTGAATATGACAATTGCTTCGTTTCAATACATCGAAATTATCAATTATAATCATGGTTAAAGAATGTAGCCAGGATGCCGCCCACCTGAAAGAGTGTTTGTGTACAAAAACTCAGTCAAAAATTCAATGGAGTCCTCTCATCGCTGTAAGTTCTGGTTGTTATACAATAATAAGTAATCCAATTTATTTCAAAAAACACACGATCAATATCTAATTTAAATTAAGTAGCTTCATGAAAAAATGTGTTTTCTTGTAATATTTGTTTTAATACGGTCTCTGCATTGCAAACTGATAAGTCCTTATTGGGCCATGCAATGATCATGGCAAAACTGACTGACAAAAATGCCCACTTTCAATGCCATAAGCCTAGAAAAACAATGAATTTATTTAATAATTGGGCTGCCTTCTCAATCAATTTTTATATTCCAGAAAAGAACAGATTATTCTAGAAAAGTACTACTTGGTAATTGGTTTGAGGAAACTTGCCAGTACCAAAAAAATAAGCATGTCCACACTACTGAATATCTAAGTAATTATGGAATAAAACCAAAAACAACCCTTCCGCGGTCTGTTATATGGGATGCCACTATAAAGAATCAGGTAATGATTAATAATATTGGAAGGATATATACATCTGGTCCTTTTTTTTAATAATATTACCCGTAACAATATATATCAAAGTTCAACAGATACATAAGGTGATTTTATCTCAACTCTGTCAGTTTTTCAGGGTAACGATGTACTATTTGGAAACTATATTGATAAATCTCAAGAATCTTATATGACATCGTACTACTTGTCATATCAATTATTGCCTGAAATAGCTAAACGGAATCCAGGTAAACCTCCAGTGAAGAGTCAGCACATAGACGAGTTGCCGAAAAGAAATGAACAATTTCTAGATTATGTAAGTAAATACTAGATATGTGGATCTTTTAAAGATGGTTCTTTCCGCTTACCTTCGACGTGTAGAGTTTACACTGGTGAACTATACAGTATCCTTCAATCTTTCAAATATATTTATCCTCCCCATAAACATATCGCCATATGTAATGACTCTACTACCAAACTATAGTAAAATATAATCAATCCTGCCCTGGGTAGTGTTCCACCATCCACGAACTCTCACTTTGATCAGATCATTTCTTACTTGACTTCCCCTTGGTATTTTAGTCTTTCTCTGGAGCAGTTTCCTAAAAGATTCCATTCTGTTATTTTTTCAACTTCGCTATTATTTTTAAATGGTTTTATGTATTTGGTTATGGTTTTCTTCATCAGTTTTAGTTACATTCATTCAGATTTTCTCTCCTCATTCATTATGATTTATTTTCTACTTCGTATACTTATTTTTCTCTCCATTTTATTCCATTCCTTTTTACTAGCTTTCTGTTCAATCTTCAAGGACGTTTCTTTTTCTTTTCGCAATTATCACCAGATCTTCTGCTTAAGCCAATATTTGGACGTCTTTAGTAATAATTATATCTGTTAGGAGATGCCTGTGGTCCTGTGGATATTGATCTTGAACTTTTGTAAGTTGTGTGTTTGGAAAAGACGTGCCTCGGTAGGTCATTTCACAGGCTTGCGCTTCTCCAAAGAAAGGAGTTCCATAACCGCCAACGTTACGTGCGTCGGCAGGCGAACTCGGTGTTCATGATCCACGTATGCTTCGAGTAAGTCTTGCAAATACTGCTCTAAATGGAATTATGTTGGATAGCTTACGAGAGCATCTGCCGTGGTTGTGTTGGTAAAACAAAGTTAGATCAGCGACATTTCTTCTATGCTCTTTACTGTCCAAGTTTCTGGTCAACTCTGGATCGCCTATAAGTCGAATTTCTCACTTCTACATTGAGTCGAGCATCCTACGGGTATGGTTGGGAGCTCCAAATGTGCGACCAATACTCCAAAGATAGATAAATCTGGGCCTTGTAGAGAATTACAAACTATTGCGGGGTAAATAGTTTTTGGTCTTAAAGCGGGTTCCAGGCTTTCGTGAAGCTGAGTTAACTAAAACGGCCAGGTGACTATGCTAGGACTTATTGCTCCCAGCCTTAACACCGAACAAGTGGCAGCCTTCTTTGTATTAACATCAGTCTAGGTTTTTTCCAACATTAAACTCAAACAAATTGCTTCTAACACACTTATAGAGGTTCGTATTTTACGTAAAAGAGCTTTTTGGCTCCTATCTATAGTTAAAATAATTCATTGGATCTCGATATTCTAATTTCAGGGAAACCAAGAGAATTATGGTTTAGGGGATTACAAAAAATCAACTTGGAAGCTAGAAAAAAATGACCCTCGATTTACGGTTGGAAGTGTGAACAAAGAAACTTACATCGAACCAGAAAAACAATTATATAAATTCCGAAGATGGTAAAATTTCTATATTTCATTTCAGTCAGTTAAAAGAGTGAATCATAATAAATTGTTATCCGGTTTTATATACGAATTTTCCATTTTTCATATTTTTAGGTTACCAATTCGAGCCGTAAAAGGAAAATATGGCGATGAGTACAAGTCTCTTCCTTCTGATCATCCTCGAATAGCTCGATGCAATCCTCTAACATGGGAATGCAAACCAGTGTTTACTCAATCTGTATGAAACTTATATTTGTACTTATATTTTTTATATTATCATAACAAATTGATATTTTTTTCTATTAAATAATCCCCAATATACCAGAAAATACCCTAGCTTCAAACATCTCAATACCCGCAGCGTACGATTTCTATCACAAAATTTTGGTACTGTTAGGCTTTGAGAGAAGGGTCTGTCTAGTAGATATCAGGGGTATTTTTGGCCACCAAATTGTTTGCTTCGATGGTACGAATCACATAAAGGGCTTGGATGTTATTTAGATGAATCGGAATAGGTTTTATGTCAATATCGACATAAATGTTACAAGGATTGCTACTTAGATTTTGAGATATGGCAACATTTGTAATGGTGAACATACTCAGAAAACTTGTTGTCATAAGAGTGCTATTTGACGTGTTTACAGATACTTGAAACATTCATTTTGGTCAAAAAACGAATTAGATTGTGAATAATTTCATACGATGATTTTCTATGACTTTTGAAGTAGATTAAACCAACAGCAGTTCCACTCGCTTCGACTTTTGGTGATCAAGCAGCATCTCGAGCCACCGTGTTCTGCTGGATTTGTTCCAAATTCAATCGTGGTCGCCTTTAGCTACAGAATTAATTTCGTGAAAGTTACGTGACATACCGTGAGATTGAGGTGTTGGATACCGCATAATTTGACGTTCGCTCAAAAGAAAAAAACTCGTGTCGATTGGTGCAAAGAAATGCTTGTATATAGAATATCTTTGCTTCAAAAGGCGTCTATGGATCTATCCATATGAACCCGAAACTTTACAGCAATCGAAAAAATCAGGAAAACCAATCGCAGAAGACAATGCGATCTCTGACACAACAGTTCAAACAAAAATACCGAATTGATGGGTCATCCGCCGTACATTTCTTCTTATTCTTCTTATTCCCGCAGATTGAAAATAAATTACGAGATCAACGTTTTTCTCCATCTTAAGAAGTGGTTGATGAGTTTGAATCATATGTTTTGAAGGTACCTCAAACAAAATAAAAAAAAAGCTTCGACAATTGGTTCAAAGACATGTAAAAGTGTAGAAGAATCTTTTGAAAAACAATAAAACCATATTAAATTATAAATATTTGTTTTTATTTGTCTATCTTATAAGTTAAGTATCAACTTTCGTAATTAAATTTTCTCTTCGCATTCCAAATTAGTTGTTACTAAAAAATGACCATTTCATTATCAAGTTTTTCTTAAATCGATATTTAGTGAGTCTTGAAAAGAAATATCTCTTCCTATCAAGCGTGTAATTCAACCAAATCTTTTCAAGAATGATTTATTTGTTTATTTTTGAAACCTCTGTCTCATCAATACGTCAGGTAAATAAATTAAATTCGATTCAAAGTAAACTGTATGTATTTGTGCAGAAGTTATTTAATTTCACGTGAGAATTACAGTGCTTATTTTAATTAATTATTGTGGCCAAAGTGAGTTTTTTAAATCAAAATAGAATATTAGGAACAAACAATATATAATATACCTATTTCAAGTAAACGTTTTAAATTTGAAAACGATCTTTCAATTAAAGTGAAGAAAATAATGGTATTAACGTAATCCAAATAAAACTTGTAATTAATATCACGTGACCTCTTCTCACGTATGTCCAACGTCTTGCATCACAGGGGGCTCTTGAGGTCTTACTAGACCTTTCACCCCTGTATCTTGCTATATAATTCGAAGCCATGAGAACAGCCTACAGGCTGAACATCCACAAAGAACTTCAGGCTGGACCAATTGGTCACGCAAAAATTTGGGCGCAGGCCAAAGGTGGATGTCCAATCATTTCGATGGGCAGCGACCAAATGACGCCTTCGACCGTTAATAATAAGGGCTTGGAGGCACACATCACTGAACAACGAAGCCACATGGTACACAGACGGTTCTAGGAGGAATGACTTGGCCGGTGCAGGTTTCTGCGGGGAACACCCCAAAATAAGCGAATCTTTTTCGCTTGGGAAGTCGAGGTATTCGCTGTGATGGAATGTGCACGCGCAATACACAATCGACGCCACAGGATCACGGTAATCTCGATCTGCTCAGGCAGCAGAGCTTCTATACCAGCTATAGCGACTGAAAAGGTATGCTCTAGGCTAATGCTTGAGTGTAAGAGAGTTCTTTGAAATCTGGTGATTGATGGCCTCGTTTGGGTGCCCGACCACTCGCTAGACTGTGATCGGCGAACCCACCAATGGGCCCAAAACTCATTCTTGGTGTGGCTGAAAGCGCTGTCATCACGTCTCTCAACAGCCTTCTCGCAAGAGATGGATGAAGACGCCTGGCATGAGACAAGCAAAGGCCCATATAGACGGACCCCACTCGTCTTTCGAGTGGGCTCCAGCTAAATAGGCGCGAAATCAGACTAGTGACCGGAATTCTAACCGCTGGTGCATGGAGGAGGACGAAACTGCAGACCACGTTATCTGTGAGTGCCCTGCACTCACACGGGCGCGATTTAAACACTTGGGCAAACCCCACAACCTGCCTAACGATAACAAACGGCTCAAACCAAAGCACCTGATCGGCTTCTCAAAGAACATCGGACTTTGGTAAAGTCAAATGGAGCACGACGGGCCTATCTGAAAACCTATATGTTCAACGGCTTCACGGCCGCCCACACCTACGAACTATGAAATAAGAATATCACGTGACCATTGACAACTTCATTGATTCTTATCTGCTACGAAGTCGTTACGAGTAGCCAACGACAAAAGATAATATTTATTTAAGGAGTATGCAAGTCCGTATTATGTATGATTACACATAAACCGTCGTACTCCGAGTCTTTTTTAACCTTTTGGTGACAGCGTCTAAGAGTAGTCTTGCATACAGTGATTTTGAATAATTCTTCGTAAAACACCAATATTCCCTCATTTTGACGTTTATTGCGTTCGGTATAGAATGATGCAACTTTATCGTTACTATTATTTTGGCTTGCGCTTCGGCTAATATTCCTGCAATTTGTCAAAGGAATTAATGACTCACCATATTGTGTATCCATCGTCAAAACTAACGTTCTTTATACACTATACCATTATACAATTCCGTTTTTCAAATCTTCAGTTTTAGCAGATCTACTTTGGTAAACATTCCCTTTCAGTTTTCCTGAAAGGAAGTGAACGAATGACGTTAAGTCTGGAGATCTTGCTAGTCATTCAATAGTACCAAGTCACACTGTTCAGTATCCCGAATATAATTTATCTAAATATTCTCTGATAATAATACTAAAATTTGGAAAAGCGTTGATCTAATAATTTAATTCTGTTTTTCACGTAACTCATTGAACGAATGAAAGTTTCTTTCCAAGAATTTACAAATAATGATCCTGCACAAGTTTATCAATTAATATGTAGTTTGATTATAAAAAAAAGTTTCCACAAAAATGTGTAATAATAAATACTATACTATCGGTAAATCTAGGTCTCTCAAGACGATAACTTGGTTTTCGAAACGCACTTTAGACAGTTTTAAGTGTTGATGTAGTGCTAGTAGTAATGTTGAGCATGAATATTACCAAGGCTCCAGTATTTTCACCTTAATTGTGTAAATAATAACATTAAATAATTGTAGGAAAATATATTTAAACAACCAATTTTTATACATGACAATTATTTAAAAAATGTGACGAATTATTCACGCTTTTTTCGTTTTTCTTCACCTTTTCCGACAGCTTTCGTTGAATTTACTTGTTTTTCGTCAGTCCTTCTTTCTGGTTCCTTACTTCTACTTACTCCAATTTCTATATCAGATAAAGACGATTCTTCCTGTACTTCGTTAATTTCTCTTATTAAAAACGCCTCCCTAACATTTTCAATATCACATAATTTCTCAATTCTTTCAGTGAAAGCATGTATCGTATCCATTCTTTTCCTTAATTGATGATCAGTTAATTGCGCATCTTCAGTCGGATTATATATTCTTTTAAGATTTAAATGCATCATTTCTATTTGCACATCCATGATTTCTCTAATAATTTCCATGCACACGGTGGCGTAACAACCAGGTCGTACGTCTCTCACTACCGAACTCAACATTTCCAAAGTTTCAAATCTTTTTTTGTGTACGTCATACTGAGCGTCGATATTCTTTTCGTACGACGCGAGGTATTTGTACAATTCGCTCAATTCCAGGATAATATTGACGTACTGCAAAGGATATTCTCGTAAAGTGTAAAATAAACGAGCTCGCTTCAACCATTTGTGTGTATGGGTAAATAAGTCGCGAGCCTCTCGAATGTTACGGATTTCTTTAATGGGAATATCCGGAACGGTTATGTCCATACCTTCAAATGTAAAATTGTGAGTGTCTATTAATTTATCTTGACGATTAATTTCGCTATTTTCGTCCCATACTTTTTCTAGCACTGAACGTTTGCTTAGTCCGAATAATTGAATGCCGTAACTAACCTACAGTAAAATGAGAAAATGTGTTTATAAATGTGAATAATATTCACTTACGAATCAATGATAAATTCCCTTTATTCGCGGATGACTTCAGTGTAACCTAGAGTGATCCAGATATACAAGCTCCACATTCTACCATGGACAAAAATCTCTGTTTAAACACTGAGAAAACTTGAGTTTTATCCTATAAAGGAGCTTTCTTGGTCTACATATTAACGGTGCCCTTCAATAGTCTATACATGTACTTGGCAAAAAAATTATCCTCTGCTAGTTTTGCCATTAAATCTGTATCTTAACAGCTCATTTCTTGTACTGGTTTAAATTAGAATTTCCCTTTTACTGAGGGTCACTGAGGCACCTATTCATACTTACCCTACTAAAAGAAATAATTTGGACATTTACTTAACTATACCCACTTCTAATCTCGTAAAAAATTTCATCATCTTTAGTGTCAAAAAATTATTCAATCAACTACCTTCAGAATTAAGAATGATTGAACAAGTTCCGAAGATTGACAAAGGCATTTCTGCTTGAAAGACCTGTAGCAGAATTCTACAATTTACCATAGACTCAAAAGATGGAAACTATAATAGATTATAGAAGCCTAATAATTGATTTCTCAAATTCAATACTAATAAGTTATTTTTATGCTGAAATTTCGAAAAGTATAAAAACCGCAAACCCCAGTAAACTGTCAACGATACTGCTCATGAGAATTAATAGTACACAGCCATTTAAATAATTTTAAAAATGAAAAAAAAACCATAGATAAATGGAACAACCCTTCAACTGATCGCATTTACCCTCCGGTCTATCAGGATAGAAAGGATCATGTCATATGATTACAACCCGCGTAACTTGATCAGTTTCCGAACATTCAGATCATGAACCCAATCATAGTTGCGGAAACGTCCTAATGAGGATATTTTCGTTTTATTCCAAGGTCTAATTTATAATGAATCGTTATAATCGTCTTGATCCTAGATCTCTTTTGATAGAAAATTAGTTCTAAAAAATAGCCGAAATAGATCAAAACGTCAATTGTTTAATCAAATTTTCTATAAAAAAAGACTTAAAATTAGGACGATTTATCAAGAAAAACATATAAAAAGGTCTAAGGTGTAAAGAGTTGAATTCGTAGTTTATAGTTATGATATTGGGCAGCCCAATATTAAACGAGCTGGATTCTACAATTATAATTTTTTTGTGCACAGCGTTTCAGCCATTATGGCTTTTATGGCAGCTTTATATTACTGCGTTTTATGATGTTGATTATGAATAGTCCGCCAACATTTCACCACAACAAAAATTACGACTTGAAACATGTTCCACAAGCTTATTTTGGATCCTCCAGAGAAATCTACTCTGACAAAGCCAACAGTTGAATTTGTTTTAAATGAGATTAGAATACAAAGAGGAAAATATAGAATAAAGTATTTAGAAATGTATTGACAGCAGAAACAACAGTGGATCAAAAAGAAAATACAAGAAGTGACTAGATTGGCAACAAATATGAAAACACAAATAAACGTAAAACACAAGACAGGCAGCGGTGGATGATAAAGACTATGAAACATACGATGAATTAAAAAAGAGGAAGTAAAGATAATGAAACGTAAGAAATTTAGGTAACAAAAGAAATTGATGAAATTGAATAGAATAACAGAAACAAAACCAAAATATATAAAGTATAAAAATCAACTGACTGATGAAGCAGAAATAGAAATGGATTATGGGGAAGTTATTTCAAAAACCTGTTTAAAAAGAGATCATTTACATAAAGGTTGAAGAAGAAATAAAGTACGAGAAGGAAGACGCTAACAAAGAGTCACATAGATAATTAAACACAGTCATGGAAAAGATGTTAAAAGAACAGATGATATCGAATAAAACTAATAAAAAAGGAGGAACCAAACATGTTTAGACAAAGGAATATGGAAAAATAGATATCTTATCGAGAACTATAAGTAATATTTGTATCCAGAAACAATAGAAATAATTGAGATTACAGAAAACAAATACGAAGAAGTTGCAAATTTTAAGTTTGTGACGCGCTGGCTATTGAAACCTCCTGCATCAGACAGTGTAATTGTGTGTGTTGTGTAGTGTAAACAGTGGGTTGCAGTATGAATGTTCCAGAAAATCTAACTTATTCGTAAAAAGAGATATGGACAAACCAGTAGAAATTGATTAAATGCTATAATACATACAATAACAGAAACAGTACGAACATTATGGGGAAATTATGGGGTAAATTCATGATCCATTTACACAACAGAAGAAATGGAATTGGAAAGGAAACAATGGAGAAGACATGGTGGAATTGATAAAAGTGGACAGGTTATTATAGAGAAAATAACAGAATTGAGATTTAGAGTTGGGGGGTATCGAAAACAAGATGAGAAGACAAAGTTAAAAGGGATTAAAAAGAGAGGAAGAATTTAATAATTTTTATATGAAATATTACTTACCCAGACTCTTGCTAAATCCGCTTGTGCTTTAAATAAAGTCTCATTTGGAATTAAATTAACCTCCAGAGGATCTAATATAGTTTGCGCGGCAGTTAGATGATATCTCGCGTTCTCCCATTTACCTTTCACAATAAACAATGAGGCTAATCTATAACATCTGATTGACCAATTAATAGGGTCACTATCATTAATGTTGAGTTCTTTCTGTAGACTATTATGTATGGTTTCGGCGTAAAGATGCGTCAAACCCAATTTACCGTAAACCCAGCCTAACATCTGCATATTATTTGTTTTCAGTTTCTCTAATTTCATTTTAGCCAGTTGTTCGTCTGATTTATAATACACGAATAAATCTTCTGTACTGTATACTATTGGGACACATTTAATTTCTTCGTTAACAACCCTTTCTAATAAATTTTTTGCCGTTTCGAAATCTCCCATTCTTGATAAAACATAAGAAAGATAGTTCACCACTCTCAAGTAAATGAAAGTTATTTGCGGATTGTTAGTATAACCTTGCATGATATCCAAAGCTCTTTCTAAATAATTTCTCGATGCTGGAAGTAGATTCATGGTCAGGCATACTTTTGCCTTTTCGTAAAGGATTGAAGTGATCATCGACAATTTTTTGGCATAATCAGGAGAGTCTTCTGTAATCCTCGATAATATATCTTCTAATTTGGTTTCTATCAATGAAAAATCGGTCTCTAAAAGTCTCTCATTTGAATTATCATCACCCGAATCTTTTATTTGGATTTCAGCTCTCGCTTTACATGCTGAAAATAATCTTATAGTGTCATACTCCCCTTTCAACTGGATTACTATCTCGTCGAATTCCATAATTAGATAAAAAGACAGAAATATGACACTGATCTTTGAAAATACATCGAGTTCAACAAAATTGACATCATTTATTGTTTTAGCCAACGAGATTAATGCGTCACGTTATTTATACTAAAATGTGAAGTACATGGTGTTAGTAAAATTTAACTTATTTTTTTTCAGTCAGGTTATTCACACGAAAAAAGAAATTGCTGTCCTCCGATGAATAACATATTAATACCACCGGAGCAAATACCTCGAGGATTGTGATTGTGAAAGTGGATTTTAACCTTTATATTAGGCGTCAAATGTCAACATGAGGTATTCCAACGACTTGTCAAAAATTTCCCAACATGGTATCTGTGGGCAAGCAAGTTTAGTTCCCACTTATAAGAGGGTGGCATTTCAAATGCATTGTATGGTTGTTTTATACCCAAATTCCAAACGTTTCTGGTAGTTTATTGTGAAATTCGGAATTTTTTAAATCGATTTTCGGTAATTATCTAAAAATCATCCCCCACCCCTTATCGACGTGGGGTTGTGGGGACTAAAAAAATGAAGTGTACTGAGCACAAAAAAATTATTCCAGCCGTCGATCATCCCTTGTTAAAGAAATAGAAAGTGTTGAAAAATAAAAAATTTAAATTTTCAGAATTACGTGTGTTAACAAATTATAAAATTTTATTTGGAAATATACAGCTAAAGAGTGAAAATGATATGTGAAAAATATATGAAATTAATTCAGTGGAATTATGAACAATTATAATTGTTAATTGACGTAACCATAAGTACTTAATTCAATAACTATTTTTTATGTTGAAATAGGTTATAAAAAAGATCAAGGGTAGTGTCGGGGAGGTGGGCGGTGTTAAAAGAGTACGGAAAAATGTCGTATAAATAGTGTTCTTGAGTAGAACCTAACATAACCTAACCTAACCCAACAAAACAATGACCGACGGTTGATTCCACCTTCCATATATTGTAATTACCTCCCTTTAGTACCCCCACAACCCTTAGTTGATAGGGGGTGGGCGATGATTTTTAGACAATTACCCGATTTTCTCCCATTAGGGTCTCTAAATATCCACTTCGTATATCGTACAGTATTATATAAAAAACAAACATATCCAACTTAAAACTGCCCTCTCGTGCCTTATTGATTATTAAGAGGTTAGATTCACTCGAGTGCAAAGCAAACACAATAAAAAGAGATAGAAGGAAGAATATGCTTTGACCTTTTCATGTCCTAGAGGTTTTTTTTTCTATTACATTGAGAACAAAGTATAACCCTATTTATATACATATTTTTACAATGAAATGAATTGCAAATATTTTGAATTATGCTTCTGCCAAAACCTGTACGTCCACAATCGAACATTTTGACTTTCCGGTCGTTCCGATTAAAAATAAAGCAAGCTATAAATGAAAACAAATATTTAAATAAAATAAAATAAATAATTGTGAGGTACATAGCGCTTTCTCTGTGCTCTTTGACTGATATAATAGAGTGCGTTAGCAAAAATCTTTGTGCATGCTTTAGTGACAAGTCTTAATTAACTTTACACAAAGTTTCAACTTGCTGCTTCGATCCATTTTATAATAGTAGAGCTCGAAATTGTTTTGAAAAATGTCTCAAATTGGATTTCACGCTTTTCTTCCCAATAGTATACTAATGTAATAATGATAAAGTTTTAAAAACAAAACGTTTTGAGAACTATCCAGACATTATTAATTAATATTAATATATTTTGATATAGTTCTAGTATTGCTTTGAAAGTTTCACAAGTTTCAATAGGTTCCAATTATTCAGAAAAATGTTGTAATCTACTAACATTAGATAAATATTCAAATTTTTATTGTATTCCGTATTGTTGTTACTGAAGTACTTACCTGGATAATATATAGAGGATCATTACATGAATCGGTTCAATATTCGATAATGAAGTTTCTAATATTGTTGAGTTGCTTTTGTCTATTGAAAAGTGAAGAAATTAATACTTCACACAATTTATTTACAAAAGAAAATGTACAAGATGTAGAATCAGATCTATTCTTGAAACTATTGAACACTACCATAAGTTCAGTCCACAAAAAAAGGTAAATTATGTGTTACTGTTCGGTATTTTTTTGTCATAAAGAAAAATATATTTATCATTTTAGTTCTAATTGCTAATTGCTAATTACTAATTACTTTCTTTTCACGAGGGTTTAATTATTGGTGTCTTTAATTCCAGATTTCATGTTTTTTATATTACTCAAATAGTTGCCTTTGTTTCTATTGCCCAATGTCCGTAGTCAATGTTTTTCGTAGTATTCCTCTTTAATAATATTTTATTTGGCCATCTGTTTCTATCCGTTCTCATAAAGTGTTGAAACCATTTATGCGATTTCTACTACGTTGTCATTTGCTCCATTCAGGCTCTAATCTCTTCATTTCCTTTCGTTTTCTTTTTGCATTTCACTTTAGATAGTCTGTTTCTTTAGTCAATAACCTCATTTATAATCCAGACTGATCAATAATATGGAATTGAAACAACCAACCAATCATTCAGATTAAAACTATTTATGTATTTAAATTTTGTTGTCTGTCACTAATTTGCATCTTATAAGGTCATTGAAAATCGTTTCATTTTGAACAATCTACTGATATGTCAAAATCAGCTAAAGTCTGTTTTAAAATGGCTGCCGTAGGATAAACAAATGCTTTTGCCGTAAGTTTTTGTGTGATTTTGAAGTTATTTATTGGATTTTAGATATTATTATCAGTTTTATTGCTTCTTATATAGTTGCTACTTAAAAAAGTGAAAAATTTCCCACCGGAAACGTGGTTTTGTTTTTTTTTCAACTAAGCAGTGTCTAAAAAAGTCTAAAAAATGGTCAATTCCACTTAAAGCTATGAATTTGTCCTTGTACCTTTAAGATGCCATAGTATAAACTTATTTCCAAAAAAACTAAGTTTCCTAAATTTTGTGAAATGCTTAAAAGCTTACTGGCTAAAAAAACAAAAAATATTCAGTTTTCGCTGCATTAATTTCACTGAAACGTGTTTAAAAAGTTCTCTTATGACCATAAAACAAAAGAAAAACAATGCAAAACAACAGAACTCACGGAAAAAGTCCAAAATAGCTAACACGAGTACATACGAGAGAGTCGATTGTTTACCCCACGGCCGTCATTTTGACATAGATAAGCTGTTTTCTCAGATTTCCCAATCAAGGCTCTTCTGTGTAGATTTTTCTCAGTGTACTTCATATGACTCAAAAAGCTGTGTCTGTAATTTGATTTATAAGTGAATTGGATAATAAATTTGTGTGATCGCCTTTTTAGAAGTAAGGCAGGTATCGTGGCTAATTTAAACGACTATTTTGATGAAATTCTAGAAAATCTTGCTCAAGATATAATATTCGATGGCTACGATCCAGCAGAACTACCAGACGAAACCTTAAGCGTGAGTATTTGCATTATGAACATGTACAGAAATTGAAATTATTGTCATGAAATTGAGTCCTGTCTAATAGAACATTGTAAATATTACAAATTATACCTAACGTTCGGGGTAAAGTAAATAAATTTCATTACAATTACGTGAAAGTATACCTAAATGATGAAGAGCTTATATTCTATAAAATGGTTTGTTACATAGTCAAAATCAAATAAATACTATTAACCTTAATTCTTTTTCTTCTTATGCAATTAATTAATGGATGTTTGCGATAATATTTTCCATTATTTCTCCATTTTTTTTCCCGTCTATTGTCTGATATTTCGCTACCAAGACTTTTTTCTTCTTCCAAACCCTCCTCGGCTTTTGATCTTTCCCTCAATAGGTAAAGGAATTGATAATACGTATTTTGAATTATATGCTCTAAGTGTGTCGTTTTCTTTTTTTTTAAATAATTTCAAAGATTTCTCGTTATTTATTAACACGCCTTAGTATCTCTTCATTTGTTAGTCTAGCTGACACCTTCCATACTAAACTTGACCAGAAGACTCCAGGGGATCAAATCTTTCAAGCAGTAATCAGCTGGTGAATATATGATGGTGAACTATATGATAAGAGGCGGGAATTTCTCAAAAGAGTACCGAATACAGATTAATAAAAGAGCGTAATATACCCTGTTGAATATAAAGAAGGTGAAATTCTTATTTAAACAGCTGTGTGAGTTGATAAGCGTCCTATATTTTCTTTCAATGAACTCTTTTTGTGTTTTAATGATTTATTGATTTTGTTTACATATCTCTCAAAATATAATCAATGTACCAAAATACTTTTTAATCTCACATGTTTTCATATGTTGTAATTTTTAGCTTCTTATATTAGGAAAAATCACGATTGATAAAGGATGGTTGCGTGATTTGTCTACGATATCGAGATATAGAGATATTGAATTATCATACAGTTCAGCTGAAAAAAAATTGGTGCTGAATTTCGCCATTCAATTTGAATTTTTACAGGTAACGAAATATATTTTTTAACCACGTAGAGTTTATTGTCTAAATGAAATGTTGGACATATCATTTTTCAATTAATTCGCACTTACTAGCAATCCAATTATCCTAACCTTGCAACCACAACTTCTAGTTGTCTCCTTTCTTTTTGAGAGAAATCATATGGTGTTAAATCTGCTGAATAGATAGGCATATAAAAAAACAAAAGTTTATGAATCTTCTGTACAGTTCATTATCATGATGAAGACGAAAACTTCATTTTCAGATCTTTTTTTGCACATTCTTTTACAAATATTCTGGTACTCCCTAGTTGTTGTCCTTCTTGAGCAAACTCTGAAGGCATTATGTTCTCACAATAATAAAAACAATAACTATGATCTTGATGTTTTTCATTAAAAACTGTATTTTTATTTTACCATAGATCACTATTATCAATTGGGCAATGGAATTCAGATTTGCATGAAGACGATCTTCATCGGTCAAAAGTATGGCACACTCCTATCCAAATCATCAAATGAAGTCTGGTTAAATGAACAAATTTGTCCACTTTTTGCACACTTGTGAATAATCTTCATAATCAGGGCCGGATTAAGCTAGGGGCTTGGAGGGGCTATAGCCCCGGGCCCCAGGTCCAAGAGGGCCCCATCATTTGGAAATCATTCTGTATTTTTTGATGTGTTGAAACTACAAATCTAACGTATTGATATTATTTTGTGAATTTTTCCGGGTTTTCGAATTCCTTAAGGGGGCCCCGTCATTATTTTAGCCCCGGGCCTTATAAATCTTAATCCGGCCCTGTTCATAATAACTTTATTATATCCATAAATATATTTTAACACTTCGTAAGATTCTTTGGCAGTGTTTCTCGATTTAAAACAAAACTAAAATTAAATGTATTATTCGAGATCCATGTTCCACTATAAATGCTATGAAAATAGCAGCAAAATAACTAGTCGAAACGGACTCAAAAATATTAATTGAAGAAATAATATACGAGGTTTGTCTATAAAATAAAATTCCAACGAATTTTCACAATGAAAAAAATGTTTATTGACATTGTATAATATATATTTGGAAAGCTTGAACTTCTCTCTATTTTTCGACATAATCGTTTAATCGTTGTTTAGATCAATACATTTTTGCATACTGTGTAGCATCTTCTTCATACATAAGTTGTAGAAGTCTGCCGTCGCGATGCGAAGACATCTTAAACCTGTTCTTTCAGCGTAATTCGCACCTGACTTGGGAAGCTCCATCTTTCACAGGGATCAAGATGAAAATGAACATTGTAGACATCTCCCCGGGGCAGGAAGTGAGAAAAAGGAAGCCAAGCTCGCCAAATTCCGCCTAAAAGCGTTCCTAGCGTCTGCAGCTCCTCCCTCCAACAAAGAATACAAGAAGTTATTAGACACCTCAGTATGGTGGCTGGAATGAGTGGAAAATTCCAAAGAACCAACTAGAAACACCGATAATTTGTTACGTTGTTAGTTTTTAGACTTTTTAATAATATTTTTGATGTTTTTTTTCGTTTACAGTGGACGATATTCTTGATAGTAAATAAAGTGGTTGAAGTCTTTCGCGAAAATTTACGATTAGGAGGTTATGCAAAAAACTGAAAAGGCTTTTGTAGCTCTCTGAAAAATAAATACTAATACTTATTCATTAATTATTATATTCAATAAAATTCTTCTGTTTTAGTTCACTTACGACTATGTTACTGAATTACCTTTAATGACGATACGAGGAGAAGTAGAGGGAAAAGTGGAACATGTAAAAATAGAATCGGCGCTTAGTTTTGATTTCCACACGTATCATGTGGCACTTGATTATTTTAATATCATGGACACAGGGTGAGATTTTTCAGCTTAAGGTGTATTTTGCTTACGTTTTCAATAGGAATTAGACTCAGATACTGTTTAATTGTTTCAGAAAAATATCCATCAAATTTTCGGGAGAAGGTTTGGTTGACTGGGTAACTAATGCTATGACCTCGGTTATCACAACATTTTTACACCCACTTATACTTGGAATAGTTCAAAACGTCACCAAAGGACCTTTACAAAATTCAATTGACGCAATAAACGAAGCAATAAGTAAATTGATAAACCAATAAGATGTAATTAAAACTGAGAAAAACTTTGCCTATGTTTAATTTAATCACTTTAACACTATATTTGACGAATGATATTATACAGATCCAACCAATTCGAAAACCTCATATTTATTACTTTTAATTTCTCGATAAAAAGTTCTGCAAAGTCCAAAACTTGGAATGCAGCCATCAGATATAAATTTTTCAAAGCATTATAGGAGGTTTAAAAAAATATGTCCAGCCAACATGGGAAATCGAATGTTGCCGCAAAAGTTGGACGCATCGTATAATATCAATTTTAGTTTTTCGATTAATGCAATTCCTATCTTAAGCGGAGTATATATGGACACCTGACCTAACGGCTTCTTCAGTGATGCGGCGCTCGCCCCTCCCACGCGGCTTTTTATTTGTGGTATATTATGGTGTCACTGATTTGGACCAGTAACGATGCCACGCCGCGTTTTTCCCGGGATGTTCACGTGCTGATTACGCACTGATCATTGTTTTGGTTCACCTTTTTTCTTTGATAAATAAACTTTAACTGAGTATATACAATATGAAGACACAAGAAAGAAGATATTTCAGTGAATGTAACAGAGATTATAGGTGAAAACATAAATGTAGAAAATATAATTGGTTATTTAAAGGACTCTGGCTTATGTATGTTATTTTTTATTTGTAAAATGTACAGTAATGTGAGTGAGTCTTTTTCGCTAATAACTGTAGTAGTTGAAGCGATTAGGAAAAACAAAGTTTTAGAGCGACTGTTTTAGAACAAGGCATCTAAGTGTGCGTTCACATTGGCAACGCGGTGAGCGTCGAGCGATGCCGCTCCAGCGGTGCTAAAAAATCTTTCTGGCTGTAGACTTTAAACGAATGTGTTCATACTGCAAAAGACCACCGCTCGAGCTTCGATCTTGTTCGTTTTTTTGAGCAGCATCGCCTTTGTGGTGCGCTCAATGTTTATATTTTTATTCAGTATGGAGTGCGACCAATCTATTCAAACCAAGGCGGCCTTTTGGAATGATAGTTGTTTTCTTTTGAAGTCGATGATTGATTTTTCTCAGAATGTAATCAAACGTTTCCACTGCTCTTAAAAACTGGAAAAATCTCATTGAATCACTGCGAAGGTCATGATAAAGGTGATGGAATTCACCATAAGCAAGTCTATTTCTATCAAGTTCATTAACGCCTTGTATTTTTTTGCTTTTCTTCAAAATTAGCCTTCGCAGTTATGTACTTTCTATAAGTAATAATCGTTTGGATAACAAATTCATTACGTCCTTTTGGTTCGAAAGCTAGGAAATAAATAAAACGACGCTTAACCAATTTGAACAGGACAACAGGCGCGATGACATCTCAAAAGCGGCATCGCTCGACGTTCACCGCTTGAGCGTCCCCAATGTGAACGCACACTAAGTTTAATTCACAAAATTTCGTACATTCAAGTGTAAAAGCGATTGTTTATTTATATATATATATAATTTTTTATCATATTCACTTTAATTTCGGTTTTTTTTACATCGTTTCTTATTATTCTGTTTTAGTACAATACTTGCGTTAAAAAATTTGGTTCACTTTCATGAAAATGACATTATTTAAGGCGAGAGAAATTTCAATATCCTTGTACTTGAATATCTAGTTTGAATGTGTTAAGTAATTTAATTATTAATAAACTAATCTGATAAATTTATGAACACATGAGGATCTACAAGTCTACATAATAAAGAAATGTTACTAAATTGTGGATATAATTTTATTGCATATTCGGTTTTACAGTTATTGATAATTGATGTTACACACCTCACACATCATATAAGTTCCCCTATTTGATGGTGTTTCTAATAAATGAATAATTAACTCCAAGGCTACAACTTTACATTAGTAAAGAAGTACTGGAGTCTGAGAAGTAAGGTATGAAACTAAAAAATACATTAGATCAAAACAAAAAAAAATTTATTACACAAAATATTGTAAGTTGTTTATTGTAAAGCTGAAAAAGTTAATCATATAAAAATATTAATTACAATTTTTTCCGAAGCGATGAATATAATATGTGTATAGTTCCTATACCATAAGCTACAAAAAAGTTTATGAATACAAAAAAAAAATGTATATAATCACATTCAAACTTGGGAATGTAGTCATGGAATCTTATTTCGTTACCACGGGCAAATAGAATTTGTGGGATTTTGTATCCCTGGTATGTTTAAAAGGCCCTTTAGGTGCATCTACCAATACAGCAGGACAAGGTCCAATGTTTCTAGGAGAATATTCTTTTTTGTAAGAAGTAACTATCTGGGTATTTGTATCGCCCAAAGTGATATTAGAAACGTTCGATCGTCTTGTTACTCGTTCTATTTTATGAATATTCTGTTGTTTTGTAAAGTCGCCATAAGATCTCGCTTCAGATTGTCCATAGAAATGGCCTCCAACAGATAAATTATCTTTTCTAACAATTTTCTCTGGTCGTTCGACCATTTGATAAACATGTTGGTGTTGTAAACTGCGTCTGTTCGATACGTTTGATTCTTGATTCGAACGGTGCATTGAGCTTAAACTGTGCCTTTCCGTGTTCACTACTGTTCTACCTTGATCATGAAGGTTACAAACCGATTTGCGCATGTCCAAGGCAGATGAACTGGTAGCGTGTAGAGCTTCTGTCGATGTATGTATACCTTTACGATGTAATATTTGATTATTTATTTCCTCTGACGTAAGAGTGTTCTTTTTATGATGTGAAGTTCTACTTGAAACGTCATTATTTGAAAATTCTATGTGGCCGGTCTGATTAACTATAACCTGCGAGGAAGATTTTTGAATGTTTGATTGTCTTACGTGGGTTTGAGATGAAGATTTTTTGATTTCATTTACTGCTGTTTGTTTCAAATGACGTTCCGAATGATCGTTAGCCTGTTGTACACCGTTGGTAGTTACTGTAGTAGTTTTTATAGTTCTGGTAACGTTACCGTCGGTAAGAGTCTTTGTATCAGTAGATACATCAGTATTAGATTTTTGAAGAGTTTTAACATCTTTCTTAGTAACGGAGTCATCGTTTACAACTTTCTTGACTTGTGTAGTGTGTCTTTCAACTACATCATTAATAATATTATTATTAACAGTCTTTCGATCTACTTTTCTCGTGTAAGTTTTATAATTGCTTTGATTGGTTGTTTGCATATTCGTAACATCGTTACCAAGCGTAATGTGAGATTCCATATATTTATTTTTATTTATTATTTGACGACTAGGGGAAACTTTTACAGTCTTATCAAAACTGTCGTGTGTTGTGGTGTTTGTTTCCATTTTGCCACTTCCAACTCTAAGATGATCCTCGTGTTTCTTTATTTCTGCCCTCTCTCCTCTTACTACTGTATATTGTGATTTGGCGACAGTGGTATCTTGGAATTCGCCAGTAATCTTCAAATTATCTTGAGGTTTCCTAACAGGAGCTCTATCTCCTCTCGTAGGTTTGAATTCTTCTTTATTTTTGGGGGATCCAAAGAACTCACCTTCTGGCTTAAGATTATCAGGATGTTTTACAATATCTGCTCGATCACCCGGGCCATATTTTGGTGTAACTGGTTTTTCAAAGTCTCCTTCTGGGCGTAAGTTATCTTGAGGTTTCTTAGGTGTGGGTCTTTCGGCGGGTTGATATTTAACCGAATCTGGTCTGTCGAAATCTCCTTCAGGTTTTAAATTATCTGGATGTTTAATAGGAGTTCTTCGTTCTGCAGGTCCTACTTTTGATACAGTTCTCCTATCAAAATCACCTTCTGGTCGGAGATTGTCTTGAGGCTTTTTAGGAGTGGGTCTTTCTGCAGGACTCCAATCTGGCTTATGTGGTCTTTCAAAATCTCCTTCGGGATGCAAGTTATCATGGTGTCTAATTGGAGTTCTTCTTTCTCCCGGTCCAACCTTAGACGGTGTAGGCCGCTCAAACTCACCTTCTGGTTTTAAATTATCTTGAGGCTTTTTAGGAGTAGGTCTTTCTGCAGGACTCCAACCTGGCTTGTGCGGTCTTTCAAAATCGCCTTCGGGATGCAAGTTATCATGGTGTCTAATTGGAGTTCTTCTTTCTCCTGGCCCAACCTTAGTTGGCGTAGGACGCTCAAACTCACCTTCTGGTTTTAAATTATCTTGAGGCTTTTTAGGAGTAGGTCTTTCCGCCGGTTGATATTTGGGTTTATCAGGACGCTCAAAATCGCCTTCTGGGTGCAAATTATCTTCATGACGTATAATTTCGGTTTTTTGGAAGCCAGTTGAGTATTCATCGCGTTTTCTATATTCATTGAACTCTCCAACCATTTTTAGGTTATCTTCGTGTCTTACAATTTCACATTTATCTCCTCTAACTACTTTATAGTCATCTCTGGAACGTAAATCTGTGAATTCGCCTTCAACTCTTAAATTATCTTCACGTCTAATAACTTGCGTACGGTCAGTAATAGTCGTTTTGCTATAATCATCCCTTCTGCGTATATCCCATTCACCTTCCATTCTGAGATTATCCTCGTGTTTTATTATCTCGTTTCTTTTATTCACTTCTAATTTGGAATAATCGTCTCTTCGTCTGATATCCCATTCGCCTTCCATTTTCAGATTATCTTCGTGCTTAACAATCTCAACTCTTTCTCCTTTTACAATTTTGTAATCGTCTCTTCTGCTAATTGTCATGTCACCTTCAGGTTTTAAGTTGTCATGATGCTTTATCGGCTTTCTTAATTCAGCAGGACCCACTTCTATTATATCTGGACGTTCAAATTCTCCCTCGGGTTTCAAATTATCCTCAGGCTTTTTAGCAATTGGTCTTTCTGCTGGTTTATATTTTGGTTTTTCCGGACGGTCAAAATCTCCTTCTGGGCGCAAGTTATCATCGTGTTTAATAGGAGTTCTACGCTCAGCAGATCCAACTTTTGTTGGTGATGGTCTTTCGAAATCTCCTTCTGGACGAAGATTATCTTCTGGTCGTTTTTGTTTAGGCCTTTCAGTAGGTATATAACCTGGTTTGGAAGGACGTTCAAAGTCACCTTCTGGATGCAAGTTATCTTCTGGACGTTTAGCAGTAGGTCTTTCTGTGGGCCTGTATTTTGGTTTTTCGGGTCGTTCGAAATCTCCTTCTGGTCTTAAATTGTCGTCGTGTTTTATGGGTGTCCTACGTTCAGCTGGACCCACCTTGTGAGGCGTAGGTCTTTCAAAATCGCCTTCAGGACGGAGATTATCCTCTGGTCGTTTTTGTTTGGGTCTTTCTGCCGGAACATAACCAGGTTTCTCCGGGCGTTCAAAGTCACCTTCTGGATGCAAGTTATCTTCTGGACGTTTGGCAGTAGGTCTTTCTGTGGGCCTGTATTTTGGTTTTTCGGGTCGTTCGAAATCTCCTTCTGGTCTTAAGTTATCGTCATGTTTTATGGGACTCCTACGTTCAGCTGGACCCACTTTGGTTGGAGAAGGTCTCTCAAAATCACCTTCAGGACGGAGATTATCCTCTGGTCGTTTTTGTTTGGGTCTTTCTGCTGGAACATAACCAGGTTTCTCCGGGCGTTCAAAGTCACCTTCTGGATGCAAGTTATCTTCTGGACGTTTAGCAGTAGGTCTTTCTGTGGGCCTGTATTTTGGTTTTTCGGGTCGTTCGAAATCTCCTTCTGGTCTTAAATTGTCGTCGTGTTTTATGGGTGTCCTACGTTCAGCTGGACCCACCTTGTGAGGCGTAGGTCTTTCAAAATCGCCTTCAGGACGGAGATTATCCTCTGGTCGTTTTTGTTTGGGTCTTTCTGCCGGAACATAACCAGGTTTCTCCGGGCGTTCAAAGTCACCTTCTGGATGCAAGTTATCTTCTGGACGCTTGGCAGTAGGTCTTTCTGTGGGCCTGTATTTTGGTTTTTCGGGTCGTTCGAAATCTCCTTCTGGTCTTAAGTTATCGTCATGTTTTATGGGAGTTCTACGTTCAGCTGGACCCACTTTGTGAGGCGTAGGTCTTTCAAAATCGCCTTCAGGACGGAGATTATCCTCTGGTCGTTTTTGTTTGGGTCTTTCTGCTGGAACATAACCAGGTTTCTCCGGGCGTTCAAAGTCACCTTCTGGATGCAAGTTATCTTCTGGACGTTTAGCAGTAGGTCTTTCTGTGGGCCTGTATTTTGGTTTTTCGGGTCGTTCGAAATCTCCTTCTGGTCTTAAGTTATCGTCATGTTTTATGGGAGTTCTTCTTTCAGCTGGGCCAACTTTGGTTGGAGAAGGTCTCTCAAAATCACCTTCAGGACGGAGATTATCCTCTGGTCGTTTTTGTTTGGGTCTTTCTGCTGGAACATAACCCGGTTTCTCCGGGCGTTCAAAGTCACCTTCTGGATGCAAGTTATCTTCTGGACGTTTAGCAATAGGTCGTTCCGTGGGCCTGTATTTTGGTTTTTCAGGTCGTTCAAAATCTCCTTCTGGTCTTAAGTTATCGTCATGTTTTATGGGAGTTCTACGTTCAGCTGGACCCACTTTGTGAGGCGTAGGTCTTTCAAAATCGCCTTCAGGACGGAGATTATCCTCTGGTCGTTTTTGTTTGGGTCTTTCTGCCGGAACATAACCAGGTTTCTCCGGGCGTTCAAAGTCACCTTCTGGATGCAAGTTATCTTCTGGACGTTTAGCAGTAGGTCTTTCTGTGGGCCTGTATTTTGGTTTTTCGGGTCGTTCGAAATCTCCTTCTGGTCTTAAGTTATCGTCATGTTTTATGGGAGTTCTACGTTCAGCTGGACCCACTTTGTGAGGCGTAGGTCTTTCAAAATCGCCTTCAGGACGGAGATTATCCTCTGGTCGTTTTTGTTTGGGTCTTTCTGCTGGAACATAACCAGGTTTCTCCGGGCGTTCAAAGTCACCTTCTGGATGCAAGTTATCTTCTGGACGTTTGGCAGTAGGTCTTTCTGTGGGCCTGTATTTTGGTTTTTCGGGTCGTTCGAAATCTCCTTCTGGTCTTAAGTTATCGTCATGTTTTATGGGAGTTCTTCTTTCAGCTGGGCCAACTTTGGTTGGAGAAGGTCTTTCAAAGTCACCTTCTGGTCGGAGATTATCTTGTGGTCGTTTTTGTTTGGGTCTTTCAACTGATTTATATTCTGGTTTTTCTGGTCGTTCGAAATCTCCCTCTGGTCTTAAGTTATCCTCAGGCTTTTTGGGTGTTGGACGTTCAGAAGGTCTATATTTTGGTTTCTCGGGCCTCTCGAAATCACCTTCTGGTCTAAGGTTATCTTCAGGTCTTTTTTGTTTCGGTCTTTCAACGGGAGACCATTCTGGTTTTTCTGGGCGTTCGAAATCTCCCTCTGGTCTTAAGTTATCCTCAGGTTTTTTGGGTGTTGGACGTTCAGAAGGTCTATATTTTGGTTTTTCAGGTCTCTCGAAATCGCCTTCTGGTCTAAGGTTATCTTCAGGTCTTTTCTGTTTCGGTCTTTCAACGGGAGACCATTCTGGTTTTTCTGGGCGTTCGAAATCTCCTTCTGGTCTTAAGTTATCCTCAGGTTTTTTAGGTGTTGGACGTTCAGAAGGTCTATATTTTGGTTTATCAGGTCTCTCGAAATCGCCTTCTGGTCTAAGGTTATCTTCAGGTCTTTTCTGTTTCGGTCTTTCAACGGGAGACCATTCTGGTTTTTCTGGGCGTTCGAAATCTCCTTCTGGTCTTAAGTTATCCTCAGGTTTTTTAGGTGTTGGACGTTCAGAAGGTCTATATTTTGGTTTTTCAGGTCTCTCGAAATCGCCTTCTGGTCTAAGGTTATCTTCAGGTCTTTTCTGTTTCGGTCTTTCAACGGGAGACCATTCTGGTTTTTCTGGGCGTTCGAAATCTCCTTCTGGTCTTAAGTTATCCTCAGGTTTTTTAGGTGTTGGACGTTCAGAAGGTCTATATTTTGGTTTTTCAGGTCTCTCGAAATCGCCTTCTGGTCTAAGGTTATCTTCAGGTCTTTTCTGTTTCGGTCTTTCAACGGGAGACCATTCTGGTTTTTCTGGGCGTTCGAAATCTCCTTCTGGTCTTAAGTTATCCTCAGGTTTTTTGGGTGTTGGACGTTCAGAAGGTCTATATTTTGGTTTCTCAGGTCTCTCGAAATCACCTTCTGGTCTAAGGTTATCTTCAGGTCTTTTTTGTTTCGGTCTTTCAACGGGAGACCATTCTGGTTTTTCTGGTCGTTCGAAATCTCCCTCTGGTCTAAGGTTATCTTCAGGCCTTTTCTGTTTCGGTCTTTCTGCAGGAGACCATTCTGTTTTCTCTGGTCGCTCAAAATCACCTTCAGGTCTTAAATTATCATCAGGTTTCCTTTGTTTAGGTCTTTCAGCAGGAATAAATTTCTCGGGTGTTCTCTTCTCAAACTCTCCCTCTGGTTTAAGATTATCTTTTGGTTTAGTTGGTTTAGGGCGTTCAACATTTTTGGGAAGGTAATCTTCTTTAGATTTTGGAGTTCCATAGAAAGGACCTTCTGGTTTTAAATTGTCATGATGAATTACAACTGTTTGACTAAAATCAGTAACATCATAATTTTTGTAAACATTTTGACTGGTAGTAGTAGTTTCAAAGGTTTCAGTCGAATAAAATTTATCTACGTCGTCTTTTGTCCATGTTCTTCTTCTTACCGGGCGTTCTACAACAACAAGTTCACCAGTGAAGTCAGTCTTGTTTGTAGTAATATCTAGAAAATAAAAACAAATTATCGTTACTAGTGAAAAAGTACATTGAAATCAGCAATAATATCATAGAAGAAGCATATTCAAAAATAACTTACCAGTGAACTTTCCTTCAATTATGAGATTATCTTCACGGCGAACAATATCGGCTCTGTCCGCAGTAAATACCTTATAATCTTCAGTGATAGTTGTGGTACTAGTAAAGTCTCCCTCTGGTCTCAAATTATCTTGCGGTTTCTTCACAACGGGCTTTTCTGCAGGCTTCCAATCTTCTGGTTTGCGTTTTTCGAACTCTCCTTCAGGTTTAAGATTATCTTCTGGACGTTTTGGTTTAGGTCTTTCAGTGGGCGACCAAGTAGGTTTTTCTGGACGTTCAAAATCGCCTTCTGGTCTCAAATTATCTTCAGGTCTCTTTTGTTGTGGTCTTTCTGCTGGGCTCCAGCTTGGTTTGTCAGGCCTTTCAAAGTCTCCTTCAGGTTTCAAGTTATCTTGAGGTTTTCTAGCTTCAGGTCTGTCACCAGGACGCCATTTTTCTGGCGTTCGTTTTTCAAAGTCTCCTTCCGGTTTCAAATTATCTTCAGGTCTTCTTTGCTTCGGTCGTTCGGCTGGACTCCATTCAGGTTTTTCTGGTCTCTCGAAGTCTCCTTCTGGCCGCAGGTTATCATGTGGTTTTCTAATTTCAGGTCTCTCACCTATAAAGACATACAATGTGTGATAAAATAATAAGTTCATTTATCATCTCTACCATTATAATCGTCTATTTACCTGGACGCCATTTTTCCGGTGTACGTTTTTCAAAATCTCCTTCGGGTTTCAAGTTATCCTCTGGTTTTTTTTGTTGTGGACGCTCTGCAGGTTTCCATTCTGGTCGTTCAGGTCTTTCAAAGTCTCCTTCGGGTTTTAAATTATCATCGGGTTTTCGAATTTCTGGTCTATCTCCTGGTCTCCATTTTTCTGGTGTTCGTTTTTCGAAATCTCCTTCAGGACGTAAATTATCTTCGGGCCTTTTTTGCTGTGGTCGTTCAGCAGGTTGCCATCCAGGTTTATCGGGCCTCTCAAATTCTCCTTCTGGTCTCAAATTATCTTCTGGTTTTTTAGGTGCTGGTCTATCTCCGGGCTGCCATTTTTCAGGTTTACGTTTCTCGAAATCGCCTTCTGGTTTCAAATTATCCTCTGGTTTTCTCACAGGAGCTCGATCTCCCGGTTTCCACTCTTCAGGCTTGTATCTTTCAAATTCACCTTCCGGTTTTAAATTGTCTTCTGGTTTTTTCTGTTTGGGCCTTTCAGCTGGCTTCCATTCTTCTGGCTGACGCTTAACAAAATCGCCTTCGGGTTTCAAATGATCTTGAGGCTTAACAGTGGGGTAACGTTCTCCTTTTACAGCGTTGTAATCATCTTTAGGTTGGCCGAGGAAAGGTCCTTCAGGATGAAGGTGATCATTATAATTGTCCGGGTTGTGAGGGCATGTATGTCGTCTGAAATAATAAAATAAAATTATATTAAATTCATAATCTCGATTGAAACAATGAAAATAAAACTTGAAAAAGCCGATTCAAAACAGATATAAGAAGGGCATTGAGTTGCTTAACATACTATTTTGTCGGGAAGTTTTTTAGTCGGGGATTTAATATTGGGATAAGTGCAGTACTGCCAAGGACAGTACCTTGAAAGAGATGTATTCATCTCATATGTTTTCATTTAAAAAATTCATTAATGATAAAAAATATCTAAATTTTTAATGAGTTTTGATGTAACTGTAATTTTTATTAATATATTGGAATTTGTATGTTGAATATCAAGAACAGAAAATCTCCTTATAAGCTAAAAAAGTTGGATAACGGATAATATAAAATCCTGAACTGAACTGAAGTGAACGCTGAAATTAGAGAAGTGTTAAATGAAGAGACTATTACCAGATTTATAGAATCTAATATGATGAGAAAAATAGTGACGAAGTAACAGAATGGAAGCCTTCAGAAAACCAGCCCAGAGGAAGACCGAAAAGCTAATGGGAGTCAAATAACAAAACTAAACAAAATGGAAGTCCGCGGATGTTGGAGTAATACCCAGGTCAGGAAAATATGGATCAAAATATCGGAAAAACCCAACCGTCGTTGTTAATTTCGACGAACTGGCTCAAGTTTTTCTACAAGAAAACTGCCCTGTACAGCAATTATACGAAAATTGAGTACGCAACTTACTAGCATTATAGAATGCTCCAAAATCTGAGAATAATATTGGTCATCACAAATACATTCAATTCATTAAATTTACTAAATTTCATAAACCTAACCTAACCTAAATCTCCCACCAACAAGTGCAGCAGCTCATCAACACATGAATCGTGTTTATTACCAAATTCAAAAATGGTTAGGACATGATTTAGAACCTCAAGAATGGGGCTGGGTACTCCAAAATGAGTTTCTGCAGCCAATAACTACACTATTACCACCAGCTCCAGATGAATTACTCAGTAGAATATTTTGTAATTGTACAAATGGTTGTGGTTTACGCTGCGGATGCAGCAAATCGGGCTTGCAATGCACTTTAGCTTGTGGACAATGCAATGGGCAAGCTTGTCTCAATGCTGTTGTATTGCAAGACGATACCGAGGAAGAAACTGCATTTGATCCAGAAATTTTAGAAGGTTTGGAGACAATCATGCAGGTAAACGAAGATGGTGAAGATGAAATTGAAATTTTCAATTTCCTAGGAGATTCGCGGTTGACCTTGTATTACAGTATATATGCCTGAGCGCTGGGTGCTCTCTATCTCGATGTGGCTTGAGCGTACAGAAAAAAAGTTGAGACAAAAGTTGTGGCAAATTTTTTTATCTTTAATTTTCATAATAGTTGTTGAAGTGATTGGTACCATAGAAACGGAGATAATTGCAAAAAACCGATTTTCATGACCTTTGACCTTGAATAACTTCCGACGCAGACACGAGATAATATCAGACTTTTGAGAAATGAAGCTGTATACTAGTTTCCAGCTTATTATCTCAAATTCCTAGGTGAAACCCTAAAGTGACTGGATTAAGAAGCATTGAATGCGTTTTACCACTAAATTCAACGTGATTTAACAATTTTATTTCAATATTTCAAATAGTTGACTGTTTTGAGAAAAAAATTAATGTTTGTCTGTATGAGATTCTAAATAATCATTTTACGCCTACTCTTTTCAAATTATTTCAATCCAACAACTATCACTTGTTTTCGACCAAAATTTAAAACCACCCTACCTCTTAAATTTCCCAATATTCCTTGTAGTAAACCTTCCCAATAATTTATTCATACGTTTATGTCTTATTCCAACATACACATACTATATATCGTTCCATCTTTCCTATTGTATTCATATATTTCCACTTTCAATTTTCAGTCGAGTTCAAGAAACCTCGTTTTAAATCACAATCGGGTGTTCAAAATATCAATTTCCGTACACAAAAAATGTAGTAGATAATCGATACCGAAGTCATTCTTACATTCAATCAATACAAGAAGTATAGATAACAATAATGTAGCTACAATACTAGCTCGTTCTATTATCAAAGTAGCACTAAAGCGTCAACCTGTGCTTGATATGGTGGCCTACTTTAATCCCATTAGACCTAGAGAAGTTAGAAGTCAGATCGATCAACACAATATTTGTTTTCAGTCCTGGAGTTTGGTTAATTGCTTATTTTTATGTAATTGTGGGGTAACTACATCGGTAAAAATAAAATTCGGTATCATTAGTACATAAAATATTAATTATTCTATTGCTCAGGGCTACAAAAAAATTTACAGGGTACGTTCAATAATTTTTTATAAAACGAAACGAAAAAAAAAACGTTCAATTAACAGTTTTCATTTCTTGTGCACATCATTCAGAAATTCATAATAGCGGTCGCTTCGTGCTTTAACTATTTCCACAGTTATGATAATGTATCGTTTTTCGTATTTATTCACACTCTTTCTTCTCGTGGCGTGCACTAATAAACACTGTCTCTACGTTCTTAATTTATTTACACACTATACTATACACTTAACTAATAATAATTTACTTATAATTATAATTTAAATAATTTCTGCGATTACTTTCACTAATTCGTTCTTTTAACTACGACTATTTATTATAAACTAACTAACTGCGTTTACACGAATCATTTATATTCCTTAATGAAATTTTACAAGTTCTAGAACAAAAAGAATGACAAGAAATGAATGAATAGATTTTCTTAGAAATAATTTAGAAGAAATACTGTAAATAAACCGGCTTCTATAATGAAAAGTTCATCAAAGTCGCGCGCGCCATTTATAAAAAACAGATGCCTCGCGAATTTGCCGAATTTTAAAATTCCGTTATAGCTGGACAGGGCAGGCCTAAGGACCCATTTGGCGTAATTATTCGTAACAGTAATCAGGTTACTTTTTTGTTCCATTATAAGCTCATGGGAAGTCAATCGAGCTACAGCTCTCAAGGTGAATGGAAATCGTAGACGAGATCGGGAAAAACAATTCGTTTGGTCCAAGTCCACAAAGTAAATACATACATAATACAGAAATTATTTAGTCAAACACTTCCTAGAGATACAGTTATATGTTACTTTCAATAATGATTCTTTTTTCTTTCACAAAACCAAACTGAAACCAACTCGAGAGCTGATTTTATCGTTTAATATTCGCTGCTATAAAACCAAATAGAAATGAATTTTCATTATTTGGTTTCAATCAGTTAAATTAATTGAATTAGCCTAAATGTTTGATATATATTAAGTACCAAATGCCAAATATAAAGCCTCAGATTTATTTGGGCAAAAATATATCCATTTTCTTCTGAAAATTATATACTTTTTTTTAAATTAATTATTGTAGCTAAAGAGATTTTTTAATAAGAGAATTTTTAGATCAAGAAATATATTAAATTTGGAAAAGATTTGAGGTGTTTAAATACCACAAAAATTCAAATCAGAACTCAAAGAAAAACAGCAAGCAAAGTGAAGAAAATAAATAGTTTTTATAAGAATCTCTTCTTAACCACAAACAATATTTATACTTTTAATCTACATCTACTAGTGACGTTCATTCAAACTGCAAAAATTAATAGGAATAATCATGCGAGAAATTCTGTGGTTGGTAGACTTGCTTCAAACCATTTTCTATCACATCCACACATATAACATCGATAACCTATAAATTCGTATGCCCTACTCGATAGACAGACAGATAAAATTAGTTATTTATGCAACAAGTGAGTAAAGTAATAATAAACCTTACGCATGAGATAATGATCGTCTGGAGCTTGGAACAGAAACTTATTAATTTCTTCACTGGCAAATGTCTTAGATTTTCTAGGTCTATAGCCAATTGATTTATTTTTCAAATATGCAGAGTTTCGAGTATTTACTGATGTCTTATTAGGGTGCCTTTCAGTTTTGATTAAGTCGACTACAGTATTGAGGACTTCCACATTTTGGATTTCGTTTAAAATGAAATACAGTTGAATTATTTCAACCTCTATTAGGTACATCTAGTTTTAATTTCTAATCTATTATCACAATTTTCTTGTTTGGGTCACAATTCCAATATTTTTTTCATCTGTCATTATCAGATTTCGTTAAGGAAGTCGTACCACAACGTGCAATACCTCATCTGATTCTTGACTTTAACATTAAGAGTTTTTTTTATACAGTTCCATTACTCACAACCCTTCCAGAATGATTGCTGAAAGGGAAAACCCAATTGGGTAAAGAGAGCGAAGAATCTGACCACAGTAAACATATGAAGAATAAAATAAATAAAAATTTTTAACAAGAATTAGTATAGTGATCACATGATCTACACGAAGATACAAAAAATTGTGGTTTTGGCACTAGGGGATCATCACATTATTCTCTAAATAGTCATAAATACCTAAACAGTGTATCTATCTGTAAATTGGTCGTAAAAGTATAGAATTTTTCATAATATGAAACAAATATCGAAAATCTATCATATTTTAATTAGAATTTAATATGTTTATATATGAGTTGCTACCATCAAAATCCACGTTTAAATAGTTTAGAGATTTGACAGTCTTAATGTGGTTACCAACTACAAAACTGTTTTTCGAAGTGAACTCAATTTTTCTCTCTAAGTTACAAAATTTTTTTGCATTGACATAAGTTTATTTCAGGAGTGGTTACTTAAGTTTGCTATTCAGAATATTTGTTAAATCAATATACCTTGTATGCAGTAAATTTTTGAAATATTGACAAAGTTACTGATAAAAAATGTTTACCAATATCTCCAATAAATATATTATTAAACTATTTTAAAGTATATAAAATAAAACAACAGTCTAGATAAACCTTCACTTATATCGAATCAGATATTGAGTGATCAAATATTTATCCTTTATGCTCTCGTTTTAGAAAAAAATAATTTTATCAAAAATAAATAAAAAATATTCTAATCAAAGTAATTTGTGAGACAAGTTGTGTAATTTTTATCACTAACTTCACACATCAACGGCTAAGTAAAATCAAAAATTTTGTGCTAGCATAACCCACGACGGGTTAAAACTATCTGTATATGGCGAAATACTTATAGTAAAATCATGAAAATTTCTACGTTTGGGTTTTCGGATACGATCTTTTTAACTAACTGTAACTTTGTTATTTTGAATGGAACAGTTTGTATATTAATACATTTTTGAAATCGACGTAAAATTTCAGTATACTTTTGTCAAAAAACTTTTTTCAAAAAATTTTACTGTTGCAGACCCTTATAAATTATTTTTTAAAGATATGAAAATGGATTCTGTTCGGTTGCTTTTAGCAAGGTCAGACGTATTTGAATCAATATTGAAAAATTTTTTATTTTACACAGGGTGTGTATAAAAAGTGTTCAAAGTTTAACTTCGTAAATATCAAATTTCTTTATTTTTTTAAATAGAACTACCCGGTATTTTCTATTTTAATGCGTTCAGGGGTAAAAATAAGGCATATTTATGCAGACTTTCCTACACTTAAGCCTTACAGTTATCCAGATATTAAATGTTTTCTGTAAATTTTTAGATATGGAGGTGTGGTGTAAATTTTATTTTGACCCATTGATACAAGTACTAAGAAATAAAAAAGTAAAGGGAGAAATTTATTTAAACTATGTAAGCCTATACACATGACGTACACAACAGAGTTTAGATTGATATGCCACTTTTATCTTATAATCACACGGTCCTAATTAAAAAAAACAATCAAGTAACTGAGACTAATATAGGAGGTCATACTAGCATATATATACAGTAATTGTAAACAAAAAACAAAAGTTTTGACTCTGACGGTCGAATTCGAGATACAGTCAAAGTGTTAAACTAAAAATTCTTCATATAAATGATGTTATAATTTTGATTAGATTGACCACATTATAAATTAGAATAATTAACATCTTCCGTTCCTATTCTCAGTCTCGACCTTCAACGATAACCAAACGATATTTTAATATCCTTGTTTTTTTCTATACTGATGGTTGTTAATAACATATCATTTAGCTGTTAAAATGTAGAAATAAACGTATACGAAAAATATAGGTATTTCAATGATTATTTTAGATATTTTTTTATGATTAATATGTCTATTTAAGGGTGACGAGGTGGACGTAAATCCTCTTCATTGGAACGACCTTGTGACTATTACAGCTCTATGTATGCTTTTTATTACTTATAGGATCTTCAGGTTCATTTTTCTATAGAAAAGTTGCTATGCTTCGGATTATTTTGCACTGTAACCATGTAGAATTCACTATCGAATTCTAAATGTCCTTTCACAAGGTCATATCAGTTCGCAGTTCAGTTTCAGTCTCAGTCGAACTGTCAATTCTTCCTAGGTGTAAAAGGATAAAAATTGAAAGCAAAGCTAAACTTAGACGGAGAGTTGACGGAATGGACAGACAGCTCATGCCTCGGTTTGGATCTGTCTGTTCTCGGTGTCATTTTAGTCATAGAAACGATCAGATCTAAAGTGCAACTACAGTAATTAGAGATAAAGGAAAATAACCTTGATAGGATCTCCACTATAGGGGCATCCCTTAATACTAAATTAAGATAAACCCTTTATTAGATAAGCCGCTACCACACGATGCGTCCAATGCTTCCAACGTTGGATGATTGGACGCCTCGTGTGATCGTAGTGAGTATGTTATTCGAGGAATGTTTTGCTTCAACATTGGCCATGGAAAATCGGTTTTTTTACCCTTAATTGGAACTAAATTGAAACTAACACTTGTGATATAACTATACACACTTCTTGACCTTTTTGGAATGAATGCGTGTTTTGTATGAAAAACCGAAGTTACCATTTATATCTGTTGTATGCCAGTAATCACTGTTTGGCGACGTTTTCATTTCTTTAGGTAAATTTAGATAAGGTTTCAGCTTTTGTTCACTGTTCCGCCAACGCTGGAAGGAGAATGTTGGGGCAAACGTTGGAAGCATCGTGTAGTACCTACTTTAGACTGTACTTCCAATGTACACGTCAAAATAAAGTTTGTTCATTATTAGTATAACAGCACTTATTGTTGGAGATGGTAAATATCATCGTCATTACTTTATTCTGAGGCTGGACTCACTTTTTCATCGAGTTATAGCAATAACTAGCTGATGGAAGGCTCAATATCACTTAAGTAACAAGGGATATTATCGTGATGGACAAACTAACATGCACCATATGACAAATAACATCAAACTAGTCATTCAACCAATAATAAAAGGGAAATCATTAATAACTATACGATAATTTGTTATCGAGATACATACAAGTGTTAATATATTTCACCTTTGAAAGGAGACATTCGGCTCAAAATGAATAAACGTATTCATTATAAGCAATTATTCATGTATGTTTTTTTATAGCATTTTGTCATGTCTATAAATAGACATAGAAACGTTAGTGTTATTGTATTCACGGCCAAACTTGAATAGAAAAATGGCAAGTTTTAAAATTTGTTAGCCTCCAAGCGATCGTTTAGTTTATTCCTACGATCTGCGCCCAAGAATACAAGCAACCGGTTATTTCTTGCATAACACACACTTATTTACACATTTAGACATCAGTAGCGTGACGGTTTGTTTTATACATTTGAAAAAATTTATTGGAAATTGAATAATTGCAGTGATGATTCATTATATTTTTGAAAGAGGAATATTTGATAAAAATGACATTGATTATCTATTTTCGGTAACTAAATTTAGCCATAGACATCGTTAAACATTAACTTGACTTAATTGGGCCTGGTGAAACGTATGGCTGCTGTTACAGCCATTCGATTCTCCTGCCGCTGCTTTCCACATCTTCCAAGCGGTCCGCAGGTCTTTGCTAATTTGATACGCCCATCTTCTCCTAGGCCTTCCTGGCGAGGGTCTTAAATAATGTTTGCTTATAAACATTCTCTCTCTCTCTCTCTATGAGAAATAATCTAACAGGGTTAAATCATTGAGTATTTTACATATTGACGTACTTTTAGTTCAATGTACCTATTATGTTGCATTCCAGTTGCAGTTATGTTGAATCATCTAAATCATCGATAAATTCTCACAACTAAGTTTGCAAACAAATCACATATCTTTCTAAAGTCAAGCTAGATGGGCAAGCTATTGAATATAGAACAGAAGATATCTGAGACAGACTCTAGATGGTAAACTCTAACCATTAAAGCTACGGAAGGTGTGCCTTCATAGGACCTGAACCCTTTTGTGGAATCAAGTAGAGAACAATAGAGAAAAAACTGGTAAAGAAGGTAGATAGGAAAAAACCTGGAACAATCTACAAGGATTGAGATAGGCAAAGATAATCCTGGGAAACTATAACCAAGGAAGATCGATCTGTTGAATGCACAAACCTAGGCAAATATACGAAAACTGACTGGAATTTTGTCGAAGCATTGCCGCCTCGATGGACACCTAAAGACGCTAGGTTTAGCAGAGAGTGCAACTTCCAAACTCTGTCCATTCATAGAGGACAAACCTCTATCCACATTTTCTCGAAATAAGGGAGGTTACGGTACTCCAGAGTATTACAATGGAGGGTATGATATAAAAGAGCCATCCTACATCCTGAACACTGATCAGCTGTGAATACTGAGTATCCCCAGTGTCACAGCTAGAAAAGGCGGCTCAATAGGTTCTTTGGATAGTCGTGTACATTACATCCTACTCAGAACATACTTACAAGGTCATGGATTTTCTAAAAAACAGGCTGATTATTCCATCCTTGTAAATACCCAAGTAAAAACAACAAAATTCTTTGTGGTCTACGAGAGAAAAAGTTTGATAACCTCTAATTTAAACAAATATTTATCAACAAACTTAATTGTGTAGTTGAGATTTTGTACTCCACTTTTCCTAACAATAAAAGGATCTTTTTTGAAATTATCGTATGCTCTAGGTTTTAATAGATGACTAAATTCAGGTGTTTTTGAGTAGATTCAGAATCTTTAATTTTACTTTTATTTCAATTTTGCTTTTCCGTCACTAAACATCTTCATATATTCCATAATCATCATTATTGTTGTGCATGTTTTTTCCTTGTTTTCTATCGTTCAACGATACGATTTATAATTTTCATTAACAATTAGCACAATTTCTTTTTTTTCCTCTACATTTAATACCCTGGCATATTTATTGGAATTTATTGTATTTCTAAATATGTATTTGAAGTTTATTGTTGTGTAAGTGAAATGACATCTTAATTAAAAATGTACTTACGGATACTATTATAGAGTACAGAAAGAAAAATGTACTAAATCAACGTTTCAAACATTTTAGAAATATAACTATATATTTTACAAAATTAAATAAAGTTTATCGATAAAGGCCGCTTGACATGATGCAATACAACGTGCAATGCAATGAAAGACGCAATTTTTCTTGATCAAAAGCATGCGCAAATGAAGTTCATTCGATTGTTTCATGCAAGATGTTGACATCATCGATTTTGTGGCATTTTTATTGTATACAACTTGCAAAATACTAGATAAAAATTGAGGTTAGGTATTTGTTTACTTTTACTGTTTACAGAGACTTACACTTTGTATTGCATTAACGGCCTTAACAACTTTACTGTTAAGCATAATTTATAGTTTCCAAAATACTTCGTATGTAACTGAAAACTTTTAATTACTGATAGTTAAATTTAGCCAAACAAAACTTTTTATGAATTATTCTTGATATTAATAAAAAAAAGTTTCCAATACATCGCGAACTTAAGTTGACACATTGTATATCAACTTCTCAACCAAGTATTTATTATTGTACTACTAACCTTGATCGCTTTATCTAAAAACTGACACAAATTAAATTCTGAAGAGGGTTACCAAATTAATTGAGATGTACATCAAAAAAAATAAATATATTATATTTTATTCGTGATGTAGGTACAATATTTGTGAATTATACATATTGAAAAAGACTCTGAATTTTAAATGAAGGAAAATTATTAAACAATTTTAAGAAAATCGGGCAACTAAGGAAAATAAAGAATTATCAATGAACTACCCTTAGTAAGGATGTAAAAATAAATGTATGATATATTTGTTCAAGAAGTATATCCGCCAAATGGGCTGATAGAAATTTATTGCTAGATGCTTCGGAGGATATTGTAGGAATCAAAGTTGTAGAGCTCAATCTTTGACGAAGCTCTGAGTGGAGTCCAATATTTGGAATTCTAGCAATATCACGAATAGAGAAATCTAGTTTCATTCCCGTTTCGCAGGATCTGCTGTTATTTTCGAGCAGAGTTTCTATTTGGATAGGTTTTTATGGGGCTACAATTTTTAATACTAGACCAACAAATGGTGAGGAACTAAAGCACGAGAGCATTAGAGTAAAATCAGTCAAAAATGATCAAATTGAATTATTTGCTTACTTCTTTTCCGTAACTTTTTATTATCATAGAATTGGTAAGAAAAATTTGATATTTGTACAACTTTCCAAACTTTACGAAAAAGGTTATTTAACAAAGAAAAAATGAAATATATAGGTACCAATAGGCATAGATAAATACTCGTAAAACATGTAACTTTAAGCTATAAACTCTCGTTTAAAATATTTTTGATTACATTGAAAATACTAATGGAAACATCTTAAATGTCTAATAGTAATGTAACCAAATTGGAAGAATGTATCATTGTTTCTTTCCCGTTTTTCGAGGTAAACAAAAAAATGTCTTTGGATGATACGCTAATGTACCGTGATATAAGAAACTCCGTGGTATTCTCGGAACATAACAAAGAATTGCCTAGTCTCTCGTCATTGATTACTCAATAGCAAATAAAAAATTAGGTTCGAGGAGCACGTAATAAACTTTTTCTTTTTTAAAAAACAAGAATGTTGGGTGGAAACCGATTACTTAAACCGTATATTACAACATATTCTAAACACCGCCGATGGAATACATCTATACATAACTTACATTAGAAGGGTTTTTATGGAAAATAATCGAAGCTTACCTAGTAAGAGCTTGTCTGTTTAAACAATATCGCGTTATAACCGTTCATGCTTGTAACTGATGTAATCAGAAATGTTTTTAAGGATTATATTTGTTATTCAACATTGTAATTTGTTTGTTAACCACAGGGGTGAATTCTTTGTCTTCACATATTTCTGAAAAATGATAATATAAAAACCAATAAAATAGTTTTTTAATTCTTTAAGTCTTTAAAAGAATTAGTACTCAACTTGTATTATTGAAAAAAGATTTTTGACGATTTTCCATTCGAGAATATCATTCGTAAAATATTAATCAAAATAACTGGGGAAATAAGATAGAAGAATGGCATTTGTAAAGTTGCAATGAAACCATAGATTTCAGATAAATACGTTGGTTGCGATTTATATTCCTATCCTAACAATTAAACAAATATTTATGATTGACACGAATATGAGTTTGAGCCGATTTTCATGTACTTCTATCACCTCGACTGAGGTATTTCCAAAATTACCACAGAAAAGGCAGCTTCATATGTTGAATATCATATCGGGTGAATAGTCCAACAACTCTACTTTCTAACTTAAAATTTTTGAGCAAAGTTAAAAGACCCTGTATTGTCATGATGTAAAATGATCGACTCCGAACGTCTCCAGTAAGTTCCTGCAAACAATTTTTTACATAATCTCAAAGAAACAGGTAACAATTTGATTCTTCCACCGTCTTGAAATATCCACATAGTAATTATTTGTTTTATTTCGGAGTCATGCTAAGTAGATTCGTCGTATACACAGTCTGTAATTCATTATCAGTTTTATTAACATAGCAATGTTCCAGTCGACGCGTTACAACTTGAACGGTTCTTTAACGACCAAATAATCATAATCTATGCACAATTAAATTCAAATAGTGAATATCTGTCACGTCTAAATTCATTATACCAGCATCCTACAATATTATAGGATAAGACTTCTTCGCTAATAATGTAGAGATAATGTACGTCGACAGTAAGGAAAACGGAGTTTTCATTTTATGCAAACAATACTAATCGCATTCAAATTAAAAAATGTTGTGAACGAGATTAGGTACACCAATGAAGTTCTTACCGGAAACATCAGTGACAGTCAGTACTGCCAATTCCTGTTCACCAAAGAAGTTCTTACCGGAAACATCAGTGACAGTCAGTACTGCCAATTCCTGTTCACCAAAGAAGTTTTACCGGAAACATCAGTGACAGTCAGTACTGCCAATTCCAAAAATATAACTAGCAATCCTGTCAGTATTACTGATTTGATAGGTATCCTTTAAAATTCAGTTGAAACTTATTTATTGAAATTATATACTATCAGAAATGTGTTCCCCAAGCGCTGCACTTCAAAATTAACAGTGGGGGTCAGATAATAAAATGTAGACAAAGATATCACAGTTCGTTTAAAGTAACATTAAATATTGGACGTTTGTTGCTTCATTTGAAGGTTTTAAATGAAAACAATTCCAAGTTCAAACATCCGAAATAAAAGAATGAAAACCGACGCAGCCAGTATTACTAACTCCTAATATCAAAAATCCCATTTTCGAGCGGATTACCTTCCACCTCTACTTTTTCTTTTCCATCAGTTGATCATATTTGTTGAGCTGCTTAATCTTATCTATGCTACGTTCACACGTTTGCTGAGGCTTGGCAAATGTCAACAACCCTCAAGTCTTCGCAAACGTTTGGAATCCAGTTACACTCTTGCGAGACAACACATTAAATGACTCATTTAGAACCAATAGATCAACACAATATTTGAAATTTACTTTGAGGCAGAAGAGTGCGTCTAAGAGGTGTTTCAAGCTCGTTATTGTCTCTAATCTTGGACGAAATAGCTAAAGAAGTGAAGAAACAAAAAAAAACACACATAGGATACAACAGATTGAGACCAATCTACATGAACAAACTAATTTATGTAGACGACCTACTAATATACCATAAAACAAAAGTGGAGCTACAAAATAGAATACATAATTGGAGTTATGGAATGGAGTAATACAGGGCTGCAGATAAACATACAAAAGACAGAAATAATGAAAATATCAAACAAACCACAAGAAATAACAGTGCAATTTCAAGAACCGGCCCCGTTACTCCAAATCCAAATAACGAAGTAACGCCAATAAACACGTTGCTTCCACGTCTACAGCTCTTGCCACTTCTGATGTATTTTCGCCACGCTTCAAATAATTAACCTTAAAATCTGATATCAGACTGACATTATTTTCTGTTTTTTCATTAATTTTGTGATTTATTCCAAAGAAAATAAAGGAAACTTCATTATTCCCATAGCATTTGTTTGCATTTGTACAAGATATCAGCAAAACCAACTACTCACGCGACAACATGTACACACGTTGCAAGGGCTCACCACAAATTCTCCCTGATCTGTGTTTAAAAACCAACACTAACCAGGATCGGCAACAAGCTGACGCAACCCATGCCAAAAACTCCATTTTCACGCTTGTGATTGTAGGCACTTGTCAAAGCTTACCAAGATCGTAAACGTAGCATTACGAGTTGCTTAATGTGCGTTTGCATCTCTAATTTCGTATATATACGTATAGATAGAAATTTTAGGTTTTATTACGAACTGATACATATTTACATAGTTAATCACACAAACCCACCCATTAAAGTGCTAACATATAATTCAAATATTTACAATAAATACATGTGATTTTCATAAAACATTGAAACACTGAGTTATTATGGTGGGTCCACACGATACAGACTTTTGTTCGTATAAAAAATACCCAAAAATTTGGATGTCTGTACAGACTTTTCATTACTTGTATCGAAAACTTCAATAGAAACAGTTTAGAATTTTTCGATCTGGATATAGTAGACTAATACAGCTAAAATGACGATGATAATTATTCAGAATTATTTCCAATAAAATTGGCATCATTTATATATTAGTTCTAGTTTATTATCATGAAAAAAGTTGATAAATTTTCGTCAACATTTATATAAAATCACGCAACAAATCGAGAAATTTATTAAAATAGAACGTGTTGATCAATAGTGAAATAAGTATTTCGCCTGTATTAATAAATTCAGCTATTACATAATTATTCTTCGTAAATACGTCAACTCCAAGAAATCTCTGATTAGATGTACATTAAATTAAATCAGAGAGTTGTTTGATTTTTATTTAATAATAAAATTTCAAACAATAGTCAAATCAAATATTTTCCAAATACTACAATTCCAATAGAGCTTTGTGGATATGTATATTTAATTAAATCATAGAGCTAGGCATCTTTATTTGATGATAAAATCTTGGACAATGGTAAAATAAAATATTTTTATTCAATTAATCTATTGATTTATCAAATAGTTATCTGGGTCTATATTGCAGTCGCAAAAATCGAATCAAAGAGTTGCGGATTTTCATTCGAAAATACAATTTAAATTTCTTAGCTACGATAAATACGCAGACTTACATGCATACTCCGACTTTTGGATCGCACCGACATTTGTCTGTACTGTGTAGTTAGCACAGACAAAATTCTATAGAATTTTATGGAAGTCTGTATCGTGTGGACCCACCATTACTATCGATCGATGCTGAATATAGTTTCTTGAGATCCCAAATAAAGATATATCAAAATAAACAAACTAATTATAACTGATGAAATTATGTATATCACTGTATAATGTAACAAAAATCTACTTAAATGGCAACAGTTCAATAAAATTAGAACATATATATATATATATATATATATATATATATATATATATGAGGTTAGTTTGGATAGTTTATGTTATTCAATATTATTATGCAAACAAACACGCAAATAAAACATGAAAATAACATTAATTTAAATCATGATTTAAAAAAATTAATATAATATTTTTTACAGATTCTAGTTATGATTTTTAATCAACTTCTAGCTCTTTTATTTTAATGTAAATAGCTATAATAAATTTTTTACTATAATTAAATCTCCTTGTTGATTGTTTGGAATTTTAATAATTCAATAACATGGACTGTTGTTTTTCGAAGAAGAAAACAACTACTCTCCTGATTAATACCGCAATTGATATTGAATTACATCTTCTCGTGATGTCTATTGATCATTTTTGTCGACAGCGACCTTCCTATTGGCTCGCAATAGCTATAAGAGTGGAATTATCCGCTAAGTGGTTTCGATGTTTTTGCATCTCATCAGAACGGTGTAATACCCTCTCGTTCGGAGTCTCTAATTCAAACCGAAGACAATACCAGTGAACTCCACTATCTGTGTAATGAAACACTTTCCAGTAGATGCCATCCTCAATTCTAATTGCAAAATATCTGACTGATTCATTGTAAAAAGAGTTAGAAATAATAAAAACTGGACAAAAATAAAATAAATAATGGAAAGAAGATGTATTGAGGAAATACGTAGATTAAAACTTGACGAGTTGAAGCTTGAGGATTAAAAGGGGAAGCAAAAACCGAGGATGGAAATTTTGAAGATGATCATTATGTCGTTTTCAGATTTCTCTGATTCCTAAACGACATGCCAAGAGTAAAAGTGGAAGGGAACAGACAATTAGGAACTCTCAACCTCTTAACCAATCTTGATCGAACAAACAAGAGCATTTGGAACGGATTTAAAAATAAACAAAGCATGTATTTGGATCCACCATAAACTGTTCGGAGATCCAACTGATCCATCACATGTAAAGTGTTGCTTCAACAACACTATAACCGTTTTTTGATCCTGTGGTTCCTAAAGACGAAAAAGGCTATGACTCTGTCTAAATGGCACGAAGTACTGCCAATCCAGGTTTGCATCCCAAAAAGGCGCTTCGTGTTTGGTGAAGATGTTAATTTTTGAGTGGTGAAACCTAGAGAAACTATTTATGAAGATCTTTAGTGAGAACTGGAGGGAATTAACCAATCTTCAATCGAAATGTTTGTTAACAGAAAATAGGTACTTCGACAATCATTTTTGTATAGATAATGAAAATTTGTGGTCAAAATTTGTACGACAATATCGTTATCAAACTTATTTGGGAGTCTAGAAGTAACAAACAAAACATAAAAGAAGTACCTTGGAATTTGTGTCTTCCTCTTCCAAAAAAACTACTAAAATAGCATCTAATTTCTTTTTTGGTACTTTCGATGACATCGTGAACATAACAAAATAAAAAATACTGCAAAACGACTCGTAGGTATAAAACAAAAACCAAAATGTAGTTGGACAAAAACGAATGCGATCCGATCGGTAGTACCAAGTTGTGTGTGCACCGTTTTACACCGATTATGATTATATAGTTTAACATGTTACATAACTTGATATTTCTTTAGGGAATAGTTGTGTTAACTCAACGAATACTCGTTTTAAAACCGGAGTTGATACAAATTCCTTTTTTAACGATCTAGAAGTAGGCCAATGAAATTAAGAGCTTGTGTAAGTTATGATAAATAACCAATACCAAATAGTCGCGTATTCACTCTTTAAACATGTGCAATATTTCTTTGGAACAAAAAAATGTTGTGCCATTCCCGTTTTATCACAAGGTTTTCAAGTATTTTCTATTTATAAATAATTATTCCATCAGAGATAATAAAAACACTTAAATTTAATTGATGATAAAAAAAGTTCATTTCAATCTCCTTAGATTTGCACAAGTTCAACCAATTTGTTCAAGGATTTCCAAATAGATTTAACTGGAAATTATCTTTGTCATATTTCTGGACATAGAAGTAGAAAATGATAATGTTAATCTGCATACTTTAACCACATAAATGACTGCAGTTAGTTTCCTAATGACAATTATAATGAATATTACCTCGAAAAAGTTTGTTTCATATAATTTACACGTAGATTTGATAAATTTACTAAAAATAACCCTATATATGGATTTTTTAAACATTCTTTTCTATCAGCAAGTCAGTTAATTGAATTCAATAACATTGTCAGAAAGTTTATTGATGATTGTGTATTAATAAACGAAATAATTCTGGTCAAAGTACGAACAGAATTACTGTTCAAGGAATTCTGTTTCAATTAATTTATTATTGTGACTAAAGTGAGCTTCTCTAATCAAGGCAGAATATTAGGAACTAAAAATAGATCCATTTTAACAAAATAGTTCAAGTTTTAAAAGGATTTGGGGTGTTTAGAAACCTCAAAATGAAGCAAAATGAAGAAAAGAAGGTAATATAGACCAAAATCTTCACTTACGATATATTTATATGGGTAAAATCAAAACAGCTATTTATATAGTGGTATGATAAAGTAATGCACAGTATTCATAAAACTTACCGTGTCCATTTTTGAAAAAAATGTTAAAACAAATCAAACAGTTTATTTTATTCAGCGTCAAACTGATTAAAGTCGTGTGACTAACTAAAAAAATACATTTTTTTGCCAAAAATCGATTTTATTTATCAATGTAATCTCTTTCAAGAGCAATACAATCATTCCAACACTTCTCTAACTTCTCGATGCCGTGCTTGTAGAAGGATTTGTCTTTCGCCTCAAAATAGGCTTCAGTTTCAGCAATTTTTCATTTGAGCAGAATTTCTTACCGGCGAGCTATTTTTTGAGATCAGCGAATAGTCAGTAGTCACTGGGGTCCAGATCTGGACTATACGGTAGATGAGGAAGCTATTTAAAATGTAACTCGTTCAATTTAACCATCGTTGCCATCGTCTTGTGAATTGGTGCAATGTCTTGGTGGTTTTTTCTTCGACGTATGCGACCGTTTTTCCTTGATTTTTGCTTTCAAACGATCCAACAACATTATGTAGTAGTTGTTATTGATTAATACTCTGTTTTGGAAATAGTCGATGAACAATATTCCATGCGCATCCCAAAATACTGAAGCCATAACCTTCCCAGCTCACTGTTGTGCCTTTGTATGCTTCGGACGTAGTTCATCATCTGGGGTCCACTCAGATTCCGGAGTGATTTGATGGATTCATGTTTCATCCATTGTCACACATCGACGCAACAAATCTGATCTGCTCTGCTCTGAAACAACAGGTTGTTGTTTTTGATTGACTGTGAATAAACGCGGTAGCCACTTTTCTCATGGTCAAAAGTTCATGCATAATTGTGGACACACACTGCCTTCTGATATCTTTACGGCCTCAGCTATCTCACGCAATTTCAAATAAATATTTTGTGGACTTTTTTAATGTTTTCTGGAGTAACCACCTGAATTGGACGACCAGATCGTTCACCATCATTGGTGTCTGTACGACCACGGTTACATTCAGCAAACCAATAAGAAATGGTTCTTTTCGATGGAGCAGAGTCCGGATAACACTTTTGAAGCCATTGGTGAAATAATGTAGTATATTTTTTTTCATCAAGAAGAATGAAATTGTTTTGAATCCATTGTTTTGAAAATAACAAATGTAGCTTTACTTAAATGGCTGCCACTTTTTTCTGACTAATCGAAATGTCATAAAATTTTACACATAGTCTTTTGTAAGCTGGTACTTCATATGGATAATAGCAGCGCCATCTGTGTGTCAGTCACACGACTTATTGAAGCTAACCAACAGGGAAATTTTAAGAAGAAATCCATAAAAATTCAAAGTCTTTTTGTGTAGAATATTATATGTTATACTTTGGACAGTAAGAGGTATTTCAATAGTTTTTAGATTTAATTTTAAGTTAATAAAATAATTCTTTCCAATCTAGTTAATCGGTGCTTTGTTAGTAGTAGTTCAAATGATAAATAAATAGTGTGGAAATTCTATTTTTAATTAAACCTAATGCAAACATTTACATTTTCTTGTTTTATTTAACATTGTAATAGTTTTCCTCGTAAATTGGTAATAAAAGATTTTTTTGATAAGCGAGGAATTTGTTTCTATTACCAAGTTTCTTAAAGTATAATAGTTTAAAAAAATAGGTAATTGTGGTTTAACGATAAAACGATTTGATTCCGATCGTAAGAAATCTCTAACCCAGCCCCGTTGTAGGTCCTTAATTATAGACTAAAATAAATAAAATATTTTTAAAAATATCATAAGCTGGGTTTAACAAAAACACTGAGTTTTTAACACTTCTAGTTGATGAACTAAGATTGTCGAAAGCAGTTAATAAGTGTACAAAATGTTTTAGAAATCTATAAATTCGTGTTGGAAAGGACCCCAGTTAATTATAGGTTAGTAATTTAACTCAGATTTAATTGATTTATATTAAGATCAGATTGAAATGTTAATACAATGCCGCGCAAAGGTAATTATATTTAAAACAAATTAATAGAAAATTCAAAAGCCTCAAAGTTCAATTTTTCCAAATAAATTTGAATGTATCATAAAAATTACATCATGAAATAAACCAATTATAGAAAATATCATTTTTTAAGCGACACGAGAAAGTGGTTCCAAGAAAAATATGTATGTTGCTGCATAATCGAGGTCTCTGAGATATTTAGTAATGAGTCTCGCTACAACAAAAGGTCGTGTTCTTGAAAATGCATATGAGGTCATCGCTTACCATATAACGACTTGTAACCACCTTCAAATGTACATATAAAGAGAGAAAAAAAACAAACAAGATTGTATTATTTTTTATCGTCTTTCAAGGAATTTGTTTTTACAGATTTCAATTAATCATCTTTACTTATAGCTGTATTATCGATCACAAAAAGTAGGACAAGATGTTTGACGCTATTTGAACTTTGTCTATTTTTTATTTACTTTTTAAATCGGTTCGTTTACAAAAAAAATATCAGCTGCCACAAAGAATATTCAATGGTTTAAAAAAATGCTTTAACTGTGAATTTAAAAAAAAAATCTTATAAAGATAAGATAAATATCAGTAATTTCAAATATGAATCATTAATCTACCCACAATAATCTCCCTCATTGTTTTTACATCTAGAACTTTCAAGAAGCAGAGGAAGAAGTAGGATGTTAACGTGAATATGAGAAGTCCAATTACGTATTGAATGTGGGAGAACGTATCATTAAGACATTTATTTGTTTCGCATGTTATGAAAAAATAATTGAAACTGTTTTTATACACGGTGTCAAATTGAAAACGCTTTAACGATATACAAAATCACGTCAGATTTATTTTCGAAAAGTACAGTTTTTAGATTAGCTTTCAATTAGATTACTTCCACCTTTTAAAAAAGACAGACGCTATTACATATGGGGGTTGAATAATACTTCAAATTAAAGATGATTGAAACCTTTTGGAAAATTCAAATCAAATGATTTATAAAATTTATAAGAAATAACTAAGTTAGTAGAAAATTTTTCACTTTATTTTCTATACCATGATTAAATCTCTCAAGCTCTATTCAAAAACTTCGGTAATTATTTAGAATTGGGGCTCCATCCCAAACACACTCCAAAAGTTTTGTCGGGTATATAGGTTTGTTTTTTAGCGCTCCGAAAGTACTTTAATGGTGGGGGAGACACATATTTTCCGTCATTGTAACTTCTAATAATTACTCACAGAATATGAAAGATCTTTTGTTAAAATGAGTTTCTCAATTCATCTCTAAAAAAAAGTTGTGTTTACAAATACTTTTGATAAAACAGAAATTGAAATTGTTTCGATGTTGTTGGATGATAACACAAATTGATGGAGTCATGAAATCTCTATAGGACATGGATAATTAGTAGGAAATTTTAAAAGCTTTGCTTTGGTTCAAATCCCCAAGGTTTTTACTATGAACGGTTTGCTTAAATTATACGGAGCTAAATTGAAAGTTTTTTGCTTAATTCTTTATTTTACACACAAAAATTATTTTCAAAAAAATTGGATCTATGGTTAATACTCTATGAAAATATTCACGATCTTTTTGTTTATAAGGTAAATATTGGTCTTCGTATTAATTTATTTTTTCTACATTCGGTTTCATATTTTCATTTAGTTGGCCAAATGGAGAAAATAAAATATCATAGAAAATGATGATAAACATATATTGAAATATTGTCGGAAACATTTTAATTAAGAAATTCGGACCATAGTATTTTTATATCTAGAAGAACTGGTGACTGCAATGAGGAACTGTGGTCAGAGTCTTTCATCATGGTTAAAAAATGTTCGTCAATAATTCGGGAAATCAACAACAAAAAGATCAGTTTGAGGATTAGTCTGTTATTGTAATGAATTAGCGGCCTATTCGAACAGTCGAAAAGCTGAGATGCTAAAATGACTACTCAAAAATGGGAGTGGATCCGATTATATTGCAAATAGAGCTAATTACGTTATTACGTTATGAATAAAACAGTCCCTGGTAGTGGTATGCAATACAACTGCTACCCTATTATGACCAACTCAATCCTATAGAACGTATTAAAGCTCAGACACTGGGCGCCATCATATGACGCTTAAAATGACAGAATTGAAGCAGTACTGCAATAGATGAAGTTAACCCATTAACATGGAAGAACTAAAACACGTAGAAATTCAATTCTCTACTGGATACAGTTACTGATCCAATCTTTTTTCATATTTAGATTTAACAACTATAATGACATTCCCAAATAATCAGAAGCTGACTTAATAATTGTAATGAGATACTACGAATCAATTTGAATTAGAAATGATAATTCAAATGACAGAATTGAAGCAGTACTGCAATAGATGAAGTTACTCCATTAACATGGAAGAACTAAAACACGTAGAAATTCGATTTTCTACTGGATACAGTTACTGATCCAGTCTTTTTTCAAATTTGGATTTAACAACCATAGTGACATACTTAATAATTGTAATGAGATACTCTGAATCAATTTGAATTAGAAATGTTGTATTCGTCTAAAATCAGTGTACTACAACAAAATACAACCAACATTTGAAATGATGATTATATTGAAATATTTTAAATAATTAGTATAACAGTCACGGGTATTAGAAGTTTCCATTTTTAAATGATATTAAACAATATAAAATATCGATTCTTGCAATTTCTTATTTTGAAAAATTACGTGACAAGAAAGTAATTTTTAAAAATAATGGTTGCTCATTTTATTTTGGTGCATTACATCAGACGGATTATTATTTTTTCAACTAATAAACATCTATCAATCTCAATTGATAATTTTATCAGAAAATAAAAATTAAAGTATTTAAGATAATTTATGAGTAAATAAATGAGAAACTAATCTTGTTATAATATTTAATTGTAGAATATCGATATCAGAAACAATAAAATTAAGTTAATATCTTCAGTTTTGACATTCGACGAAGAAGTGATAGGTTAATATTTAATTTAGATAACTGTATAACGTCTGATTAACTATTTGGGAACAACTATTAATGAAAAATGTATGTCAACATAAATAAAATGTCGCTTTGAGAAAGCTAGAGCAGCATCCATTAGACTAAAAAACATCTTGTGTAGTCACGATCTAAGTTTACAACTTCGTGTCAGGGTATTAAGATGTTACGTGTTTTCTATACTTTTGTATGGTGGGAAAATTATCTAGAGCAATAATACAATCAACAGTTACATATGGAAGTGGGTTTAACAAAAGCTGACGAAACAAAACTGGTTATATGGGAAAAGAAGGTGTTGAGAAAAAGGAAAACTAGCGAAGAACTTAAGGATTTGTATAAATACCCATCACTAGCAAGATGTATAGACGCCCAAAGAGTAAGATGATTGGGGCTTTTTGAAAGAGGAGGGAAACCAAAAAAAATGGTTGGATGCAATTTGAAAGATAGAGAGATAGAACCAATCTGTTGAATCAGAATCAATTGAAGACCTTCTAATATAATAATATTTGTGAGGTTGGTTAATACTCGTAGATTTTACTATATTGTAGTCACACCGACTCGAATTTAAACTGGAGCAAAATAGAATATGGTACACGTACATAGCTTAACCTCGTCAGTTCAAGTAGAAATTAATTATTATTCACCATTATGTTTGTTATAAACTGTAAATTCGTATACACACTGCCCAATAATTATATTATCAAACCTAGCGAAAAGATCCTTGAGCTTGGTAATGCACCAATGATATCGAAATTCAAAAAATCGTTCCTATATACCATGGTTATTATTGTAGACAATATAATGTTTGATATACGGGGGTCAAATTGGTTTAATTAAGATTATCAAAGGTCGTTAATATAAATATGAAATTATTTATTGCGTCATAGTAATAATCATTTTCAGAATTCGGAATATTTAGATACAATTAATGTATGTTTATAATAAATGCATAGTTGGAAACATAAATATTTCAATATATTGTAAAAATTTACATTCGAAATGTGACTAAACACCAAACATTAAATTACCTATAAATTTTGATGACGTTATGATGGATTTTGAGGATTCCAATAAACTATAGTTAACATGAGATAACGGTTAAGAAAATTGGAAACATTTTCGTGATAATTTTTAAATAACATTGGCAAAGCAAAGAATTTGCTGTATGTTATAATATTAAATAAATAAAAAAAATTAATACAAAATGATTATTGAGGTTATTCTAGGAAACTCGATTAAAAACTCATAATATAATAATTTTTCCACATTATCTTCTTATTTATGGTTATGTTTGGATACGTATCTCTACTAAATGTATGAAGAAAATGAAACGAATGTATATTGGAATTATTATAATTCTCCGTTCGATCATAATAAGATTAAACCATCAAATCAAAAGAAACATGCTGCCGATTATTAAAATTTAATGGAAAATATATACACCATTCTCATTACAGCAGGGCCGGATTAAGATTTATAAGGCCCGGGGCTAAAATAATGACGGGGCCCCCTTAAGGAATTCGGAAACCCGGAAAAATTCACAAAATAATATCAATACGTTAGATTTGTGGTATGAACATATCAAAAAATACACAATGATTTCCAAATGATGGGGTCCTCTTGGACCTGGGGCCCGGGGCTATAGCCCCCGCAAGCCACTAGCTTAATCCGGCCCTGCATTACAGAAAATAGTGAAATTCGGTTCATTATATCCATAAACGATATTAACAAGAGAATTCAACGACCTGTTCAATTGCTCTAATGGAAGAAATATCATTGCAGCAGCCAATATAATCAAAAAACAGACTTTCCCTACAAATAGACTATCAGAATGGGTAGCTTCTTCTCATTTCTAAACATGAGATGCCCAACTATCTAAGATAAAACTGTAACTTCATTTTGAACCCTCTCACATATTGGTATTACTGGTGGAGAGTTTGCAGATTTAGAAGCATTCTGAGAACTCCAACAAGTTATCGTCTTTAGGGACTGAAGGTAAACTAAGCAAAAAATCGAGTTAGGCAAAGATCTGCAGAAAAACTTTTGCAAACAAAGTTATATTAGATTGGGAAACCAATCTACCTTTCATCTTCAATGCAACAGCCCCTAATCTATCAAACACCTGCTAATTGAATGCCACGTTTAGAAGATTGTTTGGACTTTTGTCAGACATCTACTCCTTCAAATAGATAGTTTTAAAAGACTATCAAAGATAGTATAAACATTTTCCTTTGGGTATGTGGCGTTACTTACACCTGATGAAGACACGAATTTAACATACAAATAATTAATGATAAAAAAATTAAATCTTCTCTAGATAATGGTTTTTATCACTCTAATTCCGTTAATCGATCCTGAATTTTAAAAAATAATGATAGTTTTCTACTTATCACATATTTTGTAAACCTGTGACTATTTCGAGTTTATTTACCGGCTTTTTTTTTGCGTTCTTGTTAAAAGCATCAAGCGAAACCATAAATATGTTTTGAGCGACACGAGGTAATGTTTATATAACGGAAATCCGTTCATATCTTAATTCATAAGCAAACAATTTTAGTAAACATTAAAATTTGATTGTTACCTCAAAAGATCAAACTTTACGTAATGTATAAAGGCTTAGAAATTCTACACGCAAAACATATTTATTAAAAATTAATTAGAGTTTATTTAAAGATGACAACAGTCAGTAGCACCGTTTCACATTTAAATCTAGATATAGATCGCTCAAGAAAAATCTCTGTGGGTATTTTAGAAATAACTTCATAATATAAATAGAATTTTTCTTTTCTGTTTCACATTAATTAATAAAGAAAAATGTTAAGCAGCTGTGGTAATCCTCAAAATTTAAAAAATTGGAATGTAAAAAAATTATCATAAACCATGTAGATTCCGCCTACAAAAACAGAGTTGTAAATGATTTAATTATATATATAATTATATTGTAAACCCAGAACAAATTAAGATTCAAATAAATACAAGCAAGCCTAGAATGACCAAAGTTTATAATCAAATAATATATCAAACTCAAACGTTTTATTATATTATTGAAATTGGCACAATGAATCATAAACGATTATTCCTATAAAAAAATTCATAAATAAAAAGATATACGCATAAATTTTGAATGAAATATGATCGGACTTACCCACATGTGCAGAGTTCACAGATACATTGCTCCTTCAACGGTACTTTAAGTACCACAGGTTTAGAAGGTTCTTTAATAACTTTTTCGATTAAGACAACTTTGTTATCAGATACTCGTTTGATATTAGTTATATTTTCGACTTCATCCTGCAAAAAGAAATATCCATATATAATTAATAACACAAAGTGCTGAAATGATACAAGGTGTGATAGAAAAAAATACGATGATTGATTTTTTTACAATTATTGATGCAGGGCTGTATACTGAGACTCTCTAAAAGAGTGACAAACTAACATTTCATAAGACAAGAACCCTTTTATGGTATCAGTTACAGAAAAATAGAAAGGAAGATAGGGGTAGAACTAGTTACTGGAATAATCTACAGGGAATGAGATAAGCAAAAACTCTCATTGGAAACTATAACCAGAGAAGATATGCCGAATGTATCAGCCCGAGTAAGAACAACCTACCAATACGAACAGGAGTCCTGTCAGGGCGCAGTGCACACCTGAAGAAGCATATAATGCAGCGTGCGGATTCTCTTACGCAGAGAGGGAGCGTATGAAAGAGAAGACGAAGTTCTCTGGAGCTACAGCCATCCTACATTCTTTCTAATGGAGTGGAATCAATAGATCAGCTATAAAAACTGGGATCCCCAGTACGGCAGCAAGGAAAGGGGGCTCGGTGTACATGGTACTCTAGTTGATTTTGTTTTGAGAGAATATATTGAGAAACGAGAAGAGGTATCGTCCAATACTAAGTCAAATATAGTAATATACAGATTTTTCCGGAAGTACTTCTCTGGGGTATCACATGAGACGTTGGACCTATACCTTGGCTTACCAATTAAACCTTTTCTGCAATATTAATGATCTTCTCATATATATCAGAGAAATATCTAGAAACTTTAGAACCTCCTTCAACATTTTCCTTTTAGACCTGTTGTTCTTGATAAATCGTCTTGATTTTAGGATTCTCTTGATAAAAAAATTAGTTAAAAATTTATGTTTTCACCTATTTCCAAAATATGTTGATGTTTTTTAATCTTATTGGCTATCAAAAAAGACCAGAAATTAATAATAATTTGTGAAGAGAAATTTGAAAAATCGACTAACTAGAGATGTTAAGGTATGAACTCTATAGACATAAAGTTATGAAACACGATGCTGAGTAATAAACTAGATGATTAGGTGTTAACCATTATCCTAGAAAACAGCATCGTGATCATCATCCTTCGTGTATGACACAGTTTTTTTGAGCTGGCTGAGGGTTTTCCAGTAGCTGGTAAATCTTCGGGGTGCTTTTGTTCTGGTAACTTTTCTTTAAATGAATGGAGACGAGTCTCCTTATATATGGTTCAAAGACAGTAGACGAGAACGTATATGGATTGATAACTATGCATTAAAGAAATTTTAATGGCCGGGTGGTGAAAATATAATAGGGCATGTAGATAGAGATCAAGTGGTAACCAAAATACTGCCATATTTTCATGCCTCTATAAACCCCTAGTTCATTTTTACTGATGAATTGATGATGGCATGCCTAACAAGATAAGCTTCTGTGATACATGCAAATAGAGACCAAACAGAATATACGAGGGTGAATCAAATATAAACAAGACTTATTTTTTAAAATATTTATTTTGATTTTAAACGCACAAACAATCATAGTTTATTTTTCTACGTGATCTCCTGATTTAGAAACACATTTTCCCAGCGTATAGGTAATTTTTTAATTCCTTCCAGGTAAAAAGAGTCAGGTCGTGTTTGTAGCCAATTGCGCACATATGCTTCAACCTCATTATCGCTGTGGAATTTTTGCCCTCCCAAAGCTTCCTTGAGAGGACCAAAGACATGGAAGTCGCAGGGAGACAGGTCTGGACTGTATGGAGGGTGTTCCAGTGTCTCCCAACCCAGTTGCTCCAATTTTTGTACTGTCAGGGCTGCCGTATGGGGGCGAACATTGTCATGGAGGAGAATCACTTTTTTCATTGGAAGGTGTCGTCTTTTGCGGCGATATGCAAGTCTTGCATATCGCAATTGCAATATCCGAAGTTGTTAGACGCCTATCACCTTCAACAAGTTGACGAACACTGTCGATGTTGCCCGCTGTAATGCTGGTGCGGGGTCTGCGGTCATGGCTCTCATTTTCAACACGTTCACGGCCCTCCACGAACTGTTTATGCCAAGCAAACACTCTAGCTCGCGACAGCGTCTTTTCCCCGAACTGTGCAGTCAATCTTCTCAAGATTTCGGCCGGTTTTACACCTTCTGCAGCTAAAAACTTTATAACAATACGTTGCGCAATAGAAGGAGGTACCTCCTGTTCGGACATCGTAACGATGGGCACTGAGCGAGTCTATGATGATGAGTCACGTGCTTCCCCCACTCCTGGCAAACCAACCTAACAGCCAATAACAGCGGAACGTTCTTCCATCACTATTGCGCGCGCAGGTTCAAAAGTCTCGTTTATATTTGATTAACCCTCGTATTAAATGTTGTTCAAACAATCTCTTTCATTAAATACCTTGATAGTTTTTTTGTTTTTATAATTCTGTTGTAGTTTATTCTAAAATAAGAAAAATAAGAAGAAAAATTTGATTCGTTTTTTGGCATTCAACATTTAACAAATATTTACCCTTTTAAGAAATACTATCAAAGATGTTTGTTCTATCCTTAAAAATAGACTTTAATCAATATCCTCAACTTATAAACCATGTACTGATAAAGTCAAAATCATTCTTAAAGACGCCTTCCAGTTATTTGGACAATAAGTGAAAATTGTTACTTCTCAAGATCACAGTATTTTTTGATCACACCTGGTATTATTCAGATTGATACTAATAACAATAATGAAATATTGCGCAAACATAAATAAAATAGTCAGATAATTTTTTGTTTACTAGACAAAACTGTGTTTTTTTCGTATGGTTAAAAAAGTATTCATAGAAAGCAAACAATATTTTTGAATATAATAAATAAAATTATTATAATGAATAGTGTACTATTTTGATCTGAAATATAGAATTATTTAACCATTTTGCATTCTGTGATTAAACTTTGGTAAAAAACTAATATTTGGAAATATTAAAGGAGCAAAAAATTTCAAAACATAATTTAACTGGTTTTTTTGGTACATTTTACATGGTTGATACATTCACACACCATATAAAATGTGTTAAGATGTAATTAAAAATGAAATTTTGAACAAACAATATGTATCAATTTTTTTCTGTAGGTTTTATTGTTTTGGATGACAATATATTCGTAATTGTGAATTAATAATCAAAACCGCTGATGATGACATTCCAACCACTTTCATTGTTGTTATTTCTAAAAATCACATGAATAACAAATCACTATGAATTCTGCTTAAAATGATTATGGTACGATTGATATTTATAATATTCTCTGGATAAAAAGTTAAAGTATAAAAATAATAATAATAAATATTTACTTACAATTGTTTTTATATCGACTATATCCTCCTTGATGAACGTTTTGTTAACATCTGTTTTACTTTCATCGATCACCACTTTATCAATGATATCTACGTTTTCAGTAAAATTTTTAACGTTCACTATGTTCGATTTTTCATCAACAATATCGACATTTTCGATAAATTTCGTATCGTTTTCGACTGTAGTATAGTATTCCTTAAGAATTTTATTATCAACGAAAGTACGAGATTCGTTTACAGTAAAAGTTTCGTCTTGCACATTTCGTATTACTTCTACGTTTTCACTAAAATCTTTTGAAATTGTTGTTGGGTATTCCGAGGTTACGATTTCCGTCAATGTAGTACTTATTATTTTATCAGGAGAATCTTCTTCGGGGTATTTGGGTGTTTTTCCTTTTGGACCTCTATCTCCTGGTTTTTCTGGTAATGTATCACTTCTGGACGGTTTACCTGCCGCTGGTAATTTTTCAGGGCGTTTTTCTACTGGCATTTTTTCTTTTGGACTTTTTTCTTTCACTGATTTATCTGGTGATACATCTTTTTTTGGTGAAACTGAGGGTTTTCCAGCAGCTGGTAAATCCTCGGGGTGCTTTTGTTCTGGTAACTTTTCTTTTGAACTCTTTTCTTTTATTGGTTTTTCAGGCACTTTTTCTCTTTTAGGTGAGACTGAAGGTTTGCCGGCAGCTGGCAAGTCTTCAGGGTGTTTGTCCATCGGTTCTCTGTCTTTTGGAGATTTTTCTTGCACTATTTTCTCTGGTGACGTATCTTTTCTTGGAGATACTGAAGGTTTTCCTGCAACTGGTAGATCTTCGGGATGCTTACGATCAGGTTTCTTATCCTTAGGACTTTTTTCTTTCGTAATTTTTTCTGGTGAAGTATCACGTCGTGGAGATACTGAAGGTTTTCCTGCAACTGGTAGATCTTCGGGATGCTTACGATCAGGTTTCTTGTCTTTAGGACTTTTTTCTTTTGTAATCTTTTCAGGTGAAGTATCCCGTCTTGGAACTACTGAAGGTTTTCCAGCAGCCGGTAGCTCTTTGGGATATTTTTCTTCTGGTGCCCTATCTCTTAAAGTCCTATCGTTGGATTCGATTATATATGTTCTATCCATAGATGTTGGAATATCAGAAATAATTTTTCCATCAACAACGACATAATGTTCAACCAAAGTTGATTGGTTTACTGCGGTCTCAGAAGTTTTTGAATCTTTCACACTAGTTGAGAGCTCTGTAAATTCGTCTCTATGAGTATTTCTCATTTTAGTTGGTGAATCACTTCTTCTAGATGGTTTACCAGCAGCTGGTAACTCTTCTGGATGTATTTTCAATTGTTTTGGCTGTTCCCCGTCTGGTATTTTAGGACCAACTGGTATTCTTCTACCATCTACAATCGTGTAATGTTCTGTAGAGCTGACTTGACTAACTATTGTTTCAGATTCAGTATTTTTGGAAAAGCTATTAGTTGTTTTGTCACTGATATCAGTTGTTTCATATTTTTCTGTGGTTCGTTGAATATCTGTCGTAGGATATCCCTTCGGATAAACTACTGATAAATCTTTTTTAGTAACATGGGAATCTATAGTGTCATATTCAGTTGTGGAGATATCTATCATTTGTTTTAAATTTTCTTGTGTTTCCATATTTAAAAATGTATCCGTTTGAACTATAGTCTTTTTATCTCCTAGTTCTTTGGGATGGATTCTTTTCGAAGGAGCACCAGCTGGAGGTAAGTCTTCTGGATGAAGACGAGTAGGTGAATGCGATTTTGGATGCTTGTCTTCTGGTTTAGTTCGATGATCTTCTGGACGCCTTTTTGTTGAAGGAGCACCTGCTGGAGGTAAATCTTCTGGATGAAGACGAGTAGGTGAATGCGATTTTGGATGCTTGTCTTCTGGTTTAGTTCGATGATCTTCTGGACGCCTTTTAGTTGAAGGGGCACCAGCTGGAGGTAAGTCTTCTGGATGAAGACGAGTAGGTGAATGCGATTTTGGATGTTTGTCTTCTGGTTTAGGTCGATGATCTTCAGGACGACTTTTTGTTGAAGGCGCGCCAGCTGGAGGTAAATCTTCTGGATGAAGACGAGTAGAAGAGTGCGGTACTTTTTCACCTTTTGGTTTTCTTTCAGGTGATGAAGTTTTTCTTGTAGATTTTTGCGTTTCATAAGTGAATTGACCATTCCATCCAGTTTTTCCATAATTTCTATCATTTGAATAAACAAGATCAGTAGTGTCAATATTTTCATCCATTATAATATGACCTCTAGTACCAATAGTGTTTTGAATAGCTGTTGAATCATACACATTAGTTACCATAGTGTTTTTTGAATCTACTCTGTGACCATAGAAATCTTTAGAATCGGTTTCTAGATTCGAATTTTTAATTTGGTGCAAGTCTACATAATTCTCATCCACGTATCTGACAGTAGTATCGTCAGTATTCCCACGATGATCATCCGGACGGCTTTTTTTTGACGAAGCACCTGCTGCAGGAAAATCTTCTGGATGAAGACGAGTAGGTGAATGCGATCTTGGATGCTTGTCTTCTGGTTTAGGTCGATGATCATCTGGTCGAGTTCTTGTTGAGGGAGCACCAGCTGGAGGTAAATCTTCTGGATGAAGACGAGTAGGCGAGTGAGATTTTGGATGTTTGTCCTCTGGTTTAGATCTTTTATCATCTGGACGACTTTTTCTTGAAGGAGCACCAGCGGGAGGTAAATCTTCTGGATGGAGACGAGTAGGAGAATGTGATACTTTTTCTCCTTTCGACCTTCTTTCAGGTGAAGCAGTTTTTCTCGAAGATTTTTGCGTTTCATAAGTAAATTGACCATTCCATCCAGTTTTTCCATAATTTCTATCATTTGAATAAACCATATCAGTGGTATCAATATTTCCATCCATTATAATGTGACCTCTAGTACCAATAGTGTTTTGGATAGCTGTTGTATCATACACATTAGTTACCATAGTATTTTTCGAATCTACTCTGTGACCATAGAAATCTTTAGAATCGGTTTCTAGATTCGAATTTTTAATTTGGTGCAAGTCTACATAATTCTCATCCACGTATCTGACAGTAGTATCGTCAGTATTCCCACGATGATCATCCGGACGGCTTTTTTTTGACGAAGCACCTGCTGCAGGAAAATCTTCTGGATGAAGACGAGTAGGTGAATGCGATCTTGGATGCTTGTCTTCTGGTTTAGGTCGATGATCATCTGGTTGAGTTCTTGTTGAGGGAGCACCAGCTGGAGGTAAATCTTCTGGATGAAGACGAGTAGGCGAGTGAGATTTTGGATGTTTGTCCTCTGGTTTAGATCTTTTATCATCTGGACGACTTTTTCTTGAAGGAGCACCAGCGGGAGGTAAATCTTCTGGATGTAAACGAGTTGGGGAGCGAGATTTTAGGTGCTTATCTTCTGGTTTGGATCGTTGTTCTTCTGGATGCCTTTTTGTTGAAGGAACACCTGCCGCAGGAAAATCTTCTGGATGGAGACGAGTAGGAGAATGTGATACTTTTTCTCCTTTCGACCTTCTTTCAGGTGAAGCAGTTTTTCTCGAAGATTTTTGCGTTTCATAAGTAAATTGACCATTCCATCCAGTTTTTCCATAATTTCTATCATTTGAATAAACCATATCAGTGGTATCAATATTTCCATCCATTATAATGTGACCTCTAGTACCAATAGTGTTTTGGATAGCTGTTGTATCATACACATTAGTTACCATAGTATTTTTCGAATCTACTCGGTGACCATAAAAATCTTTAGAATCAGTTTCTAGATTCGTATTTATAACTTTGTGCAAGTCAATATAATTTTCATCTACATATTTTACGGTGGTATCATTGGCATTATCCTTACTCGTTATTGTTGTACTAGAATAACTATCAGTTGGTGCTAATTTTCTGGAAGTAGAAGAAGTTAATCCATGATCAGTTTTCACGTAAGTTTCGTTGAGGTTCAATGTATTTGATTTATCTCTTCCAGTCAAAGTAGAGCCTGGAATAACTTCATCATCAACATTAGTTACAGTTTTAATGATATTTCCTTTCGAGTCGTAATATGTGGTTGTAGTTGTCGTAGTTGCATTCTTGCCCGTATCTTTAGCAGTTATGTTTTGGATTGTTTCAGTAACGCTAGTTTTTTGATATTGACTAGAATCCGTTTGTTTATTCATTGTATCTGTTTTTTCCATTTCGATGAAATTTTTTGAAGAAGATTTCAAAGAATGCTTATCCGTTGTAGATTTATTTTGTGTAGCGCTTATGTTTGAAGAAGTTTGATTACCTACTTGATGAAAATCTTTAGTAATTTCGGATGATTTTGTTTTCGGCTGTTGCAAATCTGGAATATTACTATCGTATTTGATTGAGGTTTTTGATGATTTTTCTTGATAATGAGTTTCAGGAATAATGTTTGTACCTGATTTTGTTGAAAAATTTTCATCTTTATTCAAACGAGAAGTATTTTCAGCTTCATGATGTTTTCTATCAATAATTCTTTCCTTACCGTCAACAATTTCTATGATGTAACTACTGGACGAACTTTTTTCCGTAGCCGAACTTTCTTGATGAGATGTTGAAGATGAAGTTTGTTCTATCACAGTATTTTTATTTTTAGTCACAGCATTTTTCTTGTCTTCAATTTTGGTATCTTCATAGATAAATTTTCCATTCCAACCAGAGTCATTTTTATTATAAGTTAGTCTCAATTCTTCACTCGGTACGTTCACAGTATATGTTGATCCTGAATTCTGAGAAATCGTATCAGTTTGATCAATTGTAGTATCTCGCAAAATATTTTTATCTGTTATCGTATACGTCGTATTATGTGACAATAAATCGGTTTGATTATTCTGATCTTTTAAAATATTTTTGTTTGTAATATTTTCATGGATAATATTTGAAGACGATGATGTTTGATCTCCTATTTGATGTATTTCTTTCACAGCCTTACTAGATTTTGTTCGGGGTTGTTTTAATTCTGGAATATCTGAATCATATTTTGTAGAACTTTCGGAAGTTTCTTGTTTGTAATGGACTTCTGGAGTAATATTAGTTCCAGATTTCATGTCAAAATGTTCATCATTACTAGAGTGAGCAGCTTGAGCTGATTCGTGGTGTTTCTGATCTATAATTCTCTCCTTTCCGTTAACAATTTCAACTACATAGCTACTGGAAGAACTTTTTGCAATGGAAGAACTTTCTTGGTGAGAAGTTGAAGACGAAGTTTGTTCTACTATAGTTTTTCCAGTACCTTTTGTTACTTGATTTCTAGTTTTTTTATCTTTGTGTAAAGGTTGTTCAACAATGAACTTACCATTCCAACCGGAATCGTTTTTGTTGTATGTTAATTTTAATTCTTCCATAGGTTCAGTTACGGTATATGTAGAATTGGAAATTTGAGATAAATTTGACATTGATTCGTTTAGATTTACTGTAGATTGATTTAAGGTAGAACTAATTTGTTCTATTTGTGCAGAATGTGCTGTATGAGAAGAATCTTCTGAAATAAAATGTCGGTATTCAGTAGAAATAGCACCTGAGTCTTCGTAAGTTGTAATTTTTTCTCCGCTACCTGTTGGTAACTGTTCTGTTACTTTATAAGTAACTACTTTGGCATTTACCGGTAAATGAGACACATCGGAAATTTGTAAACTGGAAGACGAAGATGATTTTGATACATTACCAGATTGAGCAGTCTCGCTTTTCTTAGATACTATTTTTGATGATTTTGTGGCACTTGTACTTGATGAACTTGCGGCAGTAGTTGTAAAAGTTTTCTTTTTCGATTTATTTGTAGAAGTCGCACCACTTTTATTCACTGTCATCTTGGAACACTATTCGTTAAACACTAAATCTAAATAAAAAGCTAACGTAGTTAACGTAATGTGAAGCAAAAACAAAAATACCGCGATTATTTAAAAAATAAATTCGAATAATACGTGTTAGCGCGCTCACGATATTTTTGAAAGTGAAGAGGTAAGGCAGCAAATAACAGCAAGTTACACTGGTGACCGCTACGTCATTGTTGCTCCCACGTTTGTTGTAAATATCTTACTTATATGGCTAGTCTGCGAGGTTCGTATAAGATTCGTCACTTTCTAAAAGATTATTAAATACTTCAAACACCGTATGGCTAATAAAAATCGCTATAAATCAATTACCTTTCATAAAATTGCGATAAGGAACTCATTTTGAGATAACGTTTTCCCAAATACATACTGTCTTACATGAAAAACTTGTTAAAACGTTAAATTTAAACAATTTACACACATTTACACCATAGGCGTAAAGTATTAAATTCATTATTAACCTTACTCAAGGATTCTTTTCGAGGCAACACAAACTTTTATTTAGATTATAACCAAACGAATCTATTCTATATTTTCTCAAATAAGATAATATTATATTAACTACAGGTGCGTAATAATTAACATTTTTCGTTTCAGTTGATGAACAAAATCGTTTTATTATAGTGACTTTATTAATGGTAGTAACGTTGCGGTCATTGATCTAATTCAGAATTTCAAACGAATAAAATCTTTTATTCTCATTCTATATTAGCAAATCATGCAATACAGTGTGAATAACAATTACAAATTGTAAACCTAAAACAGACAATATCTCCGAAGAACGTTGCACATAAAAGGTCGAAGTAATATGTATATAAACTATACGAGGTGTGAAAAATCAATCGATTATACCAAATTATGTGATAGATACTTTTTTAATATATTTTAATAGAAATTTATCGGTCATGTAATCTTTTTATTTTCACGTGTCTACGAGTCATTCATTTATATTGAGTGAAGGCAGTGGCGGCGCAGGATCTAAACTTATTATGACCCTCTGATAGTGCAAGAAAGAGAGAGTATAAAATAAAAAAACACTTGAAATGAATTTTTACTTATTCTTCTTGAGAACATTAAACAAAAATGTAAAAAAAGAAATAATTAGAGAAACAGAAATCTTCTACTTTTGATTTTACTAAACTCCTTAATGATTGGTTCGTAATTTATCTTAGATGCTACATTTACTTCAATAGATAAAACTGCCAAAGCTGATAGTATTTCTTAAATAATTTTCAATTTGTAACGCTCCTTACAGGTATTGTTAACAAAATTCTAATGACAATGTTAATATTTGGGTAAATTTCTTTCAAATCTTTCTCTATGATATATTGGAGCAGATGTTCCAAGTCTTTAATGGAGTTGGGTAAATTTGGGATCATATTTTGTAACTCTTAAGGCTGGAAGTCACTGCTCTCACCTACTTGCAGGACTGTGTGTAAATCCTGACAGTTTTTCAGTATTTCCTCTTTTGAATTAGAAGACATAAATCTCGATTCCATGTTACTTAACACAGAATCAATCATGGTGTAAAAAACATTGCTTCATACCGGCTTTCAACAGTCTCTATAGATTAATCGCTGCCTTCATAATCAAATATCCTTTTCTTCTTGACTACTCTTTTATTTTTAAAATCTTTTGACAAATCATAACTGCTTTTCTTAACGAACTGACGAGCGTCAGACAAGCATTTTTTGAATCCAGTTTGTCGATATTCTTTGATCCAATCACAAAATGTAATGCTTAAATGGACTTGTACAGATTACCATAATTTGCTTATGGTATTGACACGCTTAATAACGCATATGATAAATTCCAAACTAAACATTTCGTTTAAAACGGAATCGCAATCACTGAGTGTGTTCGATTGTTCCGTTTGGCGTTTTAAGTTTTCTGTGTATTCAACAACATCATCAAATTGCAATAATGCAGCCTTCACTGCCTGGATTCTGCTTTTCCACCTTGTGTCTGATAAAAGCTTCACAGTAAGCTTTAATTTATTTTTGTTTTGTTATTAGTTTCCAGCGTTTGCTGGAATGTTTTTTAAGATCAATCGAAAGGTTATTTTTGATATTGATTACCTGTAAAATATGAACGCATAATATACAGTAATTAGGGAGATATTGAGATCCAAATATTTTCTAATGATGTCACAAAAGATTATTCGCCTTTGTAATGTGTGCTTGGCACCGAGTATCTACCAGATAGTCTAGAATAAGAAAAACCTTGTGGATTTTCCAGACTTCTTCAAATTTATTTTCGTCTGTGAGGCCCTTAGCCCCGCAAGGCGCCGCCTCTGACTGAAGGTATACCAGCAACATCAACAAAGTTAAAATTAAGTGTCTCAGTCATTCGAATTTACTGACAAAACATAATATTGTTATGTGTAACTGAAGTGTATTTATTTTGATGATTTCATGATTGCGGTACAAATTCTGAGATTCAAATGTGTATAATTAAAACACGTGGTCTGTTGTATTTCTCTGTTCATTGATTTGCAATCATTTTCATTTTTGATGCATCATGTTCGCTCGCATTCTTAAAATTCAAAAATTTTATGGATTTTATTGTTTTTGTCTTATTTGTTTGTATCAGAAGAACAAATGGCATTTGATGAAGGCGAAGGACCAGAAATACTAAAAGTCAGAATTGATACATGCTATAAAGTTGACAAAACTCTTCAATCATGTTTATTCAACCACTGAAATTCCAAAAGACTGGTTAAAATCCGAATTCATAACTTTGCCAAAAAAAAACAACGTCCAAAGCACTGTAGTGTCTATAGACTGATAAGTCTTATGAGTCACACTACGAAAATATTCTTAAGAATTAGAAATAAGTGCAAAGAAAATCAAGACGTAACTCAATTCGGCTTCAGAAAAGGGCTGGGAACACGAGAAGCACTTTTTCACTGAATATATTACTACAAAAATGCCGGGATCAACGGACAGATGTATTTGCAGTCTTTATCGATTACTAAAAGGCATTCAATCTAGTAGAACACGGCAAGTTAATAAATATATTAAGGGAAAAAGGAGTTGATAGTTCCGACGTAAGAATCATCGAAAAATTATATTGGAATCAACGGAAAATCGATAGAAGAATGTAAAATCTTAAGAGGAATCAGACAAGGTTGCATACTCTCACCAATATCATTCTCAAGATACCGTGGACAGCTATGCAAACTAACGATGCAGTCCTTAACACTAAATGCAGGAAATTAGCTTATTTAGGGCACATTGAAGGTGGTAGAGGAATGGGATAAGAGAAGTAGGACAGTTATTTAGACTAGCTCAAGATAGAGAGTTTTGCCATGCTGATCGTCAGCTTCAAGGGGACGCACGCTAAGAAGAATGTTTGTATTTGCTTTTATTTGCTCTCGGTTGTTTCCGCGATCCATATTTTTTTCTCAACATTTTTCTCTTTTATATTTTTGTCCAATTCCGTACGATTGCTTATCGTTTATTTTGTATATTTCAGTTAATTTATGAAGTATATACGTTTTTATGTTTAGTTCTCTATATGCTATTTTATTTTAGTCTGTTTCACGTGATAATTCTACTTTGCAATTAAAATAAATCATTAATTAAGAAACTTTGATTATCACTTCGTTTTCAAATAAAATTTTTCTTCAATAAAAAATGATATTATTCAAATACTTATGTGCCATTATCAGGCTTGATTTTTTCCTTGTTGGGCTGTTTTATAATTCCTTAAGAGTCGAACTTCTGTATTTTAGTGACAAAATGTTTTTGACGTTAACATTATTGTCCAATTTTTATTCAATCAAGAAATTATTGTAAAGAGAGAAACAAAGGATATTCAGACAGTGCAATATCTGAGCTATACGATGAGTTCATTCAAACTTCCCAGTCAAATTTTGTCAAGTCACTCATATAATATATGTAATATTTCTATATGAACAGTTCTTATTGGAAAAAAACGTCTCTAAGTTACAGTCTTCATTTTCTCTCTCGTTGGAGACACTTTATCTATACTGCACATGCTTAATGCGCGCAAAAGATGCGCAAAACTAACTGAAGCGTCCTGAGGAGAGACATATGAAGTCACTAGATACTGAGATTGTCGTGGTGGAACACAACTCCATCCTTGAATCAGAATTTTATAGTATATAATTCCTTCCCAGTGCAATTATGCACACAGCATCACCTTACCGATCGTCACTCTGGGCTTTGCTTTCCTTTTTGATACTTCATCATTCTTCTACCACGATCATTTACGTTTAAAGTTATCATATGCTATCCATTTTTCATTCTCTGGTATTAATCTCTTCAGAAATTGCCTAATTTTATTATTTATGTACATATCGAGTACAATTCTACTTCGGAACCGCACCTTTTGGATAGGCAATCATCCATTCGTTGACGGGTTATTATCTAGCATGATTTTTTTCTTACTCGGTATACAGTAAACGCTTCCTTTTCAACCTTTACCATCAGCACATATATTTTGGAAAACTGATAATTATGTATACTCATGTCATGAGGATAAATAGGTTTTGGAGTCTACTGCATAAGTAAAGACACAATTACATTCAGCCTCTTCAAAATAAATCCATCTTTTTGATGAGCAGTAATGCAGTACATAACCTTTCTTAGCGACTTGCATGCCCATCTATCTCGATTGTAGCAAAATTGTAACAAAAGTTTTTAGAAAACTATTTTCCTCAATGTTATACTGTTTGAGTGAATATTTTATGTTTTGAGGGATTCAAAATATGGCCTTCTGCATCCTCGATAAAAGAAAATAGATTTTATTTCTCTAGTATCTAAAAATTCGATAACTAATGCTTGCTATTCGTGGAATTACTTATTTAAAGATGTAAATAGTTTTTGTAATTTTTTTATCATTATACATAAGCTAAATTTAGCTGGAATGTCATCGGTGACTGTTTATTTTCGAATAATATTATTTCAATTGGTATTTGCCATATTATCAAAATTATATATCAGCTTATTTCTTATTATAAATAGAATTATATCAATATACGTATTCTAAAATTTCTATTTATCACTAATAAATACATTCAACTGACTTGTAGACATTCATGTTATAAGGTTATTGAGTTTATACAGATTCTCAATTTATAGAAAATAAACCTTGTAGCAACAATTTAAAAGGAATTTGAACCATTTTTTTTATAATGAAGAAAAGATCCTTGAAATGAAATATTGTTTAAACGACTTTAGTTCTATAATTACTAAAAACATTAACCTATTATGATTAGGGATAATTGTTTTTAGAATGTTAAGTAGTTGGAGCTCCACACATAGTTGATAATCGTTAGTATTTAAAATGTGTGGGCAACACATTATATTCTGATCTAAAAGCAATGAACACAAATGGAAATAAATTTCCAAAAAATGTTAATATTTACAAAGAACTGATATTTTTTTTCTAATTATTATACGATATCATCTAGCTCCTCGTTTGTTTGAATGCATATTCTATTAATTTGTTTTATTTTTAGCTACTAATACATGTTCAGAAACGTGGATTCTTTGAAATATTTGTCTTGTTCTGGCTATTCCTAGGTCTTGTTCTATATATCGATGTAGGTAGGGTTGGGGGATCTTTGAAACCACAACTTAAAAGTTTTGTTTATTCCTATCAATCAACGATGATCATTTCTGAATTACGGGGGGATGTAGCTGAAAATTCTAAAAGAAATTAAGAGACCATACAACCGCTAATGAAAAGGGAAACAATCGATTTCCTAAGATTCCACAAAATACATTTATTTGCTGAGAGTATCCTGATGGTGCATCCACAAAGATAGCAAAATTAGAATCTACAAGACTTGTATCAGACCCATCTTGACGTTCGGCACGGAAGTACGAGAGGACACCAACAAGACGAAACAAATGCTGGGGGGGCCGAGATGAAAACACTGAGAACAATTGTGGGGAAAACAAGAAAGACACAGTAAGAAATACAGATGTCAAAGAACAGTGCGGGATACAAGAAATTGTAAGATGGGGAAGACAACGTAAGAGGCAATGGTACAACCATGTAAGACGGATGGACGAGAACAGACTTCCGAGGATAGTTCTAGAAAACAACCTCCCGGGAGACCACCTAAAAGGTGGAAAGATAGTTGGCAATCCACCTCTCAGGAAAAGATGCAGAGGCAGCTTCAGAATTAACAGATTAACAGATCTCCAAGAAGTAGAAGAAGAAGAAGAAGAGTATCAGTCTTCACAATTTATATAATACAAAAAGGTTGTGGCCTAGTTTTAATTCTACCCTCAGAGTCGTAAATGTAGCTTGACGTTGTGTCCAATGAAGCATTTGCCAATATTGTTGAGATACTAAATTGGATTGACATTGGATATTAATTCTGAGATAGCCTCTCCCACTTACTGAAACGTGAATAACTCTAGAAGACTAACTTTTAGCACTTCTGTCTAAATTTTAATTCTCAAGACTCACTAAATTTCGATAAAGCAAATACACTTTTGGAGCAGTTGTCGCATCATTGATTCCATTCCGATTGAGATAACTTCAAAAAATATGATTTCAATGCATCAACCGCTCCTTCAGGTGTAGAAAAACGTTGACCTCGCACCTTATTTTTGATCTAAGGTAATAAGGACAAATCATTGTTTGCCAAACAAGGAGTGTACAGCGTGTTTGTTTGAGCTGATGTGTGAGAGCTCGAATTTTGGTGGTGGAAAATGTTCAATCTTTTTCGAAATTCATCCTGCAGCAAAGTGCGACTACGATTGAATTCGGAAAACCAGCGAAACACGGTAGCTAGAGAGTCGAAGGGAGTTGATCGGCTAACTGCTGTTGGTTTAATCCAAATCCATCGAAATTCATATAAAATCCCCGGACGAAAATGTTCGCAATTTAATTCAATTTAATTTTTGCACCCAGATGAATATTTTAAGTTTCTGTAAACAACTCAAATATTACTCGTAGGTATGACAATACGTTCTGAGTATGTTCATCATTAAAAATATCAAACTTTATGATATATTCACACCAGTGTGAAATATCTCAAAATATCCCAAAACCTTCGTTTACAGTATAGTACTATTAACATTTAAGCATATGTAAAATCATAGCATCAACTTTCGGATCCCATCATCAAATAAACTGTTAAATCAGTTAGTAAAAGCTTTCCTGGGCGAATCATCATATTCCAAGCGTAAAAATGTGATAAACCACTGATCGTGAAACTGGTCGCAATTTCTGATAAAGCTCGTCATTAGCGGAGCAGTTGCTTAGACGGATTACCTCATCGACTTTTTATGTCTTCATTCATGAGATATTTGCTCTTATTCGTAAAAAATACTACATAATTCACGTATCATCCATCATTCATTACACTTTCACCATAACAAGTTGTCAATAAATTTCAGAAGGACAACTGATTAGGTACTGTTTGATACTACAGCAAACGATATAGCTTAACCACATGATTAACACCGACAGAGACGTGAATAGTAATAGCGGTTTTTAAGGGAAATGCGGGATGTCACTTTTAAAATGACCCTCGTAATAAATAAAAATCGATATATGAGGTAGAAATAGTTTGAGTATTAATTGTGAGAAAATATTTCTAATACATGTTTTTGATACCTTTAAAGCAATATATCGAGAATTTGCACTTTTATTCGGAGTAGGCTGATTATAAATTCCTTTCGTCAATCGATTATGTTCACAAATAAGGCCTATCACCCTGTAAGATTGTATTAACATTCAAGTTTCGTCAAATAACGAAATTATGAAGGCGTCTTTATATAAAATGCGACACACACTGTATATTACCACTAAATTTTTATGCCACAATAAAGTTGGTGTTACAGAAGTATATTTTTATAAAAAGTAGTACTGATCTACTTCATTCCTATTTTGGAATAAGAACAAGTAGGCGGTTATGAATCACACTTTATAAATAAGTTTATGCAGAATTTATTAAAAATACACATCGAATTTATTCATATATGAAAATTGACAAGTGAAAATATTTTCTACATTTTGTAAATCAGATTTTAATTGTGAGAAATAAAGGTGGTCTGTCCAGAAGGTTGGAAATAAGGTTTATATAATTAAATACTGCCCAATCAACGTCCACAACATAAGAGGGCTGTCTGAAAAGTAAACTACCTGACAAATCATTTCTTTCTTCTCGTAATAGGTGTTTACGAATGAGATAACGTCCTAGTTTGGTGAAAATCTTTCACTTGCATATAAAACTTAAAGGTTAGGTAACAATAAGAGTAACTAGGGGTTTCAAATCAGATGATCAAACAATTATAAATACAATTTGTGAATTTTATCTATGGAAATCAATGTGATCAATACATCAATACAATACATTTTACTTTGTTGAAGATAGTCGCATTCACATATCCGATCAATGAAATAGTCTTGGCATTTTTCGGGAGAGCCCTTTGCAATACACTGTTTCACCTGGCATTTTAGTTTCAGGAGTGTAGTGTTGTATTAAGGTGATGAGTCTACGCGAAAAATCCCACTCATTTTGCTTGAGCTGCGTCATAAATGATCCGAAAATCTTCACAACTTTTCACTTATGCGATTGTCGAACAAAAATCGCTCAACGCATGCATAAATATATTTCTTAACTTATATTGATAAGTGTTCACATCTTCCGGTTGAGGTCGGAAAGTTTTCAGGCAACCTTCTTAAGTGTGTAAGCTTCATAAAAATAATCTGAATATAAATAAATTAGATTTAATTCTCTACTAGTTTTTGCCCTGTAGTTGGTTCTTGATTCTAAAGCGTTCTTTGTAGCAGAACCAGCGCTAGTGTCGCTGTTCTCAGTAGCAGTGCAAGAGAACTAATTCATCCAGTTCACTGTACTGCTTGCACTGGATCTAGAGACAGTTCTAAATCGATTTTCATTATTGTTGATACTACAGGACTTGAATCACATAAAATAACCTCAAATACAACAATAAACAAATGCTCCATTGTTTTCCGCACTACTGTGTACTATATTGTTTTTTGTATATTTTGTAACGAGAGAGAATATAGTATAATGTCGGCAACTTAATAGTGGGACATTCCTTTCCGTTTAAACTGTATAACATATAAGTTTAATGTATATAATATATAGACAAGGGATAGTTTAGGAACCACACTCGCCGCTACTCGCTAGATCTGTCTCTGTTCAAAGTAGCAGGTACTCAGAAAGTAATACTTCTCAACAGCTCAAGTATTTCATTTCATATTTTTAATTATAATTCATCATCTAATTTTCTGTTTAGTAGTACTTTTCTTAATGTTACTGTACCTATTTACGTTTTAACGTACGTTCAGGTTTATATTGGTACGTAGGTATAATTTGGTTATTGTATCTGAAGTATTTCTATTTTGGTTACCATCTTGTAATACAAAATAACAGATACACGTTTTTGGCATGTTAATTGTTCTACTGGAGTATATTTAGTATACTCGTCACTACAGACTTTCATACTACGAGGAGCAATTATATAACAATGTATAGAAAATTTTTCTTGATAAATCGTATTAATTTTAGGTTCCTTTTGATAGAAAACTAGTTCCAAAAAACTGTCCAAAATGATCACGTTCAACATGAAAATAAAAATCTCTTTTAACCACAAAAAAATACTTCTACCTAACAAACTAGTTTCCAGGTGAGGAAAAATTTTGGGGAGTGCTTTTTGCCTAGAACCCTTATTTCATTTTTTTTCTTGTATTTGACTTTTTATAATTGAAGGTTTAGTTTCTGTTTTTATCCTTATTTGATTATAGTATCCGTTTTATTGAATATGTTTTTGTATCATTTTTTTAGGATAATTATTTTCTGGGAAGAAGTATGAAACTTGTATACTCTGAAACATGGAAAAAGTTTTAATATTTCCAACATGATGAAATGCTTGTTAGAATCAGTGGAGTCCTTGAAGTATACTTAAGAAGAGATAAAGGTTATAATAGAGACTAAAGGGAAAGAGTAGAAACTAGACCATAACAACGCCCTTGTAAACAAGCCCAATGGAGGATTAATTGGTACGAGTCCGACACTACCCTATAATGAACAGATGTCGATGAGGATTTTCCCTCCTACAAAAATAAGGGTACAATTTTATGTATATATTTTTCTAAAATTGAAAACTAAGGAAAGTATAACGCAAAGGTTACATTGAATTGATAGTTATTTGGTATTAGGATAATTTTATGTTCCCATTTACCCGATCTATTATAAATATATAGTTATCTATATTTTAAAGGGTAAATAAGGGTTATTTAATCACATTAAGGTATGAAAATTTGTCCTTTTCAAATAATTCTTTTTGTATAGACTCAAAGGTATACGGATTAGAACCAATTAAGACAAAAAAGTAATAACCTTTGGAGAAGAATAGTGAAAGCAGTAGAGGAACAATGAAAGAAAAATAAGTTATTAGCTTTTAAAGCCAGCTTGATATCCTGTGTATTTTTCATATTAAGATGTTGTGTTTAATGTTTCCAGATTTCTGGCTGACATATTTCCGTTGCATTTCATTTTATCAACATATAAAGAAAACACTTTATTTTTTATTAAAATATTTATTATAATTATTACAAACATAAAAATACATATCACCAGTGCAGTATATTTATTAAATATGCAGTTAATTATTAAACAAGCAATAAATATAATCAAATTATTTTTCATCATTATCATTATACACTGGGAAAATATTCATTTGAAAAATTCATAAAATAAGTTGCCATATATTCAAGACAATATGAATCAAAAATAGAGATAACTTATTATTTTTACATGTTTTTAAATAGCAATATTCATTAGTATAAATATCAAAGCTGACAACGAGATTATAAGAGAAATTATTGTGTTCCAATAATAATGTTTCTCTGATTAAACTTTATCTATCTGTCTATCCATTCATAAACTTTTACAATAAAAAAGCTTCTGAAATATAAGATACAGTTAGCAGTTATTGTATTTTCATATTATATTACCTATAAGAACAATGTATTAAAACCATGAAAACGGTCGCTAATTAAGATCAAATCAGTTTTAACCGCCTCGTTTGATTAGATAATTAAACAGAAACCTGATCTTCAACTAGTGCTTGATCTTGGGAAAAATTACATGACCCACGATACTTTGTAAAAATCCGATCACATTGTTTACTACTACTACACTAACATTCATATTCAATGTCTGATACAAATTTTAATGACAAACTAAAGATATTTAGAGGTCAAAGAAACACTGAAGCACTAAACTTGGTTATCGAAACACATCCATCAATATAAAAGTGTTTATAATAGTAAACAGTATAAATATTACAAACTATCCAAAAATTCCAACAAGTTTGAATTTTCTTACTTGGAAGAATGATTTTACACGATTTCACCTGTAGTGAATTATTATTATTCCCGTATCATCCAAATACAAAGTATATTACTGGGAAACTATTACCAGAAGAGATCAGAATACATGAGCCAGAGTGGGATTATTACCAAGATTACTTCGTCGGAATGGATACCTCAAGAAACTCGAATTGGTGGAAAGAGATAACTGGAGATTCTGTGAGTTAGAAAAGTAAAATTCAATTCACATACTTACTGAATGCAAGACACTACAGAAACTCGAGGCTCTATATTTATAATGTACTATATAAAGCAGGAAAAATCACCAAATGAAGCGGGCAAATGTACTAAAATTTATTGAAGGAAAATAAATACTAGTTTCAAAGATACTTCTCAGAAATGTGATATAATAGATATTTGATATTTCAACGATTTCCCCTTCAAGCTTAAATGTAAAAAATGGAAACAAAAAAATCTAAGCGATATCACAATTTTTAATACTCCTTATAAATAAAACAGATTAACTCGTTGTACAAGAACAAACGTTATCTACTCCAGAAACTTAGGACGGAATTGTTTAGGTGAATTTAAGGCTTGGGATTTCAATGAAAAAATGATTTGAATATACTAAAAATTACATAACTACGATAATATATACCTTTAACCATTATTAAAACCTATAATTGCAATAGATATTTATAACCCGCTATGTTTCATTTTATTACAAAAAGCGCTTTTTAAGTAGCCAAAATGCAAAAAATGTGAACCTAACTTAACAAAATGAAAACTACAAACTATTCATTTTTCCCTATTAATACAAATTGTAATGATAATAATATATAAAATAATCACAGTAACTATCATGTAGATCAATATAAACCTCAGTTTAACTGCAAAAACTTCTGGTCATGTGAAAAATACGATTTCCTCTTATAATTCATAAATTATAAGAGGAAATTAAGTATTTTAGTCCAGGAGAGATCGGCGCATGAGTACGGAAAATTATTCAACCTTAATTTTTTTATGCGATCTTCTTCAAATTGCCCTTCCGATTACACAAATGGCAACATGGGTTCGATACTCATGCACCGATTCCTCCTGGACTATTTCAAAGGAAAGTGTGTATTTAATTCGTATATGAAAAAAGTATAAAAATACTGATTTCAATACTTTACTAAAATTAATGTTCAGCTTCACTGTCCTAAATCAATAGCCAGAACGACGAAAATTATTCCAGCTGAATACACCCACAATTATATCGTATAACTATAATTATGATAACCAGCTTATCGTCTTTAGAGACTAAAAGTAAAGTCCCTCAAGGGGATAAGTCGATTATAAAAACTCATGACAATGTAAGTGTGAGTGCTGGTAAAAAGGCAATAAACCAACGATCTCAATAATTCCAGCTTAACCCTTCAATCAGAACGGATATAGTTTTCAAATTTGGTACTAGTATTGGGTAGAGTTTCATACATGTCTCAATCTAACCCTAATCTTCACCAATACTGGTTGCTCTCTGCTTTTCACCGGAACCTAAACAGATAATAATTCCCTTTTCTCTAACTTACCTCGTGTTACATCTTCGTTTCAATTACTTCTTTGTGATATTTGGCTTTATTTTATAATAATTGTAATATTCGAGTGATCATAATAACATTACATATTTGTTTTAACATGTCATTTTATTTGTTACTTCTTTGTGATATTTGGCGTTTTTTCATTGTGGTATATTACAACACTTGTGTTTGACTAATAGTCAGAAATTATGTTCCACACATTCTATTTGAAAAATAAATAATTTTATGATTAAAAAGTTTCTATTATCGATTTGTGATATTCCTCATAACAAAAAAAAATCCGTCTAAAGGGTTAATTGTTCCAGCTGCGTCTGAGTAGTTTGTTCAATATCTAAAATAATTAGCACGGTTTTGACCAAACTAGGGGATGATTTGTGATGACATCAGTACTATGTCAATAGAACACTTCTATATCAGAACACTTTGTTTAGTTTGTTTGCATATCACGTACAAAATTATTTTTAGAGAAATAAAAAGTTACATCCATAAACAGATCAATTTTTGTTTACAGATTTGTCTTAGTTTTTAGTTTTGTAAACATATTATTATATAATTGATCTGATGCTCGAGATTTTATTCAGTAATAAGCGAGCTATTTAGTGCCTTTTTACAAAATAAGATATCGGTAAAAAAATCTCTACTAACAATAATCATTGCAGTTCCCAATATTTATACTAGATGTGCAGAAATCCTCTTTTCAAATGCAAACGACAGATAATAGAATGTTATTTTATGCCAATCTGACCTAATTAATCCTAATGGAGCTTTGAAAATAACAAAAAATGTTTAAAAAATAAACATATCAGCGTTAGTTCTCTTAGAAAAAGTTTTGGATAATGAATTAGACAACACAGATAAAAAATCACAACTAGTATTTGTAGTTTGCGTTTGGCAGGAGAGCTTTTGGACATTCTGTATAGTAAAAATAACATTTATCAAAAAAGATCAATAGAATGGATTCTTATATAATCCATGTAATGATAGTCTCATAATTAGATGATTTTAGTTGATTTCTCAATAAATAAGTCTATGTCCGTTAGGTTTTATTCTATTTTCAAAAAACAAAGACAACTAGAACAATCACAGCCAACAATTTTCAAAAATTAGTTGCAAAAATTTTGACGCCTTATTAAACATATACAAGCGGTCCAGAATTATGTAAAGCAATTTTTATAGCTGATGGTATGTGCAAAAATAAGGATGCTTCTTCATGTACAGTTTCTTCAGAAAATGAAAAATAAAGAAGATAAAAACCTTTAAAAAGACTAATTGTTCTTGAAATATCTGCCAATAGGTTGTGTAATTGTCCAAAGCCACCCTTTATTGGCAAGGGATAGATGGGAACATGAAATCAGTTATCCTAATATCTAATATTCACTTTCAAAATATGAACTCCGTAATGAGAAAAAATAATATAATCAATCAACCCATTCAAAGGGTTAAATTTTTGTTATTTTTCAGTTATAAAAAAACTATCCCTATATTTTAATGGAGGCTGTAAAGATAAATGTTATTAATTCTGGACAATCTTGTATATGAGGACATTTTATTTTAATAATATTTTTGATATCAACAACATACAACGTTGTGGTGAACTCTAAGAAGAGAAAAAAATTTTTACACAGATTAAAAATTCACTTTTTGGCACCTTATTGGCAACACTTTTCAAAAAATAATTCAAGCTTTAAGCAATTATGTATTATCACTTCAAAAGTGCAAATAGTTTTAGTTATACTTCACTTATTATTTGAATATATAGAAAAGTAAACAATTTTTGTAGTATGTGACACCAAAAATAAAATAGATATCAGCTGTAGAATGTGAAAAATGAATTTATTATTATTTGACATAAACATGTCAAATTCAAATTCTAAATTGGTATTATTGATGACGAGAGATACAAACCCCAATTTAGTTTATTTTGTGATATACCCTATTCCCCATTCAAATACCTCAAGTTTATACCAAAAATTAACATAGCCATAAATTCACGGGATTACTGAAAATTATAACTCACTCAAATACAATTAACACGTTGCTAGAAAATTCTGTGTACCACTTTATTATCAATTGCATCAACATTCATAGTTTCTTTTTTGAATTTAATTATGAACTTTGAAACGAATAAACAAATGGGACAAGATGGAGGATAAAGAAATGTCAAAACAAGAATTAATAATTGGAAAAATAAATAAATAATAGATGTTGGTAAGAAAGAATGTAGATAAATGATGAATGAATAATGAAAGTTGGAAACAAAAAAATAAAGAGAGACAGCAAATATAAGATCTAGAGACAAAACACCTTTTGAGACAAAAGACTGTGGAAGGAGAACAAGAGGAAATTGAACTCTCCTCCAACATCTGAAAAAGTAGTAGAAGAAGCACATTTCAGGTTTTGAAAGTTGTTAGGATATATTTGATAAATTTTTGTAATTTCTTATAAACTACAATCAACAAAATTTTGTAATAGAGAATGGGATAGCTCATACTTCACATATTGAACAATTGGGAGTTGTACTTGTCATTCAAAAGTTTTATCAATTTATTATTCAATTTGACAAGTTCTAGATGTTTTATAATAATGCACAGTAGCGAAAATTATAAATTTATTCCAACCAGCTTCTCCTCACTTTATAACAAATCTAGTAATGTTGATTAGTTAGAAATTTCTTCATTTATATATAGTGAATTAGTAAAGTAAAAATATGGGAGTAAGTCGTCATTCTAATTACATAAACCGCCACAAATAGTTTGTAATCGATTCCATGTGACACTTAACAATTATTCTGATCACTTACTTCTAGGTCTTAGATGTTTCAATTTAATTTATCTTACACTAATCAACATACTAAATTTTTATTGGTGAATCTTACTAAAATTATTAAAAGTAATAGATGAACTTCAAAAAGTCGTAGAAAAACATGACAAATATATAAAAGTCACCTAATGCAAATATTTTGTTGTATGTTTTTGATACATTTTAGTATTTAGTGTACATTTAGTCTTTGTTTATAACGGGACATACAAAAGACTGAATTGTGACCCTTTTTGCTCGCCTAGTTTTATTTCCGCTTCACATCTTCATTTCTTGGTCGCATTAATTTTTTTTTATTTTCGTGTACTCGTTTAATCGTACCCTCTTCCGTTCCGCTTCTTGCCACTTTCAAAAATACATCTTCTAAAGAAGCTTCGCTTATAGCATAATCTTCAATTAGGTGAGAATTAATCGATTTGATATTTTCCACTTCTTTGAATATATCACTCCACCTTTTATTTTTATCTTTAATGTGAAAATGTAGTAAACCCTAAAACAAAACAATTAGATTTTTAATCAATGGAACATACAGATTTTTAACAAATAAATTCTTCTCAAGAAAGAATTTGATGTCAATATACTCCTTTTTTTTCATACAAGAAAAAAAAAGAATAATAAAGACACAGTAAACCTAGAGCAAACTTCATATCCAGATTTATGTTCAAAAAGATGGGATATGGGGCTCTTTCATTTTCTTAATCCACCTTTGCTTATGAATCATAGGTTTGGTGTTATTGAAAACAAAATTTTTCTTGGCATGGTTTTGAAAGAACTACAAATCTCAACGAATTAGAAACAAAATGGCGCAACTTAGTGGTAAAATTTCAGCTGTACAGTTGAGATTTATGAGAACTTTTTTTTCAATTTAATAAACTTACGTTAAACATTTTTATTTTTCTGGACTCTACGTATACTTGATACTGATCGATTTCAATGCTAATAAAATTACATGGAAGTAAGTACTTAGGACAGAGTGGGATGGTTAAGTTTCCACAATGTTTTTGTTCCTAGTGATTTTTCAAATTATAAAGTGGATGAAGAAAAAACAGATCTAATATACTTACAGAGTGTTCATCTTTCAATTCGGCTCTATCATTTTTAGTGAAGTATTTTTTAATATCTTCGACAGTAGAAAATTTCGGTACTTCATTTCTATCATCAACTACGTCTACCCCATCGACTTCATCAACATCATCCGAAATTTCCGAAGGCGTTTTTTTATTTGATATCTTCAGTTTTAAAGTAAATCCCCCAAATTTATTTTTAAGATCAGCTAAAGATCCTTGCTCGACAAACTTACCGTCTTTCATTATTTTCAATCTAAAAGTATACAAAATATATCAATTTTCAATTGTCGAAGGATTATAAAATATATTATTTTCATTCATTATTCTAAATAACCACAGGAATGAGATAGAATTATCTAATTTGATATATAAAATTATTTGACGTTATAGTTACGAACTCGTCCATGACATGGACCGCGAAGCCGATTCGCTGAGTTTTCTACAGCCAAGAAGGACCGGCACCAGGGCGGTAATATTCAACATATATGTGTATAAAACAAAACGCAGCAAAATTAAAAATTTATTGTACTTACTCATTACATAACGCCTCACATTCGTTCATACTATGAGATGTTAATATGAAACCTTTTTCTTTTTGCAGAGTCTTTATAAGACTCCAACATTTTCTTCGGCTAGAGGGATCAATTCCATTAGTAGGTTCGTCGAGTAGGACAAATTCGCGAAAGCCTATCAATGAAATTGCCAAACTTAGCTTCCTTTTGTTGCCACCGCTGTAGTATCCACAAGGCACATCCGCATATTCTAACAAATCTAAGACGACATTCAAATAAATTGGGATTTTATATTTTGATTTTTATCAAGAAATTTATCAGTAAGAATCAACTGATCCAGGAATAACCAATTAATGTTGAAAAATTTGGGATTTGTAGGTTATGTTTTTGTTGTCATTGCTTGTTTCAGTTTAATGACTTTTAACAACCGCAATAAACAGGGGTAACTAAAAATATGGAGTTTCCTTTGGAATTGATAATAATGTGCTCCAGAATATTTGGACTTCCACAGTTTTTGCCTAAAAGTATTTGAACATATCAAGATATGTCTTGAGTTGCTGGTATGTATAATAGCTTTTGGTAAATGTCGAAATTGGTAGTTTTTTGAAAGTCCACTAGATTGATATTTTAGTATAAATTACTAAAACTAAACTGGTCTATATTCTTCACAACTTCCGGTCTCTTTTCCTCTAAATTCACAATTTTAATTCTCATATTAAAGCCATGAAAACAGAAACATTTTGCAAATTTAAAACAGATAGAAATGTCTCAAAACATTTTGAGGTTATATCCTGAAAGTCCCTATGTATTGGGCACTTCTAGATTAGTTGATTCTCATTTATTTTACCAGCATTTTATGATATTAGTAGCCCTAGAAGGAACTAATTACAAATTACAGTATTGAACCTATTTGCGCGAAAAATTTGTGAATTTATTATTTACAATACCTACCAAATAGTTCCAAATATTTTGTTATTTCATTTTTGTCGCTAATGCCTCTTAATGCTCCTATCGTAGTCAAGATTTGTCTACCAGTTAAGACATAATTTAGAGAATCTGACTGCGGACAGTAACCCAAAGTTTGCATGTACTGAAAAATAAAAAGATAATGTATTGGGAAACATTTTTTAAAACAGAAATATCATTGCAAAATCTTTAACCAATTCAATTACAATCTACCAGTTTCAAAATAACGTCGTGATAAATTATATACAATCTATTATATGTCTTAGGAAATTGTCTTTTAGAAAACCAAAGATTAAAATTTTCCTATTTCCATAAAAGATAAAAAATGTTCAATATATGTCACTAGCTATGCCATTTGCATTAATGGATAAGGACAAAGCCATGTATGAAGTTTTTGGAGGATGGCGACATAGAGGAAGACCGGGCCTTCCCTGGTTAGAGGAAGTTGAGGCGAATCTGACCCAGCTAATGGTTCGACGTTGGAGACACCATGCTGAGGACAGAAAGTATTGGCAGTCAATTGTTGAGAAGGCCCTGGTTCTCAAAGTATGCATTTATCTATAAAATAAATAATTTCCAGCCCATAAGAGTGTTAAATATTTTTGAAAAACTGAAAAGGAAACCGATTGGGAGTCCACTTGCTGAAGAAGTAATAATAATAAAATGAAAAGTATTTTTGCTTCTATATCAAATTATTATTATATAGATATATTAATTTACCTCGTCCATATCGATAGTTATTTTTTTATTTTCTAATTCCATAAGTACTGATCCTCCATCAACCATTTCGTCTCTGGTAAGCATACGGAATGTTGTAGTTTTCCCCGCACCATTTACACCTAATATACCCAAACATTCACCACGTTTCAAAGTTAGATTGAGATTTTTGACAATCTGTTTGCCTTCGTAGAGTTTTGATAATTTTTCCGCCTTCAGAGTGTTCAAACCGTCATCAATATTTTTATTTGTCATTTCAGTTTTGTCATATTGGAGATTCTCATAGTCAAATTTTCTAAATGATCTGAATCGATGATAATGTTTGATTATTACGGATTTCACTTTCATAAACCAATAAGCATCCAAAACGATGTTGATTGTAAGGTATATAAAGCAACATGCGATCATAATGAAATAATCATCGAATAGGTTGGAGTAATTTCTGAAACCAATACATTCTTTGGAATTTTCTGTAAAAATAAAAATGATAGTAAGTTATTTGTATATCAATATTGAATAAAAATATTAACTTACCATTACAGCACACATGAGATTGTCCGATGCAAACCATATTCATTTTGGCAGGTGACATATTAATATTGTGTATCATTACAGCTCTCTTCGCCAAATTTAAAAGTGCATCGCACAAACCGACTTGTGGTATCAACAGTAAACTGACATATTTAATGTGATTTCCAATATTCATATAGTACTCATCTTGAGAATGTAACAAAATTTCTATTGTGATGGTAAAAATGATTCCCAAGAACATTCCCATAATTATGAGTAAAGCGAAAGCGCCAGAAGCTGAAGTTTTTCTGCTGAATAGATACGTGAAAGGTATACCAGCTAAACCATATAATAGGAAAATCAATGTTAGATAACCTAAAACATATTAGTTACATGAAAGTCAAAATATTATCACTAGATTCATGGAATAAATAATAAAAACATGGATCAAATGTTTATTTTTAACGGTAGGAACATGATAAACAGGGTGTGTTTTTAAATTTCTTACAAAATTTAGGAGGTCAATTTCCAGTGACAGTAATCCTCTTTATGTGGATTTTATGGATTGGACCAAACTTATATATAAAGACACTTTTGTTAAATTTTTTTCAAATTCAAATATTAAATTACTTACCAAAATGTACCCGGACGGGTGAAATGATCCACAATATAAAACCGAGCGTTAGCATCAATCCCATATACAATACCATATCAGCCAAGAAGTTAACGAGCCAATAACAAATCGGTTTTACACCACACATATATTGTATTTTGACAAATTTGGTTGAGATTTCAGTATGTGGGAAAATAATAAAACTGCCGTGAATAAAAAGACATCCAATTGGAATTAAAATTAACCATAAAATACCAATTTTGGTATGTGAGAGTTCTTGCGAAGATTTAATTTGATTTACGTGCGGTAACGGCCAGTTACTAAGAGAAATTGAATAATCAGGGCCTAGTAAAAATTGAGCCAAGGTGTTGGTTAATAAATTTAGCGATATTGGCATGCTGTGTATAGGTATAGCATTGTATAAGGCAACTAATTCGAATGTCTTATCAGCATTGAAAGTAGCACCTGCTATCATGTGTTCTCTATAGTAAGCTATATTCTCAATGCTCTTCTTTAGTATCGCTAAAAAATAATTTATATATTAAAAAAGTTACCAACAACTAATCTTAATTAAATCATTTATAAAGGGTATCTTTTATTTTATGAATGAGATACTAAACTTACAATGTTCTGTATCTATAACATTGAACGGTAAACTTTTCTGATCCTCCACTATGTTTCTGTAAATTCTCATCATTTTAGTCACATCATTATTGTTGGTTGTACCATTGTAAAATACAGATGTCTGTTTGTAACTACCCAGTTTAAGATTCAATTCTGGTCCAGTTTTATTGCAGTAATCGTTACCTCCACTTAAAACTCCGGTTAAAATGAAAAATACCAATGTTATTAACGCCTAAAACAAAACAAAAATGTTTTTGTGATATTCAGGAAACGGGTAAAACTATTTTTTTTTCGGTTCTGGCAGTTACAGACATCCTGAAATTTCTTAGAAAAGTGGGATTAATAGATTAGCTGTAAATACAAAGTTCCCCAGTATCGCAGCAAAAAAGGGGGGGTACAATAGATCCTTTGGGTCCCGTGTACATGGTACCTTAACATATATACATACAAAGTAGAAAATAATTTAAATGTATTGAATAAAATTGAAAGGATAGGATAGTGTACTTACAGGAACAGCATAAGTGAATTTTTTACTGCAAAAGAATTGCCATCTCTTATGTAAAAGGGTTGCCAATTTCAAATTAAGTTGCGGTTCTCTCTTCCCTGAAAATATATAAAAAAAAAATAAATATTGTTCGAAATTTTATAATCCATTTCCAAATTAGCTTCAGCAGTAAAATTATTATTGCGCAGATGTAGAAGCTGGAAAGTATATCTAGTATTGTTGCTGGTAGAAAATTATTCGTAATATAAAATATTGCAATATGAAGCATTAACGTTAATATCGTAATTTGAAGTTATTTCAACGACTGTTTCTACACAGAAATAACCAGACGTTTCAAAACAATTACTGTGGTTTTACATCATTGTTTCTTCTATTATATTTAAAAAAAATTACAATTTGGACATTTATAGTTAAATATATACTAAGTACTTCATCAATGTATTTCGTTCAAAAGCTCTTATGAAAAAAACATGTACACACAAATGTAAATCGAACGAGAGATAGTTTTTTTTAGATATAACCTCAAATTAAGACCTTAAACTAGTACTGGGAACTTTTGTGTAAACGCTCCAACGGTTAAATTTGAGCCAAGCTAGTACGAAATAAGAGCTACCAGAAGCTTTGTAGAATACGATTAAAGAACAGAGGTGTGTTAACTAGAAATTACTACATTAAGTTGAATTAAATTTACTTTTTGGGTATATAGGCGCATCAAAAATAAATTAAAAGATTATGGATGAAAATGTAAAAGAATACATTCTTTTTGTATACTAATGTTCTCATTATTGAACCCTACTAAATACCTGGATCCTTTGATATGGAAGAAAAATCCAAAATAATGATTTATATTTGTAAAGCAGAAGTAGGGAGGAAGTGTAACCTTATTATGATTTAAGGGGGTATTCTGATCTAGAAATTTGAAAACATTAATTTATTTTTGTTTATTGTCAAAGCATAGACTCTTAAAAATATGTCCTTAAACGGATTTTTAAAACTTTTCTTTATTTCCGGAGACACAGTAGATTTTGTCACGTAACGCCTAAGCCGAGTTATTCTACTGGAATTATTTCTCAAACTTTAAACGTTATTTTCTCGAAATTACTTTTTTTGAAGTGTTTGACATGTTCTACCCGACCGATTCCTTTGAAATTTGGTGGAAATCTTTTTTATATATCTCTCTATCGCATCTGTCTTAGATTTTAGAAAAATTCATTTTGCAGTATATTTAAAAAATTCGAAAAGGTTAAAAAAAAGTTATGTTTCATGTCGACGCAATTTTATGAATTTTTTTTGGCTAGGATCAATGCAATAGTGACATCTTGATAATGAATATGATAAAAAAATGGATAGTAAAAATATTCTTCATTTTTTTAAGTTAGTTTCTGAACCAGATTACTCCCTTAGTTCTCTCTCTGAATCCTCAACAAAGCTCACAGCTCCTTTCATTTTTCTTCTCATTAAAATTATTATTCTCAAATGACTAATCCATTATTATAATTTATTTTCATGGAAATAATGAGAAATACAGCGAATAAACTTCCATGTATTTCTTAACTTGTTTTACAATCTTAATTTTTTAAATCAAAACGTTTGTTATATCAACTAAATCCCAATCAAAATTTGTTTTTAAATGAATTTTGCTTTTTGGGAAAAGAGTAAACGAAAGTAGATGAAACATTATTCCTTGGAATGAATTACATGGCATGGGGGCATGATTTTGAATCAATAAAATAGTTTTAATCCCTAAACCATTACCAAATTTATTTTAATTTAATTTAAATAAGTACAAGTTAAAAGCAAAGATTAAGGAATCGAATAATAAATATTTTTTCAATTTTAAAAAATGTACACATGCTCATAAATGAACAGAATTTGAGCATATTTTACTTGCAATTATTGTACATAAGTTGTGATTTGATTTATTCTTATCCTTTTACACGACCGTGGAGAAATTTAGACACTGTGATATAAACATTTTTTGCAATTTCCAAACGTACATTGTACATATATGTGTATAATAAATTATCTCTCAATAGAAGAAGTATGATAACGTGAGGTGATTCAATCTTTAAAATTTTTTGCAAACAATTAGTAAGTGCAGTAAGTGTAGGAAAGATACTAATTACTTCATTTATTTATTTGGTCTGGAACATGCATCAATTTAAAATTACAATATGAAAAATTTTCCGAACAGATATCAAATAAAATAACTTTATTATTAAATATATTATGTGACCAAGAAGAATGAAACGCAGATAATCCCCCCTCCCCCCCATAGAAGTAATATAAACTGAATGAGATAAACCTGTGAAAAATGACATATTTTTTCAATATCTATTTTTATTTATAATCAATTCGATTCGACTTAACCTGGCCATCTCATTTGAGTAGGAAAAAGGTCGCTTGGAACTTCGCCTTCCACTCCATCTGAAGACCACGCGCGGAGAAAAAATGGCGGCGTGGAGAAAGAGCCCAAAAGCTGGATAAGCTGCTCACGCTTTTTTTTTGGCTCGTCTGACTACACCCCGTATAAAGCTATTTGGCTTTTCTCCACCCTGCGTCATTGTTCCAGGACGCCATTTTTTTCTTCACGCCGTTATTTTTACTCCGCGCATGGTGGAGTGGAAGGGGAAGTTTCAAGCGACCTTTTACCTACTCATTTGAATCAAAATTTTTTTTTTTCGATGGTTACATTTTGCGCGGTGACAAAGTGTGGAAGTAGATCTGAAAGGGATGCTGGACTATTACTTAGTTCAAACATAAACATCATCTTAACCAACTATCCAAGGAACGTAGAAAACGATGGCTAGATGCTACAAAAAGAGTAGATTTAACAGAATCAAAAGCGAAATAGGAGGAAATATTTGCAATAGGCTCAGACAGCACCTCGCCTATGCGGATGATGTTGACATCACGACATCACTTCGGCTCTTCCAATAACGGTTGAGGAGTTCGAGCGAGCAGCTAAAGCAACTCGAAATCAATAAGCATAAAACCATGTACATAAGAACCTCAAGGAGAATCCTGACCTCCCAGACCACGTTCCAAGTCAGAGAACATTGTTTCCCTGTGTGGCCTTGATAAATTAAGATAATGACGTGACAACGGACATTAAGGCAAGAGATTCTGCTTCTGAGGAGTCCAGAGTGCAGTCTTATTGATAAAATATTCTTTGTTTGTTAGTTGGTAATTTATTGCCACTGATTGTTCGGTTGGTTGTCCCACAAAAAAAAATTTCATTTCTCAAGCCCACAGTTACTGAAAGAGTTAACAATAATAAAGTTTATTAATTAAACACTTAACCGAGATAGGTTATTGACTCAAATGACAGGAAGTTCTTTCAGGTTGTTAGATAGGGTTAGATTACAAAATTCTCAAGTTACTCCATATTTTTGCTAAAAACAAAAAGCGATAGTAAATAGAAAGTAGGAAAATGATGAATTTAACTAAGAATACAACTTTATCGTTGATTAACTTTTAAATGGTAGATTTTATCGATAAAAGCATTTAGATCTTTTTTGTAGAACGTTAAATTGCTGTTTAAATATTTTAAAATACACTTGTTTCGGTGAAAAAAAATTAACTGCACAAGTACAAAAACTTCATGTTATTTAAATGGGAAATGTATTATGATTTAGGCATGGGTGAATGTGAATATTAAGGGCTAGTTTGGGTCTGATATTTTTTTAGATTCTAACCTAAAAATTTAAGGAGCGTTTGTGTGCCAAAACCCAATTTGGGAAATAACGGACACCCTTATAACCATGATATCTTTCGGTATCGAAAATTTTTCATATTATATAAAAAGAGTGTCATTAATTGCTTATGCTACAAACAAAAAATAATTATCAAAATAATATACCTATAGAATCATACGATAGAAGTCCTGCAATTAAAAATAATAAGTCTTATAGCGGTTTTATATATTTATGTATAAAATATTTATTTATCTTGCGGAAGCAGTTACAGTAGCAATTTGAAATTTTTAGAATTGCATTTTCTTCTAAAATATAGTTTTGAGATCAAAACAACTACTTGAAATTGTACCATTTAAGATAATTCCAAATATTTTTAGTCAATATATATCATATTTTGATAAAATTAACAGAAATTATTTTTTCTTTTTAACTGACTGGTAATTGGTAACATGAATTTATTTTTTAAACTCTAGTAGTTATAATCATTTTATAAACACTGATACTACAATAAAAAAATAGTACTACAATTACACCAAAGGTTTTTACAATACTCAAAAATAATGATTAGTAAGAGTTGAGAATATAAAATAGAGCCTAGTAACATCATAATGTCTTTCAAAAGAGTTGTTTGAATTTTGAATGTTTTGAGTTGATAAAATGTGTTTATCAACTGCCTGCAGATACCAAGCTTGTAAGCTTGGGAAATGTCTTTGACTTGTTTATAGTACAACTTCTTGAATCCATAAAATTCGAAACTCTAAAATTGATATTAGTCCAATAAAATAAATTCAAATTACTATCCAAGACTTCCTTTCTGAATTTTTCACCATACCTCTAAATATTTATATAAAAAAATGTTGGATGTCATTTGAGGTCAGAAAATAATTGCAAACCATCCCAAAATGAATTATGTATGCTAAAGTGAACTTTTGAATATTCAACAAGTAGCGAGTTCTCAGTTCCAGAGTTCTAATGAAGTATAGTATTTTTCATAGCTTTAACGAAGTTACATCTTTCCTCCTATAGGGTTCTTGTGAGAACTATAACTTATTCATGTTTGCAATGAAGAGAACCATTCTAGAACCAGATCAACTGTAATTGTTTCCTCTTCCCCACTGAATCTACCCTCGCCAGTTTCTGTTAGACCTAATCTCATCAAGTGCTTCAGGAGATGACTAGTAAGATGTATCTTGTTTATTCTAAGATCCGTATACCTTTTAAATCTAATGGTATCAAAGTACTGGATGAACTTTCTGGAGACATCTCCTTCTAAAACTCTCCTATACCGTAGAGAGGTTCCAGGTCAATAAAAGGCGTTAATGCTCCTGTCTTGACAAGGTTCATTTCTTTTGATTCCTCTATGATCAAGTACCCAGATTAAAGACACTCTTATTCTTTCCTGTTTTGTCAAGTTTCCTGAAATACTCAATGCCTCGATAGCTGCTTGGGCATCAAAATTATTTGATACTTCACAGAGTTTCTCCTGATATGATGGTTTACCATATAAGCAAAAACAGTGGATTGTATATTGTGCTTGAGAAACAAATGTACAGCATAGAAAAGGCTAGCTAGAGCCAAATAACCAAGTTATTCAACTAAAAGGTTCATAGTTACAAGACAATTTCAATATACATTTCCACTTGTTACTGACACTTTTCCTCTGGCATAACCTGTCATTAATAGTTATATATGACACATTACAATTACACTAAAACCTCCGTTGATCCGATATACAAGAAAAGGCATTAGTGTTCAATACAGAAATAGGGGATGACCAGCCCATCACTTATAATTATTATTGAATGGTTAATGAGATGGAAAGAAAATCGTGGCTCACTGTAATAAGTGGAATATTATCAAAGGATGCTGAAGGTAATGAAGGTTTTGAAAAACTTTGTTAAGTGAACTCACAAAAGAGCAGCAAGTAACTAAAAAACCATCATAGTTATTTTAAAGTAAGAAGACATTAAAACATAATTTTATGGTCTGATATTCCAATAGAAGAAATCTTAGTGGCAAAATTTCAAAGATACTAGTACTAAAAACTGATGTCAAAGATACCAGTACTAAAAATTGATTGGCTCAATGTACGTAAATCAGAATCAGAAGACGATGGAAGAGAACTTTAGCTGAGGTGAAGTAGAGTATCCAGCATCTCAAACAACTATTAATATCCCCTAAGCGGATTGGATGTTGGCCAGCTATTGACTCATTTGAAATATCAAGATACATAGCCTCAAGATCGGTTAGCTAAAAAGAAAACATGCATGTAAATTTTTCGAAAAAAACATTTGGTTTATCCCAAATTTATACAGAACGTCTCTGGTCCCATCAAAATAGGATGAAACGAGGTTCTAGTGTATTGTGATGCTCATGTTATGACTGTAGCATAAAACTTTGGTATTCAGCTCTAGTATTAAAAGAAAAATTATATACAGAAAGTGCTCTAAATAAAATTCAAATTACCTTGTATATCCAAAACTAAATTTAAAGAAAAAAACAAATATTAGTAAAACGTTACGTGTAAAAATGCAATAAGTTACCTTTAGGATCCACTGACAAACTATTATTGCAGTTATCGTTATGATGTCCGTTACTTTCGAGGTGAGTTCTAAAAAAAATTAATTATTATTCACACATTATGAAATACTCAATTTTCCTTATACTGAAGAAACTAACTGCCTACTTGCAATTATAAAGTTATTGCTAATATGTGAAAGAAGATAATATTTCACAGGACTAAAAATTCCACTTGATAAGTTGTATGGGGAAATTATAATGTGATTTTATCAAGTTTTATTGTTTTTAATCATATCTGCAAAATATAAATTTTGGATAAAATATCCACAACGACTAAAAAGAGAAGAGTTAGACTAGTAGTAGTCATAAGAGCAACATGAATTAGAGAAATATAGTTCAACATTGTAATAAACAAGCACAAGATAGAATTGAATTAAAAATACAAACTACAAAGCAATTTCATTTTCCCGCCTTATATCTCATACAGATAAATAGGTTTATGCTATAAATAAGATTTAGTCCTTAGTAATAATTGATAATTGAAAAATAAAACGAGCATTCTTACCAAAGTCCTATCAACTATACTATCTAAATGGGATAAAATTGGGAAAAAGGAATCTGGAACGTAAAACAACAAGACCGATACACCTTTGTATGTTTGAAAGTCATGTAATATTATATAGATTAAAGATCAAAAACTCACTTAAGGAAAACATCTTCTAATGAAGTTACTGTTACAGAAATATTTGTTAGCTTTAATTCGGATTTTTTCGTTTCCAAATTCGTCAGTACATCTTTCATTTTTGGATTACTTTCAGATGGTAAAACAAATGTGAGATTATTTCCATCAACAAATTTCAATTGTGCATCATGGATATATTTGGTAACTTCAGATTTAATATCCGAAATGTTAGCTGTCGATTCAACCATTAGAGATAAATGATATCCGATATCTAGAAAAGAAATTACCAACACGTGGAAAATTATTTAAAAGGGACTAATATAACTTACCATATTTCTTTTTAAGGTACATGGGTGTTCCGTAACAATTTAGGGTCCCATTAGACATAATGGCTATCCAATCTGCTAAAGCATCGGCTTCTTCCATAAAATGAGTAGTAATTAAAATCGTCCTGTCGCCTCTCCACTCCAACAACAAATCCCACAGATGTCTTCTTGATTCAGGATCCATTCCAGACGATGGTTCATCCAATATTAAAACCTGAAACAAAGCAACATAGAATTATTTTATATAATGGACATTAATAATTGTACATTACCTTAGAACCTCCTATCACTGCCATTCCCAAACCCAATTTTCTTTGCATTCCTCCTGAAAGAGAATGTGCCATAGAGTTCGTTTTCTTAGTCATGTTTAAAATTTTTAACAGATTGTCTGCTTCAACAGATGCGTCGTCCGACGACATTCCTTTTAACTAAATGAAAGAAAGTAATTGTTAAAAAAGATCAAACAAAGCATTCTGATTAAGGTTTTACCTTGGCGAAAAATAAAAGATGTTCTTTGACTGTTAAGTCAGTGAAAAATAGATTATGCTGAGGGCAAAGACCAAGACTTTTACGAATTTCATCCATATCCCTTTTGGTATCCAAACCATTTATTTTAACAGAACCGGATGTGGCTTGTAGCATACCTAAAATAAATAAAAGTAAATTTTTATGTTCAATAATAATCAATATTCAAAAGCCAGTCCCGCCTTGGTTGGAAAATAAAAAAAAAATATGAGACAAAAATTAACATAAATAAAATAAAATGAAAACAACCGAATGGAACAAAAACATTGGAAATTTATTAAAATAGAAAAAAAATTAAAGACAAATTAACTTGGAAAATAATAGGGGTTAGTAATATCGTTAAAAACGCAGGGGGGAATCATAAAGACATTTAAAATCCAAATAATGGAACAAAAAGGAACAGAAGGGACCAGTAACTCATCTGGCACCAGAAAAAGTAACAGATTTCTAAGTAAACGAGTTGTTGATTTTTTTTATTTTAAATTTATAATTCAGTTTTTCAAAATGGTGAAACAATATGAAAGAAAAAGACATTTGAAAAGTATGGAAACAAGAATAAGTAATTAAAGAAATTAAAGACAAATTAATTAAAAACTCAGTGTATGATCATAGACATAGAAAATCTAAATAATGAAAAAAAGAGGATAAGATTTGGAGACGAATTGGAGAAAATGACAAAAGACAGAAGACAATGAAAGAAGTGGGTACAGAAGGGACTAGTAACTCAACTGGCATCAGAAAAGATAAAATATAGGTAGATATATTTATCAGATTTTGTTGATTTGTTTTTAATTTAAAATTTATAATTCAGTTTTTCAAAATGGTTGCCTCAAAATATTATTCAAGGATGTTGGTGTTTTATATATAACTCACCAGTTATAACTGACATTGTAGTAGATTTTCCTGCTCCATTATGTCCAAGCAATACAGTAATTTGTCCTGCATATATATCCAAATTTAAATTATTGACAGCTACTTTATGACCAAATCTTTTATGTAGATTACTAATCTCAATTCCTTTGCGCAATCCGATTCCATCTTCTATTTTTTCTAATCTCTGCGTCTCGGTGTCGACTTTAACTGTATCAGTTGGTTTTCTACACATCTGTGAATATGTTACTCGGATAAAAGTTTTATATTTAGAACAACAAAGACCGTTGGACAGTTGAAATATTCGGAGATACCGAAAAGCTCTAAAGCATGTTGATTTATGTTGATCAAATTATTCTGACCTGACTTTGTTCAAAAATGGTTGGACAAATCATGTCCCAAGTGGGAATAATTTTTGTTAATTACACTTAACCAATCCAACTGAGTCTAAGGATTCAAAGAATATTAAGTTAATTACCTTAAATAATTCGATTATAGGGAAAAATATCTTTTTTTTCACTCCGTACTTTCCTGGATTGACACCGTCCATGTAGAAAGTGAAGATTGTGTAAATCAATGTATCAAATATTAGCATCAGATATATATTCAACAAAGTAATATCTTCCGCTGAACCACTAGTCGAATCACTGAAGTTTGACCATTGTACACCAATTTCTACAAAAGTTATTGAAATATCACGTTGAAAATTATTTTGAAATTCAAACAGAAGAAAAAACTGTTAAACTAATACATGTACCTCTCTCTTCAAATACAGATATTACTGCGTATCCATAATGTAAAGCCATATTAGGTAATAAATTCAGGATTATATTTGTCGACCATGATAACTGATTGGACTCATCTAATCCTAATGCATATTTTGGGACGAAAAATGATAAAATCCACACCAGAATACCTGTCACCAGTGCTATGGTCGCTGCAAAATATAAATTGCTAATTTTATACTATCCTTCCCCTAGTTTTTTTGCTCTAGAAATAATTTTTTGTCTAAATTAACAAAAAAAATATATGAATTGTTGTAAAAACAAAGATGTAAAAAAAATTTTGATGATTTTTCGATTTTCTAGAACCAAAAAACGAATTAAACTGTGATACTATAAAATTACTTAGAAATGTTTCAATATATTTCATATATTTCGAAAATATTTGTTTACTATCATAAATATACTTACGACGACTAAAAAAGGAACTTATAGCGAAACAGAAAGCTATAGCGGCCATGCAGTATAAAATTAAAAAGCAAAATAGTATTCCACCACTTGAGTATTCAATCAATGGATAAGTACTTCCAAACATCGGAACTTTCATTAAGATAATTATAATAGATATGGAGAAAAATATTGGGATCATTCCATATATAAACCAACCCAACCAAAGCATCCATGATTTCATTCCCACCATTTTCATCAATTCCTAAAAATAATGTAAAAATATGTTCAATTAAAAGGAATAGAAACATCATTGTGTATATACCTTTATTCCGGAATGTTTTTCTTCTACAACTCTCTTAAGGACTGCCGGACATAAAAATATGAAACTGAATAAAGTTATTAATGGTAGGAATTCTAAGAACAATTTTGTTATAGCAGAATCTAATTTGTAAGGCGGATATGGAAATTCTTCAACGACTATAGAATATTTTTCCTCTAAATCTGTTTGTTTTGAATTATATTCAAGAAATGCCATATCCAAGGCCATCTGAACTGCAAGAAAGTCGCTACTTTTGTAAGCTCCACCTAAAATCGAAATATGGTTAATCAGTATATAACCAGTTAATAGCTAAAAAATACTAAGGAATAATATAGAAAAAAATTACATTAGTCAAAAAGTGGTTTATATTCTACCATGTATAATATAGGTGAAAAAAAGAAGCGAAAGGTCACATATAGGTTATTTAGATCTGATAGGTACATGAAAAGATGATAAAAAATACGACATAAGAACTGGGAGATGAACGATATACAAATAGCAAAGCATTAAAAATTGGAGAAACTAATAGGAGATAGGAAGAAATCGGGAGAGGAATTGCATCAAACTGTAGGCCTTCTATGCCAGTAGTGCTTAATATACATAGATGTATTGAAAATATACTGAATCACTGATAACAGAAGTTTGTATATAGAATAATTTATAGTTTATAGAAAAGACGTTGATTTAAGTAGCTAGTTGATCCTTTAGTTTCATAAAAATTTTAAGTATTTTACATTTGGAAATAATTATGGATTATGGTATCTGATATCTGTTGACTTGAGAAAAGCATATTTTAGTACCTAAAGCTTATATTTACACAGTAAAAGATTTTTACAGAAGAAAAACGAGGAATGTATCCATGTAAAGTTTTATTTGACTCAACAACAGTGTCGTTTATGGTGGATCCAAATTTAACAACTTTTTCTATATGAATATATCAATTAGAGTTTCAAATAATATTGTTAAAATTTTACATAACTTCACGTTGAGTCAAAGTTTTGATAAGTTTAAATATGAATGGTTTGGTTTTCCTGAAATGATATCAAACTTCCTTTATTTTATAAACGATAAAAGAAAAAATATGATAGTTAAAAAAATGTAATCGTGCATTGAAAAATGTAGTCGTTAAAAATTTCAACAATTAATCATGTACTAATAAAATTATTTGCTTTCAGGCTATATCAAGGGAAATTGAATAAATATATTGCTAAATCTGAAAGCACATGGAGAAAATTTGACAGACCCTGTAGTTTTAATCAATTACCAAATGCTATTAAATCAATTACATCTTCATATAAATAAATAATAAATTTTAATTAAGAATTAGTATTTTTTTTTAATTTATTTTTCGATCAATTTTAAATTGACTTTTCTGTGTACCATAAAATTCCAATAAGTTATATTTATTCAAGATTAATCGATATTTCAAGTAATAATAATAAAAGCTTGGATTTAAACAAATACAACTTTATGTTGGAGTATAAATTTAACAGTAACAGCGACGATAAACCTCTGGTATCAGCCAGTGAATACAAACAACCATTTAGAACGCAATTCATGGAGTGATAAAAATAATATAGTATTTCAGTAAAATGATCTTAGGAGACATATTAGTCCTGCAATTTGAATATGAAAATTTTCAATAATAGAATTATGTATATATTGCACAAATATTATATTAATACAACCAAAATAAAATAAATAAGATAATTGAAATTATTTCTGTTCCAGTTAACTGCTATCAGGAGCTGAATTTTTAATTTAAGCTGCTTATATGATCATATGTTTTTAATTTGTTTAAATTCTACATTTATTAGGATTATAAATACCATATATCGTTTATTTTTCTTTAAAGCACATTTGGTATTCATTCCAATTTCTGTTTCCTCCAAAGTTAGATATTATAATTTATTACAAAATGGGTAGACCATCAATGGTCAGCAATTTACAAACAACATATAGTAATGGAGAAGAACAATTGACTTAAGTGGAGAGTGGTGATTTTAATGATAGTAGCAACGAAAATGAAGATAATATAATTGTAGGCAGTTTTACTTGACGGAATGTATTAATACAAGATGACAAATGATCAACAAATAATAATAATTAACAGTAAATCTTCACCAAATTCGGTGAATTAATCTGAAACTAACACAACATATATTTGTTGAAACTATAGATTTATAATTCAATAACATTATTGTGAAAAAATATGTACATAAAATGGGTACAATTTTTATAGACGTCAACTTTAGTTCAAATCTCACTAAGCAATAGATTGATTAACCAGAATGGGTTCAATCTTGTCCCTGATTGACGTACATCTAGTTCACTTTTTCCTAAGAATTAATCTATTTAAGAAAAATTTGCACTAAATAATTTCAAACCTACAAAGAAAATCTCAAACTCCAGTTTATCAAAGACTAATTACTTATTTCAAGAACATTTTACAATAAAATCAAATATCTTGATTTTAGGTTTCTTTGGATAGAAATCCATTTAAATTAAGTTTTTTCCTAAATCTATCAAAAGATACCTAAAATCAAGATAAATCATCACAAAAAGCAAAAAAGTCTAAGAAGTAAAAAGTTATTCTAAAACAATCATTTTTTGAATTCCCATATTTTACTTACCGATACCAGGTTGGAAAGAATAAGCATTCTGATATTTGTCTCCTGTGGACAAAAATTTTTTGTTAAACGACCCAGATTCGTGATATCTTAATTTATACTTCAGTTTCTTCTTATCTTTGTCATCAAATATAATTGCTATAATTGTGTAATTCGAATTTTTGTAATAATATTCCAGTAATTCTTTTTCAGTACCAAACCTTTGTACTTCTGTAAAGAAAAAAAATTATTCAGTTTATTAAACCATCTTTTTCAAATGATCAATGAAAGAATTGAAAATTTTACTGATTCAACAGTAAAGGCATTATATAATATACATAAATATTTTATTAATAGTAAAAATGTATTGATATTTCTTTTTTGTGAATGCTAAAACTTTATAGGTAAGGCCAGGCCAGATATCATATAACCAACACTGACAAAGACTAAATTATCATATATTGTGATAGATAATATTTTGTAATATTCACAATTTACAAATTAATAAAAAACTGATTATATTGTAAGTTTTTTTATGAAATTGCTTTTTTATCTATTGAATTTATAGCAGAAAATTGAATATCATAATTGACAAAGAAAATAGACAGTTTTCATTAAAAAAATCTTTTCTATGTACTACAAGGGAAACCTAAATATCAACTCATTTTAAATAATATTTTAATGTTAAGTAAAGTAAGTTTTCATTATTTTCATTTTTCCACTAGAATATACTGTTGAATACAAACAAGTTGAAAAGGTGTATAAGTTACAAACTAAAACCTGGTACAGGTGTTTATCTTTATTGTAATTAGATAGTTCAAAATGAAAAAGATTGTAAGTCAGTTATCGAATCAATATTTTGAAATTATTTGAATACTTCAATACTAGTTGTGTCTGCACTGTTATCAAGAGACACCTGCAAATCTTCAATATAATCAAAATGTCTTTATGCTCTTTGTCTTATAAAATTGTAATATATTCATTTATTTATTCTTTTGATTGACTTTGATCATTGTAGTTGTACTTAACAGATCGAATTAAGTAGTTTGAGAAAATGTTTTTTCTAATTAGAAGTATAGAAGTTTAATAATACTTTTTAATAATACTAATACTTTTCTTCTCGGACTTTTCAATCGTGGTTTTTTACATAGATATTGTATACAGGATGTGGCGTCATTATTAATTTTACTAAATGAACCCGAGAGTATTTGGTGTATAAATTCTCATTAGGATTTCTTTTTTAGATGATGTAAAGGTTAAAAATTTATTTTCATTTTGTTGGCAACAAACTTTTCCTTAGTCCTTAACTTACAAATCCAAAAAATGTAAATCTTTGAAATTTTCAAGATTTTGCCAGTTTTGATACAGCACTTGATTTTGATAACCTGATTCAGGTAGATTTGTTCATTATGCATTACACTCAACAAAAATTAAGTTGAACTAGTTCATCTAACTTGTATCAGATTAATGTAAATACATATCTGAAAGGTATAATATTATATAGTGAAAGAAAATAGCTATAAATTGTAAATAATCATTTTTATCACATTCATAACCTTTATAGATTGGAACATATCAAGGTCTAACCACAACTACGACAAACTCATTTTAATAAATAAAAACACTGCTTAGGGTTTTTCAAATGACGAAAAAATAGGTGGGTTGGAGAAAAATATGGTATGGAATTGTTCCCCAATTATCTCAACTTTTTGTACTATTTTCTCAACAAAATTTAAAACATTAATATCACTTTTCTTAGGTAATAAAAAATTCTATTTGTGTAGTAACAGCAATAAAAACCTCAATTTTTTGAACTACAAACATTCACAACAATTATGTTGATTACTGAAACAATTAATTAGCACGTACAATGTAAATAATTACTTATTTTTTACTAATATTAATTTTGTTCACTTAATCCTTATACCCAGTACCCCATCTATTATGAGTGAGCAATTATTTTTTACACATAAAAAAATACATGCCCAAACATTTTTTTATTTTTTCAAACTTCTACTAATGCTTTATAATTTCAGATCCCATCTTTATTGTTGTACATTAAGTTTATAGTTTTCTGTAATTTGTAATATAATCTTTTTGTAGAGTTTTAGGATTTCAAAGAAATAATTTATTTTTCATACAAATTCAAATTTTAATCAAAATCTCCTGAATCTCAGTAATTTTAAAGAACTTTTAGTAATTCTGTAGGATTTTATCTTGGACTTTCTAATATTTGGAAATCTTCCAGGAATTTTTCAAAATTTCTATGGATTATTACAATTTGTCACATTTCCAGAAACTTTTCTCTATTTTCTGGGGTTTTCTTTTCTAATTCTGTAGTGTAACTTCTCAAATTGACAATCTTTCAAGGATTTTTAGGATTTTATAAAAATATTCCCTTTTATCGCAAATATTCCATTTTGTTTTCTGACTTTCTTACAATCTCTTTCCCATTTTCAGAAATTTCGAGTAATTTTTAGTAATCCTGTAGAATTTTTTCTTAATCTTTTCAATATTTGAAAATATAAAAAATTGTCAAAATTCCAAAGAATTTTTCACAATTTCATAAGATAATCACATTTTTTTTTTAAATTTTTCAGAATCTTTTTTCAATTTTCAAGGATTTCAAGGAATTTGTTTTAAGGAATTTTAAAGAGTTATTTTTTGCAAATATTCCTTTTTTTTCAATTTCCAAAAATTTTAAAGAACATTTAAAAACTTAACAATCCTCTCAAGAATTTTCAAAAATTCTGTCACGTAACTTCATTTGTTACAAATAAATAATTTGTCAACATAAACTAAGATAGAATGAAATCGACGAATATTTAATAAGAAATTGGTAGATCAGATCAAACAAAATAATAAGATAATGAAGAAGTTGGTTATTTTTTCTTTGATTTTTCCATTTTAGAGAGCCAATAATATGTTTTATATTAAGGCATGCAAAACATATAACAAGGGGGGAATTTTTTGCAATGTGCAATTATCAAGAAACAATGTGCTTGATAAGAATCTTTATTCATAAATTTGTTATCAATTAAAGTGAATTGAATTTGAACAAAAACCTGTATGAAATCTAATACCACTTAAATAATTATTTCGAGGCACTTTTAGGTATTAATGATGATAATAATATCTACTATGACTATTTTCTAGATTCCTAATTTTAATAACAATTCAACATAAAAAAATTAAATAGAAATTTATATATATGAAAAAGTACTTACGGTCACTAGGTAGGGACAACTTAGCATGCATTTTACTTATTAAATCTGTGTAGTAGTCACCACCAGGTGTATACAGGATGTAGGTATTTCCAACATTAATACCATAATTTATTCCTTCTTTGTAATTAAATGTTGGATCAGTGAATTCAACTTTATTTAATCCTGAAATTTGACTTCTGCCATATGCTATGAGCAAAAACAAACATACTGGTAGCAATGCTTCTATTATTGTTAAAAACCAGTGTCTCTTCCTAATTATAAGATTTTTCCACACAACAACCTTTATTTGACTCATTTTTATGCAGGTATGCTTAAAAAATTAGAATGAATTAAAACAATTAGTATTCTCACTTCAAATCAATACCTCTTAAAATAACTATTAGTTTTATTTAATTGATAATACTGTTAGAAATTGTTTTATAAGAACATCTTGGAATAGAACAAAATACAAATAAGAAACAAAAATTTCTACATTTTTTCTGCAAATAAGAAATATCTTTTTAGCATGTTCAATATTTAACCTTCTAAATACAAATAGTCAATGGAGTACATTTAAATAATTTTATTTGGTAAAAAAGTAAATGTGTTCACTAAAATAAAAGTTTTTATCAACGTTAAAAAAGAAATATTATTGAAATCTGCTTTGCATAACAAACATCAACTGACTCATACGTAACTTACTGTTAAAATAATGTATAACAGGATGTAAAGTAATATTCAACAGAATCTATAATAATTTATGAATTTTCATATTGTCAAGTTGACATAAGATGAATTAAATCTTATTTGGAAATTAGGTCCTAGCAAACAATGTTCATTATAAAGTTGATATCTAATGCGTACAATATGTTTTTATCTACTTTTAAAAATGTTATTAATTACCTTATATATAATTCCATAAATTGTACCCCATTTTAATATGTCTATCAATATAGCAATGTTTTTAGAATGTCAATGTAAACATAATATACGTGTTTTTAAATGTTCAGTTCTCTGCCCATACAAACTATCCCATTAAACATAACAACTAAGACTGAAACAACTGCAGATTACTCGTATCCGTTGAAAGTTGTCATCGATGTGACATACTAATGACGTATAAAAAACGATACTAACTTTTCACAAACACAAACAATTTGGCGTGATGTTTTTGAAAAATTTTTGCCATTTTGGATTCTATTTGTAAAAAATCTGAATATGTACTTATAATTTTTGGAAATTTATTAGAACAGTGTTGTATAATAACTTCCACCTTCTACATTTGACATAATCTTTAATTAGTAATCAAGAATCATTTACTAATTTTGAGATTTATTAGGAATGATAATAGAGTAATTTCAATAATTAATGACTTTTTTCCTATATTAAAATTACGGTTTTATGGAGTCATCATTTATAATTATATAAACAATGGAATATGAGTTATAAAGATTGGAACGATGACATATTTATGTAAAAACTAATTGTAACTAATGACAATATAGTTACTGAATACACTTTTTACATATCTTGATAGTATAATTCTGTTTTCAATCCCAAAAATCATTTTTCTATTCGATAATTCAAAAAGATACTAAAAAAAACTTTAAATCAATGTGGCTGAGTAAACGATAGTAATAAGGCATGCATAATAAAAGAGAAGAAATTGGTTTCGAATATTTGCTCAAGATAGCGTATTGGTTCTGCTTAAATATAAATTTGTTTTTTAATTAAATATTTGTAGATAAAAATGATAAAATGAGTGCCAATGTGATTTATAGAAATCTTCGAAATTATAGTAATTTAAATTTGATATTGAAGCGCGCAGTAAAAAATCAACAGTTTTTCTTTAAAAAAAATGGTTATACTACCTTAAGCTCACCAACTTTAAAAAATAATGTTGAACAAAATTTCATTAACAATAGATATTTTTCAAATGAAAATTCAAATCCCCCTTCAAATAAATTTCCTCCCTTATTACCAGATCAACCCATAGTTATTTGGCCGTCATTGATAAAATCTATTAGAAATTTTATTTTAGCAAATTTTATTATTAAACCTTATTTAGATCGAGAATTTAGTCTTGCAGATTTTGTAAATGCTTCGAAAAAGGCAGTTGAGGTATGTTGAAGTACTTAATGTTTATTCAGTTGTTATAAAGTCAGTAATATATGTAATTGAATTCAATAAAGACTGTCTACAAATTGAATTTTAGGTAATTTCACGTAAATTGGCGGAAGGCGACATTAAATCATTGGAGAATCTGGTTACGAATGATATTATATCTAGTTTGCAAAAAGCAATGTCCCTAATGTCAATGAGCCAACGTGAACAAATATCAATAGACACTGATGATATATATTTTTCGTTTCCTTATCAGGTACATTCATAGTTTTATTTATTATATTTGATATTGTTTGAGATGTCGAGAAAGTTGAATCCTAGTTAATATTTTTTTGTAAACATATGATTGCTTTTCCTTATTTGAAAATAACAGAACTTTAAGTTGCTTGCCACTTTTCTTCTTGATGTATACAATTCACATTATATGTATCCAATAAATGATTTATTTTACAGATTGGTATTATATTCAATGAAGAGGGGGCAGAACAGAAAAGATTTGTTGAAATAACTATGGTTTATCATTCACTGAAAGGTTTAGCCAATATGAGATCTAGAGGTGAAGAACCACCTTTAAATATGGGTATGCTTCCTGAATATCAACAACGAATTTCAATATGCAACTACAGATTTATTAGAGAATTCACTAAGGGTGTTGAAGGAGATTGGACTGTGAATTTATTAAACCATTTTAAACCTGCTGATGAAAATAAATAGGAATTAATATTTGGAAAATTGTAACTGTTTCTAGTAAAATATGTTTTTAAATTGTTTTTATTTCTTTAATCCATGTAGGTATTTTCAAATTAATTTAAAAGATGTAATTTTAAACTTCAATTAGAACAATTTCTTTTTAAAAGTTTTCCAACATTTTTTTTTTGGACGAACCACTGAGGTGTAATCTCAAGAATTAATTTGTTGGTTTGTACATAGTTTGCACCAGAATGTAATTGATTTGGTTGGTTCCTTATTTGTTTTAAATAATCTAGAGGCACTCACTGTTGTAACTGTCTTTTTTCAATTCGGAAAATAAACCCATTAAACCAACCTACGAGGTGGTCTCGAATTATATACATGAATTTCTGAATTTCTAGGGATAAAATAGGGATATTCTTTCATATACTTTTTTCTAAAACTGAAAAATAAGGAAGATTTAGATGAAAAAAAAGTACATGAAGTAGTACTCTTTGTTTTGAACAAAATATCAGCTCTAGAAATTATTATACATGATTGTGGATTACTTTGTAGATATAAAGTTTCAACTTATTTTCAATGAACTTTTTTTTTAGTGACTTGGGAGTTTTTCAGAGTTGTTTAAACTAAGTGTAATTTTTTATTATTAATAGATGACAATATAAACAAACAGAAAATCTTGACCATTTATTCGTTCAAAAGATAGAACAGTTTAAAACAAATTTCACACATGAGGTAATTAATGACATAAATATTTCAATGCGAGAAAATCACTATCGATGAACATTACAATATGCAATATGAACAGTCAAATAGTTCGATTTTTCACGGCTTGGCCAGTGATTATGTATAAAAAAATACTAGTGTCAGTGTAGCTTTAAGATGTACCTCCAAATATATGTCATATATAATATATACCATGTGGCGTTGAAAGTTTGCAAGATAATTTCAGATAGATAAATGAAATTGACAAATTACTGTTTTCATTGAAAAGTTTGGACATTTTTAGATGGATTTCTTCTGAGAAGTATTCCTAAAGTTGAAAAATACTCTGCCATGTTATCATTTTTGGAACCGTTTGTAATATTCATATCAAACACCACTAATACATCAACACTCAAAATTACACTGTCTGGCCGTTTGAGCCAGATATGGATGTATTTGTTAATACAACTTAAAGACATTTGGATGTATTTTCCAATATTCTGTTCACATTACCAATATATTTGCCGTATATAAAAATATTGAACACTGCCTCTAACGGCAACTCCAAGGGAGTTTTTAAAATGGTGGTCAAATTACTAAATGTTTCTATATACATTGATATATCAACTACTTCAAATATACAGAGTGTATCAATATGATTTATTATAAATATTTTCTCAAATCAAAGTGTACGATCCAGGGTTTGGAAGAACGAGCACTAAATAATGATTTAAACTGATTTTCAGATATATGAGGTGTAAAAAGTTGAAGAAAATAATTATTATATATAAGTTATGACCTAAAAACAATTGATTATAAAGAAAATGCTTCTCAGTGGATTTTTATTTGTTAATTTAATTAGATATTTTTTTAAAGAACCAAAAAATTGTTATAAATATCAGTTAGTTGCTATGTTCCTAATCTCTTCCCTTGATGAAATTTTACCGAAATCAATATTCACATGCTGTAGAGTTTTATCTATCAAATCATATTGATGTATCCTGTGAGAAATTTTACACATTCATAATGATCAAAAATTCTAAATCTAAATAAATATTAATACTCTATTAAATATTTACAAAAAAATATATTTAACCTAGTTATCAAAATCACCTGAACCATTTGTGAATATGTGGACCTTTTTGAAAATTAACTGACGTTGAAACTGAATTTATTTTGAGTGAATTCTACAAGATTTAATATTAGATCTAATAGGAAAAACATCTTAAATCATTTGGGGAACATTTTATTATCAATTTTAAAGGAAATTTTCCAGACTAGACTAAAATACTATCAGTTATTAAGTACTAGTAAATATAGAGTTTTTGTTGGGTTTCTAATCTCTTTAAATTGTCAATTTTTTGCTCACTAAATGGCTAATGAGATTTTGAATAATTAGGAATAAACGATTTTTTTATGGGGTAAGTAAGTGATTCAGATGGACTACCAAGAATTAATTGACCACTACAGAGGTCTAGATAAACTACCGTTGTTACATCTTCATATTTTTGACAAGGTTTAAGGAATATGGTTGAAATTCAGCAGTAAAATTTTGAAAATACTGTAAGATGAAAAAATTTAGGGACCTCTGATGAAAAATCCACGAATTATTTTCTCGCTTCTATACATAATGACTTTTATTGTATATTTAGCAACCTATTAGATCCAAATCGTGCAGTAATACTCAATTTACAGTTTTCAAAATACTGATTGTTATTTTTACAGAAATTTCTTCTCCTTTCACTTTATAACACATTTTCAAAAAAAGGTTTTTCATATATTCACTAAATACATACAATATATACAATGTGTTGTATTTCGTACTGAACTAACCACTGATAAATTATTTATTCAGATTTCACTTTTGAACTTCTAGTTTCGAATCCACTTTTTTGATTATACAGGATATATTACTGATTGCTGTACATATCGAATAACAAAATTAATATATTTGCTAACAATTATAATATTTAGTTGGAATTTCTGAAATGGTTGCTGGTATTCGTAACACAAAATTTACTACCATCACTACACCAACACACTGATGTGCGTTTCGATAACCAATTTATCGTCTTCAGAGATCAATAGTTTACTGCCCTGTTTGTCTTAGGCTTGGAGAAACACTCCAGGCGTAAGACAATCCAAAAAATCCGTACCCATATAAGCTTAAAAGTATGAAGAATTGCTAGTTATAATCAGAAACGACATAAAACTGGTGGTCGGTCTTGGCAAGCCATGGAAATAGCAGAGCAACTACCCCCATTTGACTAAAAGTACTTTGAAGGAGTAGTACTAACACCTTGGGAAGTAGGAAAATCCAGAAAAATAGTCTTCTTTGGGTCTGCGTATGTTGGAAGCAGAACAATGAGATGTAGAGTCTCGTAGAAAATATATTCCAGGTATAGGTGCAGAGTGGCTGTAAAGCCAAAACGATTCCCGAATAATATACAATATTCAGTATAATTAATCTAAGTTAATAACTAATGTTGCTAAATAGCCACCAGACTATTAGAAGATTAGAACTATAATAGCGCAATGTTTGTTTGAACTTTATTCTAGTCTCAAACATTTGAATTAATTCCGATTTTCAATAATATGTTGTATATCCTCAAATTTAGAATGAGGTTTGATGATTTTATAAAAAGTATATTACGACAAACAATACTTTTATTAAACAAAAATCATTTGAAAAATTTGCATATATTGAATTTTATATTTATGTAAATCTGAACACCTTTGAATAGGTCAGTACAAAAGACTCCACGTTAGGGCTGTCTAAAAATGATAATTCATAATTTTCAAAAACATTTTCTCATATCGATTAATGTGATTACCTAGTAGAAGGCCAATATTAACCTATGATGAATTTTTTCTTATTTAATCTACTCTCGTGTAGTTGTTTCCAAAAGAGAAATATTTTCCTATACTACATCTCGGAGGCAACAATTCAATAAATTTATTCAGATCCTACTTTGGTGCTATTAATTGCTGCTGCAACTGCTAGATCACCATATTATACCATCGCTATCCAGATCTCTGCTAAATCTTGGCAACAATTCAGCCTTATCTAGATAAGTTCATTAATACTATTTGCAACGTAGTTTGAAAATGTTTTGAAAATTTAAAAAACGACCCTAACATATGAAGGTATGTAAGAATAAAAGGGGAAAATTTGTGTCATACATCATAAGGACTATTTGTTTTATATGAGTATTTATACCATACCAACTTATTTTTCTCTCGTTAGATGTCTTTATATTAAAAATTTTCATTTGTTTTTCCAGTTGAGGTTAATTTAACTTTTAATTTCCTTTCACAAATTTTCTTATTATTTTTTCCTTTCAATAAGATATAGCCCATTTTTACCATATTTTGTCATTGAAAATACTGGTATCAGATACTGAAACTAAGAAAATTCTTAATTATTTATTAGTTAATTTGTCATTAAGTGGATTTAATCCCTTTATTCTTTAACTCCTTCATAATAAGATTTGTTAATCAATCCCTAGAGTTAGAATGAATCCATGCGATTAACACAAGTTATATACACAGAACACCAAGAAAATTAATTTCAATAGACGAGTTTAATTTAATATAACCAACCTAACACAATTAATGAAAATCTCAAAATACAGTTGAAAGACTTAAAACACTTGTGGGATCTGATGCAATTGTGGAATTAGTTTGTTGAATCTTCTAATTAACTGTGAAAATATTTACAAATTTGTTTACAAGTATTAATTAATTACATATTTCGAATACATCACTGTTTAAAAGAACAGCAACATTATTTCAAAAAGGATTAAGGAATCGTTTTGCCGACTACTTCATAAGATAGAATCTGAAAATTGTGTTTTTAGGTCTTCTGAATGTTATTTTACTCCCACTTAAAATTTGGCTCTAGAAGATTGTGATATTAAATTAAATAAATAATAACATAATATGAATAAAACTGTGTGGAAGAAAATGTGCTACTGCAAAAAAAATTTACAACATATTGGAAATGAAAATCTACAATTTTTTTTATCTTTTGAATCTTCCGATTTCTACCTCTTTCAATAAAAATAGGGTAACTTGAAGCTGAAAAGTGAGTAATGGGAATGTATCCTTTGGAATAATAAATTCAGTTACTCAGAAACAGAAACGAAATTAGGACTTCAGAAGCTTATACTATGACATGAAAAATGTTTCATGATTGTGCCATTACCAGATTTACCTAAGAAAAATATCTTAAGCTTTCTATTAAAATATATCATAATATGTGGTGAAGCCACAAAAATGTTACAGTTTCATTGGGGGCTTTAATGCATAATCATCTGGATTGCTATGTTTTTGTAAACACTGAAATTTTTGTTATTTCTTCATCCAACTACTTTAAGAGAGTTTTGTCAATTGTCCCACGCTCGATATTTTCTTTAGTCCACGTTTAGGTTATTAAGAAATTATTTATACTTAAATTTTCTTTCCATGGGCATAATAACAAATTTAAGCAGTAGTACTGTAATCCTGTGGCGCCAACATGAAAACAGTAACTCTTGTTTTGTGGTCATCTAGTATTGTCGTTTACTCCTATAGAAATTGTTTGAGATAGACCAGAAAAGGTGATAAATTAATCTTCAATGTGCTCGGAAATAAAATTGACGAATCTAAAACATTCATATAGTAAATCAAATTTTCAATGTGTGTTTTTTGTTTAATTTGATTTTACCTCACTGCTTCCAACCTCTTCTAGATATTTAATAAGTAATAAACTGTTTAATTATTCCACTGAAAATTTATTAAATAAAAATTCTATAAATAAACAAAAATGTTATGTTACAATCAATTTAATTTGCTGATATTTTCTAGGTCTAATTTACAATCCAATGCAAATTCAGAAATATTGTTTCTCTACCATAACTTACGAAATTTTATGAAATACTTCCATCAATTTCTTCAATAGATTGTGATCTTATTATCCAGATAATTTTTTTAGTTTTTGAATTTAATTATATCTATAATTTGGTAGGTGTGATGATATATAAAACTCGTATATTGAAGGAGATCATAGAGAGACAGGTATAATCCTATCTGAATAAGGCTCTTGATATTAAAAAAAATGTTGAGAGCTCAAATAAATAATGCAGTGAGTTTCACTATGTTTCGATGTAAAAGAGAAATTATTGATTTAGGAACATTCCTCTATAAGAAGATAGAAAATAATAGTTAGGATTAACCATGTCTGTCGAAATAAACACTAAAATTTGAAGCAGCAATTATAAACAGAGTAGGAAAAAACCTAAAACAAACATATCTCATGAAATAAATTTTCTTAGCGACATCACAATTCTCCGTTTCCACTGTCATTATCATCTTCCTCGGGATATTCAGATCCATCAGATGGGTCATCGTACTCTTCATCATAATCATCATCATAAAAATCAGTCATTTCAACTTGAGGCTCAGAATTATTCGGTTTCACTTGTGTTTTAATACAATAATCTTCCAAGGTTAATGGTACTTTTAAACCATCTCGTTCTGCTTCAGCTCTAGCAGCCATTGCTTGTTTCCTACAAAAAAATAAATTTTTCAAATAGTCTGAATTTAAAAATACGAAATAATGCTACCAGGTTATATATTAATTAAATGATTATTAATATAAATTGGATAAATACTATGATTGACCATATGAATATGAAAATCTTTAAACAACATAATAAACTCAACTGTTGCACTGGATTCCCATTTCACTATTCAAGTTTCTACTCTACTGTAATTGTATCAGTTTATTGGAATTAAAATGAATCAATATCAAAACAAGGTGTACATAGAGGCAACAAGAATTGGGATCTTTATATGGTAATTTAATGAATTAAAAAGATTTTTTGCAAAAAACATTACACAAATTTAAAAAGAAAAAATGACCTGAAAACGAAGTATATTATTTGAAAGAAATTCCAAAAATTTTAAGATAATTTTAAAATTAATGCTTATAAATACTTATAAAAGTACTCCCTGGATTCTCTTAGTGAACTTATGAAATATAATAAAAAGGAAAAACACCATTCTCCGTAGAAAAATAAGTTCAATAGAATTTATGGATTATACAAATCATCAAAATCGTCATTTTATTCAAATATAAAGACTCAGAGGCTTAAGCAAAAGATATACTAGAGTGTAGTGCTAAAATTGTAGTGTAGTGCCTTTGCTAAAATTGTGGATTCATTTGGAAATATTTTTGATTTTGAATAATACTTTCACAAAATTATGTCTGTTTGATATTGTACTCTGGAAATAGTTCATGAATTGTTTGTTCTAAAATCAACAGTGACTATTTTTCATCTTTTGCATCCATGTTTAAGAATCTAAAGAAACAATTAAGTTTATAATAATTTATCTTCAAGTTATTAAAACTTACACAAGTAGATTGGAAAATGGTATAAAAATTACTTTCCTGCTATTTGATTCAAATGAATTATTTACAAATCCTAAAATTTTTTAATACAACTTAAAATCTAATTCTAATGTGGATCACCTTATGATATTTTCATATTCTTTATCTTTTCCTTTTGAATCCCTCCAGCGGCGGTACATTACTGAGGCATCAACATTGGCAGGACTAAATGTGTTTGGTTCATTTAGAAGTGATATTACAGACAATAAAATAGTTCGAACATTTTGTGTTGGATTCCAACGTTCACATGGTAGTTCACCAGATTGTGGATCATCTACAGGAGGGTGAAGAATACTAATACACAAATCTCCATTCTGAAATTAAAGTTTATAGTGATTTATCATATGATACAGGAATTAATGAACATAATAATATCTTTAAAACAAAACAAAAAGAAAAATAAACATAGTGAAAATGTAAAAATAATTTTTCTAGCAGTAAATAGGTTTTTATCCATATAATAATGTTTTTAATTAAATGTTCACTCACCTCATATACATTAGGATGCCAGACTTTTGTTAAAAATCTTATTGATGGTGGTGAATATGGATAATCTGTGGGAAATTTCATTCTTGCCTAAAAATATACATTTTAATGGAATTCAGTACAAAATATTTCTTCTAAGAACTTGAAATATTTTATAATTTCATTATTTTATAACATTAAAACTCAATTACTAATTTTTTTTTGCTTATATTATTGAGTCATCAATATTGTTGATAGGGGGTATGACCCACAGGTTGATTTCTCTGTAAGATTTTATAAATAATAAGCAAGAAATATGTGTATACTTTGCAGGGGGTAATGTCATAACTATTGAATAGTGAAAATATTTAACATTCTTATAAAATTAATGAAAAAAAAATGTTTATGCATCTAATTTTCAGACAGAATGTTATAATACACAATAACTAATAAAAGTAAAACTGAATGATGGGCATTTTTATCATTAGCTAAATTTAAACTTCATTTCAGTAATTTGACTGTATTTATAAACACATTTCTTTGTTTACTTATTTGTACTTGGAATAAATAACAAATACATATGAATAATTATAGGACAATGATTTACCTTGAAGCAACCTCCCATATAGAGGGTATCAGGTGGACCGAAAATAGCTACTTCCCATTCGAAAAGATTATCTTCATTAACAAGTTTTACACAAAAACCTTCAACTGGTTCTTCCTGTAAACTTTTATACTCCACTGCTAACGCCCTAAGAGCACTACTCGTTGCTTTGTTTGCCATGTCTTTTCACTAACTACTAATGTCTATTTTAACAAAAAAATATCGAGGTTTTGCACTTCAAAGCGTTTTTCTTTTTTCAACTTCACTTATGAGACGCCATTCCTACAAAACTCCTTGGAAAGATAAGCTGTCAATTTTAAAAAGTGAAACTTAAAAAAACCCGAAAGGATATAAAACGTACGTATCTGTTTGATGGTGATAGATAAAAGGAACTTTATTGTTAAACAAAATGAGTAATTTAACTCTATTTCTAAATTAAAGAACTTAGTAATGTTTTTAAAATTATGACAGACAAGAACAAAACTATAAAACAGCTGGTCGATTAAAGCCTGCGCAAAAAGTCCGTTGCACCACACAAGTCACAAAAAACTTTCATGTGCAATTTAATCACGGAACAATCTGCAAATGAAAATTGACAAATAGACACTGTCATAGAACGTGATAAAAAACTGACAAAAAACAAGATACTCCCGTCAGTGACCGTGTTCAAATTAGAACACAAATCCGCTTCCACCAACATATACAACACGACACACGTCATCAGCAGCGTGTCTATAAGCTGTCATTTTTTGAGTTGAGGTTTTGATTAAGCGGTGGTCCAGTTGTATAAAAATAATTATTTTCTTATTGTAAGAAGTGTATATTCGTAAAAGTAAAACAAATTCAAATATGTCTGGGCAATGGGAAGTTGTTACCAAAAAAAGAGATAAAGGAAGTAAATTACCAATACCTAAAGTCAACAACTCTAAAGACTTTAAAAATAATAAAAACGTCCTCAATGGAGTGAAAATTGAAGAAGTTCGTAAGTGCTTCATTCAAGTGTAAACATATGCAGCTTTTAATAATCTTTTTTTTTTCAATTTCAGTACCTAAATCGCAAGTGCAGAGTTTATATAGTAGTAAACTTAAAGAAAATAAGTTGTTAGATAAAAATAAACCTAAAGAGAATGTTAAAAAGACAGTGGTTAAAAAAGAGAAACAAGTGGAATATACGAAACCTAAACCTCCCAAGTCCATTGAAAGTGCTCTTAATGCTGTAAGTAATTTAACTTAATATAATTTGTAATATGTAGTATAAATAGCAATTTTAATTTCACATATCTTTTTGTACAAGTATGAATTAAAGGTATATGTAAAAAAGGGTAAAACTTTAGATTATGAACCATAGATTTATAGTGATTTGCATGGGAAGGAGTAGGGAGGAACGGGGAAGGCTCTCCTTTAAAGGGGATTGAGAAGCCCTAACCTAACCTACTTTACTGACAATCTAACTTAATAAAGGTATTAACACCTATGCTCACTTGCTTTGATTGGTCAGTTGCGACATGGTCAACATTTCTAACCTAACCCAACATACTGAATTAAAAACTCCTGGGCCTTGCATAACAAAGTATTAGCAGCCATGCTTACTTGCTTCCTGCATGGTCAATGTTCCCAATCTAACTTACATTGTCAACAAAGTTGGGGTGCACTTATGAGGATAAACAAAACACAGGTACTTTGCCAGTGTTTAATAAAAAAAGACCAGTTAGTCAAATATGTAAAATAACAATTAAAATATGAAACTCAATTGAAGTATGGTATTGTAACCATAATGATATTGTTGAGAACATTTTATTGATTAAGACAATAAAAAAATAACATAATCCGACCTCTAAATGATTAATGGCAACATTGGATATGCCATTTGATATATGTTCCATTTCACATGGGAACACATATTTTCAAAAATTGATTTCTCAAAAGCTATTTATCTCTGCAACTTAATTTTTTTTATATAAACTCCTTACCTCATGGACTATTTTCCATAAAAATATTCAATTTGGTGGTCCATAATCTAAAGTTAAGCCTAAAATAGCCTATTTTCAAAATTTATTTTTGTTCCAGATTGATGTTAATGAATTTAAAGATGTTTATGAAAAAAATAAAAATCATTTTCCTGAAGCACCAATAGTATGGCTAAAGGAATTATTGCAGTATTTAAATCAGAAAGTTCCAATTGAGAGCCATGATCCTGTTTTTTCAACAAAACCTATCAACTATCCTCTCAGTGTGGTAAGTAGCTTATTGAATGTCACAGTGATTAAAAAAGTTACATTCTTGAAGTATTCAATAGGTCCAAATCACTATTATCAATCAAAGCAAATAAGTGATAATTTCTTAACTGCTAAAGTCTACAGATTAAATTTAAGAGTATGTTATTGTGAAATCATGGCCACCTATAAAATTATAGTAGTATTAATATAAAAAAAAATACCAAAACTTTAAACTGAATTAATTATTATAACAAAATAAATGTTTGTGCATTCATAATTTCACTAGTTAATCATTTAGTAACATATTTGTTTCTCAACTTGCTCTCAACAAGCTTTTGAAAATCAACAGTTCTATTTGTAAGAGAAATTGTCATTATCCTTGGCTTGAACAAAAGAAATTATTCTTTTACGGTATTGATTGTGGTACTGGGTTAAAGTATCCATAATTCGGTAAACCCCTCTTCTATAATAATGTTCTAAAAGGGATTTTTTTTTATTGGAAAACACCAATTTATAATCTAACAAATCTACTTCCCTTATCTTTATTAGTTTTAAAGGTAAGATATTTTGAATAAAGATGACTTACTTATTCAATATGAAATTTTACAGTTTTCTATAATATTTTTTTGTAAATTGGAAAACTGTATTAATTCAAAATAATACAATGTCAAGTAATTTATTGTTGATAAATTCCATAATAATTTAAATACTATATTTTTCTTCACAATTTTTCATGTAAAAAAAATAATTCATAAAAAATTGATACAATTTAATTATGAATTTTTTGGTTTGATTTATTTTTATTTATCAAAACTCGGGAATGGGTCATTTCACTAACTGCCATCTATTGAAAAAAAATTAACTGACTATGACATCAACTATTAGACCTTTTTTATGTAAAAATACCATTCTTATTGTTTGATATAGTTTTCTAAAGGGATGTGCGATATGTAGTTATAAAGTCTGCTTATTATATATTTACACCGCTTTTGTAATTCCATAAATACTAAAATAAATGTTTCTAATTTATCAGCAATTTTAAGATAATGAATATATGAAAGGTTCAGTACATAATCAACTCATAGTCTCAAGTTTTTTGCCTATAATTTTTTTTATTCCCAAGGGATACTCACATGTTTCTATTTCAATATAAATGATTACTTTTATAACAAAGTTAACTGTTGAGAATCTACTAGTAATAACCATTAGTGATATAACATACACCTAAAAGAAAATGGGAAAAGTATTATAGTAGATCAAACTCTTGTAGGTTCCTTCTGGTTTAAATGCTATTATTGAGAAAGTACTGAAAGAAGCAGGCAAAAGTAATGTCCAATTATTTTTCGACATTTGTTTGACTTCATTGGCTACTGAAATGAGCAAAGGGCTTCCAGCTACAGGATATAAGATATTTTTACAGTATATTTCTTTACAAGAACCTACATTAGTGACGACCAGTATTCAGAAACATGTTAATTTAAGAAATTCTTATCAAAATAGACCCAACATAGGACTATCGATACTTTGGGGTATAAGTCATGTAGGGTATAAGAATTTCAGCAGCGGATTGTTAGGTGAGTTATTATATAAAAACATATAAAATCATACTCTATACTTGATTTTGTTCAATAAGACATTAACTTATTTATTTATAATTTTTATTATCAGTTTTTCAGGATTTATTTCTACCATTACTAGAAATGAAACATTATTCTCGTTACGTGCTAACTTATTTGATAAACTTGCTGAAAATTAACAAAGAAAAACCTTTATCGTTGGATGAACTGTTGTTAATATTGAATGTTGTATATAATAACAAAAAGAACATGCCAAATGATTTGATACAAGAATTGACTGCAATTGTTTCTGACATCAAACCTTCATCTATTAAACAGTCAGGCAACATAGAAATATTGCTCAAGAATATTAATTTAAATAGTAATGCCTTATATCAGACTTACCTGTGTGATATTTTAGTGGAGACTTTTTATAATGACCAATCCACTTTGTCTACTTGGGGTAAAATTTATTCTAAAAACATACAATCCAGTGCCATACTTCTGGAATTCATGAGTAAGTATTGATTTTCATAGCAAAATGGACATTTGTTCAATTGTGAATATTTCAAATTAATATATTTCCCGAATCTCAAATTTATATATATTTCGAAAATTTTATGTTTGTCGTAATTTGAATTCAGGGCAATTTTCCAATTTTAATTATTTATCTTTAAGGTAATAATTGGTCTAAAATTTATAAAAAGATTAACAGAAATGCATTCAATAGTTTAATAACTAATATAAAATCAATAAACGAGGAGTTATCTTTGAAGAAACGTAAAGAAGAAGGAGTTAAATCAAGTATTGCAGCTATCCAGGTAAGATAAATTCTTTTTAATATCCTTTTTATCTCAAGACGTTTATTTCGTTTATTTATATTTTTTCATAAACCATTAGTACAAATTTTCTCTTGATGTTCATTTCTGAAATAAAACACTTTCCAATGGAAAACTATAATAATTTTTCTTCTATTTTTATATTTATAGTTACATTTTTTGTGGTTCTTATACATTTGAATTTTTATTTTCTGAAAAATATAATCTACTATTCTGCAGATCTCATATTCTGTCAATTGTTTTATTATACATTGATTATTATTTATAATTAGTGTAAAGGACTATAACTGCAGTCTATATTTTATCTTTTATAGATATGAACCATAAGTCCATACCGATTTTAGTAATTGTTTATATACTAGCAGCATATTTTTAATAATAAGTTCTTAGCATAATAGTGAAAATATTATCTCAGATTTACTCACTGTGTAAAACCATAATTGGCTAACAATTGTGTAGAGTTGTACTTAATATAACGAGCGAAAATAATTTCAGTAAAATTAAATACAAAGATGAATTTGTTGTTTAGGTTAGGTTAGTTTACATAGCACTTTTTCTTGAAAGTTACTCATTGAGCTACAAAATCTGGCAGAAAATGTTGAGACCATTTTTTTGTTTTTTCTAATATAGATACAAAATAGTGAATACTTATAATAGTAAATAATCCTGATAATTTACTTTTTACCTTCATACCTATGACAATTTCCTGGAAAATTCTAAAATTGCGACTTACCAAGTTTTTCCCCTGTGTTCTTCATATGCAATGCATATACTATATTATAATACATATACTACAATACATTTATCCTCATCAGATTTACTGTCCAGGCTTTACGAACAGTATCATGCTTCATCCAAGTAATACATTTGTCTTCTTTTATTAAAATACTCCTGAATTTTTGTTATATACTCGTTTATCCACTTTATCAAACAACTACTTTCTATTACTGTTTGCCTTTTACTTACTGTTTTATATCTAAAGCCGTGTTTTTTTAAACCTCCCTAGAGTTTGCGCACAGCTCACAACTAACTACTGACACTAAACCGGAAACCCTTATTCGATTTAGTGACCGGTTTTATTTTGGTATTCCAAAGGGTTAAGTTTTCGTCTAATGTTGTTTATCTATACTTTCAAATGGTTCACTGATTCTGAAAATTAAATATTGTAATGCAGACCTGGATAAGTTTTTTACTATTCAGGTCGCAGTGTTCATGTTAAATATTTATTTCAAAGAGCACGTGTTCACTAAGCCACCTTATTATAAGACTACAACGTTGATTTTCATTGATAATTTTAGCCTATTACATTTTACGTTAGTTGAACATCAATTCAACTCTCGGGATCATATATATTGAACTTGTTCTTCTCATTGTTTAAATAATTTTATTCCCTTTTTTATAATACACGGTATAAACAACCTTTTTGAATCTTCCTTATCCTTGTTATACTTGTTATTCTAATATTATCACTGAAGATTATTGCCGAAATAAATTTATTCTCATAACATCACAATTGATTATTCAATTGCCCAAGTTGGATGAACAGACTATAACAAACCCAACATAATAATTATCATTAATTGTTTTAAGGTTATGTTTGTTCTGTATTTAGCCAATAACTAAATTTCAAGATTTGGTTTACAATAAAATAATTAGAAAAGCTTGTCAGTCATGATTTTATTGTAGAGTAAAATCAGTTACTCACAAGTGTTCTGCACTGTAGAACGCCTCTGAATGGGAAATTATATAGTTTCGTGAATATTCTATTTATCTATGGTTAGGTTGCATTATGTGTGTTAAATCAATAGTTACACAAGAACTGAGTGTTTACGCTTATTCTGTGTTTATCATTTATTCTTCAACACTAACAGCAATCGATCCAAAAGTCTTATTATATTTAGTAAAGAATATTTATTTGTCTTTTATTCGTTTAATTTAAAATATGGCTAATAAAAAAGTAAGTTAATATGTTCTTTTACCTAAATGAATATTATGTTTTTTTTATTATAACTATACTTACACAAAAAAGGAAGCTGTGTTTAAAATTATTACTTGAAGTGTACTTTTACAATATTTTCTCACTACATCTCATTACAGAAATAAAAAAAAATTGTGTTGTTGAATTCGAAATGTGTTTCTCAATTTAAAATATTTCCTGTTTAATACAATGAACTTGCTTAAAATAGCCGTTAAGAAAAATAACAAGTACAACTACTTCCTGTGTAAAGATTAAAGGTTAATTTGGAAATTTATGTTGAATTTTCTCTAGTATACTTCAATATTCATTTTTTATTATATATTTTATATACTATTTAAGAATTTAATTTATGGCTGCATTCCTACTTACCATTTGAAAGTAATTATAATTGAAATTTTATACATTTTAATTTTTCAAATTCTAACTTAGAATTAATGTAATAAATTATTCACAATTGGACCAACAAATATAGTTATTATTATAATAATCACAAACTTTTCATGCGATTTAATTAACCAATGCTTTATTATCAAAGTTGATTAACAAGGAATTGTGTCAAAATTTCAGTTCATTTATCAATTTTTCATTTGATTTTATCACACTTAATAACCTTATCCAATGGTGAATTTAATTTTAGAAATCAGTGTTCATGTGTAAGTTCTGCCAATTATATGGCATCATATTAATAATTAATATTTGTAATTTGTTCCATTTCAAGATATAAATGTTGATAAAAAAAATAAAAAATTTGAGATATTTGTGTAATAAAAGATTTTCAAAAATGTTTTATATAAAACACAAAGCGTGTTACCCTCGAAATTCTCGTTATCATTATCAAACGTATTCACAGGATGTAAGTTTTATTTTTGTTTACATAGAAATATATACCATATTTACAATATTCAGTTACAAATCATAGCTCAAACCTCATCCATTTTTTGTTGTATTTTATGTGCAAAGTGATACATATAATATGTTGAATGGTACATTTGAACTACTATTATGATACTATTAAAATGTTTACTTAGGTACATGTTTGTTTTAGAAAATTGAGAAAAAAATGGTTGTCGAGGAGAAGAAAGGTTCTTCTTCCAAGTTGTTAATAATATTATTATTAACAATTGGTGGTTTATTATACTACGATATTAAACAACATGGAAGTTGGAATGGTAAGTAGACATTTTTCTTTTGAATTGGATGTGAATTATTAAACGGAGATGTTTGTAGTTATACCATTAAGTAATTTGATTATGAAATTTCTAAATCTAATGAATTAGATAAACCAGCTCTTGAAAATTGCATTTTGCAATACTCTTCACCTAATTAAAATAATAAAGTGATAAATATTGTTTAAACATTGTATATAAAGTTAATAGATGAAAAGTTTTATTTATATTTATCAAATTTCTGACTTGAACAAATGATGAAAAGTGTTTTTGAAATCATTCACTATACTTTATATTATAGATTCACTATATACAATTAATTTACTATTTGATGATTGTTTAAGGTAAATTATTGAAAATTTCCAAGATAATCAAACTGTTACTATGTACTGTGTGAACTTACATATTACTAAATAATTTAGAATAAACTTCAAATTTAACACAGGCTATATTATGGGCCACATACAAATTTTTAAAACAATTGATGACATTGTTTCTGATAATTATTTTAATGGGGAATCTCATTATGATCTTGTGGTACACATCACTGTTTCATCGCTAATTACCAGTATAAGGTTGATTCGAATTTTGTAATAAAAAAAATTGAAATAAAAAATAATTTCTAAAAAAAGGTACATATAAGAAGTTTGTTTATCCATATTTTGTTTCAAAACACAATAGACATTTCTCCGTTACATAAATAACATTCAATCACCCATCTTCATTTTTTAGTATCAAGAGTTTTTGTAAATGTATACTTCAAAAATCACTTGTCATTTCAGAAAGCCTAACAAATAAGACATTAAAAGAATATAAAGTTTGTGAGTATAGCCATTTGGTAATTGATAAACTAAAAGAAGGATTGCATTGGACTAGTGAAAAGATTGAAGAGCAATTTCCGAATTTGCAACAAACCATCATCACATATTCTGAACCATACGTAGAATTGGCCATCAATTTGGGAAAACTTTGTCGTAATGCTTATTATGATATAAAAGAGAGAGTTTTAGAGAAGTATCCTGTAGTAGTTGAATCGGTGAGTGGAGTTTTTAATACAATTGTTTACATTGCAACATTATTTACTTACACAACTATCTTATCAATTTGGTATTTTCCAAGTATTTATAGTTTTCAGAATGTGAGTTGAAATTTTTGAATGTATTCCATTTGCCTGTTGATATAATCTACAAATAAATTTCCATTTACTCATCAGTAACAATTTTTAGCTATAGGATCTGACTTACAAAAAATTAAGGATAATTTAATATTTATAATCCTATAGAAGTAATTATTTTAGAGAAATTTTTAAATACCACATTTATTGGCCCATATTATCAAATTTATATCCTTAATCAATAACAGGAAATGTTTTTTATTGATAAGTTTGTTCCTTTAACAAAATATATTTCATTGGCAGAATTTATGTATAAAAAAATTTATAAATTATGACAAACTTCAACATTCATTTATTTTAGGTAGAAGTATATTTACCTGGGATTATAGAAAACTCTCAAAAAATGCTAAGCAATGCTTATGTAACATCTATTTTGTATTATAATAGAGGAATGGACTATCTTAAAAATGAAGTATTTGTGTAAGTATTATGTATTCTCCAAGAAATGTCTGAAAACTTTCCTATACTACTTTTTAAACTTTGTAGCTGAAGTACATTACAATAAAAGCATGATTACTCAGATTTATTACATATTATTACTAAAAAAAATCATGAATGATAAAATATCTTTTAATTTATTAGTGGAATCTCCTAATTTCTTTTCTATTTCTGATTATTTTTATTGGGTGTTTTGTTAAAGTCTTTACTAAACAGAGTTTCTAGTTTGACTTCCTGTTCACTTAGGAATCAAATACCAATACACTTGAAAAGGAGCACAAAGATTTAATGGAAGATGATCCTATATAAAATAGTTCCAGAAAAAACCTCGTTCAAGCCAGTTTAGTTCATTAGATATGTGGAATTAATTTGAGAGGCTTAATAAACTAGTTTTACACTTTTTGTTGTACCATTTTTATAAATTGATTTGTGAAGGAACTTGTTATTTTTTAGCTAACAATTATTAAAGAGAAATTTATTGTTTGCAAGTTAATTAAATTTGTATGTTCCAGAGGTCAACTGTCGCCGGAAAACATGCAGAGAGTTGTTATAGAAGCCTTCAATTCGACACAACAAAAGGCAACAGAATACTACCATTGGATTTACGAAAAAGTTCAGACAAGCATCAAATGAAATTAAATTGTTGAATAATTAGGTTTTCGAATTAATTTCAATCAAAAAACATCTGTACTACCACATTAATTCATCATTCATCTTAATATGACAAATAATTGTGTATGTTTACTGTATACCTGTATACAAGATTTATTTTGAAAGTTGACAATATAATTCAATAAATAAAAATTAAATTGGTTGATAGGTGTGTGTAGTGGGTGAAACTGAAAGCGTTCAATCATTTTTTGTGTTTAATTAGACTGATAAATGGTTAAAATAGTACATTTAATTTCGAACTAATTTTTTCAAGCTACATGCTTCCATATCATTTTTTAAATCATATTTTTCCTTCCATTTTAAATTAAAAGATGCATGAATTCCTTATCTGCTATAATTGACTTTTATGCTTCTCTTATTGTTGATGATATTAGAAACATTCAAAATCAATTAAAGACTAAAAAACTATCTCTAAAAGGGTATATCAACAATTTCCATTCGTGAAAATGTTTAATTGAGTAATACTACATATCTCTTCATGGTTCTTAATAAGTCCTTTTTGTTGATTTTAACAAGTCACATCAATTTACAGTAAGTTTTCAAGAATTACAAAGTCCTGTGGATACGTAACATGATAGAGCTACTAAAAGGTGCTACTTAGTTCAGTCAAGTCATAAACCATAATTATTTTTGTTAGTATACCAACCAATTTCATTTTTTAATAAACTTAGTATACTTTCCATTGTTTCCACATTTTATATATGGATAAAGCTATCTGGTGGTAGTATTATTGTATTAGGAAACGAATGTAATTGTTAGCACTGATTAATTTAATGGTTTGTAATTTTTACCAATCTTTTTTATATATTGTCATAAATTACTTTTTGTTAATATATAATTTATTACCAAAATATTGCGAATTCCTTTAATCCAATAATCCCATTTTGGTCTCTATTTAGATTTGAAATATGAAACTCTTATTATTTCTAGTACTGAAGGTCTGGCTAATTTTGAAGATTCTCATTGTAAATATCCCATACACTTTTATTTTTTAGAGAACTTCTGAAAAAGGAGATGATAGTGTCTCATTAGCAGCACATAATCGAGGGATAGAGTAAAAAATAATGATAAACCATAAGCGTTACATTTTTTACCCAAGTGTACCATGATTTTGAACGTTTATAATGTAAACAAAATAAAGTTTTTTAGAATGCAGATTTATTTCTCAGGGAAGATCAATTCGAAATGATGATATACGCAAAGGAATTTTGGGGTTGGTTAATTAGACTTTAGTAACTGTCCAGTAGTTTCCCTATGAATTGCCAAAGATCTGTGAAGTTTTCATATATAGTAAAAATGGTACCTTGAAACTAAGATTTAAAAGTGATCGAGATTAAAACATCACACAAGAAATGAACAAAAATACCATCAAATGGTACATAGATGACTATAAAATAGTAAAAGAGAGATTGGAAGTACACCATATATGCAATTAGAATATGTGTCCAGTCCAAATTAGGAAGGAATTATTGGAAATAGGAAATTATCTTCTTGTCAGAAAGCCAAGCAACAATTAGAGCTTTGAGTATTGTTGTGTTGTATGATCCAAGCTGGTTTGGGAATGCCTGAAAAAGTTGCATGAACTACTCAAAAAGAGTAAACTTACTCTCCAATGGGTTCTGGATAAACTGGAGCAAAGGGAAATCAAACAGCAAACAGATTTGCCAAAGGTAAGAAAATATATATATTTACAATTTTACAGAATAAAACTGAACTTTTATCCACTGAGTTAAGTCTCTTAATATAACATATTTACAGCTTATATTTTATCTTTCTCAAATTATCACACTATTTCAAAAATTAAAGCAAGTTTTTATCTTTGCAGTATTCAATTGTAGCAAAAATAAGTAACAATCTATCTTCCATTGCTTTGAGGTGTTCAGATGTAATTAAATTATTAATTCCAGGCATTTCTTTCAACTTTTTTGTAAGTCTTCCTCCAGTTAGACTTAAAAGAGTTTTCAAAGTTGATTTTCTTAATCTAAAAAGTCTTTTTTTTAAACCTAGACATATAAAAAATACTGTTAGCACCTTACATGCAACACTGGTAAAGAGGAGCTAAAATGTCTATATGGTGTTTATAGGGATTTCCTAATCCTTTACCATTATCTAACCATAGTACAGTATCATCTAATGTTTCATAATGATGCCTATCTCCATTTTGAATGATAAAATCAAACAGTGATATATCTATCAAATCATAAAGACGTTTTCTTGATATTTTTTGACCAACAATGCTGTAAAATAGTTCCATTTATATGCTGAATAATGCAACAAACTATGTGTTAATAAAAAGATAATTGATATGAGTGGTTTAAAAACACTTACTTGCAATAATTATCAGGAAATTCCTGCCACAGTGCATTTTTTCCTTTTTTATATGTACGTTGCCATGGTGATCTATGATTAACTAAATTTGCCTTAAAATTAATTATCACAGCCCCCAATAATGACGAGTTATCATCATCACATATTGGATCATTGATGTTACAATAAAAACATTTGCCATATAAACAGCTCCTATTATTTTCAATCAGCGCAGTATTAAGTAATCTTTTTGTTGCAACAGGTAAAATTTCATTTCTTAGTGATAATTTTCTTTCGATGCTTATTGGACATAAGGGTTTATTTAAAATAACTGATAAATAAAATGCAACTATTTCAGAATTGTAGCGATCTTTTCCGGCATATATTGGTCCATCAATTATTTTATTTCTGTCATACCATTTTGGTTTGAATATAACCTCTTGATTACCCTGAAATTAAATAAAAAACATGATTTGCATGTACTCAAAAATTTGTATATTTCATTTTACCTGCAATGTTAATAGTAATTTGAGCTGAGTTCCTCGTGAATCTATGTCAGCTTTAATTATTTTACCCCTTTGAAGCATTAAAAGAATGTCTCCAACATATTTGCTTTTTATATCTATTAGTTTGGTATTATTGGTCCAAGAATTGGCTATTTTCCAAATTACGTCAATTTTATTGGTTATATTTGATGAAATTTTAAAACTTTCGAACGATTCTGGAATTTCGTTATTGTACTGTGACGGTAGTAATTTATAATGATCTGGTAATTCTTCAAGTTTTTGATAAATAAATTCTTCCACAGATTTGCTACCTATTTCATTTTCGATTGATAATGTAATAAGTAGGTAATTTGTTGTTATAAAAAAGAGTATCAATAAAACCAGAGTTAACAAGAGTATCGTTCGTCGTCGGAACATTAAAAATTATTTTTCTAAACCCTACATGTTATATACTCACTAATACGAAATGACATTACTCGTGAATGTGGATCATTTGTATAAACATTATTTTAAGATTTACAGGTTATGGACTACTTCTTAAATTGTTGTAAGCCTAACGTTTGTTGGACCACGTGTCTCTTATTGTTAATACTACGGTCTAAAAGTAAGAGGCCATGGAAATGAAGAAGACTACAACCTTGTTCATATCATTAATTTCAAACACATTTGTAACCTTTAAATTTTAAATAGATTTTGAAGAATTTTAAAATGTTATCTAAATATTGTTTTAATGTTTTAAATAAAGGAACTATAAGTCACAGGTTCAATGTAAGTTATGGTTATTTTTGTATGATTAAATCCATTTTCGTTTCAAATTTTAGTGTTACAGAAAAATAAATTCTATAAAAGACGTATTTTTCAATAATGGACCAAGAAATATTTACAGTTGGACAAATTTCGTGAAACCAGAATTGTCTGGTGTACTTAAAGTTGGTGTTCGAAGTTATGCTACCAAAACTGAAGATGAAGAGAACAGGCGATCTATTAGACACAGAAATAAATTGAATATATCTAACTTAAGCAGTGATAGTAACGAAAATGTAACCCAACAAAGTTTTTTAACAAATCTTGAATTAAATAAGGTATACCTTAATATCATCATATTATTTAGTTGCTAAATTTATTATTGTTACAGATTCAACAAATATATTATGCAGATACTGAGGAAACCAAACAAACATTAAAAATGTTCCCATCGCCTAAAAATGTTTTGCACAATATATTTACATTATTAGTACAAGAAACTAAAAATAATTCATTGCATTTAGCCCCTTCATTTAAATCACTTTCGAACCAAAGAGGTGGTGCTTCTTGGATATGTACTTACAATATAGGATGGCCAACTCAGATAAAATTTTTAGGTGAGTTTATAAAGAGATTGAAATAAATTAGAAATTGTAAACTATCTAAATTTATTTATTTACAAGTATAATTTTATGGATATACTTCACAATAATTTGTTCTGATACATTTTATCATATAATATGTATATATATGTACTAACTGTTCTTACAAGTTTAATAAATATTGGGGAGCAAAGTCTCCTGTAACTGTGATGGATTTACTGTAGCTACTTGTGTTTAAATGATTCAGGGAGAGGTGATCAAACATGTCTTGCCATTGTGCCATACAGGCATGAATATCTTAGTATTTCATTGTGTCGTTGTCCCAGTCATTAATTGGTAATGACAACAAATTTTGTTATCAAAATAAAATAAAGCTGACATGATATTATTGCATAAAGAAAATAAATTGTATCTAATGATTACTAGATACATTCTACAAAATAATGGCTAATACCATAGAAAGGAGGTTGAATGAGTATAGAGAAACCTTGTTTTGAGACTACCAATGCGGGTTCAGATATGGAAGATCAGTCATAGACCAAATTCTCTAGAAAGGCGAAGCTATATCTCTATAAAACAATAATAAAACAAAGTGAGCTACAAAGGCAAAATGTGGATTCTTAACAAAGCAGAGGAAGTGGGAAGATACAAAAGAAAAGAGTGGCTGAGTCACATAGAGAGAATGCCAGATTTTAGAGCAACCAAAAAGATGATGGACATAAAACAATGAACAAGAAAAAAGGAAGACCAAGGAAAAGATGGTACGCAGAAGTGATTGAAGACGTAAGAGACAGAGGAATTCAGGACTGGAATAGAAGGCAAAACAAAGAAAAGCGTTGGAGGGAATCGCTCACAAGCTATAGGCCTAAAATGCCTGTGTGTAGCATCTATATAAAATATAAAGGTCCATTGCACTGTGCTTTACCAATTATCTCGACTTCCATAAAAACTTGATGTTGGTAAATAATTACAAAAGGTATTTATTTTTTCAATATGTCTATTTTAAAATAAATTAATTTCAGCTAAAGATAATAGGAAGAAAGTTGCTTCAGATAAGGCAGCTTTAGCTGCACTTACTTGGTTAAGACTTAATAACAAAATAACAACAAATGGTGCACCAATTATCTATGATAAAGAAGAAGTAAAACAATTAACCAAAGGAAGTATACCACTTCTGAACCTTCGACAAAAGACGTTAGAAAATATTGATAAGATTATAAATGTTTATGAAGAAAAAATGAATTCTCACATTTTGAAATGCCAAGATTCCTCAGTAATACAATCAAAAGATGTCTTGACTGTTGCACAAGAACATGAACTACACATGAAATCTATTACAAAGAAATTTTTGGGTTTTCAAAAGTATATTGCTAAAGAAAAACATCCTTTGCCAATTACAGCTTACAAGTAAGACATTTATCTATTTATATCTTTCAATATAATTGAGGCCTGTAATACATATTGATGAAATTACATTTTATATGAATATTTTTAGGGAACAATTCATTGAAATGTTAAATACAAACCAAGTAATAATAGTTAAAGGGGAACCGGGTTGTGGGAAAAGTACACGAATACCACAATATGTACTAGAGGCATGGGTTAGAGAACATGAACTTAGTGAAAAAACAGGAATGATAGCAGTTACTCAACCAAGAAGAATAGCTGCGATTTCTTTGGCAGAACGAGTTTGCAGTGAAAGAAATGAATCGGTAATCTAGCATAAACTAATTGTTTAATTGCTTTTTTTAACATTGTGATTTTTAGGTTGGGCACATTGTAGGCTACCAAGTAAGATTAAATTCAGTGTTTCGTCCATTAACTGGGAGAATTTTATACTGCACAACAGGAATTTTACTACGACATGTCCAATCGGATAGCAGTTTATCAGAATTCAGTCACATTATTTTAGATGAAGCACACGAAAGAGATGTTAATACAGACTTATTAATGAACATCCTAAAACTTTCTTTGAAAAAGAACCCTAATTTAAAATTAATAGTAATGAGTGCTACTATTGATACAGATATGTTCAAAAATTATTACAATGGTGCTCCAGTGATAGAAATTCCCGGATTTACCTATCCTGTTGAAAGAGTAAGCATCTATTTGTTAAATAATTTCATTTAGCAAAAAAAAATAAATTTGATTTTAGTTTTTCATTGACAATTTGAATGACCTGGATTTAACAAAGACTAAAACTATGTGTGAAAGTTATGCACCTTCAGTAGTACACGAAGATGTTGTTAAAGTCATAGATTACATAAATTGTACAAAACCTGAAGGAGCCATTCTTTGTTTCCTTCCAGGTTGGGATGATATTGCTAAAGTACAAAGAATGATACCACAGAGAGGTAGCACAGTAGTGTATTGTTTACATTCTAGGTAACTTTTTTTAAACAAATTATTAAACTTGTCTGACTATTTCCTTATAAAATTATCATACTGTTAGAAAAAAAACCTATACTAATATTAACAAATAATTTATACATCTGTCCATCGACCTCATTGTATGTGTTTGTAGGAACGAATATAAGATTATTATATATATATATATATATATATATATATATATATATATATATATATATATAATAATTATATTTAAAAAGGCAAGTCCAATGGTTTAGATTTTATTACTTTTTGTGTTTTCAAGTAGATTTACTGCCTGCTCATTTAGGTGGTTGTTAAGTCGTAGTAGTCTTCACTGAACACACTTATTGCTTATTTGACAGAATTTACTTGATCCATAATACTTTAGACTGAAACCTCTCTAGGGGAGATTTGGCTGCTTTCTAATAAAAAAACATACTTCTTCGCCGGCTTCACGGTCTATGTCAGTAGACCAGTTTGTAACAGTATAATTTATTTCTTATTGTTTTAGGTTGAACGACAAGGAGCAGTTCAAAATTTTTAGTAAACCTCCTCCTGGTGTACGAAAAATTATATTAGCGACGAATATTGCAGAAACATCCGTAACTATTGATGATGTTGTTTATGTTGTTGATACCGGAATACACAAGGAGCAAAGATTTGATACAAGCAAAGGTGAATTTGTTTATCTTTGAATCTCAAAGTACAAGGACAAAAAATTACTTTTTTCAAACCATTAGATATTTTTTCCTATACGTTTTTTATATGACTAGAGTTTCTATGGAAATTCTGCATTGTTAGTGGTTTAATGGTAATAATAACTCCAGACCTGTGTTAGGTTATATGGGTGGAACGACCTACGTGAAATTGAAATGTTCCAACAGCCTACCAAACCGTTTAAGTACTGCGGTACTTGAAGCTAAAATGTAAACTGGGCAGTATTTTACGTTTGATTATAATAACCTTTATTGCGGTCATTCTTAAGAGTAATAAAAATCCTCAACAGCAAAAAACCGGACATTTTTTTTGTACAACTGCATAAATACCATTCAGAACAACCTTGTGATTCTTTGAATATTAAAATGCATTTGGAAGTTTTATGCCATTCCAAATTCCAAAAGACACTTAGTTTTAGTCATTGTGAATTATAATATTTGTTATTTTGTTAGGTATTAAATGTATTGACAATAATTGGATATCAAAAGCAAGTGCAATCCAAAGGTGTGGCCGAGCAGGGAGAGTTCAACCCGGTCAAAGTTTCCATCTCTATACACAGTCCAAACATGATTGTTTCGAAGAATATACTTTACCTGAAATACTACGCACATCTTTAACAAAAATAGTTTTAGATTCAAAAGCTTTCAGTAATAATATGGATACACTTACATTCATGAAATCTTTACCAACTCCTCCTGAGGAAGTTGCTGTTTCTAAGGCGGTAGAAGAATTAAAAGAAATAGAATTACTTGACGAAAACGAAAATTTGACAACGTTGGGAAGAACTTTAGCAGAATTTCAGCTCGAACCTAAATTGGCTAAAACATTAGTAAATTCTTATATATACAAATGCCTATCTCCGATAATTGACATCATAACTTTGTTTTCCACTGACACAGAAATATTTTCTTCGGGTTTAATAGATAAAGAAACAATTAAGGAAATTAAAAGCGAATTTTCAGAAAACAGTGATCATCTAGCGATGATGAGAATTTTTGAAAAATTTTTAGAATTTGATGAGATAGTTGATGCCGATAAACTAAGAAGATTCTGTAGAGATCTGAATTTAATTCCACATAAAATGGAAATGTTCCGAAGTAAGTGATTGTTTTCATTTATTCAGATTTATTAATAACATTTTAGGAAGTAATAATCGATTATTTCGTAAGTAGATGCTCTAGGCGGGTCTGGGTGACGTTTACGGGCTGCATCGTAGTATCTTTATCATCACGTCGGCCATTATCGCCTTACAAAACACATTTTTTTACATACCCTATACTTCAATTTTACCGTTATTGCAATCTGCGGTTCGACGTGACGATTAAGATACTATAACGTCTCTTTCGCTCCTAGACCCGCCTAGGGCAACTACTTTCATAATAATTTTATTTCAGAGTTACGTAAAATTCATTCCGATTACTTAGTAGATGGTTTACATGATGTACTTCCATTTTCTGATGACTATTCTGATAAAGATGAATTTGTCAAAGCAGTATTGTATTCTGGAGTTGGAAATATATTACAACATCGAACCTGGGATATAGTGAAGAACAGATTAAAGAACAATACCAATGTTTTGCTTACTAGGTATATTATTGTTGTGCAAGTTTTAGTTATAATGTAGACACACATTTGAAATTTATGTGCCTTAAATTTGATTGGTTTTAGGAATAATCACAAAGCTACAATAACCCCAGAAAGTGTTAATTATAGAAGATACAAGTTTCCTACAAATTACTTACTATATATTAATGAAACTAGGTCCAACATACGTAGAACGACGTTAGTACGAGAATGTAGTTTTCTAACTAATTTATCAGTATTATTATTCTCCAATAAAAAATTAAAAATAGATAAGGTAAATTTTTACAAACCGTTTCAACTAAGTATAACATCTATTTATTTTGTATTTGATGGTGCAGCTTCATTAAATCGAAATTTTGATTGCTTGACCACATTATTCAATGAATTATCATAATAAGAGTTTCACAAAGAAAAGGAAAAACAAATTTAAATATGTTTCTTATCCTTGTTTTTCATTACAAGTGGAAAAAGAAAAAGTAAGGAGCTTTGAATAAGTTCAAAGCTATGTATATCTTGGAGTGGTTATAAATGACGACAATGTCGAGGAAGGAAATTTAGAAGCAAGAATGACAAAGGAAAGTAAACGATTGGGAGCACTTATTGCGGTAATAAGTTCCAAAAAAATCTCCAGAAAGGCGAAGCTACATCTGTACAAAACAATAATAAAACCTAACAGTGAGCTACAGAGGCGAAACGTAGATTCTTAACAAAGAGGAAGAAGAGAAGTTAAATATATGGGAGAGGATACTTGGGGGGAGAATTGGATGTAAAGAACAAATAACGAATTTATTTGCAGAAGCAGAGCTAAGATTCAAAAGAATAGAGTGGTTAGGTTACATACAGATAATAGAAGAGTTTAGAGCAACAAAACGAAATGATGGACATTCAGGACTGGAAAACGAGAAGGAAGGAGAAAAAATAGGAAAGAATGGAATCACTTCCAAGCTATGGGCCTAAAAGCCCGACGAAAACAATAAAATCTGTCAGGCTGATTACATATAAGATACCTTCTAATTCTATGATGCTACTTCTGAAATTGCCATTTGAAACTGAACCATCTTTCCAAGGAGGGGCTACTGCGTTTGGAAATACCACCAGAGACGATGGTGTAGAGTAATGTCGTCTCATATGTTACTGGTTGTACGCTATAAACCCCTGACTTAAGAAATTTTCATTCTATAATTTCGAATGGTATTGAGGACTTAAAATAAAACTGTCTATGTTTTTTAAAATGCCAACGTTTCGATCTTTTATTTGATCTTTATCATTGCTTCAACATTCGAATTACCTCTGTGCCATATGTGTTGTAGATAGATTTGGAAAACCCAGGTAAAGATGCCTTTCTTGATATTGTCCTTCCTCAACCCTGAAAACCATTCGAAATTACATACTATGAAGGACAATAATATCAATAATAACATTGTTAATTTATATTAATGTGTTATAAATAAACTCTGTTTTCAAGCGTTTGTTATTCAAATTTTATATTTCAATACTTCACTCACCGGTGGCGCCAACTGGTGTAAAACACGGTACCCGAATATTTTAAATTTTATTATCCTATAACCAGGAACGATCCTTGTCTTTTATATTTAATCTGTTTTAGGTCTGTGATAAAGATGCCCAAGAAGGTGTTGAAAACGAACATATAGAATTAGTTTTAGAGAATACAAATATAAAGTTCGTATGCAAAAAAAAGTTAGTGTTTGTTTTAGTTTTCAAATTTCATGAAGTTGTTTAGTTTGCAGTAAACTAATATTTTGTATTTCTTCTAGGGAAGCTGAAAAAATTATTAGATGTAAAGAAGTTATTCATTTATGTTACGGATATTTCATTGCTCAACTGACTCGTATCGGAGAGCGTAATGAGGATGTTAATGCTATTTGGAGTGATATATTGGAATTAATTAATGAAGTAATAAACGATAATACAAAATAAATATCCATAAAGTATTGTTATTGTGTCTATAAACAAATTTTAGATAGTATCATATTTTAATTTTGAGTATAACAAGGTTTATCATATACATTTTTTCTCGCAATCGTTCTCAATTTAACTACTTTAGTTCTTTCTTTATCCATCAGTTTCTTGAATTCTTTTATCTGCATATCAACTGGTTCCATATCTTCCACAAATACCGTGGATTCAATTGCGAATGGAAATTCTTCTATCTCTGTAGACTGTATTGAATCTCTCATCTAGAAATAATTAATTTATTAATAGATAATGGTTTTTATGTGGCTTTACAGATTCTATTGCTATTAAAAAAAATCTATCAAACAAGCATAGGGAAAGGGATCATTGATAATGAAGTCCAATAAAGGTTCTAAACCTATTTACTGGCTCTTACAATGTAGAATCTCCTAATACTATGTAATTTATTAATAGAAAATGATTTTTGGGAAATTCTACAGAATCTGTTACTACTTTTGAAAAAAATTTAATGAAATAGGCCAAAAAAATTTAATGAAATAGGCCTAGAAAGAACCCCAAATGAAAAGGGATTTTGGAGTATAAAGTCCTATAAAGGTTCTAAACCTACTTACTGGTTCTGAGAATGTAGGATCCCCTAAAGTAATGTAATTTATTAACAGATAATGATTTTTGAGGGGCTCTATAGAATCTATTGATATTTTTGAAAAAAAAAATGAATTAAACAGGTCTAGAAACAACCCACATAAAAATGGATTTTGAAGTGTAAAGTCCAATAAAGGTTCTAAACCTATTTATTGATATGATATTGAAATTTCTTTCACAGTTGTTGTCGAGATTACTGCATTTGTTGATGTGTTTTTGAGAAACTACAGAATCTATTACCAAATTTTAAAAATTTCTGTTTAACAGGCCAAAATAATGCAAAAGAGGGTTTTGGAGGATAAAGTCCCATAAAAGTTTTAAGTCTATTTAAAAGAAACTGTTGGGTTTTACAATGTAGGATTTTATAAAATAATATACAGGGTTCTAATTTAGAATTTACAGTGTACTTTATACTATAAATACCTGTGTAACAAAAATATACCAACCATTTCCACAAAACTCAAACTTTTGGCTGCTGGAAAAGTGATATTGAAATTTTCTTTACAGTAATTGTCGAAATTAATGCTTAACTGTTTACGTAATTCTTTTCGATTGTTCAAGTAAAGTTTCAGTTCAGCCAAACATCTCAGAACAATTTCTTGTTTATCTAAAATAACAAGTTTTGCTCTTTCTATGTTTTCACCACATTTATTTGCCGCTTCATTTAGAATCGATTCAGTGAATTTGTCGCAGTCAATAGTTTTGTATTTGATCATCAGCTTCGCCTGAAATTATTAGTTATACACAATATTATCATTGTTAACTTATTATGTTGTTACACAAAGGCTATTCATAAAGTGAGAAACTTTTCTATATAAACAAAATAAGGTATTTTTAGCGAATTATACTTCCTATAATCTACCCACTCTATGACAGGCACCCGCACTCCTAATTATCATCAAAACTCTTGCACGCCTATTTAATTTGGCATCTACTCTTCTTTTGTTCCTGAATTTTAGATCTAAAGGAGATGCACAATTTCTGAAGAGAAATTTGGATTATTTACATCAAGCAGTGACAAACCAATCCATCAAATACGTAATATGATTGAGACGGACATCCCTTTCAAGGTGGTAATCAATCATGGGTTCTAAAGATCTATTGGAACCTTGAAATGCATTTCTCTGGTACACAGATAGTTCGAGGCTAATACATGAAGCTTAAGAATGTTTAGATAAAATATAGAAATCTCTTTAGAAAGCACATTTACGTTCTCTCCGTTAACCAAGCTATGGGAAGGAACCAGACAGTCGTATCACAAAAAGGGAACAACTCACAAATAATGAACTGAATGGCCGAAGAATCAGATGAAGTCTTAGTGGAGCAACACTCCAGGCCTAAGACAATTCAAAAGATTCATAATTTTATCAGCTAAGAAGTCTGAATAACTTCAAGAAATGTCCAGAAACGACTTTAAATCGCTCTTCTGACGGTCACTACCTGGTCAAATACCACCTTAAGACGATTGGCATGAGAGAAGGAGACAACTCCAGATTCTTCGAGCAAGTTATATAGCATCTACTCTGGGAATGTCCTGAAGTAGTGTAAATATCACAAGTGGGAAAAAAACTATGGTAGGAGTCTACGAAGTAGAAGAATGAGCTGCGGAGTCATGCATAAAATATCTTTTTATGTATAGGTACAGAGCAACTGGAAAATCAAACAGTATAATTTATTTATTTATTTACAAAAAAAATTATCAAATTTTTCCCTTTTTGGAATTAAAGTTGAACTATATGAGATTATTGCTTATTTCGGTTATACTTCTGTGTCTACACGTTAATTTGAAGTATTCGAAGTAGTATAATCCATTTATCTAGTTTCCAGGTGTCGAAAATTAGTACCAATAATTGAATTGGTTGATTTCTAGTTAACATTATTGTATTAGATTTATGGATTAATCCAAAGGTGTAATTTTGAATGGCCTATTTTAAGGAAATATTTTGGTTGAAGAGAGGAAAGACGTGCAATAACACAAAAGTCAAATGGATCCAAAATATTCATCTACCAACCTCTCGCTCTTGCTAACAGTCTTTCTCATCTGGTTTCCATAGCACAGTGGAATCGAATCTGCAGATCGCCGTACCAAAGAAGTCTTCAATCATATTTCTGAACTCCTAATTCATCTTGACAATAATTTCAAGACTTATAAAAAATAACACCAACCCACTACAACCCGCAACAACCACACAAAACTTACTACGTCCTCCTACCAAAGTTATCACATTTCTGTTGTGTCACGCATATCCTTACCGACTGCAAACAATACTTTACTACATACTATCAGTTTAATCTGAAACTTAAACTCAAGGAGACTCTCAACTGCCCGACAGAAATCAAAAAAGTCCTGGAGTTCCTTAAAGTTACCAAGCTAAGTTAATTTATGTTATATTTATACTATATTTTTATTATATATAATTTATAATGTAATAGATATCGTAACAGTCCTTCGTTTAACTTTATTTTTGTGTAACAATGACCAGCGTTACCGAGGCACGTTAAACTGAAATAAAAAACTCTTCTCCTTTTTCTTCATTCAACTTTTATTTGAATTGACTGAATAACTGATTCTTGATGTCGTTGAGCAGACCATTTTCTGATTAGGTTTGCATTGGCCTTAGTGAGTTTAGGTTTATTTTAGCTTCAATAAGGTTGGGTTCACTTTAGCTTCAATTAGGTTATGTTTACTTTAGCTTCAATTAGATTACGTTCACTGTAGCTTCAATTAGATTAGATTCACTATAGCTTCAATTAGGTTAGGTTTATTTTAGCTTCAATAAGGTTGGGTTCACTTTAGCTTAAGTTAGGTTATATTAATTGGCCGATAGCTCGGAAAACGATATTTTTCTATGATATGCGATACGGTTTTGTAATCAAGAGTAAAAGTCATAAAAACAGTTCGAAAACCGACCAATCCATACTTGAGTGCTAATCCCGACATCTGGGATCTTTATAAAACTATTAGAATTTAATAAACAATGGGTTAAGATGGTATAATATAATGACATTATGGAATAAGAATTTTTGGAACAAAATTAAATATACCTCCAATATTTCTTGTTCCATGGCATAAATTTTATCTTTTTCTTCTTTCAATGCTTTCATTTCTTCTACATACTGCGCGTATGTATCTGAGATATTTTTTTCATTTGCTCTGTACTCCACCATAAAGTTACTGTAATCAGATTCTTTCGTATACGAGTTCCAGGCTTCTGTGTTTTCCGGAATATTTTCGGGTATTTGTGATATATCAGGAATATTACCGAAGATAAAACTACCAACAGATTTTTTTTTAATAACCGAAGATCTTTTGTTCAACATAACGCCGAATTTCGATCGCTTCCTCTTTGGTATTTGCGATATTGACCCAGAGGTTACAGAAACTATAGATAAAACGAAAAAAATGAGTATATTCAAATAAGAATAAATACAAAATCATTGATATTGTATTTCTAATTAATTATTAAAAGTATAAATTAAAACATGTATAGATAAAAATATAACCATTTCCCAGGATCTTATTTTTCAGTTCCTTTGTATTTTATTATTTCAACGGCACTTACATCGTTCTTGGTTGCTTCTCAAAGTCTGCGACGTGATTTTTATACTTGACATATCCAAAAAGGATTGAACGGAAACTTGTTTATCCACTTTATCCGCATCCACAATTCCATCTTTTGATCTCCTTGAACGACGTTTTTCTTTTGACACCTAAAATTAGTATTACATCAATAGCGTCCTCTAAGTCCATGAAAAAGAAGAAACAATCGATTCACTGGAAAAGTTCTTTGAATACTATGCAGAGTAGAGGGAACGGCGAGTGTATCGGTTCTAAAAACCTTCCATAATGGCGCTGAACATATGAATTGAATTATGTGAAAATGCAAAGTATAGCTCTCCCCCGAAACTATTATTCCCCCTGCGCTTCGAATCTCAAGGACCCGTAGCCAAGACGACTCTATCCGCTAGAGAAAGGGGAACGCTTAAAGCAATAAAAGGAATGGTGCCGAGTCGAGAAAGGATCGACGATGTTGCAGATTATCTGCGATTTTCCTGTAACCTCGTGAACTGATTAACTAGTCAAACGGTTGACGATAGGAAATAATGCAGTCGCAGCTGTATCCACCTACCCAACGATTACCTAAATAAACATATCCACAATATCTAAGAAGAACCATTTTTCTCTTTGCTCTGGCAATTCTCCTCGTTTCAATTGTTCGCTTTATTTAACGCATTTCGACATATATTTTTTCATATTGACATAATGATCTTTCTACCTGCTACACTCAATGCTGTATAGTCCTAAATACTTAAAAAAGAAGACGAAGAAAGTACTCTGAAAATATTTAAAGTAGAAGTTACTCCAACAGTTTCTAGTGTTACAAAAAAAATAAATTTATAATATATTTACTCTGGTATTTAGCGTACTGCTCGACCGTATCGACCCTCGTTTCTTTGATAAAGATACATCAGATTCTGTGTTTTTCCTGTTTACTGTTGCCACACTTCCTTCTCTAACGAATTTTTGTTTTTCCGTTTCCCAATTATTATACATCTCCCTAAATATATTGAAAACCATAGCTACATCGGAAACTCTTATAACGTCTATTTCCGATATCTCATTTAATAAATAAGCTTTAACCGTTCTTTGCAGATGCGCTATACGTTCTGAAGTCATATTAGAGGTGAGATCTCGATTTAATAAAATGGAATTTTGAATCTGCTCTTCTTTCAATTCTTTTATTTGACGCTAAAACAACCGCCAATTACATATCCATTTGTATTTGTAATATTTTTAGTAATTATAAATAATTTAATAAATTCTTAACGCATAATATGTTATACCATTGGGGAAGGACAATTCAGTAAATGCTTTCAGTTTATCTTCTTTAATAAGTAGATATCGAGAAGAAACGAATTTTAAAAGGAAAAAATTTCTTAACTTCAGGTTTCCCTACTTCCCCCTTCTATCAATGATGATTAGGGTGTTCGGGGTTTTGTAGTAGTTATAAACGCCGAAGGTCGTAAAAAGCCAAAACTTACACAAAGGACAAGGTTAATAGAAATTAAAATTACGTTCATAATATTGTTAAACATCTAAAAGGTAGTTATTGTACACTTAGGAATTTATGTAAACATAAATATAAAACACAGTTTGTATAATTAAACATTCAGCTCCCACTTGTTGCAATTGAAAACAGTCTACCCATTCACGGATATTACTTATTAGACGTTTTGTCCATTGTGCTGTCTTTGTCTCGTTTTGATTTTGACATCTTCTCCTCTTCTATGTCTGCTATGTACTCAATATATTTTCGGAAGCTAAGTCGATAGTCCACTAGGACTCATAGGTATTTAATAATATCAGTAATAGTAACTTCTTGAATCTTTTTTTCTTTCATAGGCTTCAAGTTCTCGTTGACGTTCATTACAAGCTCTTGTCGCTTTTTAGTGTTAAATGTGTTGAATGCAATGGATGTAGAATTTCTTGTCACACACCAGGCTAAGAGAATTGTCACAAAGTTGGGTCTAGTACCGAATCCTAAAGAATTCCCGAGGCCACTTTGTTCTCAAGGACTACCTTTGTTAACTCAAAGTAAATACATATCATGACCAGGTATTTAGAAGGTTTCTTTGTCGAACTTGGTTATGATCAATTTATGACAAGTAGTAAAATGTTTTGGTATTTTTATCTGATTATTTTTGCAAATAATTTTTACCTGTAAATACTTGACTCTACCTTCTAGGCTCATTTTTGTTGGTTGCTCTATTTTTTTAATTGTAGGTGTGTATCCTCGCAGTATTTGTCCAAATCTCATCATTGATAACGTTGTTTGTAAATCATCGATTGTTGTTTTTATATGTCCTATAAAACTAATACATATGTTTGTTAATTAAACGACTTGAGGTTTCACAATATAAATTCAAATACTCTATAAACATTTCTTATTCTAATTAATGAATCGAAAAATGAAAACCGAATTCTTATACAATACTGATTGTTTAAAACTTAAATTTGGTACCCTGGAACTACTATTGTTGGAAAAAGGATTTAATTGACAATAAAGCTTCTATTTTTATATGCAGCTTCAAATGCCTCCAAACATGTTCACTCGCCTTTTTACCACAGTAAATAAACTTCCTACTAATTCACAAATAACTATAAATTCAATTCCTTAATTGGTTGTAACTTTATTCAAAACTACTACTAATTCTGAACTCATTAACTAATTTATTCTCCTCCTTTTACAAAAAATATTCCTATAATCAATGCCTCACTAACTAAACATAAATAATACACAAGAATATTCTAGAATAGTTATAAGGGAAGTTATTCTAGGAAATTCTAGGAAATTCACAAACAAAATTTCTTTTACCTTCGACCTGTAGTGTTTGCTCTGGAAAACTTTCCAGTATCCTTCAGGGTTTCAGCTGTATCTCCCACCTTTACAAACAATTCACTATTTGTATTTTTTTGCTTCGATTTGGTCAATTAAATGACAACAATCCTTTATACTTATGCCTCTAACGCTGACTCTAATGTCGATGTGCAGTTACTTCCAATCATGAGCTCCTAGGTTCTTTTCTCATACCTTCAATTTTAGTGTTTTCTTTGTTGAACTTTCCACTATCCAAAGAATTCACAATTTGTCTTTTTTTATCCATTTATCAATTAAAACCATTTTCACTGACCACCCAATAGTCCAAAACATAAACAACACCCATCAAACTTATGCCATAGCGGCATAAGAAGACTTCCTATAGTGCAATAGTATAAAAATACTGAACTTCTGAAGTATGGGAGAAGCTGCAATAATTGGAAACTTTGAATCAGTCCTACCAAATTCAAAGTCGAACAACTCATGTATTCAGGAAGTCTTCATATTCACTACATATCAACAGTTCAACCTAAAGCCTCACCTTAAGGAAATAGTACTAACTAAAATCAAAAAAGTTCCCCAAAGCTGCAACTTCCACCACGAATAATAATTTAATAAAAGTGATAGCAGATTTCATGTAAAAATAAAGTAAGATAAAAAAAATAAATAACTTACCGTAATGAATTATTATTATTTAAATCGTCTTTTAGAAAATATATCAAAGGATTTGTTCTTTGTCTTGCTCGTATCATTTCTGGAGACCTTTCCATTAATGATAAAAAAAATTGTTCTAAGCTAGTTTTTGTCAAATTCGCTGCCCCAACTTCTGTTTTATTTTTAAAAAGGCATGTTAGATTACCTACAGTATCTGAACCGGCAAGATCAATAAAGTGCAACTGCAAGTAAAATATTTTTCCAATTTGATAATAATTTTTTTGATTAGTACAAAGAAAAAGCATGATATGTAATACTCTAAAAAGAAATTGGATTAATAAAATAATTTTTATATATAAATGCATCTAAATGTTCTTGATTTAAGAACATTTAGATGCATTAATATATCAAAAGGTCTAAGAAATAAGATATTGAAGAAATTTTTACAACTGTTTTTCCATGGTTGGACGGATGGTTTTATATATTTTAATATCGACTGCGATCTATTAAGTGCAACCTCGAATCAAACCTGATTGAACCAGATTCGTCCGGTCTGAAGGCGGGAAAAGAATCCCTTCACATTTAAACGGAGCGCTCGAAGCCGAATCTTGGTCAATCAGATTCAACTTGATTCGGAGTGATTCTGATTGATTCGGATTCGTTTTCTATTATGAATTATGGCTGTTCTATTGTATTGATTTCTTCTGGCGATGATTAGTGCCTGTAATATGGCATAGAGCTCTCCAGTGTGGACGTGTTCTCTGCTACTACTGCAGCTCCTAGGCCATTAGGTGTTTTGAATGAGTCGGTGTACAGAAAATGGTATTCTTTGAAGCTTACTTCCGTAAGAGTACGGAATAAAATAATAAATGGGAGGAATAGATTCTTTTAAATCTAACTTTGAAGAAAATGTTGAAAATATACTTCAATTTCTTCGCTGTTGTGACACATTTTAATAAAAAAAATTGAGTTTCTTATTAATAGGAATGATAATACTCACTCTGGCTTCAATTTTATGACCGTCACTATAGTTTAAATCTTCAATGGTTACGTAAAATGAAAGTACACTAGTATTGACATGTGAATAATAGTTATGCTTTTTAGTTTCTTTTCTTCCTTCGCCTAAAAAGCCACTAAAATAGTTTAAATTTTTGTGCTTCATTGTATTTCTTCTTTATATAATTCCACACTAATTAAGGTTTGTCCTATTTAGTCTAGTAGTCATAAGGGAGATGTTAGGTCGAAGTATAATATAATGAAATGTGTGATAAATAATTTACTTAAGTATAACGCCTTTAGTGCTTGATTCTCAGAAATTATTGCAATTTTTTTTGCATCTTGACAAGCATGCCATGTATTCAAGTTGTTGGGATATTCTCTAAATAAATCGTACACCGCTGTTTTAGAAAATTCAAGATAAGTCATTTCCAAAGTTATTGTATTTTTCGTTTGCATCGATTTCTTGAACATCATTAACTCACGTAGCATTCTTGGTATCACACCAAAATTCTAAATAAAGATAAACAAAAATACTCAAGAAAATAAGAAGTCGTAAGTTTTAAGAAATAGTTACAAAAACGGTAAGTTGAAAATGTATGTAATTTAAACAGTCTCACCTCATCTGACACAAGCTCTATTCCAGACAAAGTTACTGATTTTCCTGTACCTGTCTGTCCAAATGCAACGATCACAGCATTGTTACCATCTTTTAATCTAATACAAAACATAATTCAATCAATTTTATGGATTTTGGAAAGAAAAATGTTAGCTTAGTAAATGGACAACTGTAGGAGCTTCAAAATGAGATAACAGAACCTATACATCATTGATTTGTTAAAAAATATCGTCAGTGATCTATATACTATATGAGAGGAACTATTTTACAACCAGAGTACAATAACGTAAGAAGAATGATCAACACCAGTTATGAGAGGAATTATTTTACATCCAGGGTGCAAAAATGTAGAAAGAATGCCTTCCATGATCCCCTCCATGTATGAGAGGAATCATTTTATATCCAGGATGTAAAAATTTAGAAAGAATACCTTCCATTTTGATTAATTTTATGGATTCAAGTATAAAAAAAGTAGTTCTGCATCAAAAACTAATTAAAATATCCTTTACTAAATGCCATGACAAAATAGAACATTTCTTACTTCTCAATTAATCCTTCGACAACAGCACTGTGAATATTGTTCTGGGTACAATTATGAAACACACCATCTGTATTAAATTCCCAATAACTTGGAGGTTGGTGAGACTTGGAAGGGTCTTTTATCTGCTGCAATTTCCTAACAAAAACTGTTGAATCCTTTATTTTGACATGCTCCCAAGTCGGTTTTTCTACAGAACAGATCCGGTAAAATACTCTAACATGATTGTTTCCCAACTGATAACTAACAGTGGGATTCACAACAGAACTAATAGTAGGACAACTCATTTTTTAGAGTAAATAAATGTGAGAAATATATGTCAATAAATATTGAATTAGAAGATATGTCACATTAATTGAAGTCAATATACCAGTGATTCAAATGTATATCAAGAATATTATCAAATATATTACCCACATTTTGCAGATACAGGATCTATTGGAACCATTTTTTAAACCCATGGTGTTATAGGAAAAAAAATTTTGAATACTTTGTTGCATATATGTCTAAATGTACATTAACATAATTTCTTCTATATAATTAGATATATTATTTAATAGAGAACAACAAAAATTTACGTTTCGGTCTATTTCGGTCTTTATCAACATATATAAAGAGACCTACAATCAAGATGATTTATCAAGAAAAGGTCTTGGAAGTAAAAAATTTAAGAAATTTATTTCAAATATTGGAATTAATTTTTGAAACAAATAAATATCAGATTTTCTAATCATTATTTACACTACAAATAGTTTTTTTGATTATGAATAAACATTTATCTTGTTTCAAGTGCATATTTTAAAATTCCCACCATCACCATTACTGTGTCCTGTGTCAACGAACACTTTTTCTCACAGCTGTTACCAAAGTAGCGTACCCCGATGAACACACCTACCCTGGTGTGTTCTTTGGTGCAAAGTATCTTGATTCGAAACTATAACTATATTTACAGAGTAACTAACAGATCCATCAATGATGTGTTTAGTGTAAAGGTGGATTTATAAACTCTACGTTCTCGCCCATACTGACGCTCTTGCTGGCGTTACGTTCGACTTCACGATGACTAGGTGTTGGAACGTGGGCGTTTTTGTTTAATTTAGGTTGAGCGCGAAAGTTTATAAATTGACCTTAAAATTCATTCGTATGAACTTAAATTCACCCTTGTTGTATGTATATAACGCTTAGCTATGTAAAGCGTTATATATAAAAAGGGATCTACATACTACAATGTTTCATCATCGCCTCTCACGATCTAGTTATTATCATAAAAGCAGTACAATGAACTTATAACTAAAGTCTTTCAGCCACAGAAAATTTTATAAAATTGTGTTACATAGAATGTGTTTAACTTCAGAGCAAATTTAGTAGAAAACCTCAAACTTCAAAATATTATACATGTCATCAATCAAATTTGTCATTGTGAATCTTCTGTCACGCGTCAGAACTTTCTTTTACTTGTGAAAATGGCGGATCAGGTACGTTATTTGTTGTAGAAAATTGAATTTACTGTTTTTTCAGGTATTCGTCAATATATTTGTTATAAATTTTTTGTACGGAATTCAAATATCTATAGATATTCAAGATTTTGTATAAAAAAGTTCCCAATTTTCTCTACTTTTAACATCGGAAATATCTTCATCCTAACACGTGGTGCTGTTTTATGTTATACCTTTATGGTGATATTTAAACATGTTTTGACTTTTTTAGAACGAAAGAGCGTTTCAACGTCAGCCCACTATTTTTTTGAATCGTAAGAAAGGTGTAGGTCCAAAAAGGCGCAAGCCTATGCGCTATCATCGTGAAGTTGGACTAGGATTTAAAACACCTCGTGAGGTACTTTCTTTATTATTATACTAATAAATTTCATTTTTGTTTAGACCGAAAAAGCGTTTCAAAAACAACCAACCGTTTTCCTCAACCGCAAAACAGGAGGCAAGAAAAAAGTCTTGAGGCATTCACGTAATGTAGGGCTCGGTTTTAAAACTCCCAGAGAGGTTTGTGACTGTTTTTTTTTAACTATCGGGAGACTGGTGGAATCTTAGGTATTGGATGGGGCTTTCTTGATTTTTCCAGCTTTATTTAATTGAGGTCTTGGTTGGTTATAGTTACATAAATAATTGGTGTAACTAGAAGAATATTAGCATTTAGTTACAAATTATATTGATGTTCTATACTGAAATACTTTAAACTTTGTATGCCTGCTTTATGATTATCTAGTTTTAAGAAATTGCTTATACTGACATTTTATTTTATTAGTAGTTTTATCTGGTGATCTAATCTAGGGCGAATTTCTATTCTTTTAACTAATCCTTTACTTATTATTTGAAACAGTTCCAATTTATTTCATATTTCGTCATTAAATAGACTCACAGTGTTGATCTACAATATGTTCATAAGTTTTTTTTGTTATTTTATGTCAAACTCTATGAAACATCAAATTAGTTCTTTGTGTAAAATTTGCATTATCATACTTTTCAATGTCTCTTTAATGATTAGTGAAAGTGAGTTTGAACTAATATATTGCCAATCTAAAAACCATTTATTTAAATATTTATGGTGATATGATGGCAAATTTTTGTCACTTTTTATTTAACTGATTTGAAAATTATCATAACTCGTCACTGTATTGAACAATAAAATTATTTGGTGATTGTCAAGAAATATTTGTTGGATATTTCTAAGTTTATAATTGTAGAATATTTATTATGGTAATGGTACAATTACTAACTCTAATAGCATGAACAACTGGCTTCAGGTGATGTCATTTAAAATATTTATTCAGGTTTCAGCCAGTAGTAACTAACCTTTGGGCTCAATTTATTGGTGAATTTATTTCTTTACTACAAATACATCAACACTTATACTTTTTGCATTTTTGTACCAGAAACTGTTGCTCCGTTGATGTTACAAATGTTTTTGTTGGAAGTTGACACCAATTCAAGCCAGTTTCATCGACATTGTAAACTTGTTCAGGTGTAAAGCCCAGTTTGGTGATTTTTGCATTTAGAGTTGCAATAAAACTAGAAACTTCTAACTCATCAGCATATAATTTCTCACCGCTCATCTGTATGAAAGGAATACCATGGCGCTTCTTAAAATTTGTTTATAAAAAAGCCATGCATATAGAGTTCCTTCACTTGTGATTTTTTCTTCTCTTTCAACAGATTTTACAAAAATTTTCAATGTTTTATCTATTTTTCATAATGTCTTAAACCTTAGCTCTTCCAATGCAATAAATTTCAGATATGGCTGTAAGAGTTTCACCTCCATCATACCTCCAATTATTTTCCATTTTTCAGGAAGAGATGAGGTTTATGTTCGCGTTTTATGACAGAACTTTTGCTCGACATTACAAATACATAATAATGAAAGTGATATCAAAATCAGCTAAGATTGAAAAACATTTTTTTGAAAAATTTTATAAATGCTCAAACTTTAGTTGCTTAAAAAGGTTTTGGGCAAATTTCCAGCATAAATAAATGTCAAGCCCATAGGGCATTTGCCCACATCAGTGATCTGTGATGTTATTTAAAGAGTGCCAGTGTAACTGTGACTGTGTGCTGGTGGTACACAGTGTTTTACAAAAAATTCCAATTTAGTTCTTATAATGGCTTTTGGGTTTCTAAAATGTTTTGTTGCTACATGTTTCACACGACATAATTGAGAATTTCTATATCACTTATCATATTTTTCATTCATTGCTTTGCAAATAGAAAGCTTTTACATTCAGTTCGCAATTTTGAAATTTATAGTGACAATTGCGGTCACTGAATAAAATCTAAATATCCAATGTGTGAATTAAATCATAGTTAATGTATAAGGGGATATTACATTCCAAATGTTAACAGCAGTGCTGCAATTGTGTCAGAATTTTTTGTTTTTTCTACAATTCAGGAGTAGTTAGTGTTGAAGATAATATTGATATTTCCCTAAAAAAAGATATCAAAAACTCCATTAGAAGTTGAAATTGAAACTTTTGCACACTAAAAAACATGTTCCCATGAAATTTTCACAATTTCAACTTATTTTCTTATTGTTTGAATAAAATTGAACTCCAATAAACATGGCGACAATTTAAAACATTGATCAACTTACATATTCGCAAACTTACTGTAAAAGCTGTTTATTTGGTTCTGAAATAACAAATTGATGTTTTATACAGATTTTTTCCTATACTGATTTATCTAATGGGGCATTTTGCATAAGTAAAATTGATAAGTAACATAACTTTGAAAAATCTTTTTAGGCTATTGAAGGATCTTACATAGACAAAAAATGTCCATTTACTGGAAACGTTTCTATCCGTGGTCGCATACTCACCGGAGTAGTTCAAAAAATGAAGATGCAAAGAACCATTGTAATCCGTAGAGATTATTTGCATTATATCAGAAAATACAATCGTTTCGAAAAGAGACATAGGAATATGTCTGTACATTTGTCACCTTGCTTCAGGTAAATAGATCATTCTGAAGAAATTGATATTTTCATATATTTCTATTATAAACTTTTGATTCTCGTGGGATTATAAATCTTCAATTGGAATGAAACTGGGGAAATTTGTCTGATTTTGAGACTGCTAGGAAATTTTTTATCAAGAATTTAAGTTCTGAGTTGGTTTCTAAAATAACCGTGAAGGAAATGTATCTACCTTTAACTGTAGTTTATCAGTCAGTCTCGGAGTCAGCCCAGCCCTAATGGTGATAGCAATTGTTCTAGTGACAATAGCACAAGAAGAGAGGACTTGTGCCATGGAAAAATTCTTGGGAGCAAAATCAAATAGGAAGGGGGAAGAAGTTATTGATACCACACATGCAACATTATATAGTTAGGTATCATCTTACACAATTTCTGTTTGGCCTGCGATAGAGTTCCAGATCTTTTCTGAGCACCAAAAAGACCTATATTGGTTAGCTATTCAAGCTAGAAAAAGAAAGGAGTGATCTCGAAGAGCAAAGAGGGAACCCAACCCGAAGTAAAGTGTTAAACAGTTCCAGAATCCAACACTCTGTGTTTAAATGCATTTCCTCCATGAAAATAAAAACTTTAAACAGTAGGAAGTTGAAAATTCGGAATTATAGAGACGATGACGTGGGTTTTCTGGATATAAACTTTTTTGGTGATCATTAGAGACGTTAAATTTCCCATTTATTCAGATGATATTACTTACACTGGTACAAACTGGAGAATTGAGAATGCTGGTCCTATGAGGCTCTCTCTATTTGCTGAGACTTGCCCTTAATATTTTTAGGGCCCAAAATGCTTAATATGCTTGTTTTAAAGGTACTGAGTTTCTAAAATTCAAAGATGGTTATTCGTTTTTGCAATAGCGTGTTTATAATTTCTGTTTGAAAGCTGGCCATTTCAAGTTTTTTAACATAATAAAAATATTGTCTTACGACTTACGGATTTTAATATCGATTCAACTTTTTTAGGGATGTAGAAATTGGTGACGTAGTTACAATTGGTGAATGCAGACCTCTCTCAAAGACAGTAAGATTCAATGTATTGAAGGTGACAAAAGGAAGTAGTTCTAAGAAGAGTTTCAAAAAATACTGAGTTATGATTAATTCTTTTTAAAATAAAAAATATGATAAAAACTCTTGTAGTTTCTGTTACCTAACATAAAATTTTTTCTTGGAAGATAACTCACTTTCAACAGGATGTATCATGGAATGGCCCTGATATAGGAAAAATATCATCTGCACAACCATGATTGTGATGGATTATAGGAGTGGTTTGGTATTTATTGATATAACGGGATCAAAAAATACTCTGAACCAGTGTTTTGTAGAGTGTAATAGCCTTTACTTCATTTAAGTAAGTGTGGATTCAGGTAGCCATAGAAGAGGACGAGCTTACAAAAGTCCTTGAGAAAGATTTGCGGAGTATTGTATTAAAGAAAACGTGGCTTTTGGATAGTTTAGGAGGAGATTTCAATGAAAGCAAAAACCGAGTTGGTTATTTTTGAAACTAGACTTAAATCCTATCGACCAGTTATGGGATGAGTTTAAGGGAAAAGAAATTGTACCTCAAAACGACTAATATCGGAGAAGATCTAGTAAATAAACTTATTCGATCCATGAAAAAGCAATTGGTAGCTGGTATTAGGTCTAGGGCAGGTAACATTAAATGTTTATAGGTTAATTTGTAAATAAATTATTATTTTGACGAATTTAAGTTTATATTTTGTAAGGGACGTAGTATAAGATCGTTTTCACATTAGTACTAATAAGGTTTGTTTCAACATGCTAGTCTGGATCGTTCTTGGAACACTTATTGGAAGCGTTTAAATGATATTTTCTGCGCAATCTCCGGCTATGCACGGTTCTTGTAACAGTACTTGTTATCAACCAAGTATCGGAAAGGCAGTCCCCAGAAATGGTTCACAAATGGTACCTAAGTCGGTTGGAACACAAAACAGAAAAATTAGTTTAACGGTAACTGCTTGGTTGGAACACGTAATTTATTTGGCGCAGAATCGTTACCGTACCAAGTATGGTCTTTTGATGGGTTGGATCGAATCTAAACATTTTGCATCTTCTTGTTTAGGTTAGGTTAATAGATAAATATCAGAAAAACTTCACACTGCGAGTGTAATAAATTGGCACCACAAATTTATTCAAAAGATTCTATTTTTATTGCTTTTAGAAGGCGAATTGGAGTGGGAAATATACAAATAAATTTCTTTCCGTGGGTATACAACAAGTACTACTGCGTCACAAGAATTAATGATAACGACAAGAAAAAAATCATCTCTTCCTGTCCATATTTTTGTTATTATTTTTTTACTAGATTTCTTTCTACTAATTTTATATCGCCAACACTCAGTGTATGTAAGAGCAATAAAAAGAAAATATGGAGGCATGAAATATTCGGAAGAGCAGCTGTGTCCGCTGCCGGCGGTTGGATGAACTTCAAGTGTAATATAATAATCCATAACCACAGGCATGTGAAGCACGATATGGCGTACATGAAAACAATGCAGGACGTGCAGAAGTGCCCATGGAGGTATCCACTAATCCATATATTCTTTAATAGGGATATTCAGGATAAATGTTAAAACTAACTAATATTAAATAGTAAACCGTGTGTAATACAGTGTAAAACAATTCAAAGAAATAAAAAGATTAAGTTAAAGTGATTTAATGAGCAATAATATTATGCAACTTAATGACATCATTAAAAATGATTTTTTCAATCTATCTAAATCTACTCGATCTACTCGGTAAACTTGACTTCAAAATATACGAGTTGATAAATTACTTCTTGTTGTAATCAACTTATTTTTCAAGGAATATAATGTTTTTTGGATGGCGATTCAAAATTTTCTTCTGAAAATTATCTGTTTTTGTTAAAACATAATTTAACTAGTCTGATTATAGACGCGTTGGAATGTTTTTCTATGATGATGTGATAACATGTAACCTCAATTCTCCAGCTGGAGACTTTTCCTCGAGAAGTGGCATTCGGTCTCAGTTATACTATATAAATACGAAACTGATACTTAGATGAGGTAAATAATAAATATCATCAGCTTTTTAACGAACGAAGAAACATTTTTTGAAATGAATTGATAAAACTAAAGAAACTATCTCTGGACACAATTCTTCGACTTAATATTCAATACAAAACAATAAAAAAGTAATAAAATTTGTAACAATTGTATGCGAGAGAGCACAACAAATAAAAAATTATTAAATTAAAAACAACTCAGATTTCTATACACTAAAGATAAGAACTGGGACTTATTTATAGAAGGCCGGAATGATTGTAGCTTTTAACAAAGTTCCAAGTTGTTGGAGTTGAATTTGGTGTGTTAATGGTGGTGCAAAGGTTGGGTCCTTGGTGGTAGTCAAACTCCAATCTGGCAGTTGTAGAACTGTGAAAAAATAAGATAAGAAAGGGAACGGGAACACAGATGGAATTTACTAAAGAAGGAACGAGTAGATAGAACAGATTTGAATAAAAAAGAGCTTATGCCCTAACATAAAAAAATGGATTCATATTTTTAAAAAAATAAACCATATATGAATCTGGTCCATTCAATTCGTTCTGTTCTCCAAATAAATATTAATACGATTAAGAGGAAATTATGAAAGATTATATACAAAAAGTAAAGTTAAAAAGATATTAGAAAAACTTACCAGTGAATATGAATTTATTGTAAACCTCAGTAGATACCTGATTTTATTGGATTCTTCGAATAGAGTAGGAGGTCGATAACAAATTAATTTTTTCAAAAACTCGAACGTTAGAAGAAATGAATCAAAAGTGACTACAGTGCTACAAGAAGTGAACTAAGGAATATTAAAATATTTGAAGAAAAACGTAACAGGCCTAAGATAACCACAGTTGTTGATGCAGATATAAACAAGCCTCTGCACCTTGCTCGCTTCAACGATTGTTACTATACTTTTCACTACCAGAATTTTGTTGCTTGAGCTATTATTGATCTTACAATCATGGTGTATATTCCGCTAAGTATACAGGAGCTGGATCCACACTCTTTTACGCAAAATTATGAGATTTTTGGAAATATTCTTGATGTCCTACAGAAATCTACAAATAAAAAATTTAACTGTTGTATTTCTCATATCTTCTGCATAAAAAGGATCGATTTGTTGAGTTTTCATATTAATAAGGCATGCTTCATAGAACATTTTTATAATTTAGGAAGCGTTTGCACAATTGCAGGATGATTTGATTAAAGGTGTCTTTAACCTTTAGCAACATTTTTCAATTTATAAAATAAAAAGTGTCTTGAGCAACAAATTTAAATTGTTCGAGCTTATAGTTAACAATACGAGATATTGGTGTTGGGCGAACCAGGAAAAATAAATTGTTTTTATGAAGGCTGGCGTAGATTTTTTGTCGATCACTAGATTCAAACCTCATAGAACGTATGTGGGATATAACTGTAAACACTACTATCAACAAACTCTGCTGCAGACAATTCACGTAGTTGGATATTTTTAGAACGAAGTGTCACAAGCAGACATCGGCCCTGTTTTTTGCCGATTCCTAGGCGTGTACAGAAATGTACACGTTAATAAAATGTCTTCCAATTGCAATTGTTTTGTTCTTGCGTGTAACAATTCGAATGTCACTGATGTAAATATAACAAATAGATCTTTTTGGGAGGTTTTGGAGTTAGTTAGATTTGACGTTGAAATGATGGCATTTCAGTGTTCGAAATTTTTACTGAAGTTGTTTACTGTGAAGAAACATACTCCCATATATTAAGTAGCAGGCTTTTCTCCTTCAGACAATTTATCCCCATCTGACATAATCTAATTGAGGTTTACATTCAGATTGTTTTGTACAAGAATTAGGTTACGGAAGACAGCAATACCTAATTAATTCAAGTAGTTGATTCACTCATTATTTATTTTATAATATGTATTATTCAAGAGAATCTGCATCAAACGCTTTAGAATTAAAATGAGTATGATTTTTACGAGACACCAAAAACCTGGAATGTTTTTCAAACTCGACATTGTAGATATATCTAGTTTAAAAAATCTGCACGTCGTTGACTTCTTGATAGACCATAGGAGGAGCAAAGCATTACGTATAAATATCACGTTTAAGTTGATAATACAAAGCAACAAAATAAAGATATTTTAAATGAAGAAACTACTATTTTTTCTGTTGTCAAGTGATTTTCTGTATTTTCCTTATTCTTTCAGCATTCCAGTAATTTAGTCTCCTTCATTCCATAATTTTAATTCTATTATTTTATTTTTCGTATCCGAACGGTCATAAATTTTCAAGATATAATGACGGACATTTCCATTTCGTCTAATTTTTTCTATATCTATAGCAACACATAAATTAACCTCTTTTTTTTATCTTTTTATTTGTATAATCTAAAGAAAACAAGTAAATATAGGTATGTTGTAAATTTATTTTCATGATTTAAAGTGCCGCCCATGAATGGAGTTAAGTATTGCGTGAAGATGATATTTTCTCTTTGAAGTCATGCCATTCTCCAATTTAAGATCTTTTTTCTTTTGTCATGGAATGCTGTTGGCATCTGCTATATAAATTGAAGTTGCTTTGTGTCATTTATACTTATTATTTTATTCGCATAAATACCAAACAGCAGAACTGTATTTATTTGGGGAAAATAACGATCTAGACTGAGTAATATTCAACAGTTATGAAAGTAGTGATTTGTTAGTTGAACAAAGTGAAAAAAATACAAAAAAATCCTTTGTTGTAAGCTGCTAAGCCGACCAGTGACGTACGCAAAAGTGTGACTATAAATTAATTAAACCAAAAATATATTTTTTATCACAAATTTATCAAAGGCTCGTTTACAAAGCGAGAGTCGGCGAGAATACTTAAAAAGCCTTGACTTTCGTAACATGCCGGTGAAGGTTGGTGGTGGAGTTTGGTATATAAGATCAGGTGGGGTGGGGACTCGGAATATGTAAGATAAAATTGCGGAAACGGACGGAGGCGGAACTATGCCTATGCGATTTTTGACCATTATAATGTTCACTGAGCTTATCTTTATAAAAGTGTTCTGAGCACCAAGAAGCAGAAAAAACGTCTGAAAATTATAATGAACTTTCAATCAAGCAATTTAACCTAACAGATATATATGACGAAATTGATAAAGGTGCTTAACATTGTGGTTCTGGGTTCGAAACTAAAATTCGGCATTGATTTGTTATCAATTTGGGAAAAATATGGGTTGGAGTCGTTTCAAATTGATGGAAGAGGTCTTTTGTGACTAACAAAAAACCATAGACATAAATAGAGGATGGGAAAATTTAGATGTTAGATCCATCTTCAAGAAGAGTTGAGGAGTTTAGTGCAGCGTTAGATTCCTGGTTCGAGGGGCATATACTAACCCTAAGAAGTTTGATGTACAATAAACAAGCTCGTGCGACAGGATAGAAAAAGTCATAACATGAATTTGGCAGTCGCAAGTTCCATAGTCATTTAGGGCCACTGGTTGTTGAAGAAAATAGAAGGAGTTTTAGAAGATATGAGATTAGAAGTTTATCGCGAAAATCGCGAGTTAAAGAGACATTCTAAAGATCTTAAAATATGTGGAAGAAGATAAAAGATAAGCATAGATGGCGTGCTTACAACTGCTTGGCAGAATACGGCTATTACCATCTCCAAACAGTGTGTCTTGATCGAGATTTCGTGTCTCGGGCGTGAAGATTCATGGCAACCAATTCGTGCATACTTCCGTAGGTAATGTAAAAAGGAAAACATACCCCGACTATGTAGTTAATTACCAATGGTGACGTTGGTTCAAGAAAAATGATATAGATAAGTTTCAAGACTTCTAACACAGAATTATAGACTATATGGCTATGTAGTCTTTAATATTTAGGTTGTTCCGTAAAATTCTTGGTGTGCTCGGAAGTTCTGGTTGCATTTTGTTGAGATATAATGTTTTGTAGCTGAAATCCATTTACTTCTATTGTGTTTTTATATGATTTCACGGCTTGTGAGTCTTTCAGCAGATCCAAATTGATATCATCAATCAGAATGGTAGGATTCTTCTACTGCTCTAGCAGTTTATCTAGCTCTGTTGTAAAACCTCCTCCTCGAGTCTTTCTGCAATCGTGCACTGCATTGTATGATGGTATGTTGTAACTATCTTGCTCGTTGGTTACATCCATGTTTCTGTGAGCACTATTAAATGGATAGTTTTGTTACTTGCTAATAATATACCATGTAGATCACATAATTTATTCCTTAAACTTCTAATATTTATGTACAGATTTTCAAACACAGCCATTTCAGGAATTTGAGTTTTTGGTTTTATTTAATATCACAGTCAATAAGGTAAAGATGAATCATAGTACCATGTCTTCTCCACACCTGATCCTAGTTGGTCGATCGGTGCCTTTCTTCTTCAGATATATCTTGCCATTCATTACGTATGCTGCACACATTCGTTTGAATTTTCACCTGCTTCAATGTTGCTTGTTTTACAGCTTGATTTTTTAACTTAATAAGTATTGGTGAATCATCCTTTTTGCTTATTGGGTAGACTTCTCGTATATCAACATCCTGAACTTTCATTTTCATTACATCTAAGACTTTTCGACAATTTGTTTCGGTTCTTCTTGTTGTTTCGGGATTCCTACAACAATTAAATTATTTGCTTTTTCCAGTTGTTCTATTGTATCTAATCTTTCCTCAAGCATATTCACTCGATCCTTCAACTCTTTGTTTTCTTTTCTTAAACTCTTTACCTCATTTATAAGGTCACTTTTGACACCTTTATGCTCATCGAAGAGCTCTGACAAAAACTGGACTGCCTGTTTTAATTCACCGATCTCTGTGCGGAGATACTGCTGGAAAATCTTTTTCTCGTCCATTGTTTTGGTTTTTGAGTGTTTTTTCTCAGCTCTAACCCCACTTTGACGATATTTTCGCTAGTTACCACTCCTGCTTGCTTCCCACAACTTGGGTGAAAGCTTGATTTACAAGTTACACAGTCAAGGGAAAATGCTACTCTCAGGGCCGGATTAAGCTAGGGGCTTGGAAGGGCTATAGCCCCGGGCCCCAGGTCCAAGAGGGCCCCATCATTTGGAAATCATTCTGTATTTTTTGATGTGTTGATACCACAAATCTAACGTATTGATATTATTTTGTGAATTTTTCCGGGTTTTCGAATTCCTTAAGGGGTCCCCGTCATTATTTTAGCCCCGGGCCTTATAAATCTTAATCCGGCCCTGGCTACTCTCCTTTTGCAATATCTACACCTTTTTACGAAATTTTGAGAATCGACTTTGTTTACATGAGACATAACCTACAATACAAATATTTCGTGTAATTTAGTAAGAATATTAAATTTTGTACCAACCTACTACTTAACCGGAAAAATTCATTAAATCTTATCAAACATAATTTTGCGGAAAACTCCAATTTGGTCTTATTTAATCAATGTCTATTCACAGATTACAGTAAACGTCGAGATAATCCGTTTATAAAGGTATATAAATAAATGAATAATTAATGTGATTTGAAACAGAGTGGTGACCTTTCCGATAAGAGAGGGAAACGATGAGAGAAAAAGAGAACGATGCATTCACACACACACACACACACACACACACACATGACCGACGGCGCCTATGACGCAACAGTTAAACATCTCCGGGTAGTCGTAAAGTGCGCTTTGTAAATAATTGGAGCACGGTGATGATTGAGACTACGGTTGTCCTCCTCATATACGCATGAGATGGCCTGGCGACTCACAGACCAGCCAGTCAGTTGTTCTGGTGACGTAGAAGATCTTATGGTAGACGCTGCCACAGACAGAAAAGAGGTAGAGATGGTTTTGTAACTGTTATTTTTTAACGTCTGCGTACTACAGGGCATACGTATATTATAAGGGTCGAGGATTGAGAATATCTACGTGGGTTGTAAAACGGGGATATTTTTTTTGTTTTGCTTTCAAAATTAAAATCGCTTGGATTAAAATGAACGTCTGAGTGATTGATATAATGGAATCTTTTTTCGTATTATTTTTAATTTGCAAGATTAAATTGTAGCTAATCATTTAACGATTGTATTATTTAATTAACGCTTTTTAAAGGTAACATTGTTTAAATTATGTCATGTGGTAAGAAAATGAACATAACAGAATCTTGAATTAATGTAAATGTTAACACTAGTTTGAGAAAGTTGCTTTGAAGTTAACTGAACATTAATCTTATTTTGGAGATGTGCTAAATTTGCTAAAAAACCAAATCGTTCAATTTATTATTTGGTTGTTTGTATAACTGATTTTAGTCCAGTCATTATATATACCGAATAAGATACATTTTTAGAAAAGGTTTATTTCGAAATAACAACCTAAATTTCCTTGTGAATTTTCTGCCATCTTTTTTTATGATATATGTTGAATGTCCTTTACATTTTTTACCTATAGTTTATAGTTATTGCGTTATCGATCGAAAATCGTTTTTGTTTTTGTTTTTTTTGTCTTTTTTGTTTTTAAATTTTTGAGAAAAATTATAAAACGCACCGCAAAGTCCTGTGCTCGCTCTCTTGGTTGTATCTACACGTCGAAATGGATGAAGCGGTTGTTTGTGGAATTAGTTCAAGGAAATAAAGCACAAAAGGGAAAACCTAGAAATTTCTGGGCAGTAAAACGGATGCAACAAAGTGCATTCGATTCGGGAGAGCCTCGGTAAACTTTGTGATCAAAAATTAAGAATAAATAATGAAAATTGCTAGAAATGAGTTCAATTTAACTATTCAGGGGTTTTCGAGGTTGCTGAATACGAATATCATGATAGAAAAGGAGTACGAGCTACCTAGCGCCCTTGAATTTTACCAAATAAATATATCCTAAGGGTTTTCGATATCGCTTAACACGAATATCACAACGGCGATTACCTGCGAGCAACCTATATCGTTTTAATGAGCTCGAAAAGAGTGCAAATGTGACAAGATCAATGCAACATGAATCCCACTGATTGAGGATGACGACTAAAAGAACAGCATTCGATCCCCATGAAAATGATACAATTTCCTGGCTGGCCACGCATCATGAATATCATATTTTGCGGATGCAAAACCGATTGTGACAATACATGTGAATGCAGGAAGCATGGTTTACACTGCAGTGTGGCTTACAAAAATTGTGCAAACTAAGAAACAGAATTATAAAACAGGAAAAAAACAATCATTAACTCACTGTTTTTTGTGAAAAATGCGAACCTCGTACACTCTTTTTGTCGTGATATTCATGTCAAGCGACCTCGAAAATTCCCCATGTGTATATTTGGCCAATTTCATAACGAATTTCCACGGGGCTCCAGAAGAAGATGTATAAACCAACCACCTTAGGCACCGGGTACCTCGCAGGTCATCGCCGTCGTGATATTCGTGTTCAGTGACCTCGAAAACCCCTCGATTTATATCTATTGGACCAATTTCATAACGAATTTCCCCATGCACAAATGTAATTTTCATTTCATATCCAAAATGTTTGTTTGCTGAGGTTCTCCCAAATCGAATGCGGTTTTTTGCATCTAGATTAATCTTACTGCTACAAAAATTCCTAATTTTTGAGTAGGGAACAATATATTTGTTGTCGCTTTGGTGGTCCTGGCTTGAGAAGTTTTTCCACGGTAGACTATCCGAGTCGTAAAGACTCTTAACACACAAAGACATGATGCTGAAACCCAATCACATGATAACATTTAGATAAACAGAAAAAGGCTACAATAGACTGATCTTCCATGATAAATGGATCGATAGAACGTCCCCTTAGGATGTAACTACAGTTCATATGGAAGTAAACAATATCTTTCCAGCAATTGCACGAGGATATATTATTTCTTCAGCTACAGTTCAATTTGTATCTGGTGGAGTGGATTTAACTTAATATTGTACATTCAAGGAAAGTATATGCTGAACTTTGACTGGGCTATTGTACTAAACGTGCTGTGGAGTCAATGTTTTAACGTTGCATTTAAAGAATTTTCTTATGTTTGCCATTAAGTTCGGCGCAAACATATGTTCTTGTTAATTCAATGGAAAATATTGGTATTGCAAATTATAATTTGCAACCTTATTTTCATATAACGGGAAACAGCGAGATGCAGAGTCAACTAAAAATGTAATTTATAGGCTTTTCAGTTTAGTACCAATCTAACTAAGGACGCAAAATGGTTGCTGCGTATTGCATTTTTTATCCATGTAGTCTAAGATATCTTCTTCATCCCGCATTGTATTAAATATGTTTAATTCTATAGGACATTATCAATTTTTTCCCTTCATGTATTCGATTCAATAGGAGAAATATAATCGACACTAACTCAAACGGCAGAGATCAGCGTTCTGATTATGTACCAAGAAAAACGAGCTCACAATTATCCCAGCTGCTGATTCGGGTACTGTTACAAAAAAAAACCTTCATGGCATTAATACGTACATACATTCATGATGTGTAGAACCCATATAATAAAATGTGCTTTTGTAAGAAATAAATAAGGGCTTATCCTATCAAAAATGTATCTCAAAAGCCCTTGCTATTATGCTGTCGGACTTTCAATTTCATGTTTCTTTCATAGTTTGTTATTTATGTGTCGCCGCGTCCTGTAGAACGTAAAGGGAATTTTTTTACTTTTAACACAAATGAATATGTGATAGTTACGAGCAGTGGTGTCGCCAAAAGGGGCATTTCCCCCAATAAATGTAATTTTTTTCACTGTATTCCTACTTAATCAAATAATATTTACAAGGAGAGTTAGAAATGTTACAGTTCCTGGAAATTCGTCATAATTTAGGAACTAGTAGTACTTCGTTCTAATTTCTCTAGCAAAGAGTCAAGCCAACTGATCGTTATCAAATTTTTTTGATATCGTTAATCGTAAATATATTCCTGCCACTCAAACAGTGACTGAAAAGTTGTATTAGCATCCTGGAGCGGCTGAAGGCCGTGTTGCACACGACCTAGCCAATACAGGTTGCATTTTCCACCTGGAAAATCCCCCAGCTTATTCATCTTTGGTTGTTCGAGAGTTTTTGCCAAAAAATTCATGTCACGAAGGTCCAAATGATGATAACAGGGAATCTTGTAGGTGAACGGAGATTATTTTGTAGGTCGATATAAAAATATTGTGTAAAATTTTATTGTTTTTTGCTATCCCACTTATCGTATTCCATTTATCCAACAATTTGTTTAAAATATTCTGCGGGGGCATGAGTATCTCATGCATTCGAAAAAGTTGTACTTCGTTGGATCAAACCGTTTATCGTACTTAGATACATTCGTCTTGTATACTAATTTTGAAGTAGAGTACATATTTTTGATGATATCTGAGTTCAGTTAGTTGTTGTCTTCGATAATAATATTACCTGTCCATAGTTTAAGTTTTTTGCTTTAGCCATTTATCAAATTTCCTGTCATTTGTCCAAGGTTCCTCTGCAAACTTATCTTTTGGTTTCTCTTCGTCTTATAAATACTCTTTTCTATATATATAAAAAAAACAGAGGAAAATGGAGTAGAAGAATTAGAGCTTATGAGTTAAAATTCCCGATAAAAACAAAGTGGGTGTCAAGAAGCACTAAAATGAGATTATATACGAGGTGTATCCACAGTTATGACTTCCGACATAGCTTACGAAGTTTTGTAGACATTTATTATAGCGTGGCACGTTTTTTTTGAACTATTGACCACCAAGGAAAAATTTTAGGTGTAAGAAATGATGAAAGTCCGGGCTGTACGCATTACGATCAAACACAGTCAAATTCCCGAAGGGTCGGGCATTATAATTATATATAATTTTGACAGTAATCCTCGGCGCTTGTTCATTTCCTGTCTTAAAAATGGTGCAGATGAGTTTTCGAGGTGTCAAAATTTTCTTAGTCTTAGCTTTCTTTAGGGACGAAGTATGCCTCCATTCCATTGATTGCCATTTAGTTTCTGGAGACTCGTTTCATTCTCCGTGACTATCTGAGAAAGAAAATCGTCACCGTTTCCATTGGAGCGTCTCAAAAAAGCATTTTGGGTATCCAGGGGATTGCGAGATTTGCGGAAATTTCTCAGTAAGAACACTAATTGTACATTTATAGTTTTGTTCAAACAAAGTAACCAAAGACGGACTTCATTCCTCATCGTGCACTTAATCACATCCTTCTTAGCATTTTGTTAGTAAGACTCGCACATTTGCCGAAAAATTTCACTTAGTTTAACTTTCTTTGAGTTTAGAAAACGAATCATACATTTCTTCTCCTCGAATCAGGGTAATTACAGCAAATGTGGAATGAGGAAAAGACAGAAAGAGTAATGGAAGACAAAGAAGAAGTAGTTAATATTTGGAATTGAGAAGAAAACTGTAAACATGGAAGAACGGAAACACAATATGTTGATAATTGGAGACAAACGATTTTTAATATAAGAAAAATACCAATCTTGTTCTATATACATAAAACATGTGGTTTAATTTTATTATTTTCAGTCCGATATCTCCATCCTTTCATTAAATTTGTGTATGGTTACCAAGCCTAGTCTAACATGGATAACTATTAATTTCTTCGAAAAGCTTGAATTACAAAAGAAACTGTATCCTATTTTTTTTTCTCCCTCGTTTTTAGTGAAAGCAGCCATCGTGAATTTTCTATTGTTTTTAATCCCCTAAAACACGTTTGTCGGGTTTGAAGGGTCTAGCATGACCTTTTATACCAGATGCGGGGACATCGCCACCCTTCTCTTGATTTCAAAAGTCTAAGCCCGTGAAATTGTCAACAATAACAAGCCCATATTTTTTACTGTTCATTGATTCCTTTCATTTCCAAACGCGTTTTTTTACTTATTCTTGAAACTAACAAAAAGAACTCTAATAATTACGTCACATTTCAGTTTTCGCACTACTGACATTTTATAAAAGTAATGAATAAAAAAATTAGTGCTTCGAATATTCATTAGTATATGACGAATATATTGGTTCCGAAAGAAAAATCCCAGGCATAACTGGTAGAGGTAAAAAAATAGAATTTTAATGTGATATGTATATGTAAATGACTATTTATATGCTTTAAAAATATTATCTAAACTAACTTATGAAACATTTATTGAATTTAAAACTTTATGAAGTAAAAGAATAATGAAAAACTTTGAGATAGAGGTAAAAGCAATAAATTGAGAAGTTCAAATTTCTATATCGGTGTGGTTTCACACACAGAGAATTAAGAAGTAATTCCGATGAAAGGAAATAAACAGCGTCGGAAAAATGATGAAATTATGGGTTACTAGAATCCTATTAAATTGTTAAAAGAATTATAAAAATATCTATCAAGTGATTTTTGGAAAAAAATTTGTAGAAATTTCACGTAAAAAACTCAAATTAGAATTTCTAATGTTACGAATTCGAACAATCCAATCTAAAATCTATAAAAGGCACGGCTATATCAATTAAATACCCCTAAGCTATAATTAAGGATATTTCGTTTAGCAGAAATAAATGTTTTTGGAATTTGGAGGTTTTTAAAGGATACCCTACTTTGACATAATCAAATGAAAATTTTCTTTTCGAATATGGCTAATCATGCCCAGTTAGATTAGATTTAGATAACCTAACAAAACCTATTCCAAACCTTAAAAAGCAAATCTGAAATCAGATTTTTATTTTGCGTGGAAGATTAGTACAAAAATATTTTAAGAAGAATGACCTCTAACCTAAAAATTACTATAAAATCATGTACTCAACATTGTTATAGACCATAAAAATTTTGTTTATTCGTGGAAAATACTTTGTGAAAGGCCTGCTTTTTATTCTCCACGAACAAGTATTTTGTGAAGTTGGTTTACATATGGCTGTTTTACAGCCAAGTTTTGTGAAGAAGCTCAACAAATAAATAAGAGGTTGATACGACGGTGATTTTATTTTTAGTTTCCGCCATAGTATCTGTCAAAATTTCACATTTATCTGTCTGATAGATTAGTTTGAATACTCTTATGAAGAAAGCTGTTTTCTTTTCTTGATTAAACATACATAGGCGAGGAAAAGTCACGTGAATATTATTTTGAAAGTACTCAGTTCCATGGAATGAATTGTAACTTGTTCTGTTTTAAAAAATGAATGAATGAACAGGAATGATACGGTACTTCCGTCATTCACTTCTCTAGAAAAGGTTAAAAAAATCAGTACCCTAGAATAAAAGGACATGAGCTAGCTAATGAAGTAAATATTCCAACAGAACAATTATAAAATATTTTGTTATTGAAAAAATATCTACAAGGTGAGTATCGGGATTGCTGCTCATTAAAAGGACTCAAATTTAGCAACGCAAATTCTAGACCAAGAATCGTCGCCTATACATTGATGACCCTTAACCTATAAGGAGTCCATATATATGGAATTCGTCCACTTAGTTCCTTAAAATTTTTTGTATGAATAATTCTCTATTATGGTCATAATCTGGCTCTGTATTGTCTCTATCTCGGGTCTCTTGGACTCCAAGCATCACTCGAATACACTCCACATCTTATCGATCGCTGGAAAAATATTTGTTTTAACGAGTTAGCTCTCACGGGCTCAGTGGTGTAGTGCTTAGAGTGGTTGATTAGGTTAGGTATGAGGATGATGTCGTGGGGTACGAGAATGCAATTGGATCCTCGGTATTGTTGACACAGACGGTTGACTTGAAGTGTACCTAGATAATAAACATTATAGTGACACTCTATTCCATATGAACACTAAATTTATTGGCTCCAGGCACTGAAATACACACCGATGAGTACGCAGCATACTAGTCAAGATCCTGGGGATGGAATATGTGCAAAAGACTGTGAATTGCAACACCCGCGGATTGTAAACCCTCATACGGGTGCTATTGAAGGCAACTGGAAGCACTTGATACATGGAGTGATTTATAGGGGCCACAAAAAGGATGAATTTACATCGAGATGTGAAACGAAGAGGAGTCGACCCGTTAGGCCAGCTATACGAGGACATAAAGATAGTGTATCTCACCGTGGACTGTGGAAGGTCACGTGGTTGTAGCTGCAGTGGAAGTAACGAAATTCCGCTTTTTTAAAATTAAGGTTAGGTTAACATTTGGTTAGTTGGCCGAAGGTGATTCGCCGCGAAGTTAATCTACGTATCGAAAAGTCCGAAATATTGTATGAATTTCGTTATTTTATACACAAAAACTCAAGGAAAAACAATGAGATCGGAGACTTTGAGTGATATATATATGGATTCCTAAGAGGTCAAGGGTCATTACTGTATAGATGGGGCCGTCGGGTCCAGAAGTTACATTGCTAAACTTTATGCATCAAAAGATCCATCGCGTCAAAATTTACAACTCAATAGTCTTTTCTCTTCTCAGGTAAAAATATTTTACAGTTATGGAGGAGATGTTTACCAATCACTCGAGGGAGAGGTATAGCATTCTACGGCGGCGGGTGGTACCCACACCCATTTGGATTCGCCACACCTTCGTGTATAATTAGGTACTTTTTTGTTATGGTTCATGAAATTCAATTGAAATTATCAAAAAATGTTATTAGAAATTCCCCAGAAATATCCTGTAAAATATTATCAAATTCTTTTGAATTTCATTTTTCTTTATAACACTATCTTTCAGTCTATTTACTTATGGTTGTGTACGTTTCCTTTCTCATAATTGCATTATACGAGGGTTGTCTGAAAATATTAGAAAGAAATAAGATTTTTTTCATTTTTATTTTACAGCATAGTGCCCTTTTATATTCTTTAAAATATATCAGCTTTTGTGTAACGCCTTGCAACGTTTCCCTTTACCATATCGTGCAATGATACTTGAGGGTCTCCTGTTATTGTTTTGATTTTTTGTAAATGATCACAATTCTTCCACAATATCGTCTTTTGCCACATTTCCTACTGATGACATCGTCTTTGCCTTTTTTTGTCTTTGCAATTGGTTGCTTTTGCTTGTCAGGAATGTCGTGCTGTTTTTGGATATTTTGTGTTGCCACCATTTTCTTTTATATCTTAATAACTCTCTAGCATTTAGAATCGCCTCCCTAACGTGGAAGATTTCATAGTCATGACAAAATAAACAAGAAGAATGTCATCACTTACTGTTTTAAGTTTTTTGAGATTTTGCCATTGCATAAAAAGTTGATACTTGTGTTCATATCTCGACCTTGATTTGGCTGGTAACAAATCAGCACTGGATTGTACCGCTAGCTCTATTTTGGATTTCCTACCGAGTGTATTTTTGAAAACTAACATGAATTGAATTGACAGAAAATAAAACAATTTCGATACTGGTAGGATGTATTATAATTATCTATCCTTTTTTGCAGTTTTTACAGATAAGTATAATAAAATGTATCGTTCATTACACGTCCAGAAATGGATTTTTCCGTGTTAGGCGAAGAATTTGTCACGCACATACGGAAAAATCGTAAAAATTTCCAGACTCGTAATAATATAACACTATTTTGTGTCACCTCAAAATGTGTCATTTTTATCAGTGCGTAAAAATTTTCATCTATTGGTTCGGCTTTTTTCAGTAGATTTTTTTCTTCTTCAAGAATATTTTTCGACATTAATCCTAGCTACCATGAATTTCGAAATTTTAGGAAGGTGCTTCTCTGTTTTTTATTTATAAAAATTTTTGGCACAAAAAATACAGAAGTTTATATCCCACGACAAATAAATCGTCAACCATAATTTTTCACAGATAATTCACTTTTCAACTGGACTATTAATCTATCAAGAAAAATAAATTCTCATACAAATGTAAACAAATATTTATCATTTACATTCATTCTTAATATTTTCTTGTTTATAAACATTATTTTATCATTTCTTAATATAATTTAAATCTCATGTTGTATACCTGGTAAGTAAACATTTATTTGTTAAAAAGTCATTAAGGAAAATATGGTAACTCTTATTCCTAGGTTATTTTATATGTTTAGTTGACAAAATCTGAAATACACTTTCTTTTTTATCAATAGAATCGCCCATACGTACAGTGAACATTCAGAATTTTTCCTTTCCCTAAGCTTAATCAGTTTAAGGTTAGAAGAAAATCATTCATGTTTTATGTCACGGGCATTGTACTGATAATACCCAAAAATTCCAATTTTTGTTATTGAAAATGGCAAAATATCACCCACGCGAAATACGATATGCCGCTAATAATTATCTCAAAAATCACTTTCACATTCAATTTTGAACTGTACACGGGAAAAAATTTAAACATTTTATAGAAAAATCTACAAAACTGCTTATTCCAACAATAAAATATGTTAAGACTTTATTACCTACTTTCAAAAAAATTAACAAAAAATTGTTACATTTTGTAGTTTGTAAAAACTAAAAAACAAATAGAATAGAAGTCGTTTACAGAGTAGAAGGCACTTTCCAGTAAATATGCCATCAAATTATTGCCGAATGCAGGAAAAGATGATTTGTTTTCAATTGGCAAGTGATTGTGCATTTTTTTGCATTATAAAATATTGAGCACTCAACTAATTCTGAGCGTGGAGTAGGTAGGTAAAGGTCGTATAAATTAGGCAAACGAATTCAAAGATGAATAAGGAAGGAAAGGTCAAAATTTTTAATCTTAAGATTGTTAAGGAGGTGGATAAGTTTAGTTCTTTAGAAACTGATCTCAGCGCATTTCAAGGAATTGTCCACAACAACCGCTAAGAATTTTACAGATTCAACGACGTCAATGGTGATGTTGTTTAATAAAAAAGACTGCAATGTATTTTTATATCACAAAAATTTGATTTTAGAAACATTGCGACAGACGATTTCCACCATGATTTAAGAGTGATTAGTTCACTAGATATGGTCCTAAGAAGTGCCGAAGAATATTCTAAAAACTGATGTATTCGAACCACCGATTAATAAATTTTCCATTTCTATTGTTACGTGACAAACATAAGTGGATTTCACTGAAAATGTGTAAAAATTTAATACTTTCTACGAAATCATAAAACTAAGTATCGAAACTGTAAAAATTATTTTTTTTCTTTAATAAAAATTCAAATTCACTATTATAAAATAATTATTTTCATTTCGAATGTATAATTTGTCATTTTAAATAGATATATTTTACTGTATTTTAACGAAGACAAACGATGAACATAAATAAAATACTTCCGGACAGTTTGATCAATTAACTTCCATTTAACTTGGCATTCTCTCGATGGTAGAACTAGTGTTATAAAATAACGACCGCGCTCATCTCCGAGGAGTGTCGCGGACATCGATTTCCTACCCCCTCCACGATCCTGGGTGCTACGCTAAAGTATGGAGCAGGAGAATCAGTCAGTCGAGGACCGCAGTTCGGTCAGTAAGTGCGATGGCCACATGTTATCAATCGTATGAGTTATCCTCTCCTCAGAGGACAGTGCAAGTGCCTATACAGAAAGACTATATGAAACCTCTTCACGTGGATTGCAGTGTAGAATACGAATTACCGAATACGGCGAAACCGCCGCAAGGCGTTAGGAATGAGCCTCTTCTGATGATCCATCCCTGTTATTTCAGGAAGATCGAAAGCCAGAGGAGAAGTCCATTCATCAACAATCTTCCACCTTCTAGGCCTCCGACAACGACCACTACAACGTCTGTCAAAAGGAGAATGCCTAGAGGACAACAACTTCCTCAGCAAGTGCCACAACAAGCTGCTCAGTATCCTGTTCAGTATTCGACGACGTCAGACAGACAAATATGGGAGTTAATGCCACCTTTAGTGCCAATTACTTCGGCCGCTCAGCCTTATTGCAAACGAGAACGTCTAATGTCAGCCTGTGGACAAACCTATACATCGGGAAGTGATTCCGGTCATTGGCCAGATCCTGATCATTCTCCAGATCGCCCCGAAGAAAAACACATCCTTTCGGGAAAATATAGGCAGTATTTGAGGGCCCATAGACTTCATCCATACGTTAGTTCAGCAATTCCCTTAGGAACGACGTTTCCTCAAATCCAGCAAGTTTGTTATAATGTCTGATCACTGTGATATGTTAATTCCGATTCGGACTGGTCGAATGCGGAACCATTTGCCTCATCTGTGGTTTCCATAATCTTCTTGTGATAATAGTGTGTAATTATGTGACGACGACGAAGGGCACTAGAGGCGCGTGCGCTTTTGTCCGGGCGTGGTAGTGATCCTGATAAATCAGCTGTAGCTGTGCATTTTAGCCTCCGTCTCCTTCAGGATTTTTTTTTGTTTTCATTGGAATATCATCTATATTATGTGAATTGGAGTTGGTGGTATATGGGTGTTTCTGCCATATTTTTTTTGTGAACACTATCTACCAATCTAATTTGAAAAATTGAATAAAAAGGTACCTACAATGTAGTATATTGTTAACAACAAATTCAAGTTTTTTATTAATAATTATGACAATTGTTTTGCATTTTTCAAACAGTACATAGGTACATAAGATTCGCACTAGTTGGAAAAAATTAACTAAAAAAGGCTTAGTATCAATTAAAAGGTGAGTTTTACGTTTACATAGTTTATTTGATGAAGTTCTAGAAATTTGATATTTAGGAGATTAAATTTTGCGATTACTTAGTTTTCTTTCTTGTGGCCTAAATTTTACTTTGCAGAAGATTTAGAAAAAAAAAAGCGATTTCCAGAATGTAGAGCTGAAATAAATGTTAATATATACTTTTTAAATGTAAATATTAAACTTGTGATTTTGGGAAGCAGTGTAATTTTCAAATTTTACTTAAAACTGAATTTGATATTTTTCCCAACTAGTCAAAGTGATTTTAGTAATTTCATACCTGCTAAAAACGTAGATTAGAAATTATTATAATCAAACATTTCAATAGTGATTAAAAATTGTTTCATCTTCACTTTCAAGTTAATCGGGGGTTTAACATTTTTTGAAATCGTGGCGATTAAAGTGTTTACGTAAGTCGTTTGCTTTTGCTAATCAATTCGCGATATAATTGAGTAATATTTAAAAGGAAATATTAAATAGCTCAATTTGCTGACCTAGAAAATTATGCTGTTGATGTTGACGTCCGACGGAAACGATGTAGAAATTAGAAAATTATTCCAATGAAGTAAAAGATATAATTTACACGATAAAATGGTACCAGTATGTTGCCCTATTATACAGTTTCGCAAATATTAATAATTAAGGTACGCTCATTAAAATAAAAACAGTTATTAGTTTCTTTTCATTTTATGAGTAACGTTTCAGCTATTTTAATTTCATATTCAGTGATATGACTAATTATTAGTAAATGTTTATTATTATTATTAAGAGGGTTAGTAATCATAACAGCTGCTGAACGTGGGTTCATAATTATTAGTAAAATGGTTTTGGTTTTCAGACATAGACACGACAATGGAAAATCAACATTTTCATTAAAAACTTTAATATTTTGAATTTCAAACTAATTGTTCTCTCAAATTAGGTATGTGATAATCAGATTTAAAGTGAAAATAAATATGATGAATAAAATCATTAATAAACATACTTCTATAATTGTAGAGTGGTTATTCTTCAATTAGAGTCATTAATTATTAATGCATACTTACGTCAGTGGGTTTCTAGAAAACTTATTAGTCCGATATTTAACTTTTACTCAGAAATGATGTGTTTATATTAAATTTGCAATGTAAATAGTTTTCAGTATAGAAAATTATGCAATAAAAAGCTTTGTAAGCAGCTGGAAGATCTTTGTAGATAAAAAAAAATGTAAATCGGTTCATAATTGTAACTTTGGAAACTTATTACTTCCACTTAGTATATTACTTAATATCAAAATTTATTTAATAATTAAATTCTGAAGCGTAATACATCCATTATTTTGATTTTGTAATTACAATTCAATTTTTTTCATCCTTTGGTAAATGGTAGTTTGATGTAATACAATATTCTTGTGCAATGGATGTAATTAACTTATGAAAACTTTTAAGCAACGGGCCAAATGTTTTTGAAATAATACAAGAAATAAAAATCTACAAAATTGGATGAACAGAAATTTTTAAAAGAGAATAAAAATATTATTAAGTGAAGTATTGAAATAATTTTTTATATCACAGTATTAATGAAATCTAGTGATGCAAATTTGAATAATATTAATATTTTTATCATTTAAAATTTTAGAAAATTCGCCACGACTTTTCAGGAAATTATTTGGAATTAAAAAGACTGTCAAAAATCTAAATTATTTCTCTACTAGATATCTTACATTCTCTGAAATTTTATAATTGTATTTTATCCCGAAATAATCTACAGTTAGATCGGTATAATTACGAGCCTTAATAATATATTCTAATTTGGGATTGCATGTAATAATTAAATAAAAAAAATTAAAGTTCCACATTTTCGTTTCCAAAACCAAAGAAATGTTATAAATTACGTAAATAATATCTGTTGTTTTGTCTTTTCGTATTTTAAAGTTATAAAAATATTATGGAATGCTTTACCTTACTTTTCATTAAACATTTCTAATTATATAAGTCAAATTTCATTGAAATAATCCAATTTTCAGCTTTCAGCAAACTTTATGAGAACCAATTCAAATACAGATATTCTTTTTCAATTTATCATTATTAAAAAAGGAGATAACATTGTTTGAGGTATTGGAAATCATATTTTGAAAACGGGACTATCTCTCTAGAATCTGCAACGTTGATATAGTTTCTGATCCCACTCCCAAATACTGGATGTTCAAGAAACAGTAGATTTAAGTAATTTCCCTGTCCGTTATCAGTCAGCTGTTGTGTATTGAGAATTAGCAAAAAAAGCTTTCGAAGTATATCCTATGTCTTTCATCATAACTTAGGCTAGGTATAAATTAAAAATACACCAAAAAAAAAAACACCTATCGGCAGAATATTTACGGGTTTAATAAATATAGTTCATTAGACAATACATGTTTGCGTCGTATTTCTGTGCATTGAAAAAAATCTTAGAAAGCATAGTTTTTTAACTGACATTTTTCTTATTTAACTATGGCTTCGAAATCGTTCTGTAATCACGTATGCTTAGTTTTAAAAAAAAGTCGCACCCATCGGAATATTACGCCGAACTCTTCTTGTCTGTTTTTTCCGAAAATTCACGCAAATGCGATTGAAGTCGAATAGAGCTTTGCCCGTGCGCCTCATATCTGCGCTTTTTGAGGGTTTTGTTTATTCACACATAAAATGTCACATTAATTGATTATTTTAAAGAATATTACGTAAGTATTACAACATTAAACGGAAAGTCAAAAAACGATTTCAAGGTCCAAGTATTGGAACTGCTTTCGTACTTCTTTACGTGCCTCAGTTTGTTGGCGATCGGTTTCTCGATCATTGGCTATAAGTAAATGTCCTACGTTTCGTATTCCACTCTATTCTCCAAGTGTTTCAAAACCAGGAAGCTTTTCTTACTTCATTCTTTTATTTTCACATCGATAATAAGTTAAAAAAACTTCTTAACGTTGCTCAGAAAAAAACCATTTTTCTTCACCTTTTAAGTAATTCCCTTCTCTTATTGGCTATATTTAAGCATTCATCTATGTATCCATATTTCTAATGCCAATCATTGTTGACGCTCTAATTCAGTATCGTATTTTTCGATGTTAGGATCTATTTTGTTTGAACAAAAAGTGTCACCCTTGTTTGTACCATTAATCGATGTCCATGTAATACTACCAAGCAATTTCTTATAGTACATTTACGCTGATGGTGTTGGTAAAAGCGTTTGTAGTTTGGCATAAATTGTTCAGGTCTGTGCGAAGTATTCCATTTCAAATATGGTAACCAAGAATTATTTGTTACAAAGATATAATTAATTTTATTCTATGTTCAGTTACTTATATATTATATGAGTAGAGGATAATCATTTTACAAACTTAGATACAGGGAGGTGAATGAAAAACTTGTCACAAATCTAGAGCTGTAACATTTGAAATATATCTATGAACAAATATGTTTTTATATATAATAGGGAGGTAAAATCTTTTAAATCATTATCTTTTTCTATATACAAGTTTATACAGTTCTAGCGTCCCCATTTTCTGTTAATTTATATATATATTGGTAGATAAATTACTAGGAACTTAGATTTTTCAGATTAAAAGAAGTTGGTACTACTTTTATAAGTTTTCATAATCTTCTTTATAACTTTTAATCTTTTTGCCTTTATCTTTAGCTCACTCATAAATGTTAATCAAGTTCTTAAGAGCATAATTTAAATTAAAACTTTTTTATTACTTCCGGCTATCGATTTCCTGACATGTACCTAATTATTCGCTTTTAATTAACAAAGTAACTGTTATAAATATACACAGTTACCAATTTACTTATATCTATGCTCTCAGATTCCTTGAAACAGTAAATAATTAGTTTCTATTTAACTCAAATATTTATTGTAGTTATTTGTTTCAATTATTGTAAATTAACTTTTATATTATAAAGACGCTTAAACATATAAACAAACTTTTTGGAAAAATCTTGAAATTTAACAACCAAAATAATTATTTGCTGGGAACATTTACTCATTTTGACACATACTGTATTTAGGGAAAATAAGCAAATGTTTTTTATGGATTATGGGTACTGTAGATAAGGGTTTCCTGTCACATTTCGAATAATAAATTAAAATAGGGTTGATATTTTTTTGCTTTTGATTGTCGTATATTTCTTTTGTCAATGAGTATGAAGGAATGTATATTCTGAAGGGATTTAGGGAGGGTTCTGTTCGTGGCACAATATACCAACAAAAGGGAATAAAAGACATTTTTCCAATGATGTTCCACATGTTTTAAGCTGCCATATAATAATTGATTATGAACCATGAAGCAAGACAATTACATATACGAATATGTATTAAGTTATGTTATATCTTTTGCTACTTATTATGAAAATAATGAAAAATCAAAAATCGAATCAAAAAGAAGGTTAGTTTGTTTGACATTTTTTTGGTTTTTGAACTAAAAATGCATGCTATAAAAAGTAGAGATATCGCATAAATCAATCATGTTATATTTCGTATTGTATTGTATATGGTATTGCTTCATATCGAGCTGCCTTTAGATATAAAATTCTATAGGAAATTTCCAAGAAAGTATTTAATCTCTGTTTTAAACTCATACTTTTGACATTTCTTCTTTGTTCAGGACACTACCTTTTTATCAACTTTTCTATTATTAAGGATTCTATTGTTAATTCTTTTAGGATATTAAGACTCAAAAGGGGGTAGTAAAGAGCCCTTTCATACTTGTGATTTAAGAGTTTTTGTTAACAAATATTTTACGTATAAAACATATTTGTTCTTGGATAACTTATATTTGATTTCAATAATTTCTTTATATTCAAATTTGAAATGTTTCATTTCGAAATTTCTGTCGTTACGTAATTTATTGTTGGGACGCTATGTATAAATTAAAATAATTCCAAAATGATTCATTTAGGTCGCAAGTTATCTTAGCTGTTATCTACTACATATTAAATTTCAATTAAAACATGTAAGTTGAAACCATTAAAAAAAATTTTTTTTTCGAAATATGATTATTATTAATAATTGTTTTTCGTTAAATCGTTCACAACTTTAAAAATTCATTGTATTAGGGGCGTCGAGCTCGGATTACAGAACGAAAAGCAACAATTTTTGTATATTACATCGTAACTGTTTTTCCTTGGTAGGTGCAATTCGTTACCCACTTTTTTTTGTTTAAAACGCATTCCAAGAAAATTTTATTGGATATAACAATAAACAAATAGTGTTCACAGTAAATGTATTTTAGAAAAAAATTATTTCCATCACACAAAAAAGAATTATTTCAAAATTAACAATACATCAAAAGAATTGTCTTTTTGATGTCACTCGTATTCTCTGGCAGTTGCAATTTTTTTATAAATTATAAACATTGGAAACTCATTGTTTAACTACGTCGTCTAATTACATGAGCAATTTCTGCAAACATGGTCATGAAATCATAATTATATTATAATCTTTTTAAAAGCTCATCATAATTATTGTATATTTGTTTATCATCGTTGTTTGATAAATATTTATACAATAAAATTTCCTCAACATAAATAATTCTGGATTACGGACATTTTGCAATTTTTATTTTTAAGATATTTAAATTTTATTTTTGTTTTGACCGATAAAATCGATTCAGATTATTCTATTTTTGATACCGTGAGGAAATCCAGTGACCTATTTATATTTATTAGAACAACTTTTTGTTTCTAAATAATTATGAACATGACAAACGCATTTATATGAAAATATATTAGAAGTTTGAGATAAAAAAATACTCAACTTCCAGCAACATCCAGTTTTGTATGCCATCAGATTTCTGAAAAAAAGTTTTATTTGGCTGCAAAGTTTTCTCGTATATTTCAACTTTGGAAACCGATACTTCATGAATCATAAACTATGTATTCTTTTCTATTTCATTTACTCACTCCATATTAGAACATTTGTTATTTTACCTGCTTGTCTTGCTCGACCTTCTTATGTATGCACCTGGCGAGGGTGATCAAGCAAGATCGGTTCGATTTCTAGCAACATCTCTGAGATTCCATAAAACCACACGTTTATATTTTATCGTGAATATAATGCTACGTTTACTTATTTTGCAACCCTCGATATGTGTTCACACACAAACAGGGGGCTTACGTGAACTTGTCGTCCATTTTTAACATCCAAAATCCTCTTTTTGATTCCTTTGTTCATATTTTGTATAAAAATATAGTCAAGGCAAACGTTAGTTACTAAATCAACCGCGAGCTGGTGGACGACGTTTTTGAACGTTTGCCAAGCCTCGGCTAGCGTGTAAACGTAGCATAAGAAGTGTATGTTTTATATTTGGGGGTCATTTATACTTCGTAGAACTAATAATAATTCTTTTCTTTTACTGTTTCTTCCTTTAAAAGTGACCTACAACTTGCAATTGATTTTAATTATCGATAGAAATTTGATTTTTGTCACAGTATGGAAAGTTAATATGAGAATGAATTCTTTTTTGTGATGATGATACAGCATCTTATTTCAAATAAAAGTGTCAAAGTTAGGAATAGTCACAATAAAAAAGAAATAACCAATAACTGTATGAATTCGAAAAACTTAATGGTTCAGTGGAACGGAACTTCAGGATATTAAACTGTATCCAAAAGAACTGAGGGTCTATAATTTATTTTTATATAATCGGAATCGTATCTAAATGTTCCCGAACCGTTAAGTTTTAATATTAAAAGCACGTTAGTAGCAGCAAAATTTCGAATAATGTGTTCACTTTGTTACTATTTTGCAGACTTATTTTCTGTTGTTGAATGACATTTTTAAAATGTAATAAATAATGTAGCATTGTCGGGAAGATGAGTTAATTAATGTAAAGTGGAAGCTACACTTACATTTAATTTGTTCTAGAATCACAATTATTTCAAATAATTGTTCATGTTATGTACCATCTGGCACTTAATAACAATTATGAATGAAATAATGAAGCTTCCTGTTAATATAACTGAGTTAAATACTTCAAAATGGTGAAAATATTGCTTAATTAATTATTTAACAATTTATAAGCTTCAACACAATTTTCTGATAACTATGAAATAACAATTATTACGATTTTTTCATCCCAATATTCTCAAAATAACGAATTTGTTTGGAAAACATCAAAATAATAACATTTTTCATAATAATAATACATTTATGTTTATAAATATTCTTGATTTTAGGTCTCTTCTGTTTCAAAATTAGTTTTTTTTGATAATTTTGTAAAAGAAAAATAAAAATTTACGTTTCAACTTTTAAGTCATTATCAAAATATGATATTGGCATTAACAATTTGTTGTTTATATTGATCCCTAGATCACCTTCATCATTAATATCAAAATAAGGATAAAATCAAACTAGAACTTTGTTCTGATAAGAAAAATTAATTTTTCCTTAGTCCTTACATCTTATTAGAACAAAGTTCTAGTTTGATTTTATTCTTATTCATGATGAAGGTGATCTATAGATCAATATAAATTGATAAAAACTTAAAGAAAAGTCGAAACGTCAAATTTTATCTTTTTGAAACAGAAAAGACCTAAAATCAAGAACATTTAGAGACATAAACAAATCAAAAGGTCTAACAAATAAGAAATTAATAATAATATATTGATTTTGATATTTTTGTTGTTTTATAATGTATTATAATATCAGTGTGCAAAATGTAACAATTTTGGACGAATAGTACATTCTATGAGATACCTTTTCCTACACCAAAGAAAATATCTAATGTATATTAAATAAAAAAAAATTAAAAAAAATATTAGTTGGAGTATTATATCACTCCAATTGATGTGGATATGTAAAAAATATTGCTATATATATTGTACAGCTAGTCATAGTCAAAATACGCTTATAAAGTATAAATAAAATGTGTTACTGTTTTTATAGAACCAACATTTGTTTTCTTTTTCTTTCCTTACCATTATTGTTGATATAAATTAAACCATCGATAAATAAGTTTCTAGTTTAACAGATTGAGGTTACCAGATATCATATTGGAAGAAAACTAGCACCACTCGAAAAGTGAATAATGTGAGAAAAATCTCTTTAAAATTAAGATTTCAAATAACTCGCACACAAAAAGGTGATGCAAAAAACTGTTTCTCTTTAGATTAGGTGTTCTGATGGACTTTCATTTTTAACAGTGTGAGATATACGGGGAAAAGCGTATAAGTGTATAACATGTAAGCAAATGTTCTGGCCGGCAATCGTTTTCTGACGAACTGCTTGCAAAAGTGAAAGAAGGAATGTTGAAAGATCGAGGGATGATTGTTCGAGACCTCAGATGTCACAACAATTTGCTTTGAGCTATCGGCGCGGCGACAGATTTCTTCGGCTCAGGCATAAAAAATTTGGTACACCGCATGCACAAATGCATTGAATGCCAATAAACATGTGTTTCATTGTGAAACTTCGTTGGGAACCTTATTTTATGGACAAGCCTCGTATGTTCACGATATGGTATCAATATTGTATGAAAATAAACTTTGTCAAACCCTTTGGTCGCAAAGTGCGACTTCAGAGCCGCATGTGGCTCTTTGGCTCCCTAAATACGGTTTTAGCTCGAGTATCCACAGAATGGGCAATATCCTCATCGAAAAAACTTTGTAAATAAAAATCACATTTTCATAAATTAAAATTATTCTGTAAATCGAAAACATATATAATTTCCCTCGATAAAATTGTGTCGATTTCAACAGATGGAGCCAAAAGTAAGACCAGCGTAGGAAAACGGTTTGTTGCTATTTTAAAAGAAAAAATTAATCACCAAATACTTGTTAACCATTATATCATTCACAAAGAAGCGCTTTGCGCGCAAAAATTTTCGAAGGATATTTGAAAAGTTATGAAATTGATAATTACCATCGATCGAACCAACGATCTCTGTGCAGAATGCAGTGAAGAGAAAGAAACAATAGAACACCTAATGTGTCATTGCACAGCATTGGCGTCGAAACGACTACAATGCATGGGGAGTGAAACATTGGAATGTCTGGAAGAAGCAGCGGAGCTGGGTGTTAGGGACCGGATTCACTTCAGTCCAAACTGGAAAAGCTTAGCAAGGGGGTAGGGACCTGGCAACGGAAGAGATAGGGAAGGGGAGTGAAATAGTGCTGACTGAAAAGTCAGCAAGGGCATCACAATGGGCCTAAGGCCTCCGAGTGGACCTCGGCTGAAAAGTGGAGATCACCCTGTTAACCTAACCTAACCTAACCTAATGATTATCATTATCAACTTCATTTTAGCTAAAGTAGGAGATCTTTTGCTCCATAACAAGGTACGTTGCTTATCCAGAGGAAACCGTCCCTTGAGAGGGGCGAGAACCATCATCCTTCAATCTTTCAACATTTCTTCTTTTGCACTTTTGCAAGCAGTTCGTCCGAATATAATGACCGGCCAGAACATTGTTCGTAATGGACGTCTTTGAATTCTCTGCACCATTTGTTTACATGTTATACACTCATACAATTTTCTTCGTATAACTCACACACTCCATTAGAGCATCCAAAAACGATACCAAGACAATAATAAACGTAGTAGATTGCTCGCCGGAGCGGGAAATGAAACCAAACTACACGCCAGTATCGCCAAATCCAACCCAACAGCATTCCTAGCTCCCGCATCTCCATGGGAACTTTATTTTGTGTTCAGCGTTTTTTTTTTTTGATATTAAGTGATGAAAAATTATGTTATAGGATATGACGTGAGCTGAGATTTGAATAAATATGTTTGCATTTAGTTTTTTGGCATCTTCTTGCTACCCCGGGTGGGGTAAGGAATCAATGAACGGTCTCAATGACCTCGAAATGTGAATCCTGTAAGATTTAGAGTTAGAAGAGATCAGGATCTCCCGGAGAAAATAGGCATTGAAAATAAAGTAAAAATATGGTTGTCGATTAAAAAATTTCATATCATAAGATGATTATTTCAAAAGAAAAGAACGTTTGTGAAGTATTCTGGGTTACAAAGAAGCAATAAAATAAATATGGAGAAGTTGTTGTTACAGTGCTTGTCGTAATAGTGTGACCTTCATTTGAGCATGGTTTTAAATAAATAGTATAAAATAGACAGATCTTGATATACAATTATTAAGCAGTCGTCTGTGTTATGACTTAAAAGGAATCGATGTTGTGTTATTGGAATTGAGATTTGTAATATATTAATCATATATTAGTTGATAGTAACGTGAATTGATAAATTACTCTCAAGGTCTGTTGGATCAATCATTGCCAAAATGTATAGAAATTCAGTTTTTTTTTTCATTTGGCAAACATATTTATCTTCGAGCACTTTATCAAAATCGTGTTTATATTTTTAAACGTAATAAATTTAAGAAAAAGCTTGTAATTATTTATTGGCGTGTGGGGGATATAATTGATAGGATTATATTATATACGATATCTGACTTATAGATGATGTGACAGCTTATTAACAAGAATTTTATTATAAAATTTATTCTACAAGCGAATTCATTCGTTATTTTAATGTTCCTAGCAATTTGCACCTCATTTCTTCCAAATTCTTTTCAAGGTACGCACTTTTTCGGGAATTCACTGACATTGTTATCAATAATGATACTATCGTTCAAAAATATGTCAGAACGTCTCAAAAAAATTTTTTTTCTTTATAAAAAGGTATATATGGATTTTTAGAGGCCAAAAGATAGCGACTTGTGGCCGTTGGTCAGTTTTTCACGTCTTTTTTTTACGATTGTTTCTCTTGGAGCACATGAACATCTGTTCATCGTTCGTAAATGAGGCTAGATCCAGGTCACATTTGTGGTTTATTCGATAAAACCAAAATCAAAGACTTTATAACTTCGAATTTGTTGATTTTGTCATCATAGGTTGTCAATGCTTCATTGTCGCTCTTAAATCATCGAAATAAACAAAACCCTTATACGAGGGTGCTTCTCGGCTTTTCTTTTTTTGAGATACCAAAGTGGATGCAGGCCAGAATAAGGTTCTTACTTTAAAGTTATTTCTACCCTCTTAAATTCTTAAACAATTAAACAATGTTTCTCTTTAAGAAGAAATGTTCTAATTACATTTTTGAAATTCCAGTTATCGGGTATAAATATTTACTAAAACTCAAGGAAACAACATTCTAATCAAGTTACAAATTATAAATATTTCGAGTATTTGGAGGTTTAGCTGAAGAGAGCGGCATTTTTTTATACGTATATCAAAACGATTTACTACCCACATAAATATTTCAAAAAATTTTCATCTATCGTCATATTATCCCCATGATATCTACTGTAATCCGAAGCATTATTTATTCAAGGTTTCCTGCTCTAAAATTTATTATTTTTTTTTTGTTTCTGATTAATCCAATAAAAAGTTGGGTAGCTCATCAGCGTGAATGGCTAATAAATGTCGGAATTTTATAAGAAATTCATAGCAGATTAATTTATTTATTTTATATCACATAAACATGCTAGTAATCTAATGTTGTTTATAATTCTTCAAAGTAATAAAATTATATAAATAAATTCTAATTATTACCAAAATTAACACTATATAAACTACTTTTATGAGCACGTACATATCCGGTCTCTATAAGGATAAATGCATTAATGACTATACCAGGTATTGGAAAGATTTTGGTCACGTATCACTGACAAACATCTATTAAAAATTATATTCATTTCGATATTTGATCCCAGAAGTACATGGCTCATCAAAGAGAACACAAAATTTTGGGATAAGAATATGTTTATTTTTCAACGTAATCTTCTTTTTTTAATTCTAAATTGCCATTAACTGCCCATAGTGGGAAAATATTTGACCACCGAGTCCAAATCTGGGAACAGAAAATAATCCAAACGAGCTAAATATGTCGAACAGGGGGCATGAGGTAGCAGTTCAAACTTTAATTCATTAATTTTGGTCATTGCAATAACGGATGTGTGAGCTGGTGCATTGTCTTGATGAAACAATACTTTCTTAATAGCCAAATGTGGCCGTTTTTGCTTGCTGTTGATAGTTTTTTCTTTTCCAAGATAGACAATGATAATTATTCCAAGCACATCCCAGAAATATGAAGTTATGACCTTGCCTGCAGATGGAACGACCTTTGTCTTCTTTGGAGCCGGTTCTCCTTTTTCAGTCCATTGTTTTGATTGTTCTTTTGTTTTGGATATAAAGTGATGGACCCACGTGTCATCCATGGTTATAAAACGGCATTCATTCTGCAAAACATTGCCAAATACTTGATGAAAATATATTCATGACGCTGTTTTCGTTCCATTATAAGCAAACGCGGCACCAATCTTGCGCGCAGCTTTCTCATGTCCAAATTTTCAATTATTATGCGATGTACCGCACTTTTTGGAATGCCTACCATGTCTGCTAACATGCGCATTTTCAGTTGATGATAATCCAGTACTGCTTTGTGGATTTTCTTCAGCTATTCTGAAGTAGTTACCTCGTTTGATCGACTACAGCGACGCTGGTTTCCGCAGGGCGTACGGCCTCCTTTAAATCAATATTTTACTGTTAATAACGTAGGAGCAGTCTCATCCAGAGTAGAATCTAGTTCAGCTTTTGTATTGGTTGGGCTAAGACAGTTCGTGTTTCAGCAGCGTCTGTAAATAGTAAACAAAATTTTACAGTTGTACTTTGTTCACGTGAACTTGGCACCGTGAAAAACGAAAGTAGCTAGCAAAATAACCACTGCAGATACGTCGATATCATAGACAATACTGATTATTATTGGGTACTCTCTAGTGTATTTTCAGATATATATATTATTTTGTAATACCGAAGAACATAGTTTATGTGATGGAAGGAATTATTTTTGAAAAGTATACGATTATTACAGCTGTTTTTTCCCTGTAATTCTTTATGATGTCTTAATGAGAATTGATTTTAAACCCATATTATTTATTTCGTTCGTTCATCAACTCACTGCTATAGTTCAATAACATTTCTATAGGATATTAAGTTCGTATTTATAGATCCAATAATGTGGTACGTACGAACAAAGAAACAAAACATTACTTTTGCTGAAGATAATGAGACGATTTTTGAAAATGTATCTTTAACAATTCCGAAAGATAATCTTTTGTACAAAGAAATAAAGTACCACAAATCCCATTCGAAAAATGTGTGTATAGATAAAATCCCTGACAATAGTCATAAAAGTCCCCTCATCCGAAAATTCACCCTACGGCAATTAAGGTTAAGGGTGGAGTAAATTAACATAAATTTTATAGGAGTGCGGCCTGTCGAGACATTTTATTGTACATAAAATTGATAACTAGATTTTTGAACGACTTTTGCCTCGAATAAGTATCTTCTGGGACGTTTTCCGGCATAATCGAGCAACATTTTTTTTTATTCCTTTAACCGATATTAAAATTTATAATGCGTTATTTTACAGTTCTTATTGGAGCTCTAACGATATTCGAATTACAAATTTCGCTCATCTTCGAGCTGAAATTACGTAATCATTAATAATAAGCACCGTAAAATCCATATCTTGTTATTAATTATTATATTTTTCATGGTCTAGTTACAAAAGCGATCTAGAGATGGGCTTGTCGTCTTGTTGTATACAAGTGTTCATTCCATTTTTCGTGAATACGAGCAGAAATTGGAAGTGATCATTTTCTTCAAAGAAAAAAAAGAAAATAAATTCAGACAAACACTGAATCTACCTGCGAAATGACACCAACGCGTCTTCAGTACAATCTACAATCACCAAATTAGACCAATATATAAAACAAAAATTTCAGAAAAAAGAATCGATAACAGAAAATGATAGAATGCACATATGTGAGACTAATTTAAGGAATTCGTTCTGGATACAGCTTAGAAATTATACGGTACGTATTAAATTAAAAATAAAAGAGCTTGGTGGATAAAAGACATCAAATAACGAATATAAATTGAGGAAAGAATTATTTATTAACAAAAAAGTTTTTTTCCGGCGGAGGAAATACAGTCTGTGGAACTCTGATGTTCATTACTTCCCTTCCACTAGAACTAAATTCTGCGCCCTTTCTTCAAAACACCAACACAGTACTTCGGGTTGGGTTCCCTTTTTCGCTCTTCGGGCACTTTCCTTCCTTTCTCTCACTTAAATCGTTGTTAGGTCTAGGTCAGCCGTTTTGGTGCCCAGAACTCCTTGAACATATTGGGAAACAGGATTCCATTGGTTCTTCTCTATCAAAATCTTCACTACTATAGTGTCAACAGTTCACCGATGTGCGACTCCAATTCCAAAGTTCCTCTTTGATCTTGCTCCAAAAAATTTCGCCATTCTTTTATCATGGGAGTAACAATACAAGTTAATACAGCCAAAAATTTATGGAAGGGTTTTGAAAAAAATACACAGTTGAATAATAAATGATAATAAAGTCCCAAAAATATGAAAAATGAGATTGCAGGACAAGACAAGTCGAAGAATGGTGGATTTTTAATGGAGACAAAAGGATAACGAAATTATGGAAATACAGTACATAATGAGAACACTTAGGAATTGAAAATAGATATAGTTCCTACAGAATTTGATGAAAAAGCAATAGAAGAGTCATAGAAAGCTACACTGAGACGAAAAAACGTCTAAGCAAACAACAGAGATGTTCAAACATGTTGGAGAAAATGGAGAACTTTTATTATTGAATAAAAAGTTAGGGAAATACCTTACGTTTTGGAAAATCTTTGAAAGAAAGGACTTGCAATTATTATCGTTGATTTGTGCTAATGAGCATAGTGTTTAAGTATATGAAAACATATTTAAAAATAGCTTAAAAACGGTATTCAGTTACAGGGTCGCCTAGCACAGCGGTCGACAAGCGATTAAAACGACAGAGTTAAAAGATATTTACAAAATTGATTTCAATACGAAACGATATTTATTCATAATGAAAACACAAATATCAAAGCTTCGGCTTTTGATGTCTTGTAGTTTCAAGCATGATGATATTTTTGTTATTTAATTACTTGCTTTAATCTTATCGTCAGCACTGAATGTACCATTTCTTCACTTCACTGAGTTTACTCTGAGAACTTACCACTCCAATAAATAGCATTTGGTTTTCAAATTCAGTAATTAAATTTAGGGCTATCTAGAATCAATTCCTAATTGTTCAATATTGATCTCATTGAGAGTATTTTTGTTTGTGTTTCTCAAATCCCTTAGAGAAATGAGATGTTTATTGAAGATATTTCTTTAAGTGAGACCTAGGCTACATTGATGTTTCCTTGAGGTTTCTTATGTTGTATATTTGTATTATCTAGGTTCTAGAAGTGTTGTTGAGATTGTGAACGGTGGCTAATGAAGATAGTAGTTGTTGTGGAATTTGGTACTTAAAAATATCGATTTCAATAATGGTTTCTTAATTCTTTCGTATGGAACTGGGGGGCCGTAGCTTTACACCAAAAGCCACAGGTTGCCTTTACTTTTGCAATTTTCTTTCTGAGTACATGTTGAATGAACGTAATTCACAAATATCTTGTTCATCATTCTATTATCCAAAAATACAAGTCGTTAAATTACTTCTGGATTTGGGACTCCTAATGTCAAGATTTTCAACTATTGTATATCATATGGATTAAATTGAAATTCACATAGTAACACTAAATAATGATAACGTCATACTGTGTTAAAATAATTGTTTTACCTCTCATATTTTGGCACTTAGAGACAATTAAGATTAAGCAAATATTGTTTCAAGTATTATTTTTAAAAAGGTAAGTAACATTTTAGGTCAAATTCTATTTTGAATCCGTGAATAACAGGAAACTTTTTACCACAAAATGTTCCAAAAGACAGTTATAATGTATTTTTAAAACGTATATATCTAGTTGAAAAGTTAATGAGTTATTAAAAATTCATATGGTGTGTGACAGACATATCATCTAGTTTTCTAATTATTGAAAATATTTGTATTGCTTTTAATACTATTTGTTTCGTACTTGCTTCGAGTGTTTGTCACTCACATGTACATAAAATATTTATAGATAGTGAATGAAGATGCCATTTTTATTAATAAGTAGATAGGAAATCGTTAATGAGTTTACGAGAGATGTCACATGTTACTAAATCATGTTTTTCAAAGTATATATATATTCTCATAATTAATGATATTTGCTATTCATTAGCAAGCAGTAACAGAGAATTAAACTTCATCAATAATCTAAAACCGATATCAGCGTGATATGATTAGATTCGAAGTATTTTATAAAACATAAACTTTCGGTAGATTACAACGATTTACTTCAGACCGCACATTCCTTGAATGTGTTATTACATTTTTTAATTAGTAATATATAAGTTGATGACTGATTTTTGAAATAAATTTAGATGATTTACGAGGATGGTACCTGACCCAACAAAGAAAACACAAAAATTTTGAAAAAAAAAATTTATTTCTCAACGTAATCTCCTTTTAGCTCCATACACTTTACGCAGCGATGTTCAATAGATCTTTTTTATAATAAGAATCGTCAAGCTTCTCAAAATAGCTATTAACTGCCGACATCACCTATTCATTATTGGAAAATTTTTGATCACCGAGCCGTTTTTTCAAATCCGGGAACAGAAAATAGTCCGAGGGGGCTAAATCAGACGAATAGGGTGTACGAGGTAGCAGTTCAAACTTTAATTCATTAATTTTGGTAATTGCAATCGCGCATTCCAAAAAAGCCGACGCCGTGACTTTGCCTGCAGATGAAGCAATCTTTGCCTTCTTTGGAACCGGTTCTCCCTTTTCAGTCCATTGTTTTGAATGTTATTTTGTTTTTGGTGTGAAGTGATGGACCCACGTATCATCCATGGTTATAAAACGGCATTCATTCTGCAAAACATTGCCAAAACATCACATGACGCTGTTTTTGTTTCATTGTGAACCAACGTGGCACCCATCTTGTGTACAACTTTCTCATGTCCAAATTTTCAGTTAATATACAATGTACCGCACTTTTTGGAATGCTTACTATGTCTGCTATCTCATGCACTTTCAGTCGATGGTACTTTTTAATTCAGTGGTATTTTTCTAACTACCTCCATCTCTAGGTCAAGCTAGGTACCTCTAGGACCATCCTCGTAGCTCAAGCGTTTCCATGACGGTTTGTCAGAATATATGGACTATAAATGTTGAAAACTAAGCGTTAGATCAGTAATATAGTTAGCAATAGAGCATTTATATTAGATACAATGCTGAACGCTGCAATTCTTCAATTCTTGAAGTTTAGTACATTTTGTATACCTAAAGTTGTCCTTTGATGATATTGTGAAAGTAGCAATAAAATAGCAGGATTATCATTATATCAGTTTGAGCACAAGTGAAAAGTATGTAGTATCAATAATTGCTCCCGAGTATACACTTAGGATCAAAAGGAATGGAATTTTTGGTGATTTGAATTATTTGGATTCGAGGTTTTCCATTAGAATATCTTATTATGCAACTAAAAAAGTATTAGTTTTTAATAGACATTTAAAATAGTTATAACTATTTCCCAGAAAGATTTTATTATCGGAAAAACATCATATAAATTTTTCCACATGTTAAATCATTTCATTATTACATCATCTTTTTTTTTTCAATCACATATTCGAATCAAATTGATTTCCAAGTAACAAATACTCATTCATCAACATTATCGTGATCTTGAAAATTGTTTGTTTGCCTCAATTGTAATAATAAATTAAAAGTGTCTGCTCTTAGAATATAAATATATAATTTGTTTACTATCACTGAGAAATTTAATTATTTTTTTCTACTCAGATGATAAATATTCTCTTTAAGTGTTTCGAAAACAAGGAAAAACCTAAAGTAGAATCTAGTTCAGCTCAACGATGACCAATTTTTCCATGTTTACAAATTCACTGAAAACGTTCACTATTGATGGCTGCCAAACTAATACCAAACCACGTGGAGTCTTCAAACTTGTGCTGTATAGATTTTGTACTTTCTAATACAGCGGTACTTTTCAACCAGCTACCTCCAATCTCTAGGTTAGGTCAGGTACTTCTGGGACCATCCTCGCATGATAAATGTCAAGTCTCCCGTGGATCCCTGGACCATTTTGGGAATAACGGAATTATTATAATCAATATTTTGTTTTGAAGTCGTAGACATGGTGTAATGGAGTCAAGTCAGCTTATTTGAGCTGGGAGTTCTCTTGAGCTGGACGGTCGGTCATTATCCCTCAATTTTTTAATTGAAAGCATATGGTGATTCTAATCTATCTAAATGTTAAATGTATTGGTATTTAAGTGTCTACTTAGTTATTCTGTAAAAACTTTCTTTGTAAGTTTGGGGTTGTCGAGAATATAATCAAAAATTGCACTCCTCGTATGACAATTTTTGAATATAAGGGAATATTATATATAAATATATATAATATAATATATATAAATATAAATATTTCTGTAAAATTTCTATTATCTACAATGAGAAAGCTGGAGTGCTTTATAAACATATATTCAAATATTTATCGTTTTCATGTTTATATTATCACTATTTGACTTCTTTGTATAGCAACGACATTCCAGAATGATTTCGAAACAATGGCCCCTTTAACCATTTTGTTGATAGCATGAGGCATTAAATTGTTGAACAAAATAATGCGATCTTTATGGGTCATTATAAAATGATTATTCAGCATGGTACCAGGAATATTAAAAACGTTTTCTTCTCAATTATTGCGTTTTCATCCAGAAATATTTGGATTTTTATTATTTAGAAATGTCCTAATTATTGTTCAAGTTCGAAATGGATATTAATTTTCTATGGAATTTACTATGTGTGTATCAAAAATCTATACTGACAATTTTTGTAATAATATAATATTCAATTTGGGGACTAGATCGTACACAAGTGATGGTTAACGATATGGACAAATACGTAGATAAGGATCGAGTAAGCTAAGTCGTATTGATTCTTAAACAAACTGCAAATCAAGTTCTTTTATCGTGAATTTGAATTCGAGCCTAATCAATTCATTTAGTTTTAGATAAATAAAATCGAACACATCAAGACTTATGCTTAATATTGTTATGTTGTTGTGGTGTCAACCCAAACATACCCTCAATATCTTAACACTAGTGTTTATAACCATTATGATCTCCAAGTTTCCATATTTGTACATCAAACATGGACAAAGTTAAACAACAAAGGTACAGATATCAATATGTATATACATATCGGTTCACAACGTGCTCCCACGTCTCTCTCCTGCTATAGGTCTATTGTTAGTTCTCGATCCTGCATTTGCTTATCTATGCCCTCTCTCCAGCTTCCTTCTTCGTTGTCTTTCAAGTGGTGTCCACCTTAGGATCCGTTTAGGTATTATGTTGATTAGTTGTTTGGTTTTGATATCATCGATTAATGTATATCTGACTTCCATTATCTTTCCCCGTTGCTCTTCTCCAGAAGTCTATTTCGATCAATGTTAGGTATAAAATTCATGAATAATAGGAATGATTGGATGAGAAATAAAACAAAAGTAAGAAACGTTAAAGAAGAGGAAGCAAAAGTGAAATAGAAATTCGCCGGTAACAACATCAGATATGTAACAAAATACCCTAGAAATACAGAAGAAGCAGGAAAAGACAATAAATGAGATGGATAGACGACGACGAAAAAACGCAGGATCAATTAGGCGGAAAACAAAGATTGGAAAAGGCTGGAAGAGGGCAATGTCGAAAGATACAAAAAGATTAGTGAGATAAGCTACCGAAAGAACGATATATCGAATAGAAAACGATTTTCATAAATTGTAGAATAATTTTTTCATCATAATTGTCTAAATTACATTTAATAGCGGTGGATATATTCCACCAATTTTCTTTGTTAATGATATGCGATACGACCTTAAATTCGGACCTCGTGCTAAAACAATTTATTGTTGTTTGAATCAGTAAAGCATAATTTAAGAAACCGCTAAGTCACCAAACCTCGTTTTGTTCGTTTTACGTCTATTTTAAGCAGTGAATACAGCAATACCCCTTGAAAACATACTTATTTATTCAATAACAAAAATTAAATATCTGCCCACATTCATTGTTCATACGTCTTAGCTTTATTAAATTCGACGTTGTAAGTGGCACATTCTTAGAATGAATACCGATTGGATTTTCAAAGGTTTAAAATCTGATTATCCTGATATTCCTGATGGAACTTTTCATCGAATCAAAAAAAGAAGATTTAGTCCAATTGGTGTTGAGATATTATATAGCGTCTAGTTTTCTATTTCTAGTAAGTAAGTAAGCAAGTTAACCATTCGAATAAATGAATAGAATAGTCATGTTTGTTGCTTAAGACAGTTCCATAAAAATATTCCATCAGGTTTGACACGTATGTCTCCAGACAAACGGTTTTTTAGACGACGCAATCTGAAAGTTATTCGTTCAGTATTCATTTACATACCGAAAGCTGCGTTTTGAGTGTTCCATGTAGTGAAAGTGACAGTTCCGTACTGCAAAACACTTTCAGGACATTTCCTTAAATGTGACTCTAGCCACTTCAATTTTGACAGTTTCACTTCGATGATTTTGCATAACTTTCTTCCACCACCAGAGATTCCATCATCTAGTAGAGACATACATAATCCATCTGTATCCAATCAACATTACTTTTTGTAAATAATAAATAAATCAATATTGATATTGCAAATTACAATTGCAAAGTACATTATATTGTACACTCTCAGTCCTTGGAAAACCAATAACTATGTATGAACTATACAGAGTGGAAATTGGAAATTCTTTATAATAATGTTTAAGCAATTGAATGGTTTTTACATTAAAATTCCCTTCTCAAAATGAGCTGGTGACAATAACACAGCCACAGTTTCAAAAGTTGTCATTTTATTAAACCAAATTCATAAGAAATAACAAAATGAGACTGAAAAAACCGTTGTGCCATTCGGGATATTTATCTATTAAATTATTCTTTATGAAACTTAAACTTCCTCAGAACTTGTAAAATTTTCTTAAAAGGTCTGCAATAAATGCTCATATATTTTGGGAGGTCCCAAAATAAATACACAAAGCAATAAATGGATAAAATAAATAATGAACCAGCAAGAAAGACGAGAACCACCTACGTCGAGGGATAGTCAAACAACACTTATACTGAACATTAACAACTTAAAATTTCTATTTTTGCTGAAAGTTTTATATATTTACTTAAATGGAATATTGTACTTTATACCTGAAATATTTCATATTTATTGTGTTATTGAACGTTATTTATCTCATTGTTGATAAATTTTGATGTTTGGAATGATACATGAAATTAGGCAATGAAACTACTAATAGTCAATCGAAAATCACCCCTTAGACTGCTAATCGCACTTTCAAGTTTATTTTGCTTCTAATTTCGGGTAGAACAGACGAAAAGTCGTGGAAGCTGCAAAAAATATGAGATTTTTTATTTATTACATTCTTCTGTAAACGACACGAAATTTTTGAAAAAGTTTCAAAAAAACTTATAGATCGTCAATTTCTTTATAGAAATATGTTGACAGTTGCAATTCAATTATCTTTCTTTATATTTTGATCCCTCGCTATTACATTCAAATAACTTTTTAATATGTAATTTATAGTTATAAATATTCGATTATGAACACAAAATTGATAATTTTGATAAAATATTTTCCTTTAATTATATTTTGAGAAACATGTCTGAATAATGTATTCAATATACATTCAAACAATTAAACAAAACTTAAAACTTTCACTTCTGCCAGAAACGCAAAACAAATAAACCATGGGTATCATGCAGTGTATATCCATTTATTATTCCAAGCAATTTCTGTTTTTTTACCTGGAAACGAGAAACTTATTTAATACAGAGGAATTCATAAGAAAATTCTGAATTGTTTATACAAAGTATTCAAATACATTTCTCAGTACAACTCACAAATAGAAATCATTTCAAACTTTTATATCTGATCCAGACTTGTGGCTCCTTTAGGTTCTCGAATCGAGTCTTGGCGAGTGGGGGTGGCAGGAGTGCTAGCTATCCACTTTCTTTTTGTGTCTACCACTACTAATGCCATCGAAAGCACTCCACACTTTTATAATATTGCCATTAATTATTTCTCAGTCTTTACTATTTACATATATGTTGATGGTTGCATTTTGATTTTGTTAGTATGTAACTGCGCGCTCACCTAAATCACCGACTAGCTCGACCTCTCTTAGTCTTATTGGCGAAAGGATAATCAGATATTTTGATGGAATTATGGCATTTTCGTTAGTATTTTACAAGTGTGCAAAATTTAAATTAAATCTGATCGCTCAAATTAGGGCAAAATTGAGGCCAAAAAAGAATATTTAATATACCGACGAAACAAATAAAAGCGTCTTATAATTTGGTATAAAAAGATGGGAAAAAATGACACATGATAGGATCAAATGGATAAACAATATACTTTGGAGCCATGGGCGATGCGGTCATTTTGCGCTATCCCAATTGATGGTGATTCACAGATTGTGACTCAACTATGCACCAATAGAATGTCAAGGCCTCCCAGTACAACGTACTGTTTTGCGTCATTTATTGAAAATATCTCATTAACAATTCTGTAGCAAATACCAAAGTTGTTTTGATGGGTATTCCAGCGAAAGCATAAACATATTTGGCTTGTCGCAATTATTCAACAAAAGTTCCTTTCGAATGTTGCTCATAAATACAGAATTATTAACAAATCAACAAGGTATTAATATAATCATCGCCTCGAATCACGCCGATATTTGAAATTGTGGAATAATCTTTGCAAGACGATAAGACCTGTCGTTTCCTGCGTATATATTTTCTACTGTGAAAAATCAAATTGGATGGCTTTAGTCACAAGGAATGTCGTCCGAGACAAAGAACCGCATTTTGACTGCTGTTGTTTTATAAAGAGCTTCTATTTTCAAGCCTATGTGGCGACCACGCCTTGTATCCTGGCGTTTAAAAATACTGAACACGGGTAAATATTTCTTTGAACAAACTCAATAAAACAATAATGTGTTAACCCCTGACTAGCCGATAACTGACCCAGGAAATTCTTAATCCTAATAGCTCACAATTGAACTAATCCTTTCCGATACACCTGATATATTTTTTGGGAAAATGCAACAACTGCTACCTGTTCATTGTTCCATGGCGAGGCGTTTGGAATCGAAGAGAAATTCTCTAGCTTGGAACAGTGAAGCCATAAGATCTCGAACGCCGAGATCTCAGCAGCGAAGCTGAGCCGTTTTCAGAGACTTAGCTCGCGCGGCGTGGTTTCTACCCTTTCGTTGTATATAGCTTTGTTGATGTTTTATAGTAAGTTTGAGTATCGAAGTTTGTTTATTATGCTACCTCTCCACTATCCACGACACTAGCGCCCGTACGTACATGCGCATGTTTTTCAGGTTTGGAGACGATGTGCCCTAATGTTGATTTCCACCAAAGCGTCAATAATAAACAGCCAGAATGGGCTGAAACTTGTTACTGCTTATCCTAAAACATTAAACTTACTAGTTTGTAATAGCTGCAATGAAAATTAATTCACTGTATTTTTTATCACCTCGTATTTTATTTAAATACAAAAAAAAAAACAATTTGAGTTTGTATACAGTAAAGAGATTCTCATATTTTTATAAAATAAGAATATAAAAGATAAAATAAGAAGCAAATAGGGCATGAAGTGACGTCTCAAACATAACCTAGAAATGCGAAACATCAGGCAATTGAAATTAGCGAAGAGATATTCACCATAATTTTATCAGATTGAAATTGAGGGCCGTGTACGTTTAAAAAAATCAGGTAACTCTACATTTGAGATTTTATTCATGTTAAAACCATATAAAGAAAAAACTTCTCCGATTTCATCTCGTTTCATCATGCTCGCGAGGTATTTGAAAAGACATTTTTAAAGGAAAGCGTCATATAATATGCGGTAAAGTTTACATCGAGCTTCAAAAACGTACTTTAGCATAGTTTCCGGGAAATAGCGCCTAACTTAAAATTTATGTCGAGTATTTTTTATGGTTGCAAGCGGCTTGGTTGATATTACAAGACACGATGGGGTCTCCTAATGGGTTTAGCCTGTACTTCAAAAGGTTTCTGACGTGCATGTTTGTGAAGTGAGACGGCACAGACGGCAGAAGAAGATAGCTTGATCAACAGGCCTGGATTTAGATAGGATTATATGAATTTATGATGTGGTGAAGCTATTGCAGATGGATGTTGTTTAATTTGAAAATTAGTTATTAATGTCATCTACGAATTAAGCTAATTTATTATTAAACCAAATGGTAAATCATAAAATTAAAAATAAACAGTACATAAAGATATGTAAATCCGGGTTCAATGCATTATTTATTTCGTACTAGCGAATTATTTAGTGTAATATTGAATTTTTCTAATACGAGGGCTGCCACTTAACTCCCAAACATTTTTTCATCTGCCGGAACAAGAAGTAATCATTGGGTGCAAACTCTCATTGCTCTTGATATAACAGTCTCTCTCATCTGGCTTCCATCGCACACTGGAATTGCTGAAAACGAATGTGCAGATCACCATAACAAAGAAGCCACAAAGAATCATACTGAAATTCCAGTTCAGCTAGTCAATGATCTGAAGATTAACTTCAAACACCTCATTAAAAAATCTTGGTACGATACATGGAGCAAGAGTACTACAGCACTACACCAATCCACCAACTACTTCTCACATTTACCTAAACTTTTTGAATAGGAGAGAAGCTGTGACAATAAGAAGACTTCGCATCGACCACACGAAACTTACTCACAGTTATTTGATGTCGTCAGAAAGTCGTCCAGTCTGCCGAACTTGTCAAGTTCCTGTGACTGTTAAGCACATCCTCACCGACTGCAGAGAATATTCTACCGTATATCAACAGTTTAATATGAAAACCAACCTGAAGGAGATACTAAACTGCCCGACGGAAATAAGGAAAATCGAGCAGTTCCTTAAAGCCCCAAGCTGAATAAGAAAATATAATTTAATTTATGCATTGTAATAGATTTTGTAACAGTCCTGTATTTAATGATTGTTTTTGTGTGACAATGACCAGCGCTGTCGAGGCACGTTAAACTGAAATAAAAAAAAATCATTGGGTGCCAAACAAGGACTGTACGGAGGAAGAATTATTCGTTTTTTCGAACACTTCCGGAAAACAGGCAACCATTCGCTTCTGAATGCTTAGTGTGTGAATAACTTTTGCCGGATTCACGGTGGTTATGATTTCTAATGGACGTGTGTACATGCACCGGACATCGGACAAAATGCCCGGTGCATGCACACATCTCCATTATGAATCATACACCGCCGCGAATCCGGCAAAAAACACGGGCTGTTGTCCGGTGAAAAAAACGGACGTCTACAAGTGCTCTTTCAGTCGATTTTTCGTATGCAGAGAATTCAACGTATGTCATGATCTTATAAATGTCTTTTGGAGCGCATTAATTGAATTTTTTCAGCATTTCTTTGCACCAATCGACACGAGCCGAAGGGAGTTGATTTGCACACTGATTTTGGTTTAATCCACGTTGAAAGTAATAGAAAATCATGATCAATATGAATGTTTCAAGTCTTTGTGAACAACCCAAATAGCACTCGTCCGACAAAAAGATTTGAGGACGTTCCTTAATAGAAATATCAAACCAAATGATGGTAATGTCAGATTTGACATATTCATATCAGTGTTGTCACATCTCAAAATTTGCGTAGCATTCCTCGTAAATAAGGAATTGTAGAAAAAATTGAGAATATAACTATGAGTAGAGGATAAGAAATAGAGAACAACCACTTCTTATTACAAATGTTGTTGATGTTTGTTCTATTATTATGATGTCATCTTTTCAAGATATCAAAGTTTTTTTTTCTATTGTTAATAGTAATGTATTATATAATCTAAATCTTTGACTATCTCTAAAAAGAATAAGTAACTTTGTATTTATAGATTATGAAGCCATTACAGAATAATATATGTAGATATTCAGCTTAGAGATAAATATCTACTGATGACTTTTACATTAGTTGAGAGTTTTATTCAGCATCATCTTAAATCGTTTGTATAGATTGGAATGGACAAGCACTCTCTTCTAGATAAAGATTAATGGGGCTTGAATGCTTAAAGTTTCTATAGACAAATATTTTTAACAAACAAATTTGGTTGAAATATTCATGGTAATAATTAAAAACATTTCGAAATTTTCGAGAATGTTAAACAAATCATGAATATTTACAAAAATAGAAACGACATTGTATGAATCAATTTTTTTACACGTGGGTTCGTAAATATGACCGTTATAAGTGTTTTAATTGCCGAAACAAATTACAGGTTTTCATATTCGCAGACGACTATTTGGATTAAAATTTCTAATCAATAAAATTATAAATTGTATTGTAAGTTTCTGAGAAAACGTTACTTTTTTAAACTGACGTAGGTTAAACATATAAATACCGTAAAGAAATTTACTAAATGGGATTATTGGGCAATTAAGAACAGACAATGAAATCTAATTTGTGGTATGGTCTGTAGCTTTAAAGCAGGTAAATTATGATCCATACTTAATTGCATATTTTGTTAATTACAGATTTCTTTTTACCTGATTCAAAATAAAAGGCTGGGTCTTAATTTTTTGATTTTATGTTTGACATATGTACTTAGTAGTCTAAATAATGCAGCGCGGCGAGAGAATAAAGAAGAGGCAAAGTAAAAATTATGCATTATGCGTTTCAAGTTATGATAAACGTTGGAGATGAAACAAAAAAAGTGAGCGAGAAGATACAAGCGGCGAATAGAGTACTTGGTGCAAATGTTGAATAAATGAAAAAGTTAACAAATCTCAAAATACATAGAGCAATACTCGTATTTTTACCTGTGCCAAAAAACAAAAACATATATAAAGTCTAAGAAATAAGGAGACAAATAAATTTATAACAATAATATTAATACCAATAATGGAATGGAAAGAAAAATGATAGGTATTATCATCGGACCGTACACAGGGACGTATAAAAAAGAAGAACAAACAAAGAAGTTCTGGAGATAGAGAATGTGGTAAAGATAAATCAAAAAGCGAAAGGCTGGGAAATATCGGAAGCTAGAAAAAGAATGATGGTAGAGTGGATGCAAAGAGAAAGAGGTCGAGGTGTTAAGATAAGATGGAAATAGATTTCGGAAGATTACAGTAAACTGAAAGAAAATCGCTATGGATAGGCAGAAATAGAGAGGGCCAGTAAACGAGCTGAAGGTGTGAGAAGTAGGAGAGTGGACATGAAAGGGCTCCTCAAAGTTTCACATAAGTATTAGAGCAAAAATGAAATTAGAGAATTTGTAGTCGATGTTTTCTTGTGATATGTCTTTCCGAGTAAAATTTTAACTTCGTGGCTTCATTGCGCAATAATCTGAAGAAGGTACTATAAATTGGACAATTTTCTCTCCACTCCATCTTCAGTGGAAAAGTTTTATAGCCGTTGATCGCAAGCTAGGAATTACTATTAATATAAATTGTTATTTTATTAGTTGTAACAATATTGGATTACTGGAATTTTTCTTTTTAATCTGACTGTTATTTTCGTTATACTTAAGTGCCTTATTATGTTAATTTAACTTATAAATAAACATATTCCGACTGTAATTATATATTAATAATTTATTTGTATAGAATGCAATTTTACGTTTAAAATTATAATATTATTCTATTTGAAAGTATACTATGTTAATTTTAATGCAAAAAATGTTCATATACATTTTCTCGTAATTAGTACAGACAGAAGTCAAAATTAGTAATATGTTTAATAAGAAACTATTGAATTTTTTCATCATAACTAGTCTATTAAGTTAAAACTTAAGTCAAAGGATCTTCAATGTATATCGCGAGCCTTCAAAGAGATTTTTATTGGATCACATAATCCTGATACCAAGATACGCCAACAAGAGGTTTTCTTTGAAGCCCATTCAAAATCAAAAACCTATTGATGTTTCTCTAAAGTGGCCAATTTGGGAATCGGATTGTAAAACTCACTCCAAAATTACGCCCGTCTTTATCGCGTTAAATAAATAGGATTTTTTATTTAGTTTTGCATTATTATTATTAATAAAAACTTCTTTCTTAACAATATTTTGATAAAATATTCATCGATGTCCAAGCAAAGCTTCATCTTTTGTGTTGTCAAAATACTTTGCGTCTGGTATATAGTTGTGACTTCTTTCGAATGAGTTACTTTTGAAAACGGGGTTTCAAAAATCGAATGGTTAAATTAGTTTTCAAGAAGGCAATATATAGTTAAAATACCTTTTGGAGCATGGTGAATTTACCCCCGATTCAAAGTTTCCTGAATATTGGAATTTAGCACTCTTGTTATGTAATTAGAGTGGACGCAGACCCAGAAGGAAATGGTATACAGAAAAAGCGAACAGCTTGAAAAAAAGAGGACTGAATTGGAGACGAACTGAACAGGAAGCAAGTGGTCGAATTAAATGGAGAAGACACCTCGGTAGAAGAGGTTGCGGATGAGTAAGATATTTTATAATTTTGCACTCTCAAAACTAAACGCACTCCTATTTTAATGGTGCTATATCGCAAAAAAATTTAGTATTGATATTTTCCTGGCAATGTATACTTTAAGATGATGTTTAGAGTATTTAATGGTGCCATATTACCAGTACTAACAGATTCCTCGTGAGACACTATTCCAATAAATTACTGACATCTCATTTCGTCGAGAATTGTTACAAAAATCAAAGCTGTAGTGCCATAGCCTTCACTAATTTTTATAACATAAAGAATCTTCAGATGAAGTTCGAGAACAATTTGACAGAAACATAAATGGAATATCTTCATGTGATTCGTGAGATACGAGAAGGAAAAACCCTTTTTCTTTCAAGTGAAAATCTCCTATCAGAGTGAAGAGTTCGAAGAGGTGGTTATAAGAAAAAGAGGAAGATTATAATTAATTTGGTTCTGATCCTGGCATACACAACTAAGCCAAGTATTGACGCGAACAGAAAGAAAGACTTAGCGTGCGTTCACATTAGCAACGCTCAAGCGGTGAGTGTCGTGCGATTTTAATTCAATTCGAAATTTATCTTTTAAATTCTTCCACTTAGCTTTAGCCAGATTTAATGAAACAAAAAAAACTGACTTACTATTCAATCTTTTGTTTCAGATATCTGTCTACTGGACTGTCATCTAGAAATCTAGCCACTACAGCAAGAATGGGGGCACCTACTTTAAGAGTCATTCACGAAACGTGCAATGTACTGTGGGAGGAATTAGTAGAAGAATTTATACCAGCACCAAGTCAAGAAAAACTAGAACAAATTGCTGCAGGCTACGAAAAAAAATGGAAATTTCCGAATTGTTTTGGCGCTATTGATGGCAAACACTGCCAAATAAAATGCCCCGCTGGAAGTGTTGCTGATGCAAACAAAAAATTTATAACAATTGAGGTTGGGGCTAGAGGAAAACAATGTGATGGAGGAACATTTTCTTCCTCGACGTTGTTTAATTTAATTGAGGCTAAGGAATTTAATTTACCCTCAGCTAAAGAATTGCCCGGTACGGGTATTAAAGCACAGTTTGTCTCATTTAATTCCAAAAGGCTGGCCTGGTTTGAATTTCCGATATTAATAACTCACGATCAATAATCTCATTTTGCGACGTCATTTTATCAAAACTAGAAAGTATAGATTGGTCGCTCTTCGACTCCATACTGAATAGAAATATAAACATTGAGCGCACCACAAAGGCGACGACGCTCAAAAAAACAAACAAGAACGAAGGTCGCGCGTTGAGTGGTGGTCTTTTGCAATGTGGACACATTCATTTAAAGTCTATAGGGAGAAAGATTTTTTAACATCTCTGGAGCGGCATCGCTCGAAGCTCACTGCTTGAGCGTTGCCAATGTGAACGCACACTTATTATTTGAAGCTAGTGTAATTCTCAAGTCGTATCTATCTTATTTATCAGCTTATGCTAGATTTAAGAAATTAATTTTAATCTAAAATCCACGCTCAATATTATTTTGTTTTTTTGATTTTCACTAAAGTTTGAACACAACTTTTGTGGGCGAGTTTTAGTTTAAACCTTTTTTGGTTTGATATTTTCGCGTTAATTTCGTTTTATTCGCCCTAAGTCCTAACGCAATAAGTGTAAAAAAAGTTAACATACACAGTAATGCCGTATTATTAAAAAAAAATATTAATAAGCAGCCTGAAATTTATAAAGTAAATTTGTTAGTTGCTACAGTAATTTATTTTTAACGGTGCGGTATGTCGTTCTGTTTTTGATAGATCTATCAATATCAGAGAAAGTCCTATTTAAATCTAATATTATTTTCAGTGACTCAAGACAAAAACAGAAAAACAGAGCTTGACCTTTCGACAACCCGAAAAATGCCATGTTATGAACTCACCGAGCGGAAACCGGGAAAAACGCCGAAATATATTTTACTTAGTACGGTAACTATCGGTATAAAATACAGACTGTACTAAATAAAAAAATGCAGAATTTTAAATGAATATTTTAGAGAATACATCAACATTTTATAAAAAAATAGAAATCATAGTCCGTAATACCATAGACAGCCAATCAACTTAATGGCCTCGATAGTATGTATTAATTACATACTATAGAATAAGTTTTTGAAGCAAACTCGCAGTGGGAGATTACCTAAATTATCTCTACAAGGAACATGCCGCTCATAATCTTGATGGATCGATGTTGATAAACAGAACCGGTCCATGCAATAATGATTATATTCTACCCTACCTACTTTTATATAATAATTTAGTAACAATAAAAAAAATGTTGATGGTTGCCAGCATAAAAAATTGAATAGATCGGTTTTTATGCTCCATTTAAATTGAAAATTGATACAAAGTCGTATAATGTGTTCTTAATAAGAAAGTATTACACTTATAGTATATCTAATGTCAATGACAAGACGTAAAAAAGCAAAGCTTTATATATATTCACTAAAATTGCTAAGCCGACTACACACTATACTATATCTTCTTCAAGTATCATACACTTTGCAGCGTATAGGTGTTCACTTGTCCAAAACTTCTAATCTAATATCTGAAGGCACCCCTCTTCTGCGTGACCCTTAATTTCACACCAGTCTCTTATATTCCGTAGCCAGGAATGTAGTTTACGCCCTGGTCCTCTCCTTCCGTCGATCTTTCCCGTCAGTATGAGCTTCAGAGTTGCATATCTTGGTCCTCGCAGTTACTATATATATGATTGAAATTACTGCCTTGTACCCCACACTAATAAATCGCTACGAACATGAATCGACATGTTAGTTGGGAGGCTATATTCGACTCATGAGGACGTAGAATATTTAATTTGAAGTTAAAAGGACATAAAGAAAGGCTATTTCATCCAAAGGGGGCCCTAAATTTTACATTATTGCGGCACTTAACCTGTTAAAATGAAGAACTACTAACAACTCATAGCTTTTACGACAATGAAGAAGCTGCGTGGCTGATATACACACACGGACAAAGACCACGGATGGAAGCTAAACAGGACATTCCACCAATCTCTGCCATTCCGACAGTTGATAATCATATTTTGCATGGTGATTTCACCACCTTCTTTCGGAAGGTTTTCTATTTTTGTCTAGAGTTAATACCTTGTCGTCATTGAGTGATGATGATGATACAGGTGGTAGAATTTCATGAACAATGAATTTAAAAGTTTATCCACAACTAGTATTTTGGGTGTAAGTCACACTTTGGTTTCTAATAAACTCTAAAACTTTCCTTATTTCTAAATATTCATCGTATTATATGTTGTTTTATTCTAACAAAATCGAATTTCTATTATTGAAACAATGTTTTTCTGGTCTCCGTGACATGATAATAAAGAGAAGTTGAAAAAATATTGTCAATTACTTTTAGTCTTTTATTGTACAAATATTGAAGTTAATGACATTTTTAAATATTCTATTTAGGCTCAGTCACATCCATATTTTGTATAGATTGTAATTATGAGTAGATACTAAATTGTTTAATGGAAATGTAAAATTTATTATAGACATAAATAAACAGTCGTCATTTTACTCAGTTTGAACTATCACTGACGTAAATATTATATGCATAAATTAGTATATTATATTATTAACAATTATCATGTTGGTTTTTACTGAACAAATATTTGCACGATCGATTCATGTGGTTTGTTGAAAATATATTTTTTTTTGATTTTTAATGATATAATTTCTCCACACGTAATAGGGTAAAATAATGATAAAATTACTTTGTATATAATGAACGTTCACATACACGGCAATTAAATAAAAAATTGATAACTTAAAAGCCTTAAAATTCCACATTTGAACTTCAAGTGATGCAAACAACTTTTTAGTAATTAATTAGATTCCGCGCACAAAATATTGTGGCGACCCAGGGGAAATATTTCGAGATTATATCAACCAAAAAGCTACTGGAAAATCTTGAAACAGATTGTTGAGGCAACCTGACAAATGCTTGAGGGAATGAGCGAATTAGTGTTTTCAAGGAAGAAGCATTCTCGTTAAACAATTATTTAATTGATAAAAAACAAATTTTTTGTGGAACAAAATTAGAAATAATTTTTATATTCTAATATTACATAAAATTTGATGACTAGAGAATTATTAACCTCTTATTAAATTGCAAAATTTGCACAAAATTTGAGATCTGCATATTTATTATATCAGATACTATTCGTGTTTTATTATACGAAGTCTGGATATTAAATAACGAGGCTGCGCGCCTAGAGGGCGCCCTAGACGGGTGGGGTAAGAAACGATTAGTGCAAACGAGAGAGCAAATGAAAATTCGAGGCAATGTTGATAACTGGCTTTCTGTGAATTAGTATTTGGCCAGTAAGCGTACTCCAGTACTCGAGCACCCGCCGTACTCACCAGATTTGACACCGTGCGACTTTTTTTTGTTTCTTAAGATAAAATCTGCTTTGAAAGGAAACCGATTTGAGTCTATAGAAGCGGTAAAGCAAAAAATCGTAAAGCTCCTAAAGGCACTCACCAAAGAAGACTTCCAGCAGTGCTTGGATCAATGGGAAAAACGTATGGAAATGTGTGTGGCGAGGGGTGGGGAGTATATCGAAGGGGAGCATTCGAATGTAGAATAATTTTTATAATAAAACCCGTTTTCGTAATCCGTTATTTAATAGCCAGACCTCGTATTTATAAGGAATCCTAGACAAATTGTTGTTTTATTATTTCGAGAATAATCCAGAGAAAACATTAAGCAAAATATAACGTAATATCGTATTTCTTCTGTTGCTGTTTCCTATTCATCCTGAAACAAACCATTTTCAATATATATATTCAATATAATTTCAACATCAATTAATAACACCAAGAAAAAACACAATTAACTGCAAGATTAGTTTTATTGGTTCCGCCTCGCTCGTGCAACCACAGATTACTAATAATAGACTGCGTTCTGATTCACGTCAAAAACGCGAATTTTTTTCTCGATGGGCGCAAAATTTTGAAATGGTTCAACTTCATGTGAGCCAATTACATAGCTGGTCTAAGTGATCTGAGTAAAACTACCTGTTTCCGTTTGAGCAAAGTATTAATGCTCGACAATAATCCCAATTATTAAGTAACTTAAAATGTTGATTGGTACTAAAATATAATTGATGGCTTATGGTTGATTGTGATGAGAAGGCTGACGTCTATCGGATACATTTATAGAGTCGTAGAAGTACATCCGGAGCAGTTTCGTTTCATGGTTACTAAAAACAATTAAATCGGAACGGAGAATGCGTTTTTATAAAATGCTTCAAGGAAAGCATACTAAATAAACATACAACTTGAAGAAAAAACTGTCTGATTTGTTCGTGGAAGTTGATATATCGCTTCTACTCGCTGTATCAGATGGGCGTATTTAAATACTTATCTAAGCGAGACATTCTTTTACTCAAAAACCCACATTCTTTAACGGTAATAATATTGGCGGTATCTCTACTATCTTACTTGATTTAGAACCCGCTTGCTTTTTTTTTGTTTTTTCGTATCACTTTAAAATCATTTTATTGTTTTAACTATTTGGCAACCGGGTAGATATTTCTAAATTAATGTTATACAGTGTTAAAAATATCGTTGTTTTCGTCTTTTTCTCTTAAAACTTAAATTTTATCTTACTTAAATCTTTTAATTTTAATTTTAAACAAATAATAGATGAAAATAATAAGGATATAGAAATAGTTATAAGAATAAAGGACAATAAAGTGTAAATATTGAGTAAGTGAAACAAAGAAAAAGGAAATAACAATAAGCAAACATTCTTTTATCCAGAAAAAGAAAAAGCAAATTGAAAGAAAGCTGGAGAAACATAGTATAAAATGAACAAAAAACACTAATTTGATAAACTTTCGAGCAGTGATTTCATGAACTGTAATGATCAAAATAGAAAGTAAAATTATTCAAATTTATAGTCATTTAGAAGGAGCACCAAGGGAGGAAGTTATAGAATTTAATCAAATTTAATCAAATTTATGAAAAATACTCGATGAATGTATTAAGAAAATTAACTTTGAATCATAATGTAACACTAGAATGTCACTAGGACGAGAGGGAGATAGAGGAATGGATTGCACCAGAAGATATAATTAATAAAAATGGAGTTGAAATTATAGAATTTTTAAAAGAAATGATTTAATGATAGGCAATATAAAATGGGAGCAAAGTATAAACTGAAGTGAAGGTGAAGGAGAGGAATGCAAAAGAGCTTGACAGACCAACTAGTATATACATAAAACTTGAAGGAAATTATGTACAAAAGAATCTGATAGATTGGTAGCTGCAGTTTGTAGAAAATAAGAAAGAGAAAAGAAAACTAAGAATAAAACAAGAAAAGTAGATGAGGACAAAACCAATTTGGAATTAGAGCAAATAACGCAAATTAACATAAATAATAAGCATATCAGATATCATAGAACAGATTGTAGAATAATGAAAGACGACGATTAATTAAGGGAAAGAAAATTATTCATGAAAATACATACGAACTAAAGCAGAACAAAATATCGCAGAAAAAAGAAAAAATTGAAGTAGACAAAACCAGAAGTGAAAAAGTAGCAAAAAATAAGCAACAGAAATTTTTGGACTGGAAGAAAAGTATAAACAAACATTAAATACAACTAGAAAAATAGGGGATCTTCTAAAATACAAAAGAAATATGAAAATATTATTTTTACAGGTACTGCTTAAAATCATGAATAAGCTATGTATTGTCGAAATATTTGTATAGATTGAGCCAAACAGAAGAATCATATACAAGTGCTAGATCAAGTAGCATTTACGAGCATATTTTCAGGACAAGAAAAGAAAGTGTGGATACGATTAACGATTAAATCTAACTATATTCTACAAAACTAAAATACATTGGAAGTACTACATACCAAAATCTTCTTAATACACATGAAACAAATTTAAATGTTAAATTCGACATACTTATACATATTTGTGTGGGTTAGTGCGATAAAATGATATAAAAATAACGGTCGAGGTGAATCTGAAGACTATACAACATCGACATAGGTGACGAGTTGTGAATTTTTGTATATGAGCTAGAGGCGGTTTGGGTTTTTCTATATGAAGAAAAGTCAATAAAAGCTTCTCGTCGAAAATCAAGAGAAGCCCAATTCAGCTCGATAGAGAACTTTTTATTATCTCATGAAATAAGTGAGTATTTGAACATAGAAAAAACCCCCATACATCTCCGATGCTAATTGATAAACTGATTTGACAACGGTTGATGTCTTTAATAAGCATATCATCTTGTGACTAGAAAGAGTGCTTTTGAAAGTGGTTTAATCCCGTGCAAACTTGTATAGAGCTTTAATACATTTTTATAAATTATATTCCAACTAGCAATTTCTTCTAAATCTGAATCTAATATATAAAATTGTCGTGTCACGGTGTTTGTAATTGAACTCGGCTTCACCGATTCACATGAAATTTTGAGTGCATATCGGATAGGTCTGAGAATCAAACGATATCTCTTTTTCATCCCCCTAAATGCTAAAGGTAGTCCACCCTTTTTTTTATATTTTTTGTTTGTTTTTGTTTTTGTTTCCTTTTTGTATTGATCGCAGCAGTGACTAATATACGTATGATTTTGATTTTTCTGTGTAACTCTCATGATAATTCAACTCATCGTAAATTTATCAAGTTCAAGTGCAATAATTATTTATTAATAACTGAGAAGTCAGTTTTTACTCTCATGTAAATAAACACGTGTTGTGAGCTCCCGTTAACAACGGTCATTATCGTACTTGTACATATTGTACATTGTACATTTTTTGAAAATAGTTTTAAATCAAAACAAAAACTTGCGCGTGTTTAATAAATATACTTGTTTAATTATTGTGAAAGGTGAGTCAAATAAATACAATATTGAGTCATTGTTTTGCACAAATAAGTTTTTTAACTTGATTTATTTATACATGGACAGTCAGCAATGCCAGCAAGACCTAAAGGGACCAATTTGAATCGTCGAACAATCAAATCTCATGCATATAAGAGCACGAACATCAGGCAAATAAAACAAAGCAGGTGTGCTTGTGAGTACGGCGCAGTTATGTCAATCACAATCACAAAAGGCACGAAATGAACGAAATCAACAGAGACAATAATTAGAACGAAGAGAAACGCGCAGATTCATAGTAAACAGATGTGAAGGAATTGACCAACAACGCCAACAAGTTCCTCGAGCAATAACATCGGATTTATTCCTTCGACTAGCATTCCAGTATGAGCCTGATGTTGAATATTACGCTCATTTTAAAGTGGCCATTGAACAACTGTATGTGGCATATTCTCGCCCACTTAATAAAAAAATAATTATGTCTAAACAACTATCAAGAATTTTAATTTATAACTTTAATAAAGAATATACTTTATTAACCTAAATGAAGCTCACTTATCATTGGGCTCTAGTTTTATCACTTATTATTTACACCAGATCGAAAGGTTTCGTCCTCTTCAGTCTCCTCTTTAGTTCCTGTAAATCGAATAAATGAAGCATCTCGATGGTAATATCATTGTGTATCTTAAGATATCTTTTGATTTCTGCCTTAAATGTTGAGGTCCATATGAAGACTTGCGTTTCGAATATAGTATGAAGCCTTCACAATAGCAAAAATTATTTTGGATGGGTGGAGCATTGGTTGATCTGGTATGTCCTGGTGGGTTTTAAAATTAACTTGTACATAAATAATTTAGCTGTGTTTCCATATTGTACCTCCATTGTGTTTACTAATATTTTTGATTTTGTTTAACTTTCTACTTCTTATACGTTTTTATGTGTTTATCACGATTGATTTTAGATATATCTGTTTGTTGTGTGATTGGGAATTCTTCTAATTCCTCTCTTCTTTGTATTGTATTCCAGTATGTTTTTTCAATCAAATTCGTTAGCTTTTGAGTGACTGGGGACTGGCTACTTCTTGATGATATTTGTTCTTCTCCTTTTATAGCTTGACTAATTGTTTTTCTTTCTGTTTTTAAAGATTTGTTTATGATTTCTTGCTACTTCAAACGCTGTCTAACTTGCTGTGGCTGTATTAGCTGCGATTTTATGTTTTCTTCGTACTTAATACAGCAGTTTCTGATTTGAAATAAGTTTGATAGTTTGAATACTAAGTTAGTTAGTAGTTTCTGCAATTAAATGTCTAAAATTGTTACCTAACCCTTCCCTGAATGAAGACATCTGTTTTTAATAAGATGTAGTGGATTTTGCAAAACTTGTTTGGGATTTTTTAGATGCTGTATGTCTATGCAGATGAATAGGTGGTAGTAGATTGATCTTCCAAATCCAAATACTTTTTCCTCTATATATTCTTAAAGAAAAAAATTTAAGCCTTTGTAGAGAATAATATTTTTTTGCAATAATATTTCCCGACAATATATTTATTTCAAATAAATTTCGTTTGCTTTTAAGTATCACCTTATCTTTATCACAATTTTTATCTTCCACAAACATCCTTCCGGAGATGTAATATCATTTAGTCGGTCTATTAATTTCCGTTATTATCAAATTGAAAAATATTTCTGTAGAAATGAAGTTAATCTATCAAATCCTCGCTGTCCACAGTTCCTCGAATGATAACAGAAAAGCGGAAAAATATAACATTCGGTTATTGGTTATTGCGGTTTAAAATTTAGTTGAAATTGTCGACTGAAAAGTAAATATCAACCTACATCCTATCGTTCATTCATTATAAATAATGTTCCAATAAAAAAAGCGTTGAATAATATATCTTAGTAAATAATTATGTATGAGTATTTCATTTGTGTTTGTGTGGACAAAACGGAACAAATAACATCCCTATAATAATAATGACGGCGTGTATAAGGTTCAACAAGGCCTTTTTTCAAAATATCCACATGACTCGACATATAATGAATTCAACTTAAATCGAAAATACTTTTATTTATGAACATGAATGGCATCATATGCATCTTAACAAGGCTTACACCAACAAAGCCAAATGAATGATGCATATTTTGTAGACTTTGAATGAAAAAAGAATAATAGGCAATTATTTAAACTAGCAGTCGGTGCCCGCTGTTTCGTTTACATTTCAAATTTAGAAATGTATGAATTACGCAATTCGTTTGATTTCCAACGTTTCATTCGACCTAAATTTACGAGGGCACTTCAATAATTAATGGAATTTTGCATATGTGTCACTTTAAACACTTTAAACCATCTGATCAATAATTTATTTAAACGGTAAACCTTTGGACCTGGTTCCTTTTCTCAGGGCAAGGGAATGTGTTGGTCATACTGTTTTACGTCCAACGAAAGTTATAACAACATTTCTCAACGAAAACCTTCACTAGTTTACATCTTATCAGTGAAATGGCGTCTCATCCTAAAAAGGTAAATCGTTTTTTGTTTTTGTACAAACAATATAGTGTTTTTTGGAATTAAGTAAATTGTCTTAGCTTCATAATACTGTATTGAATGCAATTATGGAAATGAAAAATCGTGATAATTGATTTTTTGTTTTGGAAAATGCATTTTGTGAACGTATTATATTTGATACTTTGCCCGTTTACGGTAAAAGTTAAAATGACTTGTTTTAAACAAAATTAATACGCTTTTGATAACTAAATTGTTTATTGATATTTATTATATTATTTTGTGTATTATTATATACATAAATTATTATTATTAATAAAATTATTTTGAGCTAAGATGCGTTGTTGTCTTAATTTATTGCTATCATCTAACTGATATGAATTTAATGGCTTGGGCAAAAAATATTCATATTTATTTCGAGCCGACAAAGAGCAAATGTCATCTTTGTATGGTAATTTGAAGAAAAAAAAATTAAAAACACTATCTAAACGTAAAAAAGGAAACAAGATGTGATTTCAGCTAAATTCTAGAAATTTTTAGCTATATAACTACAAATCTCAGTGCCCCCTAAACCGGTAAGGTATCATATGATACTTTATAGGAACATATGGGTCAAAAATCGAAAAAAAAATTTTTCTCTGACATCTTACTTGAAGAAAAAAAAGTTTAAGGGTTAAATTTTCCTTTGAATGTTTCTATGACCCACTTCGATCTTCTTCTGCGACTATTCACCCCACTATTTAGACTACTATTTGGCTACCGATGTTTTGTGAGGGATCAAAGGTTTCAAAATTGCCCAAAAATTCATTCTAATCACAGTTGAACAATGTTAAACATTTCTTTGAATTTATCACGTAATTGGATTTGTGAAAATAACTATACAGAGTGTTTCAAAACTGTCGCACGCGAGTTATATCGCTGCGTTAAGCGAAAAAAATCGATTTAAAAATCACCAAACAATCACATGTCTATAACGCATTGTTTTTACAGTGTACTGTATTATAATCGATCGCAATTAAAATAAATAAGAAGCATTTTACCCTCTAAAAACGCCAAAAAATTCAACGATGGATAATAATATGCTTCGGAAAACCTTCGAGTACGTAGTAGAAACAAAAGTAAATTCAAAAATGCGGCAGCAGCTAAATACTTTTATGGCTCTCTCGATAGCTCGATAAGGAGGAACTTGTTAATTTGCGATTAATATATGTGTTATAGACATGTGATTGTTTGGTGATTTTTAATCCATTTCTTTCGCTTAATGCATTAATATAATTCGCATGCGAACGTTTTGAAACACCCTGTATATTATACTACCTGACCGTCAAGCGTTGTTTTGTCATATACATATTTCTACGAAATATTTTTTTATGTAATATTCAGGAAAAGTGAAAAAATAACTATCACTGTAAATGTGCGGGGATATAATCATAATTGAAAGAGGAATGAACCGATAGATAAGTCGAGAAATGCTTCGAGGGGTGATTCTGATGATTCTGAACGATTCATTCGTAAATTTCAAATTTCAGCTCACAACAATGCGGGCGTTTCTTGTCCAAAGTACGTATGACCACTTTGGAATGAGCATAATATTCAATATCAGACTCATACTGAAATTAATCTGTTGTAAATGCTCGTAATTGTGGGCGTTGTTGATCTTGCTCTACGTCTGTTGACTACGAATCTGTGTACTTCTCTACGTTCTAGACAAGACTAGAAGACTTCTAGAAGACTAGATAAGAACAATCGATACTTTTTGTGCTTGCACAACCAAAACGAAACATTTTTTATCATCGAAATTGATTTTGAAGAGTTTCTGCAGTATGTATTAAGAATAATCTTTTATTCCTCAAATAAAATGTTGGTTGAGTCACGAAATCAACTTCTTAAATTACAACGCTGCTATATAACCAAAAACTTGTTCAAATTTTGAAAGGTATTAAATGACAGACCTCTAGTATTATTATTGTTATATTGACTCGGCTCTCTCGTCGCCTCGTCCTTAAATATCTATCTCGTACCGTACTAAATCACTTCCCAGACATATAACATGAATAACTATTGCATATTGAGCTTTTGATCAGGGGTTCGGTTAACTTCACCAAAGTTATTGTTGTAATTTATTTGATTTACTTCTGTATGAAAGCGAAATATCGTGAAATGTGAATCAATTCGAACTAGATTTTCCTAATTCTTCTAGATCAAGAATTGACATCGAATCTTAGCTTGTGCATGTAAAATAGCAGCAAGACCAGACTGGACTGGACGTCATTAACATTTTGAGATGTTTTTCATTATATTCAGTTAACTAAATGATGAAGTTTCATTTTGAAGTTGATTTATTTCTTAGTAACAAATCATACGCATTTATAGACAAGCTAATCGAAATTTATCCACACCTTGGACTCTTTCAAATTAATTTAGAAACACCCTATGTATAAACAAAGCCTAGAGGAAAAATAACAAAATAAATTATAATTTTAGATTAGGTTTTTGTTAAACAACAATAAAACTAATAAATATTTAGATTGTATTGCTATGTATGATTTAATATAGAACCAATGAAAACAAAAGACTCAATAGAACGTGATTGAATCTCGTTTTCTAGTCGATTATTGATATATGTGATATGCTATTTTGTATGTTTAACAATTGTTTCTTAGTAATTCAATAGTATTCTGAACAACCTTTTAATCAAACTCCAAATATAAACAGTAGAGAAAAATAATATATACAATGAAAAAACAAAGCAATTGTTACATATTTGGAAGATTTTCAAACATAATCAAAGATGATGGAAAAATTATGAATACCACCATGATTTAGGCACAAAATAGTATATTATTCAATGAGCGAGTAATAGCCGTCACCCGCGAATATAACACTATATTTTATCTACAACTATCAGGGAAAATAACACAATATTATCAATTTTTGTCAACATGATTATTATAATTAATAGCATTATTAATAAAGGTAAAATAGGATTGCGAGCGTCTTCAAAACGCATTCGTGCCGACGCGCAACAAGATCGGTGCGAATAGCAGCGTGGATGTTTGTGATTATGCAACAGAGAAAAGAAAGAAAAAATGTTATGATGCTGAGGATAAAATGACTACAAAGTTAATGCAGAGAATGGACAAGAGGATGAATAAAGAAGAAGTGGTCATAGTGAATCCGAATACAACTTTGCGTTGTCTCTGGTTGAAGATTTAAAATCAATTCATTCAGACTATAAATGGATGCAAAAATGGAGATCATGGGAGATTTTAACAAATACAAGCTTATGCTCCAAACTATCTAGGATATTTTACTCTTGTCCAGAATACCTCGGAATAATTCATTGCAGCCAATTAATCCTTCACCAAATGATTATCGTCTCCGGCGTCTTCAAACTAACAAAGCCAACAGTAGTGTTTCCTCTGCGGAATCCATTTTGTTAATAAGTATATTGTGCGTTACAAAGACGCGACAAAAACGTGACATTTCTGCTACGCGTCCGCGACGCAGGCGCGGCGTGTTCGCGACGCATTCGTTGTGCGCTCGCAAACCGCTAGTATGATAAGACTGTAGGACATGGTTGCCGAGGAGTACAGTCTATTCAATACTACGGCACGGAGGTATGGATCGAAGCTTTGAGAATATAAAAGTATCAGAAAAGACTAGCACAGTCGCTTTACCTTATCATACACCGGTTATAATTATGGTTGCGGAAGTTATTTCGCTGAAACTTCTTGCTTTGGAACAAAGGTCAATATATCTGAGAAAAGCAAAGATATTTGACACAGGAGGTGAGGAATCGCACGATAGAAATATGGATAAAATATTTCAATAACTAACGTAACTCATTTTAGAGACAGATTGGGAGATTCATACCAGTCCTTAGCCATTTGATTTGACTCAGGATTATTGTAGTTTTATCCACAATTGTATATGCCCTTTTTTAATCTTTTTTTACATGTTCCTATTAGTCTTGAGAAAGCCGTATAGGTACGAATATTTGTGTTACTGCGACATTTATTTTGCATAGATCTTTCTGCAACCCAAGACATCATATCCTGTATAATTGCTTTGTTTTCTGGAGTTTTTGCTTCTTTTCGAAGCTCTTCAGGTGGTTTGTTTTTATTAAAAATAAAAATCCTCGCATCGAACTACAGAACTAATGAATATAAATCAATTTTCAAATATGTTTTAAGGTATCAAAAATCTATAATGTTTGTTATAATCAAATGTTTTGTGTTTGGAGAAATACGAAACATTTGGAAAAAAATTGAAAGAAAAATATTCGAATTCCACTCCAGCATTTTTATTTTCAAATTTATCGCGTTAGGGGTTGGCAAACTTTGAAGAATACTGAACTAAAGAAAGTTGAAAGCTTCTGAAATATATTTTCAGTTATACATTTAATACTAAAAGCATTCAGAATAACTTTAAGCGGATTTTCCGATACGATATTACTATTATGAAGGATTGTAAACTTTTACTAGTAAAACGACAAAAGTTTCAGCGCATAGTTTTATTATATAGATGATACAGGATTACATACAATATAATACAGTAAAACAGGATAATGAACTAAAGTTTTCTATCAAACGGTTATTATTATTGGTTATAATTCTGATAAGTTCTACTCGTCTGTCTCTACAGGGGCGTAGTTAACATATCTAAACACTTAATCAACTTATTTTCAATTCAAATTCAACAGGACCTCAGAATGAATTATGATTCATTTAAATGTTACACTAAACCCAAACTTCACTTTTAGAAAAATAATAAAACATTCTGAAAAATAACTGTTTCTCATATCAATTTAACGTGCTTCAAAAAACACAAGAATCGTTTTCAAAACCGCCACCATACATAGTTATATTTTTTATTTTGTGGTATAAGATGGTAGCTTGGAGGAGCTGTAAAACATTTTTGATGTAATTAGAGCATTTTAGTGTTTCCTCAAGATTAGTCTATGGATCGAATAGCTACTGTCTGAAAATTTACATAACTTCTAACTAATTTACTTCTTATTATCATAGCTTCTTGTCTATTCAAAAAATTTAGAGAGGTGAGCGGTATTTGGATGGATAATATGTAGTTTTTTCGTACTGTTTTTTTTTTTTGCTTGAGATCATTTGTAGGCTTCTTCGGCGTTGAGATTTACAGTCGCGTTCCCAGCCAGATGAGAAAGAATGTTCACGAGCAAAGAGAGTTTTGAACTATTGGTTGGTCAGTAGAAATTGTTTTGATTGACTGAATAGACGAAAAGGAATTAGTGATTATGGAGGATATTTGTGTCTAAAGATTGCTGTATTAAAATAATTCAGTTCATGATTTGAAGTAACTTCGCAATCGACACAAGTCAGCATAAAAGATAATTTGAAAAAATTTATATAAAGACAATATAATTTGCATTTTTCATTATTTCCAAATTATTCATTATAATTATTCAATAAATTATTTCTATTTGTCCCTTTTAGCTAGCGGAAATTTACTGTTACTAATAAATATGTTATAACTAAAAATAAAAATTTATATACGTAAGATTGTAGCTCGAACGATGCGTTGTATGAGAATTTTTATAGCTTTAATTTCTGTTATATGTCTGTATTTACATCGTCTTTTATTATATATAATTCTGAAGTTGTATCCATAAAAAGTATTTTTATGTGTCGTTTTATACAGAAGGGCGGTAAAAAAAAGTTTAATTCGCGATACATAGGCGCCCCTTGTATCTAAGACTATAAAAAATTTCCAAAAGATCTCTCCGATATGTTATTTTTTGTATTTCGTTAATTAGACGTACGCCTCACTTAAACATTTTTATACCCTTTTGGTCCCGTGCCTTTTAGATCCATTTTCCTCTAAATATCTTCAGATTATTTGGAGGTTTGCTTTTGTCTCTGAGAGCATCTTGTATTTGTCGCAATTCCAGTTATCATTCGTCTAGAAATATGTCGAGCTCAGAATCATTTAAGCTTTATATCAAATTTATTCTTGTCCACTATTTTATTATAGCATTGGGAATGGGATTTACCTACTATTGATTACGTGGATTTTGTTCTTAAAATTTAGTTTATTTTCAAATGTTCATTTTGATTTGTCGGTTCAACAGTTTTCAAAGTTTTGAAGATTTAAAAATATACATTAATCTTTTGATAACTATCATTTTGTTTTCTGTCTCTGTTTCTATCATAACTAATTACTTTAAAGTAGTAAATATAAAACTACTTGCTTCTATTTTTAGAATACTTTGCCCATCACTATCAATTAGCAATCAAATGTAAACCAGTACACATCTCCGTTAACAAAAAAAAATAACTCTACCTGAAAATGGATACTAGTGATAAAGTTTCTCAAGCGACAACCCCAGAGTCAGCCAGAACTAACCAATACGCTGAACATCAGTCAGTCTGTCGTTTCCAAAGTTTATCATCATTAACCAGAGACTGATAAGTCTGGTAAGTACAAGAGAGAAACACGTGGAATGGATTTGATCAACTGGAGCCAAAAAGACTGGATACTAGCACCAAATTAACTTAGCCCATCGAACTGTCCGACCACTATTTACCAGAGAACACGACTAACGAACAAGGGGTTACGTTTTCTTCTTAGACAAATGCAGAGTGTGCCTGCATGGTAGCGATAGAAGAGGACGAGTCCACAGAAGACCTGAAGGCAGATTCGCGCAGTGTTACATAAAAAAGGAGGCTTTTGGAGGAGGTTCCAGGATGGTTTAATCATTTCAATCGAAAAAAAAAGCCCAGAGAGATACACCACTCATTATAAGTCTAAAATTAATAGCTTTGTGATGCTAGAATCTGAAAAAGAATGGAAGCTACAGATTTTTTGCTACAGACTTTTAACCGTATTTCTGACTATTCGGTAGCCGTGTTGGGCTAAAAAGACCGTACGTAGCGACATGGGAAAATAAAATGAAGAAAATGCCTACGAAGATATTCAAACAGAGGATAATCCTTTCTATGGAAACTGACAATGGAACTTTGCAGCATGGAAAAGATTCGACCGAAATCACTCCAGACGATACGATGGTTGGAAGCCATCATCTTGTTGTATCTTGTATATTGAAGTCTTAAAGAGAGAAGCATCCTTAATCCGATCATTTCAAAATTGTTCTGAAGAGGTTATCCCAGTTGAAAACTAGAGTCACGCAAACTAAGCTTGACCATTATTATACCAATTGCTCTCCACTTTACATTTGTGGACTACCAGAAAGCATTCGAAATTGAAGATAAGACTTCAAAGAACTAGCCGACACGCTTGAAGGGCTAAGTTAATATTGCGTCAGAAATGAGACTAACCATAAAATGATGGTGTTTGTCGTAAACAAACTAATGATATCAGTGGATAGTGAACTAACCGAAAAGTCTGTAAGCACATTGGCTTTTGTATTCATTCTTAAGTACAAAAGGTATGTTTTCATCTAGTGGAGATATATGGCTTCTCCAATAAAAGTTCCAAGAAGATATGAACCACGCAAAAGATGAAGGAGAACATAATGTATGGAAAAAAATATTAAGAATAAAATAGTCGAGAAAGTAACTACAGTGAAATGCAGATGAGTCAGGAATATAACGAGTGGCCTTACTTTAGAGATGGGCGTCTTGCATTCAAGAAGTGAAGAAGCGACCATTCCAGAGGTAACAGAACGATTTTCTTTTGAATTCGGGCACTACTTTGTATATGTTATAGAAGTTAATGGAAAGCAGATGCGTGATTTGTAAATTTGGTTAAAAAAGCAGAAGATACTAATAATGTTATTGATAGTACAAATAATATGCTAAATAATTTTAATGTTAATGGTGCAAAGTTCTTATAAGTACTAATAGACCAGCATATATTTGTTTAATGATTAAATTGACTTAATATTTGAGGTTGTTACTCCGAGTTTTATAACCTCGACAAATAATACAACAATTATGTTAATTTGAAATTTATAGTTAGGCAAATAGCTCATACCTACTTTATTTGTATTCCTGACAATTAAGTTTTATACGCCTTCCGAGAATACAAGGACATAACGTAGTTTATGGAACCCATATAATGATGGTACCTGCAGAGTACTTATAGTTAATGAATGGATGTTTCTCGTTAAGAAGCTTTCGAATATTCTTTTGTGGGCATAATTAAACGTATTTTACCGTTAGATGAAAAATAGACCGTCGCCTGTGTGTGGTACTACTAATATTTACTGACCCACACCCATTGTTTTAAGTGGGCTGTTACATTTCATGAATTCTAATTGTTGCATATCTGGTTCATCTAAATTGTTGGCGGATAAGATACAATTTGGTACCAGCTGCATATAAGGGTAATAACATTAAACGCATTGTTTGCCGTTTTAAACACGCACCTTTATTGAATATTCATCAGCTTTACATAGTAGGTAGCTATTCGAGAAATGTTGCTGAAACCAAAAAAATATTCAAATTAAAATTATCTTATATGGTGATGTTACTTTGTTTTTGTTACTTTGTTTAATAATATACACGAAATTTTAGATAATTTATAGGGTGGAAGTTGGGAGAAAACTTTCTATATATACATAAGCGGTTTCTTATTGGGAACATGGTAATGAAAAACCAAAGTGGACTAACTTTAATATATTTTCCGAGCTTTCGATTACTTATATATTCATCGTCAGGGAAATAATTAATTAAGATTTCCGGTGATATTGATATTAATAGTGCTTGTAAAAATGTTCTAAACTCATAGAATTCAAAATTGAATATTCAAATTGACATTGATAGAAATAATAATTAATCAATATTTCTATTTCGAATTCTATGAGTTACAAGCATTATTAATATAAAAAATCACTGGAAATATCAATTAATTATTTTCTAGACGATGAATACATGAGTATTCATATAAAGTTAGTCCACTTTGGTGTTTCCTTCCTATATATTTCGTTACTTTATTTAGACCTTTTGATATATAATAATTCTTGAAAGATTGATAAAAAAGTGACGTTTCGACTCAATTCTTTCCTTCCAGGTCCTTCTATTCTGTGATTGATACATCAATGCTTTCTTCGGCCACTTGTTCTGCCCCATCCTCATCACATATCCGTACCAGAGCAGTTGCTTAGTTTGTATTCTCTCTGAAGGCGTGTATACTCGACCTGTTCTTCCTCGTATATCTTCATTCCGTAGATACTCTGTTCTGGATATCCCACACGACCTTCTCAAATAGTCTATTTCCACAGAGTCTATTATTTTTTCCTGTCTATCCGTCAGTTGTCAGCACTCGCATCCATACGTTAAAATGGGCTCCACTATGACTTATTTCTATTATTATTATTCTATTTATTATTTCTGTGTTTAGGTTGAGTTTTCCTTTTTTATATCATTAAGTTTTATTTCAAAAATGAATATTCAAATTGAAGCTTGTTAGAAATAATAATAATTAATTAACCTTAATATTTCTTTCAAGCGTCAATTTGAATATTTTTGAAGTTGATGAATTTAATGGTGTTGGTGTTTAATTTGGCCACAATCCTTCTAGGAAAAAGCTCATAATCTAGCTAGCAAAGATATCATTTCAATACATATCAAGTGCATCTAAATCTTTTGATTTTAGGTCTTTTCTATTTTAAAATTAGTTTTTTTTTAATAATTTTTGAAAGACAGATAAAAATTGACATATCGACTTATAAAAATATTTTTTTGATAAGTTTACCTGCTGCCATTGTCAGGGGTGTGTGCTTTTTGAGTCATGCACAAATTTCCGCCATTCTTTTCTATTTTTAGCTTTGTTCATAGCCAATGTTTATTTATTTTTCTTTTCCTGGAATTTCCACAATTGTGCTCTCCTAAGATTTCCTTCGACGTTCTCTTAATTTTCCTGGCTTACTATATTCTTTTTGAAGGTATTTTGTTCTCCATTCTGCAAAGGTGAACAAACCAACTATGTTGTTGTTTTTGAATTATTTTGGTCACAAATTCTACATTCAAGTCTTCGCTTATCATTCCGTACCCAGCTTTTACTACACAAACTGGCAAGAAAATTGATTTATATATGGTCATTTTGGTGTTTTTTAGTATTTCCTTTCTTCGGAGAAAATTTCTGTTTATCGCATAATGATTTTTTCCTTAATTTTAATGCCTGTTTCCATGTTAATAAATTGTGTTTCAATTTTCATTCATTTATAGTGAACAATACTAAATCGTCGTCTAAAACTCATTCAGTTATTCCAATTTATTCCATTTTTCTACCTTTTTGTATCTGCTTCACTTTTATTTTCTCTTCTTTCCATACATCATCCATTATCCTTATTAATATCGTCTGATTCAGTACTACTCCCATCTTAATCCTTTAGTCGAATATCTATAAAACCAAGGATAAATTAATTCTATTATTATTTTTTTTGATGATTCGTCCATATCCATATTATTAATTGTATTAATGTAACTAAATTTCGTTGATGTATCGTTGAATTTCTTCCTTCCTTCCAATTAAATAAATTGTTAGTTTTATATATTAGCATCAGTAGGTTGATTGGAAAATATGTGAATGATTTAAATGGACATCAATTTTTATAACCAATATATTTTTTTAGGATCACAAAATTCGAACAAGCTTTCAGATTGATTTTTTACGTTATACGTTATATGTTGTTAGCACAATAAAATTCTGTAATAAAAATGCGAACTTGTCTGTACGACTACAATTGGAGGAGGTGAAATGTTCGAAAAGATTCCGACTTTATTGCTTCCATATATATTTTTACAAAGAAAATGGTCATTTCACACTCAAACATCACAAAGCCGAATTCATTGTATAAGAGGAAGGTATTTCGTTTATAAACAATGGAGTCTGAGTTTATAATATTCACTAAAAATTATTTAGGTTTATTGGGTGTGTAGGAACTTTATGATTGTAGTCGGAACCTTTATAAACGATTTTAAAGTTTCCAAGAATAGACAGGGAGGTATATATGATATAATAAAAGAACGGGGCGATTCTAATTGTTTTTACAGTTCTCTGGGTCGCCTCCGTACTATACATATATGTATAAATGTATAACAATTATAAACTTTACTTACAATAATTAATTAAGATTTGCAGTGGCTTTGAATTGTATTAATTCTAGTAAAAACTTGATATTCAAATTGACGTATGATAGAAATTCTGGTTACTATAGGAATTTTTATAGGTTAGGTTAGGTTAGATGAATGATATGACGTTATGAAAATAGCTGAATAGTTATTGGTTCGATTATAAATGACAATAAATTTTATAGGTTAGGTTGTTATAAGTGAAGTTGAACTTTATAGGTTATGTGAGGTTAATAAGTTGTTAATGACTTTGTTTATAAAAATAGACGTTTTTTGTTAGTTTTTTCTTTATCTAACCTATAAAAATTCAATGTCATTCATAATATATCGTAATATATCGTAAAGAGAATCAATATTTCGATTAATCAATATTTCAATCAATATTAAATTTTGAATTCCATGAATATCAAGTTTTTACAAAACATTATTGCAATTCAAAGCCACCGCAAATCTTAATTTATTATTCTAAAGTTTATTATTATTATATATTCATATATATTGCTTATATTGTACCAAATTTCAGTTTTAGACGATGAATACGTCTTCGAAAGTTCGGAAAATATATTTTTTGGTGTTTCATTGCCACGTTCCAAACAAGAAAACACTTTTATCTATTCATGTTTCTAAATCGTCTTGATTTAAAGTCTCTTTTGTATTAAAATTAGTTTTATTATAATTTTTGAAAGACTGAAAGTAGTCGAAACGTCAAATTCTTATTTGTCTTCCTAAAATTATAAAAAACACGAGTTAGAAATATAAGTATATACTACACGGAGAAAAGTAATGCTACTATATCGACTCAATGATCATGGAGAGGTCAATATTACTTGTCGCAGATGATATCAGTGCATTGGTGCTTCTGGGAATATCTGTATCGTTTTGAGCACGAGTGTCCGTCTTGCGCCGATGTAAAAGAAGATGCTGAACATGTATTTATTGCGTGCCGTTGTTTAGAGTCATTCCGCAGTACTTGGGAAGCTGTGTTAAAGCAGAACCTTCCTCTAGAGATCTTGAAACTCTCATCGGAGACAGCCTGGCAAGGTCTTCAAGAACTTCGGTATTTAGAAAGTAATAGAGCCTCTAGTAAAGCAGGTAGTTGAAGAAGAAGAAGCTGTGGAGTTCAAGGACCTGAAGGAAAAAGAAATAGAAGAGAGAGCAGGTTTTTAGTCGGTAGGTGAAATAAGTTCGACATACCAGACATAATATCTTGTCCTGATGATACTTAAAAAATATTTTCTGCACCTCTATAAAAAACACAACTCACACTACCCTTTATACTAGAAGTTTAAATCGATAAGATAATATTATTTTTATTGGGACTTGATATGCCACTCGATTTCATAATTTTAATTGATTGGATACTAAATAATTTGAATTTTGGTACACATTAATTAAGTTTCCTTCTTTTGACGTTGTGAGGTTGGTAAATAATATTTTTCGTGCCTTAACTTGGCTGTGTAGGTGCTCCCTTTTGTTTTCTACTTACTTAGAAACAGTACTGAGAGAACTATAATTACACAAGATGATATGATTCTTAGAACGCATATAACATTATATGCATAAATAAATCAAAGTCCAAGCGAAATTGCACTCGGCCCAAATCTGTTGAATGTCAAAAGTATTTTGTGACAATAAGGGGAGGTAGAAATCTTTGTAAAGATACCGATTTAATATTTTTGAATTTATGTTCACATAAAGTAAATGGTAAATTCCACACTAACTATAACAAAGGAATCCAAAATAATAGGTAGAGATATTTCCTTAATAAAACTCAGTTTATAATTTGTATTAAAAGTCATGGTGTTGTAAAGTGAAAACCTCAGGGTTTTAGTCAGGTCTTTTATTAAAAAATGTCAGTTTTCCAGGACTATTTGCAAGGATTTCGATTTTATATTATCTTCAAATAGGATTCATACAGAAAAGAATAAGCTTAAGTGCTTATTGTAAATCATAGAATTTCATATTTTGTGAGTTTACAATAGTTAAATTTATATCTAAGCAAGTTTTATATATATACCTGAACAGTGACAACAAAATTGTATTGTATATGTTCGAAGAAGGTATAATATTTTTCAATGGAAAGCTTTACTACATCAATATATGAAATATTGTTTTTATTAGTATAATGTGAATTGAATAATACATATCAATAAAAAATCCGATTCCTCTCTTTGTCACATACATTTTTTGATGTCGGATGGACGCTTCCTTTTGTATCCATGAGCTGTTGTAATTTTATTTCTATTCTTGGTTCTTATTGTGTTGCGTATCTGGTTCCACTTAGTCTAAAAACTAGTAACTGTGCTAATACAAGTTTTCGTGTTCGTGAAAAAGATTTTGACTTATCAAAGTTACGAATGCTCTATAATTTTATTACTCTTTTATTAATAAAAATAGACTATAGTTTTTTCTGCTCCTCTTTTTAGATACCTATTTCTAATTTTGTCTTGTCAGATATACCTTCTAAAATTTCTGAGCTCATTATATAAAAGTTTTTCAGTACTGATACTGTTAGTTCTTAACGTAATAAGAAAATCTGTGAATATTGGTCTTGAACTTTTGGTGTTAGAGAAAGACCTAGCTTGTTAACCGATTCCACAGACTTTTTCAAAATAATAAGTTCCAGTAAATTGACGTTTTGGGCTTTTGCAGGCCACATCTGCCTGTTGAGTAAATCTTGTAAGTACTGTTTTAGGTGGGAGTAAGTTGGAAAGGTCAACTGAACAGCAGCCGTGGTAGTATCCGTTGAACAAAGTCAAATAAGAGACCATTCTTCTATGCTTCAAGCTCTCCAAGTTTTTGATTAACTCTGGATGTCCTATAAATCGAATTCTTCTAATCTGTATTGAGTCGAGTATCCTCACGGTATTTTTGGGAGCCGAGGCTCCAGATGTGTGAGCAATACTTCAAGGATAGACTAATCTAGGACTTGCAGAGGATTGCGGAATACACAGCGTTTTAGTCTTAAATATTATTTTGGCACAAATCGAGATCATTACCTTTGGATTTGGTTCCACAGTCGAATGAATTAACAATACTTGATACTAATGATTGGACAAAATTCAAATATAAACATTTACATTTAAATATCTATACGTGTCTGAAAAAAGATAATTCTGAGTTGTTGATTGAAATATAAGAAGTTACATAATCAACTTTAGGCAGAAATATTTGTATGAAATGCAATAGTGTCTTGATTTAAACAGAAGTAGGTCATCGAATGTTATCATTTCTTCTATTTCTTGTTCAATCTTAATAAGTTTCATTCATTAGTTGTTTGAAATGGAGTGCTGCGTCAAGAAGTTTCTCACAGCGTTTTTATTGCCTGCTAATTAGTTCTTTATGGTTTCAAAATGTGTGTAATCAGAATAACGTTGATGTTCAACACTTTTTATAATAATTCCAAACCATATACAGCAAATCACATGAAATCTTTTAAATAGAAGGTTTTAATGCCACAGTCCTTTGACCCCAACGAGGAGATGTTTGTTTGGTGACTGTCCTGAAAAGTAGAATTTTAGTCTCCTTTTCAGTTGTAGATAATTTTTATAAATATCATATTTGTTTGCATTCCAAAACGTTCATCACTTTCTGAATAGTTCTTCTAGTTAGTACCTCAATTTTTTATATGTTTTAATTGGTGTTCTTAAAAAGAGTTTTTTAGCAGAAAATCCTTCATTTTCTGAACATTTGTGGAAGATAATGGGCATATAATTGAGCATTATTTTAATCTTTTATTTTTCTAAGAAATGTAATAATGTAACTAGACCAACGTTTCCAAATTCATACAGCTTAGTTTCTAGAAAAGCAATTTACGAAATTATTTTTAATATTGTGTGATTTATATTTCGTTTTCCGTTTGGGTTGGCAGAGTTTTGAGAGATTTTACCGTCAGGGATTACTATTATAATAGTCCCATAATTTATCACCGTCCTACTAAACATATGCTTTCAAATTTTTTTCTTCGAAAGTTGTAATGAATTAGTCATTCTGGCACTTCGTTTACAATTTTCAAATAAGAACCTTAAGCCGTAAATAAAATAGACATTGTAATCTTCCTTAACAATAAACTTACATGCAGGTAGGTGTTCATAAATGCCTCTATTCAGAATATCAACCCAATTTTTTAAATCTTCTTTTGTGTGTGATTTAATGGCAATAGAGAACTTACAAACGGTGAAAAACCCGTAAACTTAGTTTATAAACATCAAATAGTAAGTCATAAAACCGTATTACTCTCATTTCTCTGAAATATATTTTGAAAATACACTAATAAACAGGTAAGAAAAATGTTATTGTGAAAGAGAACTGGGATGTTTTGAGATACATGAGGAGTAAGCTAGATATTTGGAAATCACGATTATGGAAGTCTAAAAAAGACAAAAAAATACGGCGGATAATAGGGAGTAAAATATTGATAAGAAACTAAATTGAACAAGTCGTGATTTCAGAAAGGTATAGAGTAATCAGATGAGGAATTCCATCCAGTTCAGCTCAATTTTGGTGTCGACTATAGGCGTAGATCGTGAAATAGTATTGTTTCTAATATTAAAAGTTTGTTTTCTGGCCTGAAGTGTCAATATCGAAATATTGTGTAAGAATTACTTATGTAGTAGATTATACAGTTACGTTTTGCGTTTTACAGGTACCTTCTATTAGTACCTCTGTCTAATTCCAACTCTATTTCAGATTCGGCTTTCCTTTTTACGAGTATCCTACCGGCACGCCTTTGGCACAGTATTTTCAGTGTTTGTGAATGGATTACAGTAGGTTAAGCCCGTAAATTGACCCCAATCCGGGTGGTACTACCTGCACTTAATAAAAAGAAAAAGAATTTTACAATGAAATCAATGTCAAACTATGAAAGTGGCTTAAATATTCCTTGGGTCACTCTGTGGTCCCATTGCATACCTATTGAGGTTTTATTACTCTATACCTTTCTGAAATAAGCTATAGGTTTATCGCTTTCATCATGTCCGTGAAGATCCGATGTTATATACACCTATTCTTCTGAATTTTCTCATTATGTCTATGTTAATTTAAATTATAAGTAGAGCTATTATATTGGTTGATCGTTATATCTTCAAACCTATCACCAACCCTTATATTCGTCTCAGCTCTATTGCCACCAAAAAGTAAGCAGAGAAAACAATATTATGCATTTTTTTTGTTACAAGCCCAAATCCAATCATTTTTTCCCTTATTTAGAATAGGTTTTTCTATAATATTTCTTAATAGTCTTTTTGCGCTTTTAATTTTTCAAGTTTTTTCTTCGTATGGATATTTACAAAATCTCTTGATACTAAATTAGTTAAAAACGACTTCTACAAATCACATACACTCTTTTGTAGTATATTTAGTTTAATTTATCCTAAAGGAGTAAACAGTTCAGAAAGTCGCAAAAAAATTGACTCGGCATCTAATCATTGCGCTGAATTGAACGCAGGAAGTTCGCAATACATTACGATCCATTCAGAAGTTTTTTGAGATCTTTACTATTTACTTTCATAAGAATATTAATTGCATATCAATTGAGCTGAATATTTATTAACAATAGATTGTTAATGCAGTTTCTATCAATGTAAATCTATATTTTCCTTCGTTTCTCAAGTAGCAACAACAATAATTTTCAATGACGTAAGTAGATTTTATCAAACAATATGATTAATTCGGTCGACAATGTATATGAATAGACTTAAATTTATATTTATTACATTTAAAATCGTAAAAATAATCTTGTTCTCATTCAAGGTGGAATAAACAAAGAAAAAACTGTATTCTTAGTTATTTCCGAGTATTTTATTGTACGCGAAAACTGTCCTAGAATTGAAATGAGATATTTTGATTGTTATGATTTGTTTTCATAATATACCTTCAAATAATTATTACACAGCTATTATCATTAAAAGAAAGTTGTAAGTCACTTAAATGAAATATAAACAAGTAGAACTATTTATATCATCATTATCATCTTTATCTCTCTTAGTCAGTTTTTATTTCACGTTTGCTAAATATGCATTTTCCACAACCAGACTTTTCTTTCTTGTACACTAATGATATTGTATTGATTCAAGTGACGTTTCACGCCAAAGTATGTTTTCTTGATAAATATTGGTCGTTTCTATGTACTTTTCAGTAAAGGACATTTATTATCAATAAGCTCTGCGATGTTGTGGCAGGAATTCTTCCTTTAACCTTATCTCATGAACAGTCGATAGAATTTAGATCGGGTCTATATACTAGCGACACAATAACCTAAAAACAGTAATCTTGCACGATTTCTAGGTATGCTTCCTAGCATTATCTTGTATAAAAGTGAATTCGTCACCAATAGGTACCACATAAACTGTCAATACCTCCTCGATGTACCTAGTACCTATTAAACCTCCTCTCCCAGATCCATGGATAGCAATTGTAAATTATTTCCTCTCGATTGACCCGTGGTGCCTCACTGAACACTACCAAAATGTTTGCCTAAGTTTGTTTGAATGTCGCACTTTCCAATTTTGGACACTCACCAATGACGTGGTTTGCAGTTCTTCTTCTTTAAACTATTAGCGGTATTCCGAATTATCCGATATAGCATTTGAGATGACCGATTAAGAGACCAGTCATCAGTCGTATTCCACGTTTAAATGGAGAAGTTGATTAGTAAGACAGGAAAAAAGCCCATGTGTGTATCTTTACACATGTTCCATGCGTTTCCGTTCATTTCCGTAGGGACACATCAAGGGATGTTATACATTTTTGATTACACGAAGCAATCTTCTTCAATGTAGCATTCAGCATATAGCTATGGATATGATTGATAATATTCAATCCACATCGAAAGCCAAAATAAATTGAATGCCGAAACTATCCAATTTTTAATCATTAATTGCTTATATGAAAGAAAAAACTTTATAATATAATTTTTGTAACCAAAAAACTGATTATAAATTTAAAAAAAAATACCTTCAATTATTCGGTTCGTTCTAGAGTTTGAATACTTTTACAGTTATTTATGTTGAGGACCATTAAAACGATCTTATTGACCCTTAGCTCACCATTTTTATTACTATGGGTGTCAGTTTCGCAAATATTGAAATGATTCTTGGAATTTTAATATAAATTAATAAAAATATAGAAAGTACCTAATTGTACCTACTATGTCAATAAAATACTAGAAATTTATACTATATATATGAGGAATAGAAGACGATAAAAAAGCTATTCTATATAATTTTAAAATATAATAAAAAGAATAGAAATCAAAGTATATTTACTAGAAGCAATCATCGATGCCAGGTGTCATATTTGATTGGAATTTAATGAAAAATGTGTCAGATTCGCATCATACCCTTTTTTGCAACACCCAATAATTTTTTGCAGAAACGTAAACGTTAACAAATTGTACAGTTGAGTGTTTGTTTTGTCCCTGGAAAAATTTTGATTTTAATAACCATAAACCACTCAAATTTCTATGAGAGATGACACATAATCAGTCATCATATTGTCAGAGTGTCACAAATCATGACCTAAATTGAATATGGTTGCCATAACTTTATGAACTGGAGATGTAAACTTAAATTTGCCGTCCCAGTTCCTTCCCAATATGTTATTTCCAAATTGAACGACATTTTTCTGATTATCGCTCGTAGATGCAGACTGCATCCCTAACATTTCGAGCAATTTCATATTTACAAATATATTGGGAAAATGTTGTTATGTATACTAATGTTAGTAATCGTTTCGTGATTATCATTTAGTTTGTTTGTAATAGTTTATTTTCTCATTTAACACAAATTTTATCTAAAATCAAACGAAGAAGAAGGTCTTGCTCTTATTTTCTTTGACTTCCAATAGAAGCTTGTCTTGTTCATTTCCGAATATTTAGCCTCCTCCTGAACTTTTCTTAAGACAGCGAGCTTCAACTCCCATACCCCCATTCTTTGGTGGTTTAATTAGTTGTCTTCGTGTGTTTGATTTTTTGTTTTTAACTAATCTGTTTTCTGGCTTTCATTCGATTTGATCACTTCAGCCTCGTTTATGTTCTCTAAGCCCTTTCCTCACGTTCTGAATGTCTAGTTCAATTCTAATATCATTTTATCTCTGAGGATAATTCCTTTGTTCTTAGCGTTTTCACTTCAATTCACATTATTTATTGTTTCTTCTTATTTTAGCTTTTGTTTACTTTGCATACGTGACTTTCTGTATTAACATACTGTTCTCCTTATTGTTTCTCCCAAATATTTGCTTATTCTTGATGCTTTTGTCGTTTGAGTTCGTCGCTATTTGAACTCTCTTGGTCATGATCTTTTTCTTTGGATATTCCCATTCAGGTTTTGATTATTGTTATATTTCTAGGGGTCAGATATTTATGTTCCTTTTTGTTCTTCCTTAGAATACTTAATACATTCCTCAATCGTGCTTTATCAAAGGCTTTTGTACGGTCAAAAAAAGATAAACATGTGCGAGTTGGATTTTTGTATCAATTTAAGTTTTATGAATATTACGTTCACCGTCAAGATCACTATTAATCCATGTCTACAAAAGACACAGGGATTAACCGATTGTTGTACGACTTGAACGTATGTATTTATTTGTACTTTGCATGACATCAATAATACAGAGATATGACGCATAAAAACAAAAGTTTCAACTATTTATTGTTGAGATAACACACACAGGGTAAACATATATAATTCATATTATGTACCTTCTACGTTTGACTTTAAATAATAGTGCAGATACTGCACGTTATTACTGTTAATTAAGAGTAGATGTACAGCTACTAAGTATCATATAATAAATAATGAGCAAGTTGAACTTGAACACATATGTTTTTGCAATGTTTTATATGATGAATTTTTTTATATAAGGAAAATAATAAAGGCACGAGTACGGTTTCCGTGGCGCCTGGATTAGACTAAGCCATTTTGTAAATCGACCCAAAATAAGTCGAAAATGAGAAATAAAATTTTTCGATATTTCGCTTCGTATTCGAGATATCGATACTTGAAGTTGGAGAAATTTTTTTTATTTAATATTTGTCTATATCAACCTAACCTAACCTAACCTTCTCGTGGTGCACTTAGAGTGTAAAAAGTTCAAAAATTGTGAATTTTCTACAGCCAAAATTGTCTAAAAAAATTTTCTTTGCGTGAGGATTATTTTAGTTTTATTTTATCATTATTTTTTTTCTTATGGAGGGCTTTATTGAACGCCATCTGTTCAATAAAGCGAATTTTGAACTAACGTTTGATTGTAACTTTAAGTATCGATATCTCGAAAATGAAGCGATTTATTTCGATTTATTTTGGCCTAATTAAGCCAAATCGCGGCGCCACGGATATCCCCATAATAAATATTTTATATATATTTTTTGCATCATCTTGGTGGTATAGTATTTTTTACATTCTAAGATATTCGATAAGATCCAAAAGTCCTCTGCTAGACTTATATTTGCGTTGGGAGCTTTACAGCGATTTTTTTATGTAACAAGCATGCATAAGAGGGTAAACCCTATTACACTCGAACAGTTCGAGTGGTGCCTGCCATGTGGATATTGACCTTGGACTTATGTAGATTGGGAAAGACGTGCTTTCGTAGATGATTCCACAGACTTGCACTACTACTTTAGGTGGGGTTATGCTGGACAGCTCGAAAGACCGTCTGCCGTGGTGGTATCGCTAAGATATAGTCAGCGACCTTCCTTCTGCACTCTAAGCTGTTTAAGTTTCTGGTCAACTTTGGGTCGCCTATAAGTCCAATTATATTGAGTCGAACATCCTCAGGGTATGCTTGGAAATCGAGCTACAAATGTGCCAGCAATACTTGGACACATCTGGGCTTTGTAGAGAATTAGTTGTTGCAGATTTTATTAGTCTTAAAAAAAGGTTTTGTGAAGCTGTCTAGCTAATTTAACCAAGTGACTATACCAGAGCATAATTGCTCCCAACCAAAACACCCAAAGCCAAAACAAAGTAACTGGAGTTACGGTTTTGAAGCTCTACACAATAAAAGGACTTATAATCATTGCTTTGTTGTAAAAGTTTTATTTTTCGTGATCTTATGTTTGTTATGGCTTGATAGAGTTTGAAAAAATAAACAGTATCTTTAAAAAACCTAATTTGACGAAAATTAAAATGGAAAGTTCGTCTTGCTCTCAGGTGCAGATGTGACAGATGTATTTTCGAGCCTATCTTATCTACTTACACATACCGAGCTAAAATATAAGCAGACTTTTATATATAAATCATATTTGTATCTCCTTTTTTCAATAATAGAATAATTGGCCGAGGATCCACCGCCTTACCCAAAAAAAAAATAGTGTGACATAGCTAGTTAATGTAATTAATTTGCATAACGAGTGAAAGCGTACAATTATTTTAATCACGTGAGCGTAGTCGTATCGTAAATCTTGACGTACTTACAGAAAATAATGAATTAATTAATACAGGTGGGAGTATACTGTCAATGTCGTTATGACCTAAATCAACTACATATTAAAAAAGAAGTTTGCGATAATTATTTATGGAATTTATTATAATAATCGAAAAATACATTTTTGTGTTAATCTTGATCGTAATCTCTTTGGCGTTGGATGATTATAAATCCATTCAAATAGAAGTCTGTTAAAAAATAATTATTATGATCCAAATTCAAACAACGTTATATAAATTGGTACATCAGATAATTTAAAACAACTATAATAAATCCTAGTTTAACTCTGTTCTGATAATAATCGCTTCTTCGTCAACTTCTCGGTAACATAATCCGAACAATGTGTGAGAAGATCAAGCAGACGATTAAACCGTGTTTGGTAGGAAAAGCTACTTTCATATATTTCTGTATAATAATGGAAGATATTTTTTCTAAACATTACAACGAGAAATAGTTTCACAGAAAAGGCGAAGGTATATACGTCAACATTTCTTTTAATATTTGGTACGTTCTTTTATGACTGGAATAGTGAATCATTTCTAAAAATTCTCTTTTTTTTAAATTTTATTTCACGTTTTTTGTTTCAATAATTATACTAATAGTATGTTTTTCGACATTTCTCATTGTTAATGCTGCCTTAAATTTGTAGAATTGATGAATCGTTAGCTACTTTCCAAACATTGTGATGTTTGTCTCATATATTTTTAATTGTATGATATGGCAAATTATGTATGGCAGTTAGAGAGAAAACCAAAATGCCAAATCTTCGTGAAATAATGAAATGTATTTTAAATGAGAAAAAAATTGGTGTTATTCATTCAATATTTGATAATGGACCCCACAGCTAAGAATCATCAATTCGTTGTTGATTTTTGTCTTTGAATATAACTTTCCGACATGTTCCTTTGATGTCTTTAGCATCTCAGTTATCTCAATTAGCTCCTCTTTACGGTTATTCAAAATTATTTTGACTATTTTTATGTCTTCGTCACTGTCAACCTTTTTAAATGTGGCAAACCACTTTTTAACGCTGCATTTTCTTGGAGCAGAGTCGAATAATGTTATGAAGTTAACTCTTGGCTTCAATAGTATTTATTAACAGAATAACAGTAGTATTTAATAACAGAAATAAGTTTTCTATCAAATGTTCTTTCAAAATGCTATAACTTACAAACCAATAATACGATAGCTGTCAAATTTATACATGTGTCTTTTGATATAATATAATAGAACTGAACAAAAAAAATAATACTACTAACGCTATCTATCTGTAATCCTTCCTAATACCACGTTTCCTTCATCATATAGTTATTCAAGAGGATATTCATGAAAACAACTGATCTACGTCAAAATGGCGGCCGTGGGATAAATAATTAATTTTTTCGTATGTACCACTGTTGGCTTTTCTTGATTTTTTCACTAGTGAGAGTTGTTGTTTTGTTTTTTTTTGGTACAATATGTTAAGAACTTTTAACAGATCTTAAAAGTCCTTTTTTAATGCTAAATATTGATAACCCAGTGGCAGTTGAAAGGTACATGGACAAATTTAGAGCTTTTGTGGAATTATGAAAAGAGCTTTAGCTGGAATCCTGCTCATTTTCACTGCATAGTGAATAAAAAACTGACAGAGCCACGTTTTGCAATAAAACTTGAAATAATAAGATCTTAAATCCAACAAATAAATTCACAAGCCTCATAAAAAGTATTTGTTTACCCCACGTCGGGCATTTTCATATGAGCATCAGCTGATTTTGACAATTCATTAGATTGCTCAATTTTTTAATACATATACTAAGTCCTTGAAAACGAAAAAATGATCAAATCTAACGATTACCAACCTCAACTTTCAATGTCTTCATAATAAATTTCATTTGTACAAGATGAATCAACTATCAGTATCAACATTATCATTATGGTGGCCTTCTAATTGCAAACTTGTAGAAATACTATTCGAAAAAATAATATTCAATTACCTATTCATTATACTTTCTAAGTAATTCATCTTAATCCACCTCTTCTATATTTTTAACATTAATAGTAGCTGCACGAATCGATCAATTTATAGATATCGATTAATTCAGCTTCTCTGATAAATTGCTTCGTAATCTACCAATTATTAAAATTCTACTCGAAGCAACTTATACCTGCATCTGAATGTTTTAAATTGTTCGCATTTCACGTGATGGAGATTTTTTTAGGTAGGAGAGTTTTAGATTGTGATCATTAGGTTTAAATTTTTTATACCTCATTCATCTGTGTTAATTATTAATCTCACGTCTTTTGCTGGAATGGATATCTTTCTATCAAACCTTGTGTGACTGATTTAATTTGAATTAAATATATTCATCAACCGGAAACATGATCTACAGGGGCAATCAAATTTATCACTTTTTATCAAATTATTCTTGTATCAACTATTAAGAAAAGTATTGAATAAAAAATCTCTTATTTGATTTTGTTTCAAGAGAAAATAAAGTGGTGATGGAATATTATGATTTACAATTATCAAAACTTCTCCAGAGTTACTGGAGTTGGTAAAAACATAATTGTTTTCCTAGTATATTGTTTGTGTAAAGCTGGCAATAATTTTGAATTGTTAATTTTATACTCTATGCTAAAATTCACATCAAGTAAAAGGTTAACGTCAGTGCCGGGCTTAGAACTATCACTAATAACCATTTTCTGGGAAATTAATCTTCTTCTTTTAAAGCTTATCCATTAATGGATGTTCGCGACCACATTTTTCATGGCTTCTCTATCTTTAGCGGTATGGATCAATGTCTGCATATCTTGTATACCCGTCCACTGCCTCACGTTCCGCAACCATGACATCCTCTTCCGTCCCATTCCTCTCTTACCATCAATCTTGCCCTCGACTATCAGTTGAAGGAATTGATATTTATGGCCTCGCATTATATGGCCAAGATGGGAAATTAATGATTTACTTAACTTAAAAAAAACCTTATGAAATTAGGTTTATATGTTTTCAGAAATTTCCTTTTTGATTGACAAGCTATTTCTAACTGCTATTAAAATCTATGAGAAAAAGAAAAAATATAATAAAATGACCATTTAAATAAGAAATAACCATTTACCTAAAAAAACTTATAAAATTTTCTTCCAATATCAATTTCAGAAGACAGTTATGCGGGGAACAATCAAATTTCATATGCACGGCACTCACACCAAATTTAGAAATGAAAAATAATGTTTACTCCCAGAAGAAAATTCGGTAAACATCTAAAAAACCGTTAGTCCACGCGGATTCAGTCTTTTCTACAGGTCCTAATCCTGATTCGCGTCGCAGTTTCGCGCGTAGACTCTTTCCTCTCCTCTGAGTTCTATGGGAGATTCTGGGAAGATTTGTTGGCTATATACTCTTGGCTTCTTCTTCTGGACGTTTTGATGTGTGTGTATGTGTTTCGCTGCCTCGGGTAAACCCATTCCAATCTTCTTTGGCAAGAAAAGATCTAATCCTGTACCAGATGAAAATTTCGGTGCTTGCTTATGAAAAGCGGAGTTACCGAGTCGGGGGGTGTCCTCTTGTGGGTTGTTTGCGCATAGATTTCTTAACTTTAAATTGTTTCTAGTCTAGTATTGTGGTCGTCAATCGATTTTTATAACTGATCCCGAGAAGTCTGATTGGAAGGAGTAGATAAAGTTATTTCTATTTCTTAGAACTATCACAGCTCGATGTGGTCTTGCATAATCACCAATAAAAATGAACTAAGTGTGTATAGCGGCATGAAATTGTGTTGGTATATTGGCCACTACTTGATCCATGTGTACTATATAATACAATCATTAAAACAAACTCCTGCCGACATTATGATCCTTCCTTCTAGAAAAAGATGAATTTCTTGGACTTAATGCCATACATTTTTCCATTTTTGTCTACTGTCTTAAAACAATCCATAATGGGACTCATTTGTGAAGATCGAGTTCGTCTATTCATTCACCAGTATTGGTGTTTCAGCGCCTTAGCTAATCTTTGTGGTCTATACGCAGATGTGAATGGTATTCTTCCGGTTCGATCCAATAAACTTAGTTTCCGAGCATTTTATGCCCATAAAATTCCAATTAAAGCAAAACATACATAAAAACTTAGTAATTAAATAACTTAACTTACTTGAATCATTAAAAAAAGTTCGTTGCACAACTATTATTATATATGTTTTCAAAATTTAATGAAGAGGATCCATTAAAAAAAATTCAATTACAGTTACTTATACTGAAATTGGCTTCTTCATTTTTTAATCAGCGATAGTAAGTATAATGAGACTGACAAGTGAATGAAACATAATTAATTTTCTCGAATACTTGACGGAACTTTATGTCCGATAACGACCTTATTATAAAAGGTGTTGAAAACGTGTTTTTTAAGGATTATTAGCAGTAAAACAAAAAAAAATAACTGAACGTAAGAGGCTTTGAAGCGAGAATTTAATTGTGATTATATACAATACGTCTTTGATAAAAGCGTCTTATACAAATTCATTATTTTAATTTGATATAGAAAATAGAAGTTAAAATAAGTCTTAAAAATTAAAACTTATTCAGAGTTAAACAAAAGGATGTCTTCACCAAAATATTTCCAAGTTTTGATATATAATTAATGTTTGCAGCTCAAAGTGTTTGTCTCTTTCTCATTTTTTCTTTTAATTATTTTTCATTTCTCTATCGTTCATATTTCTGCTTATTAAGAGTTTCATGTGATCCCACTTTGTTTCATCAAGAGTATTTGTTATAGAAAATTGGATCTTAAAAATTTCTACACATCTAATTCTAGAAGAATAAGAAATCAAAAAAAAGGGTGTCTAACAATTTATTATAATGAGGCAAGTGGAAAGTAAGAGAAAAAAGAAATATTGTCCTTTTGTTCTTGGAGTTGGAGCGCTGCGGTTCGAATCTTTAGATTTCTATTTTGCATTATATTATGTAATTATAGTAAAAGCAGCTTTATTATTTTTTTCATTTAATCCTAGTGATACTTTAGACCCTCCAGGTTATAACACCTATAACATAATATATTTTCTTTGTCTATTTTTCTCAACTTTTGCTTTTCTATCAATTTTTTCTATTAAACTCACTATCTAACTTTTGTTCTTTTTCTAATTCTACTTACTATCATTTTTCAAGTACATCTACCTATACATTTCCATCTGTATCCTTTTATATCGAGTTGGAATAATTTTGTTAGTTCATTTATAGCTTCGCTTAATTCATGATAACCAAGTTATTTTCAGAGAGAGACTTCAATCTCTGAAGACGATAACTTGGTTATCGAAACGCGCGTTAGACAGTGTAATCGCGAGTGTTGGTATATTTGTGGTGTAAACAGTGTATTCAGTACAAATTCGGCACTTCTTCTTCCCGACGTTTTTGACAATCGCATTGTCAATTGCAAAGATACCATTTGTAGAAATAGCTACAAAATCAGGTTTCAAAAGAGTTTTCAAAGAATTTACGAGTCTATAGTAATTGAATCCCTTTTTTGCTCTTAACAATAGTGTATTAAAATCCGTATATTTTGGTGCCTACAGTAAATGTGTAATAAAGAAATAAAAAATATAGAATTACAGTTATTCTATACATCTATGAACATAAAAATTAAATTTATTGAGAGAGAAAATTAAAAGCTGCAGCAGAATTCGAATAAAAATTATTTCCAAAGAATTCCTGTGACATAAGCTGTTATACATGACAATACAAGGTATTAAAATCACATTTTTTTCTCATCCATCATGGTTTAACTTAATCCCTTCTTTCACAAAGCTTTGGCATCGTTTTCGATGAATCGAAATTTATCATTAAATTCTTCATTGTAGACTCACATCAATTGAATAACTAAAAATGTACAGAATGACCTAAAATATATAAAAAGTTTTCTAATCTAAACGAGGCTTCTAAGGAATTATCCTAATTAAGTCTTGAAATTACTTCCTGGTAAAAATTTAAGCTACGTTGAATATATATTCAGATATTTTATAAATTTTATAAATTACTTTATGTTTCTTATGCATCCATAGAGGACATCTTTTCATTGTCTAATTTTTGTTCATAGCTCTCATGAAAGATGTACACATTTCTTGTTTGATGAGCGATATCCAGTTCAAAATTTTGTTTCCTTGATATTATGCGGCTTCCTCAAGCGCGGATCCAAGGGGTCATGGGGGTCATGATTCCCCTAAACCCTGATTAATTAACTTGGTTTTTCGTTTCTTATAAAAGGGCGTAAGTAGAAATATGTAAAAGTTTAAGAATTATTTTACACCGTGGATAAAGGGAGCCAATACCGCCAAATATTTCGAATACAAAACAAAAATAAAATGCTCGGGAAATTCAAGACTAAGAAGTAGAAGAATCTGACATAAACTTATAAATTAAATCAAACTAATCGAAAAAAGAACCGGGAGTCGGTCTAGGGCTCTATGGGTAAACGACTTAGGAGTTGGTCTAGTCGAAAGAATCAAATGTCTCTAAAAAAATTAGTAAACTTAAGAGTCGACTCACTCGAAGTCGGTTTTCGGGATAGACGAGAAAGTTAAACTAGTGAAGGAAGACAAGAAGAGTCGCAGTTGTTTTGGAATCGTTCGAAAGAACGCTATTTTAGATGAACGATTCAAAAGAATCGATTTTCGATTCACTTGCCTACTTCTGGCCTCTCTACTGGACTCAGTCGCACCTCGGCATTCAAGGTGATACTCTCGAGTAGTTATATTTTGTGGGTAAAAGGCTTAAAATGCCATGTCTTTGGGAGAGGACACGTCCTAATACTAATGACCCCCCCTTTGTCAAGACCCAGGATCCGCCCTGGAGCTTCCTGTTTAATAGTGAAGCATCCTCAATGTGTTAAATTTAAACGCAATTTATTTTCAGCATTTCTTATTGTTTTGAACAAATAAAATACTACATTCTTTAACTGAAAAAGGTGCCACTTCAAAACAAACTTGAAAGACAAACAATTCGTAGCACTCCTTACATTGAGAATCTCTCGACAGAGACTACACAAATATTTATAATTACACTGTCTGACGCGCGTTTCGACAACCAAGTTATCATCTTCAGAGACTTTTATTTACCAGTCTGAAGACGATAACTTGGTTATCGAAACGCGCGTCAGACAGTGTAATTGTGAGTGTTGGTGTAAACAGTGTGATCAATAAAATTAGTTGAAGGAGAATTATTCAAACGTTTTGACTTCGGTTCTAATAAATTGTATTCTTTATTACACCATTTTTAAAAATTCTTGTTCAGATTTCCAGTATTTAGAGACAAAATATGAAATTACTTTAAAAAGGCCTCAAGTACGAGACCTATTTGTATATTAGTATCAAAAATAGGATACAAAAAACTTAAGTGAAGACGTGTTATTCAAATCCTTTCGTAATAAATATTATTTTGAAGGACATTTTCTTCTAATAATGATTGTCTTCTATAAAAAGAACAAATGCGTTAACATCAGCATTAACATCAGTACCAGTATTAGAATTTCAAACTGCGTCCATCAGTGGTTTTAAAAACTATGTTGGTTTTAATTGCAAAGAAGTCGTACATTGCACAAACAACATTCATGGAGTCAACGTTTCATTCAATGAATTAACCTACTTGTTGATAAGAAAAGCAAATACTTAAAAAAGTAATTTGCGTTGCTACAATAGTAAAAACGGGAAAATAAATGGTACATTTAGAGTCAAAAGGTAACGTTATTCTATTACATATTAAATAATTACTCTGCTTGGTCAATGGATAACCACTTGAGTGCTTGAGTGAACATCAATTTCAAAATTGGTCGTTTCAAAAATTTTGATGTCAAAGGTGTTCGGGTCGATGAAATTGAAATTGATCGACATATTTTATCTCGCCGAATCATTACACAACTAAATATAAACCGTTAACGTAATACTGTATACCAAACGAAGCTTGAAACTTGGATTTCACATGACAATTTATGTGGACAAAGCTCCAATTTGTATCTAGGCATTTAGACAAGAGATCGTGGCCGAAAATTGGCACTTAGCCTCTTTGTTACTTCTGTTCCTCAATTACAGAAGTTGTTTTCCATAAGGATTATGCAAAAACTTCGTTAGAACGAGTATATGAATCATAAATCACACAACCACAGTGTTTTGTATATTCCGTAGATTTTGTGATCATAGAAAAATGAAATTGCACAAGTGATAATATGAAATTAACTGAAAAGATTTCCTTTCCAATAATTTTTATTACATATCGGTTTATATTGAATTTCTTTTCATAATCTTACTATAATTGTTTGTTTTTGAATCGTGTTCCCAGTTTAATATAAATGAATCTCTGAATATTGTAGGATTTGAAGTTATAATATAATAACTATGGTTAATACTTATTTCTTTAATTTCTTATTTCTTGGACCTTTTAATACGTTCATGGTTCTAAATGATCTTGATTTTAGGTCTTTTCTGTTTTAAAATTAGATTTTTTTAATAATTTTTGGGAGAAAGGTAAAATTTAACGTTTCGACTTTTCTTTAAGTAAAACTAGCTTTTACCCGCGGCTTCGCTCGCATCGAATCCATTAAATAAGTATCAGAAATCATTATAATAGAAAAGAACGAACTCTGTAGCTATATTAGAAACTGAGATATAGATCTTTCCATGTAGAAAAATTGCCAAAAACCTACAAAAATCCATAACTCCACATTGAATGTCCGCGCCTAGCTCCTCTCCAACTCAACCGATTTAAGTGTTCAAAAACTCAAAAGAAAGAAAGTGTTTCAGCGAGTGTTCTTAAACCAAAACGAACTATGTAGCTATATTAGAACCTGAGATATAGATCTTTCAATGTAGAAAAATTGGCAAAAACCTACAAAAATCCATAACTCCACATTGAATGTCCGCGCCTAGCTCCTCTCCAACTCAACCGATTTAAGTGTTCAAAAACTCAAAAGAAAGAAAGTGTTTCAGCGAGTGTTCTTAAACCAAAACGAACTATGTAGCTATATTAGAACCTGAGATATAGATCTTTCAATGTAGAAAAATTGGCAAAAACCTACAAAAATCCATAACTCCACATTGAATGTCCGCGCCTAGCTCCTCTCCAACTCAACCGATTTAAGTGTTCAAAAACTCAAAAGAAAGAAAGTGTTTCAGCGAGTGTTCTTAAACCAAAACGAACTATGTAGCTATATTAGAACCTGAGATATAGATCTTTCAATGTAGAAAAATTGGCAAAAACCTACAAAAATCCATAACTCCACA